>NC_030808.1:119644303-120261013 GCF_001704415.2 Capra hircus
GTCCCACCACATCACGGCAAATAGATGGGGAAACAGTGGAAACAGTGACAGGCTATTTTTTGGACTTCAAAATCACTGCAGGTGGTGACTGCAGCCATGCAATTAAAAGATGCTTGCTTCTTAGAAGAAAAGTTTTGACCAACCTAGACAGCGTATTAAAAAGCAGAGACATTACTTTGACAACAAAGGTCAGTCTAGTCAAAGCTATGTTTTTTCCAGTAGTGATGTATGGATGTGAGAGTTGGACTATAAAGAAAATTGAGCACTGAAAAATTGTGCTTTTGAACTGTGGTGTTGGAGAAGACTCTTGAGAATCCTTTGAACAGCAAGGAGATCCAACCAGTCCATCCTAAAGGAAATCAGTCCCGAATAGTCATTAGAAGGACTGATGCTAAAGCTGAAAGTCCAATACTTTGGTCCCCTGATGTGAAGAACTGACTCATTTTAAAAGACCCTTATGCTGGGAAAGATTGAAGCCCAGATAAGGGGATGATAGAGGAGGAGATGGTTGGATGGCATCACCAACTCAATAGACATGAGTTTGAGTAAACTCAGTTTCCATCCGGGAGCTGCTGATTGACAGGGAAGCCTGGTGTGTTGCAGTCCATGGGGTCTCAAAGAGTGTGACATGACTGAGCGACTGAACTGAACTGATCATATATACAGTGTCTTAATTGGTGGCTCAGAAGTAAAGAATTCACCTGCCACTGCAGGAGACATAAATTCAATCCCTGGGTCAGGAAGATCCCTGGAGAAGGAAATGGCAACCCACTCCAGCATGTTTGCCTGGAAAATCCTATGCACATAGTTGCCTGATGGGCTACAGTCCATGAGGTTGCAAAAGAGTCAGACATGACTTAGCAACTAAACAACAAAACAAATCTTATATACAAGGCTGGCTAAACTTGCTCCTACAAGGAGCAAGACTGTATGGTCCTTGGCCCATCATCATGTCCTCTGTCTGCCTTTCGTCTGTGGAAAACTTTAATCAAAGAATAAGTTTAATCAGAGAAGTGACAAATGCTGAAACAAAGGAAAACAAGCAAAGGAGACTAAACAATGATAATGTAGTCATTCCTTGATGGCTCAGAGGTTAAAGCGTCTGCCACCAATGTGGGAGACCCGGCTTCCATCCCTGGGTCGGGAAGATCCCCTGGAGAAAGAAATGGCAACCCACTCCAGTATTCTTGCCTGGAGAATCCCATGGATGGAGGAGCCTGGTGGGCTGCAGTCCATGGGGTCACAAAGAGTCGGACACGACTGAGTGACTTTACTTACTTACTTAAGTATAGTCAAGGACCTTTGGTTCTTTTTCAAGGGCTATAGATAGTATTCTGAGCCATATCCTGTGAGCTGTCTTACAGATATAAAAACTCAAGGTGGAGAAGTTAACTACATGATGACCGAACTGTACCCAGGACATGAGCTGCCATAAGTCCAAGAATTAAGCACAAAGAACACGTGCATCCCATAATTAAAGATTAACTGTACCTAAAGCAACCAGGATGTTAGTCAGACCACTGATGATCAATCAAAGACGACTGTGCTGTTTCTGTATGTTCCCCCCACCCTGACTCTGACTACAAATGCTCTCACCCCCTGCTTGTCGGGGTAGAGGGAGTCGGCCTTTGGACAGATGTCCACCACCCTACTCCCTCCCCAGTTTCTGGCATCTGAAATAAAGCACTTTCCTTCCCACCAACCTGGCCTGTTTATTGGTTATGGACCCCCCACCCATACCTTTCAGTAATGATAGGGTTCTAAAAAGTGGAATCAGATCTGCATGATCACTGTGATACACTTGCATGTTATATAATTATCCAGTCTATTAAAACAGAACAGTTGAGGAAATGCCTTGGCAATGGCAATAGGAGTGAAAATGGAGAATTCAGCATGTATCTAAGAGATCCAACCAGAGAGACTTAGCTTAAATTGGATGTTTCAAATAAAAGAGTTGAGGATGACTCACAGGATTTTGTCTTATGTCTGTGCTTTACCACCAACTGAGGTAGGAAAAAGCAGTAAAAAAAAAAAAAAAAAAAAAAAGAATTACAGATGTGGTGGTGGAAAGCAGGGGCAAGAGATGGTATGGAGATGGATAGTAACTGGGGAAGTTTTCACCTGGTTATTTAGTAGATCACTGGATCTTTTGTCTGACACTCAGGCAGAGGAATTCCGCTAGATAACGGAAAAGTTCAAACCACAGGCAGAAGTGCTAATTGCGCATCCTACTAAGATAAAGTAGCATAGGCTCAGTCTCAAAGACCAAATCAAAATATAGGCAAAGATAACATATTGCAGTTCCACAGGTTAATTATGTCCTCAGCAGTCATTTCTTTTTATTAAGTTGTATTGGTCATATCTTCATTTAAACAATAAGATAACACAAATAACTTTTAAATAAATAAAAAGTAAGACACAAATATCTGAGATCTGAAAATGAGGATCTTGTTAATATACTCACTAGTTCCTACTTTCTAAAAAACTTTCTTTTCTGAAATATGTTTAGTCTTCCATGCATATGTGCATGCTACGTTGCTTCAGTTGTGTCCAACTCTTTGCAACCCTATGGACTGTAGCTGACCAGGCTCCTCTGCCCATGGGATTCTCCAGGCAAGGATACTGGAGTGGGTTGCTATGCCCTCCCCCAGGGGATCTTCCCAAACCAGGGATAGAATTTGCATCTCTTAAATCTCCTGCATTGGCAGGCAAGTTGTTTACCACCTGGGAAGTCCTAGACTTTCATGGACATGGCAAAAATATTAGAGAGGATTTTTGTCTATCTTTCATTCAGCTATGCCAGTGATATTATCTGAGATAATACTAGAATTATTTAAATAAGGAAGTTGGTATTATTAAAATACAATTAACTAAGCTGCAAAACTTATTCAAGTTTCATCATTTTTCACCTGTTCCTTGGTTTGTTACTATTGTTGCTTTTGTGTATAGTCCTATGAAATTTTAACATATGTATCAGTTCAGTTCAGTTCAGTAGCTCAGTCGTGTCTGACTCTTTGCGACCCCATGAATTGCAGCACGCCAGGCCTCCCTGTCCATCACCATCTCCTGGAGTTCACTCAGATTCATGTCCATCGGGTCAGTGATGCCATCCAGCCATCTCATCCTCTGTCATCCCATTCTCCTCCTGCCCCCAATCCCTCCCAGCATCAGAGTCTTTTCCAATGAGTCAACTCTTCACATGAGGTGGCCAAAGTACTGGAGTTTCAGCTTTAGCATCATTCCTTCCAAAGAAATCCCAGGGCTGATCTCCTTCAGAATGGACTGGTTGGATCCCCTTGCAGTCCAAGGGACTCTCAAGAGTCTTCTCTAGCACCTCAGTTCAAAAGCATCAATTCTTCGGTGCTCAGCCATAGGTCTCTGCAAATACTATCATGTTAAGGACATAGAATAGTTCCATCACTCACCAGACTGTCTCCTATCGATTTAGAGTCATCCTTTTCCCCATTCCATCTTCTAAGAAATGGAATTCTAACTTTCTGAAAATGACATCCTTCACTTGGTCTAATACCTCTGAGATTCATCCAAGTTGTAATGAGAATCAGGAGCCAACATTTGTCAATTAAAAAGTTAACCAACCCCCCACTTGCAAAGTCTGTCTCTGTCCTACAGTTATTTTGAAGTTTTGCACATTCTAACTAGTCGTGATTAATAAATAGTAATGCTTCACTTTTCATGCTGTCCATGGGGTTCTCAAGGCAAGGATACTGAAGTGGACCACTGGAGAAGGGAATGGCAAGCCACTTCAGTATCTTTGCCTTGAGAACCACATGGAGATATTCAAAAGCAGAGAAGTCACTTTGCCAACAAAGGCCTGTATAGTCAAAGCCATGGTTTTTCCAGTAGTCATGTATGGATGTGAGAGTTGGACCATAAAGAAGGCTGAGCGCTGAAGAATTGATGCTTTCAAAGTGTGGTGCTGGAGAAGACTCTTGAGAGTCCCCTGGAGAGCAAACTGATCAAACCAGTCAATCCTAAAGGAAATCAGCCCTGAATATTCATTGGAAGGTCTGATGCTTGAGCTGAAGCTCCAATACTTTGGCCACTTGATTCAAAGAACCGACTCATTGGAAAAGACCCTGATTCTTGGAAATACTTAGGACAGGAGGAGAAGAGGGCAGCAGAGGATGAGATGGCATTACTGATTCAGTGGACATGAGTTTGAGCAAACTGTGGGAAATAGTGAAGGACAGGGAAGCCTGGCTACTTCAGTCCACGGGATCTCAGAGAGTCAGGCACGAGTTAGTGACTGAACAACAGTGCTCCACTTCTCACCCTAAGATTGAAATTGGGCATATCCACATGCAAAGAGCCATGAGAGTCACTCCATGGAAGCAGTCTTAGTGGTACTAGTGGGATGCCTCACCTGGAATTACACAAAAGCCACAATAGGAAATAGATGGAGCCAATTCTCAGAGAATGTAGATGGTGACACATTAAGGACACAAATTTCCCATGACTTCATGAAGGGAGGGGAGCTTCCTAGCTAGAGCCCAGCCAAATGATAAGAACTGAGTCACAGAGCCTGGCAAGAAAGCATATGTATGTCACAGGGCTTCTGGCCATGTGGACTGAGATTGGAGCATCTCTGATGTCCCCGTAGGTCCTAGTCTTCCTTGAGAAATTGGCAAGTGCCTATGAACAGTATCTATACTTGGTCCACAGCAGACGATTTCCTTTGCAAGTTGGGAAAAAAGACTTGATCCTGCAACTGTGCAACAAATGCTTTTGCAACTGCTGGAAGAGCTTAGCAAGGTTTCTGGCTTCTGAACATCTGGCTCTCAGACTAAGCGCGAGGGAGCAGACTCCTATATAGACAGAGGCCCTATGTTCCATTTCAAGTTGAATGGCAGGCTGTCTGTACTTCTGTTTTTACTTTCTTTTAAACCTCTTAAATCCAGGGCTTGAAAGCTTCTGCTTTGGATTAGTCCTCCCAAACATGGTATTGATCCACAAAATGATCAAAAGCATGGTGAAAGCAGCTTACAAAGCATGCAAACTATCTGTGATGAACATTAAATGGGTGGCTTCTGAAATAAACAAATGCAGGTAAAGCTGTCTAGGAACTGTGATTCTCTCGTTTTCTCATTTTTGATCCTAAGCATTGAGCTTTGCAAGTGAAGGCTGACATCAAGACTAGGGGTGCCTGATAAGGGGGTGCCAAACATCTACAGCTTTGTAAGATGAGGATGGATGTGGACATGGAGAGGAGGTATGTAGGATACAACACATCTTTACACATCAACAGCCTCAGGAGATGAAAAATCTACTCCAGAATTTGTATTATTTGTTAGCTGTTCACTGGGAGTTACAAAGTAATTATTATTACTTATCATCATTTTATACCTTCTGTCAGCAAAGTGCCAAGTCTACAGTAGAAGTTTAATAAATATGTGCTGAATAGAATGAAGGGTTTTTGATTGTCTAAGACAGGGTTATGTGGCCCTGGAGGCTTGAGTTGCAGCTTCAGAGCAGCGACTAAATTCCATTCTGTTGACCTCTTAACTTGTGTATTTCACCAGCCTACTTTAGGATGGCAATTTGAAGGCAAATACTGTGTCATGTCCACTGATAGATTTCTCCAAGTCAGTCACAGTGCCTGCAGGCTTCTCCATCCATGGGATTTTCCAGGCAAGAGTGCTGGAGTGGATTGCCATTTCCTTCTCCAGGGGATCTTCCCGACCCAGGAATCGAACCTGGGTCTCCCGCATCGCAGGCAGACGCTTTACCGTCTGAGCCACCAGGGAAGCTCTGCTATGTGATAGGGGTCCATAAATATTTGTTGAATTGATTGAAGCATGGAGGGAAAGCACATGCTACATCCACTGAGTCACTGTCTTCAGACCATCTTGTGCATGTGACACTCCATAAAATGAAAAATAACTCATGTAATATGTTTGTTAATATAAACAGTTTTATTTCCCCAGTTCTATTATTTATAAACTTTACAATCGTTGCAAATGATGAATACCTCCTAGCCTCATTTTTATGGGGCTAACACTCCTTGTTCTGCTAAGTTTTGGGAGAGAACAAATGAGCTGTTAAAATTTTAAAATAGGTGGGAGAGACTTGGAGTCACATATGAGGCCTTTTAAAAGTATATATTTATTTTCTTATTTAGACTGCACTTGGTCTTTGTTTCTGTGCCCATATTTTCTCTCGTTACAGCAAACATGGATTACTCTCTAGTTGCGGTGCACAGGCTTCTCATTGAAGTGGCTTCTCATCGAAGTGGCTTCTCTTGTTGCAGAGCCTGGGCTCTAGATTGTGAAGGCTCAGTACTTGTGGTGTATGTAGTTGTGGTATGTGGGATCTTAGTTCCAGGACCAGGGATTGAACTGGTGACACCTGCATTAGCAGGTGGATTCTTAACCACTGGACCATCAGGGAAGTCCCTTGAGGCCTTTATTTACATTTCATGTCATTCATTTGTACCTATTTTCTTGCTGTTGATGAGGTTAATGGTTGGTTACGATAAAAAATATTACTTTTCAATCATTTTTCCTACAGCCCGAAACAAGAATCTCTCTCTCATTTCTAATTATATTATACTATAACTCATAAAAGGAGGATATACATAAATCAGTCTTTAATGATATTGAAATTCTCACAGTAATTCAGAGTTCTTGGCTTCATGGGATATATCAAGTCCTGAACTCTAAGAATAGGTAAAATTTTTAAGGTAGGAGGGAGGTGGTGTTTTTCCCGGAGAAGCTGTCCACATGCTTGCAGGAGATGATCTGAGAGGAGCAGATTTGTATTCTCCCAACAAATTTGACATAAATAAAAATTTGAAGCAATTGGAATCTACTGGATACAACTAGGTTATAAATGAATGGCATGGGCTTCCCTAGTGGCTCAAATGGTAAAGAATCTGCCTGTAATGCAGAAGACCCAGGTTCAATCCCCAGGTCGGGAAGAACCCCTGGAGAAGGGAATGGCAACCCATTCCAGTATTCTTGCCAAGAGAATTCCATGGACAGAGGACCCTGGCAGGCTAGAGTCCATGGGGTCTCAAAGAGTTGGACATGACTGAGCGACTGATAAACACAAATACAACTACGCTGTAAATGAATGACATGGGCAGTTGGATAAAGACAGGAGCATTTGACCTACAGCTTTTACTATGAACTTTTGACATCTATAGTGACTGAAAATGGAACAAAAGACAAAAACATACACATCCAGAGCACTTAAACATCAATTAGGGCCATTCGTGTCTGTTCAGAGAAGTGAGATATTAATTCTATAGGAATTCCTGAGAAAAAAATTATCATTCAGAATTTCTCAAACATGGTCATAGACTTTGACAATGAAGGAAATTAGTTAAAGAGACAAAATAATAGAAGCAGTTGGGGATCAGCTTGACTGTGAGCTGAGTCTGAACCCCATTCCACGTGCAGTGTGGTGTCACTGAAGATGTGGGTCTGTGGCTGGATTATGATGAAAATCATATTTTAGTGAATCAATTGTCCTCAGCTAACACAAACTGCAGCCAGCTGATCTGTCACTAGTGATCCGTCTGTGCCACTGGTCTGATACCAAGATCCTGATCTAGATTAAGAACAACCAAAAGCAGACATGAATACCAGCTTGTAAGGAAGCATCTGTTGCTGGTTCTGAGAGAACCAGCATTCCACCATGGAATGCTTTGAACTTGTGAAAAAGTGGGTTATGTGCTTTCCTATATATGACGTGCCATGGTGTTCAAAGCTATTTTTAAAGTATGCATGTATATATTTTTCTACCAAGAATAAATTTTAAGTTGTTATTTCTGTTCTCATAGATTCTTCAAGTCCTTACACGAGTCCTTACTTGCATTGATGTCTCAAGTCAGATGGTGGAGTCATCTGACACTCTCTGAAGCTGTGTGGGTGAGCCTGTAAATGGATCAGGTCACCTTTCAGGCTCAGATGCTAACTTGTGCCTCCACCTAGCCTGCTATAGTCATTGAACATGTCAGTTATTCAATCCAATTACCCATTTCAAAGTGAACCATACAGTCGGTTGTAATGTCACAATTTAACACAAAGGTAGAAAAATCTTATTAGTAGACTAAGATCACACTTTTGAAGAATCTCACTTTTGTAAAACTACACTTTTACAGATCTCACTTTTGCAGAAACTTTTTATTTTACTACACCTCATAATAAAGAAAAAGTCAATAGATGGTGACAGAAATGAGAGTATTGTTTTTGTTGGTGATGTTGTAACAAATTCAAACATATATTATGATCTGCCTTAATTGATTCTTATTCCTAATAAATAAAATTAATGGCTTTCCAGATGGCACAGTGGTAAATATCTGCCTGTAAAGCAGGAGACACAGCAGATGTGGTTTGGATCTCTGGGTCAGGAAGATCCCCTGTAGAAGGGAATGGTAAACCACTCTAGTATTCTTGCCTGGAAAATTCCATGGACAGAGGAGCCTGGTGGGCTACAGTCCACGGGGTCACAAAGAGTTGGACATGACTGAGTGACTGAGCCCGTACACATGCATTCCTAATAAAGTGAGTACAATCCAGTTATCAATAGCATAATATCTGCACTGCCAGTGAGCATGGACATGTCTGTTTTTGAAGGTAATTGCTCTTTGTAATGAACTGCCACGGCAAGGACATATCTCTCTTGCCTTCGGTTGTCCAAACTGCTACTGCATTTAAAACAATATGGGCATTCAGGCTTACAAAAGAATTATTCTTTTTTGGTGATTAACATATTAAAAAAGTCAGAGGTTAGTTTGAAACTTGGGGCATGGATATTGAATTAGTTCTAATGGAATCGATAGACTGAAATAGACTAATGATGCTGTGAAGAAATGTATGGGTGTGAGAGTAGATATCAGCAAATGTACAAGACAGTTTAGTTAAAAGCAAACTATTGTAAGCAGAGATTCTAAAGTATGAGAAATTATAAGACAAAGAAAACTCACTTTGCATTTTTATAATTCTAGAGTACACAGGCTCATATGTAGATTACAATACCTAGAGCAACCAGCATATGCCAGTTTGCCTGAGACGTTCCTCGATGCAACACTGAAGGCTCTATATATCCTGGGAAAACCCTTATTTACCTGAAATCTTAGTATATGTTCTTTTATTTTTTTAAATTTCTTTTTCTTTTATCTCAGCATAAACTCTGAGTTTTTGTTGGTCACCTGAAATTTTAGTATATGTTCCTTTTTGGTCTCTTGAAATCTTAGTATATGTTCTTTTTTTTTTCTTTTTAAAAACTTGTCTATTTTTAATTGAAGGATAATTGTTTTACAATATTGTGTTGGTTTCTGCCATACATCAACATGCATCAGCCATGGGTATACGTATGTCCACCTCCTTTTTTTTTTTTTTTTTTCTTTTTTGTTCGGTTGTGCTGGGTCTTTGCTGCAGCACACAGACTTCTCTAGTTGCAGCATGCCAGTTTAGCTGACCCCGGACCTGTGGGATCTTAGTTCCCTGACCAGGGATCCAACTTGCATCCTCTGCATTGCAAGGCAGATTCTTAACCACTGAACTGCAATGGAAGTCCTTCTTAGTATATGTTTTTAAATGACACAAACATGGGTCTGTTTCCTCCTTCACTTCACCTTCCTCCATTTTCTTTGCCTGATGGAATTCAATGGCACATCAGAACCACCATGACAGTTATTGATACTTCTTATTGGAAATGGCTGTTGATGGTTGAAAGCCTCCCTTCTGTAATGCCAAGTAACAGAAACAAGAGGGAATTTTTGCACATAGACTTTCATATATACAGCACTTCCCAAGTTTCATGGGGCTCACATTGATATAAAGATTCCTTAACACTTCTCTAAACCTCTAAACTTAAAATTGCATCTAGTTGTGTTTAATTTGATATTAAACAGCTAATTGGATTTGTAGCCTTGAGAGGTGAGGCAGGGAGGAAAAGTTTATTTGCCTAAAATTTAATAATAGCAACTTATAAAATTTCATATTTTAAAATCTGAATTGCTAGAGACATCTTCAGATGTGCTGAAAGTACTAAAATAAATGCAATCTGGTAGTCTGTCAGGAAAGCAAGCAAACAAACAAACAAAAAAAACCACTGGGTCAGGTGCACAGCTGTTTGTGGAGGGCATTAAATTTTTTTACAGTCTTTCCCATAGGCCAATATGCTCTTATGCATTGATTTATATATTAATAATGACAGACTCCACCGGCATGAGCATTTCAGTTCCTCAGAAATTAGATAAAATCATAATTTAGACTCAGGATAAAAGGTAGAGAGAATTAGCATTTTACAGCATTAATTAGCTTATTTGCCCTCTCTTTTTTTCTGATCAAATACATGGAGGATGCTTAGTTCAGTCACAAACAGGGCTATGAGTATCCTTCAATTGTACGCTACGACATTGATGTTTCTAATGCATGTATATTCAATAGCTTTGCCTTGATTTTAAAAGTATGGTTTTAAAAACAGAGGTTCATTTTATATCACTAGGGTAAGCAATGAACAAAGGAAGCTGTTGGATGTAAAACAGAACATTGAAAGGACTCCTGCTGAAAAAATGCCCAAGCTTTGAAAACACTCTTAGAGAATGTGCAATTATGCAAGCTTTCTCCCTGTTTGGTACTCTAATTTCTTCCCTAGCATTTCACTGTCGCTCATCTTCATTATGATTTAAGGTTGCCAGAAGAAACTGGTAACTTTAGCAAGCAGGCATTTCATTTTTAAATAATTGTTTGTATTGTTTTCCGAAGCACACAACCTCAGTCTTACCCACCCAGCTCCTCCCTGGCTCCATGCCTACCCTTGTAGCTACTGCTGTGTTCGGCTCAACCTGTGTGTTTTCTCCAGTGTCTCCCAGCTCTACGGTTCTCACTTTCCACATGGCTGCTTGGTTTGCAGAAGATGCTTTCTTACAGATGTGTTCCTTCCCCTGACAAACAATTACTCCTGTTTCCCCCAGCGGGAGGCCATTAGGACATCATGACGGGTTCTGCTAAGTCATCTCACAATCACAGTTTTGTGCAGTCATCTCTCATCTGAGACTCTCTAGGCATATGCCATGCAGGGAAACTAGCAGTCACAAACAGCAGCACCTCCAGGCATATTATTTGTTATTTTGGTCCAGTAGTGTAACAGATAATGTCTAATACACTAATGTCTGAGGGTCTCATTGGATGCTTTTACTGGCATCATTTACAGCCAACTTGCAAAAGACTGAATGGGTTGTCATGTGCTAGTGGAGAGGAGGAAAAAAAAAAAAAAGCAGGGGGTATTTTTACATTTCCATAGCAATTACACACAATGGTTCCAAAGAGACAGGATAACAATAGTGATTTTACAAAGTTATTCTATTTGTGCAGACTTTCAGCATTCTGAGCTTTGAAAGAGGAAATTACCAGATATTAGTTATTTTCCTGGAAAATGGTTAACCACTTACATATTTATTTGTATTTTAATCTTATGGACTCAGCTGATATGAAGACATATAGCAAAGACCTATCTAAAATGTGTTCTTTTAAATAAATGCACAGACAACTGAATACTCAAGATAATTTTTCTTGAGGTTTCTCTGACAGCTCTACCTATTAAATCTTCTTAGTGGGTACTGTATCACTGGGATTTTGGTAAGCCTAAACTCAAAATTTAATATAATATGAAAAAAATGGATTTTGGCACAATGCCACATTAACACTCAGATTGTCTTTTATTGATTCTCAGGTCTTGCTTATGGCTACACTGAGGTAAAGTTTGTCTTTGTGTGAAATCAAACCATGTGCTAACAAGCTAGGACTGCCACAGAGGCCCGGAAGGCAGATGAGAAAGGCGGTTCTCTTCTCCCCATTAGAAATGTCAACAGTCCATTGGTTTCTGTCTCCTTAACTTCATTTCCTCAAAGCTCCAAAATAACATAACATCAATTTAGATTCATTGATGTGAAATCCAGTCAAGATGAGTGTGAACATATGAATTACAGGATTTTTGGTAGTAGTAGTTTTATTTTTGTTCAAGACATATAGGTCATTGAACTAAGCACTGAACATGGGGTTCCAGTTTGGCACACAGACGCTCAATACATACTTATTTAATTGAACTGAATTGAATCCAAGAATTGCATAGTAACTCTACTTTAATGAGTAGGTGAAAATTGTTTGTAATTGGAAAGCAAACTTTTGCCACAACAATCCAAGGCTTTCCTTACATTTTAACTAGCCAGTTGCACTTGGAAAGATGCTCCCCAAGTATTTGAATTCAAAGTGTTCTCTTAAGTGGCCAGATAAGTGTTCCCGTTCAGTGGCTGTGTTGTTCATTCTTTCAGTTAACCTAGTTGTCCTTGTCTTTGCCTTATTTTTTTCCCTTCCACTGAGAGGAAAAAAGAGAAATGAAAACCTAGTTTTTCTCTCCCTCTGAATTTATGCAAATTCTAAATTAGGCAAAGAGAATTTGGACTATTTATTCTGTCTTTTATCCCCATCCTCTGTTACTTCTAAAGGTTTACAGAAATTTAAAAAAAATAGAGTTCCAATTGAATTTCCAGAATGGTATGAGTGACATAAAAATGCAGGTGCTCTTGTTTTGTCTTAGAGCATTTCATTTCAAATGTCAAATGCAACCAACTTCTAAATCCAATGTCTTTGAAAGATGGGTAGGGGGCTGGTATATATTGTTTTGTTTATGTACTTGGAGAGACTAGAGTCTGAAAACTCAGAGTAAAGACTTACCTGTTGCTTGTAAGTCTCAAATGATTTCTTGTCAATTATTCAATCCAAAATATTTGCTGAGGTCCTACTATGTTAGACACTCTACTAACTGCTACAGGAGTATATAAAATGGAGGAAGATAGGGTATCTGCCTTGAAAGTGAAAGTGAAGTCGCTCAGTTGTGTCTGACTCTTCTCGAGCCCATGGACTGTAGCCTACCAGGTTCCTCCATCCATGGGATTCTCCAGGCAAGAGTACTGGGGTGGGCTGCCATTTCCTTCTCCAGAGGATCTTCCCGACCCAGGGATAGAACCTGGGTCTCCCGCATTGCAGGCAGATACTTTAACCTCTGAGCCACCGACCCCAAATAAAGGAAGAGGTGATATAATTTGAGCACTCAAATAGCAACATGAAATAAAACATTCTGAAAATTACTGTACAGGAATTAAAAGTCAGATGGATCTTAGTTTGATCCCAGTTCAGTATGTCCCTGATAATGCCACAATTTCTTAGACCTTGATTTCCATATCTAAATAACTAGGCTCAATAATGATGATTTTTTTCTTTGTAAAAATTAAATGTGCAATGCATATTTGCCAGGCTTTGGTTTAGCGGAAGCAGGGTGCATTCTATGATTTAGAAGTATAATAAAATCTACCTGTTCTAGAAGTACAGTACATAAAGTAAAAATAAAGGAGGATTTCTGAAATGATCTGAATTGAGGGTTTCCCTGGACAGATGGTGAATAAGATGGACTTTGAAATACCAGAGTACCATATGATCCAGCAGTTGTGTTTCTGGACCTATATCTGGAGAAAACATGGTTTGAAAGGATACTTGGACCCCAGAGTTCATTGAAACATTGTTAACAATAGCCAAGGCATGAAAGCAACCTAAATGTCCAAAAGAGAAATGGACAAAGAAGATGTGGTATGTATATGCAATGGAGTATTATTTAGCCATTAAAAAGAATGAACTAATATTTTGAAGCAAATGGACAGACCTGGAGATCATCATACTAAGTAAAGTGAGACAGAGAAAGATAAATACCATATGATATCACTTATATAGATAGAAAAAAAATACAAATGAACTTATTATAAAACAGGAACTGACTCATGTATTTAGAGAATGAATTTATGGTTATAGAGGGAGGGGGGATGAGGGGTAGGGATAGCTTGGAAGTTTGGGATAGACATGTCCACACTATTATATTTAAAATGGATAATTAACAAGGGCCCACTGTGTGTGTGTGTGTGTGTGTGTGTGTATACTTGTATATATATATATATACAGAATACCATCAGGTTTACCTAGCTGAGGTGGGTAGAGGACATTGATATTTGAGGTTTGTGCAACGTTTCCATCATTAATCCCTAGTACATCGTTGGCCTGGACTATACACATGGGTGATGCTCTGAGAGGAAAAGAAAGATAGAGTTGAGGGAGAGGGAACTAGTAAAACCTAAGAGAAAGTATAGTTCAGCCAAAATCCCCTACTGCACACTTAGTGCAAGATAAGGGGAAACTATATTTTCAGTTTCAGTATTGCATTAGTGGTCCAAAGCAATTCACATCACAGGAGTATGCATTGGGTAGCATAAAGAATAGATAGTAGGAATATTGAGAGTTACACTGGGTGTTGCAACTGTTTAATAAGAGGACAGAGGAAATCACAGTATCTTTCAGAACTGTCCCTCTTGGGAATTGGGAGCTGATAAGAACAATCAGAGGGCACACACTTACTGGGTCTCTACTTGGAATCTGCCTTGGTTGGCAGTATACTTAGTTGGGAGGTGCTTCAGGCAAAGGAAAGGAAAGTTAGTCTTTTCAATAGGTGCCTGGAATTCTGTCTGAAACAAGATTTGAAATCTCTATCCACTGCCAGGCTTTGGTTTAAGAGTGCATTCTGTGGTTTAGAAGTATAATATAATCTACCTGTTCTAGAAGTACAGTATATTCTGCAGTCATTATGGGACCAATGCTAAGGAAAAAATAGAGCATGGGAGTGAGAATTCAAGGGACGTGAATACTCCAGTTTGGTAAAGAAGCTGAAAAAAGACATATAAAGGTAATAATGCTAAGAACAATGAATGTCAGGCTGAGGAAGTATGTTTAATTCAGAAGCAAAAGGGATGCTTTTAGATATTATTGAGAGGTAGAGAAAAATCATTAAAATCAACTTTTTTGGAAATGGACCATAAGGAAGAGAAACTAAAACAAACAAACAAACAAACAAAAACCTAGAGGCATAGAAATCAGTTAGAAGAGTATTAAAAATGAAATCCTACTGTAAGTCAGTAGGAATGGGGATGAAAAGATAAATCTATAGAGGTAGAATCAACAGGAGTTCAAAGTCGGTGACGATAATAAAGGAAGCAGAAAAGTCAAAAAATAAGTGATCCTAATAGTTGTAAACAATGTCTTTGAAGTCAGGTAGACTTACTGGGCTTACAACCTTGGAAAAGTTCTGTAATTTCCCTGCCTCCTTTTTTCTCATCTGTTTAATTGGTATATTAATAGTGTGTGCAATGTGTGCCAAATCACTTCAGACATGTCTAACTCTTTGGGACCCCATGCACTGTAGTCCACCAGACTCCTCTGTCCATGGGATTCTCAAGGTAAGAATATTAGAGTGGGTAGCCATTCCTTTCTTCAGATAATTTTCCTGATCCAAGAATCGAACCTCACTAATCAAACCCCAAGGTCTATGTCTCCTGCATTGGCATGTGGGTTCCTTACCACTCATGCTACCTGGAAGCCCATATTAGTGGTACCTATTCAAATAGGGTTGTTGAAAAGATTAGATCAGTAAGTACATGGAAAATACTCTGAAAACTATCTGATATATAGAAAGTACTACATAACTTAGAGACATCTGGGGGACTTTGGGCTTCTCCCCTGAAAAGGGGCTATAACCTGAGAAATGGAATATTGGAGAAGAGTACTGGGGCAGAGGGGGTAGAGAAGAGGACAAATTTTAGAAATCCATTTGTTTAAATTTCATCCTTGGCCACACCAAGTAACCCTGTCAGTTATGTAGTCTGTGAGGGAAAGCTGATGACAAAACCAGAGAAATTAAGGTAGAATCATCCAAGGAGGGTCTGGGGCTAGAGTTATTCTTTCAATGGGAAAGGAGACCCATTATTATAAAGAATGCAGCTGTAGTGATGTTTTAAGGTTCAGAACAGGGAAGTTCAAGGAATTACTCTGAGTGATTTTAGTAATGAAAGAAGTTTAGGCCCTATGGTAGCAGGAAGGATCAGGGGCAGTGGCTGGCAACCTGAAGAGAGTGAGACATTTAGAAATAATAGCTATCAGGATTGAAATAGTCATCTCAAGATGAATAAAAGAACTGTAAAGTCACCTGCCTGTGGGATCTTTCAGCAAAATGCCTTTTCAGACTTCCTTTTCCACACGGTTGACAAGTTTTAAAATTTAGCTATTTTACATCAACCATGAAGCTCTAAGCTTTTCCCAGATGATGCTAGCATTGCTGCTTAGCCAAGTATTGACAGTGATTTGGCGTTGTTGAAAGGTATATGACATGGCCGTGAGAGAACTGAAAGCTGACATACATGTGCCCATGTGTGTGTATGTGTGTGCCAACGTGCACATATGCAGGCCCTGTGTGGAGGGTGGTTGTGAGATGGTATAAAATGACACCATTCTCAGAGTTTAATTAACATCGAATTATTTGAAGTTCCACTGTATAATGTCCAAAAGCTTCTTAAAGATTATATTAAATACATTATCAAACAAATAATAAATGAATTAATTGACTTTTAGAGCTTCCTTTGTGGCTCAGATGGTAAAGAATCCCTCTGAAATACAAGAGTCCCAGGTTTGATCCCTGGGTCAGGAAGATCCCCTGGAGAAGGAAATTGTTACTCACTCCAGTATTTCTTTCTTGGAGAATCCCATGGACAGAGGATCCTGGTGGGCTATAGTCCTTGGGGTCATGAAGAGTCAGACATGACTGAGCAACTAACACATCACTATCATTTTTATAACATTGGAAATAGAACTGGGAAGAGTGAAGAATCCCAGCTTCCCCTACTTTTATTAAGGCTCAAAAAGTACATGAAGAATCAATTCCATGTCACTGTGGTTATTATCACATAAAGTAACTGGGGTTTAGTCTGGTCCATATCCTAGGATGGCTTTCAGTATCCTGTAGAGGAAACACTATTCATTTGAGGTGTTTTTCATCTACTTTATGTGCATAATTGCTCAGCAACTGTCAAGCTTTAATTTTGATGTGAATTCTAACTGAAAGTTAGCCTCCCATTTTAGCAGTTTGTTCATTAACATATTGAACTTTATTTTTCTTTGAAAGAGCTGAAAGAAGGTAATTGCCCTTCTATTCTCAATAGCCAAGTATAGAGAAAGATGTCCTTCATATTAGATACAATTATTCCCACTTTACAGTTGAGAAAACTGGGTCTCTAAAAGATAAATTTCCAGTAATCACAAATCTAGTAAGTGACAGATTCAATATTCAGACCTATTTATGTCTCATTTTAATGTATTAGTTTGCCTCTCAATAGAAAATAATGGGAAAAAGATTACGTGGCTCCAGTTTTGTGTGTTCAAACTGTGAACATCCATTCATAGTTAGGAAAGATTGTCTTTCCCTCTTCATTATGCTCAGTGAGCACAGTACCCCTTGTGAGGCAACCTGAAAGTGTCAGGCCTATGATAACACCGACATGTCCATGAGGCTAACCCTTGATAGATTTCTTTCTGACTGTATCATTGTGATATTTCTCAGAAACCAGAAGTACAAGAAATTTAGTTTAAAAGAGGCTATTATAATTTTAGACAAGGATAAAGTATTTATGCACGTTTTGTCCACCCAAATGCCTTTACTAAATTTCAGAAGTTTACTAAATTTCACATTTTCTGTTGATATGGAGCTCCCCATCGTACCACTAGCAAACGATAGGGATTTGGTAAACTTTAAAAATATCTGCTTCCCCAGCTCTACTTTTTGAATATTCTCATTTATAGGCCACTTGCTACAGATTGACAGCTGTCTTGTCTGTGGGATCAGTCTAATTCCTTGCAAGATCAAATCTGTGTGGTTTAGAATGATAACTGGATGGTTCAATAGTCACTCAAGCCTTTTGCTCTGATTTTGTAGCTGATATCTTGCCATGACCAAGTTCTAGGCCCTGGACTGTTGCCTTATTCATTGTGTACATACCCCTTTCTTGTTGTTGACTTCAGCATCACTGACATGTTGGTCCTGTTTCTCTCTGACAAGCTTTCTTCTGCAGGTCCTTCTGCAGGTTGAAGTCTAGTCTTCTAGTGTCAAGTCTCATAATTGATTAGCAAACACCTGTGGCAGCCCTTTGAAATGATAATATTCTGCTTCCCCAGACTTCCATACATTTCCCATCACATACATGAGGAGAATAGCAGGGAGTTACTCCCTTTCGAAAACAGTCCATAGGGGAAAAAGGCACCTTAATGGGCCACACCTAGACTTTATTTTGGGGGGCTCCAAAATCACTGCAGATGGTGACTGCATCCATGAAATTAAAAGACGCTTACTCTTTGAAAGGAAAGCTATGATCAACCTAGATAGCATATTCAAAAGCAGAGACATCACTTTGCCAACAAAGGTCCGTCTAGTCAAGGCTATGGTTTTTCCTGTGGTCATGTATGGATGTGACAGTTGGACTGTGAAGAAAGCTGAGTGCTGAAGAATTGATGCTTTTGAACTGTGTTGGAGAAGACTCTTGAGAATCCCTTGGACTGCAAGGAGATCCAACCAGTCCATTCTAAAGGAGATCAGCCCTGGGTGTTCTTTGGAAGAAATAATGCTAAACCTGAAACTCCAGTACTTTGGCCACCTCATGTGAAGAGTTGACTCATTGGAAAAGACTCTGATGGAAAAGACATCTGCATATCTGGGAGGGATTGAGGGCAGGAGGAGAAGGGGACGACAGAGGATGAGATGGCTGAATGGCATCACTGACGCGATGAACATGAGTTTGAGTGAACTCCGGGAGTTGGTGATGGACAGGGAGGCCTGGCATGCTGGTCGCAAAGAGTCGGACACGACTGAGCGACTGAACTAAACTGAACTGAGACTTTATGCCTGACATCTAGTGGCCAGTCTAGGAATTGCAGTGCAGAGTTGCCGAGGGTGCCTGTTGGCGCTCTCAAGATCTGAGGGAGCTGAAGTGAAAATTCATTGCTACTAGCTTCCTCTCTCATAGTCCTGGACTTAACACTTATATCCTTTCTACTGAATTTTCTAAATATGGTCCTAAATAATCATTTAGTTTTAGAGCTAGAGGGTTCTCACACAACTTTCATTTATTATATTCTAATCAGTTCAGTCTTGTCCGACTCAGCGACCCCATGGACTGCAGCACACCAGACCTCCCTGTCCATCACCAACTCCCGGAGTTTACCCAAACTCATGTCCATTGAATAGACGATGCCATCCAACCATCTCATCCTCTGTTGTCCCCTTCTCCTCCCACCCTCAATTTTTCCCAGCATCAGGGTCTTTTCAAATGAGTCAGTTCTTCATATCAGGTGGCCAAAGTATTAGAGTTTCAGCTTCAACATGAGTCCTTCCAATGAATATTTAGGACTGATTTCCTTTAGGATGGACTGGTTTGATCTCCTTGCAGTCCAAGGGACTCTCAAGAGTCTTCTCCAACACCACAGTTCAAAAGCATCAATTCTTCAGTGCTCAGCTTTCTTTATAGTCAAACACTCACATCCATATGACTACTGGAAAAACCATAGCCTTGACTACACAGACCTTTGTTGACAAAGTAATGTTTCTGCTTTTTAATATGCTGTCTAGGTTGGTCATAAATTTTCTTCCAAGGAGCAAGCATCTTTTAATTTCATGGCTGCAGTCACCATCTGCAGTGATTATGGAGCCCCTCAAAATAAATCTGTCACTGATTTCACTGTTTCTCCATCTATTTGTAATGAAGTGATGGGACCAGATGTCATGATCTTAGTTTTCTGGATGTTAAGTTTTAAGCCAACTTTTTCACTCTTCTCTTTCACTTTCATCAAGGGCTCTTCAGTTCTTCTTTGCCCTCTGCCATAAGGGTGGTGTCATCTGCATATTTGAGGTTATTGACATTTCTCCTGGCAGTCTTGATTCTAGCTTGTGTTTCTAATCACTGTATGAAAATATGAAGAAAAGCAAAACTTAAGAATTTCTGACTTCAATGAGTGTCTTGTCTAGAATTATCCTATTGGAAAGATGAGTGCCCACCTGTTTACGTTGACTATAGTTTATCATTTTTCCTTCTTGAAAAGAAATGGATACTCATTTACTAACCTACCTCATAGGAGGGTGTTGCTGTTGTTTGGTCCCTCAGTTCAGTTTAGTCACTCAGCTGCATCCAACTCTTTGTGACCCCATGGACTGCAGCACGCCAGGCTTTCCTGTCCATCACCAACCCCCAGAGCTTATTCAAACTCACATCTACAGCATTGGTGATGCCATCCAACCATTTCATCCTCCGTCGTCCCCTTCTCCTCCTGCCTTCAATCTTTCCCAGCATCACAGTCTTTTCCAATGAGTCAGTTCTTCGCATTAGGTGGTCCAAGTATGGGAGTTTCAGCTTCAGCATAAGTCCTTCCAATGAATATTTAGGATGTTAAATCATGTAAATAGTATTGTACAGTGCCTGGAACATAATAAATACTCAAGTGGTATTTGCTATTATTATTTTTTATTTTGGTTTTCATGATAAACATATAGTTGCTAATGCATGCATGTTAGTAGCCTTATTACCTGTGAGGAGTATTATTTTCCCCAAATATTAAGATCTACCTATTTAAATAATTCAAATTATATGTGATATTCAGGGATCATAGACATTAAAATTTGAAAAGACATTCCCAATGTCTAATCCAGTCCTCTTTTATATACAAGAAAGCTTTATTTGATATGTTATGCAACTTCACAGGGTTATAGGTGATGAGATCAGATGAGACTGAAATGTGAGTTTCCTCAGGAGGTTCAGTTTTACTAGCTCTACAAGTAGCTCTTTTGTATTTTCAAGCTAATGCTGAGAAATGAATTTTCCATCACATGGAGAAATGTGAAATACATGGTTATGGATTTATACTCTACATATATAATGAAAAAGTTTGGTAGATTTCTACATTTGAAAAATATTAATAATTTTAATAGTATCATGAAAATAATTTTTACTATTGGAAGATTAGTAATATAAGCAAACAAAAGTTAAACTAAAAAATTGTAATCCCATTGCTCAAATGTATGTATATATTAATATATATGTACATATATATACAGTATGTTCATTTATGTATTTTATACTATCCTATACTCAGATGCACTAACTGGACATGTGGATTAAAAGGGAGGTTTAACTCTGCTCTGTAATTTGGGTCATTTATTTAGTTTATGAACATATTTCCACATTAACATTGATCTTTAGCATTATTTTTATTGGCTGCATTATTCCTATTACATTATTTTTATTAATTCCTCTTCAAGATCAAATTAATGGTCAACAACAGGCTTCCCCTGTGGCTCAGCAGTAAAGAGTCTGCCTACAGTGCAGGAGACTCAGGTTCAGTCCCTGGGGGAAGATCCCCTGGAGAAGGAAATGGCAACCTACTCCAGTATTGTTGCCTAGAAAATCCCGTGGGCAGAAAAGCCTGGCAGACTACAGTCCATGGGGTCACAAAAGAATCAAACATGACTTAGTGATTCAACAACAATGATCAACAAAGAAAGTTAGGCTGTTGGTTAATAGCAGAAGGCAAAAGAGAGAAAGAAAAAATTGGCAGTGCTACAGAAAGTGCTGTATTCCTCTCATTCTTTAAACTGAGAGCCTTATGTCTTGTCAATTGGTACCAATGGTTGAGGAAGGCATGCTGGATCATGATGTGCTGACTTGGGCCCTGATGGGAGAGGAAGTGGAATGTTCTGTTGAAGGAATATCAAATAATAAGTTTGAAAACATAAGTTCTGTAAAATGGCAGCAAATGGAGTGTATTACAGAGTCCAAATATCTGAAGGTAAAATATGAAGAAGAGAGTAAGCTTCCAAATCTTCAGTGATGGGGGCCAGGTTCAACCATCGTGGAGTTGAACAAACCTCATGGTTTATAGTTGCCTTTATAAATTTAAATTTTTTAATATTTGTTTATTTGGCTGCATCCAGTCTTTTGTTGCAGTACATGGACTCTCTAGCTGTGGCTCACACAGGCTCAGTAGTTGCAGTGCATGAGCTTAGTGGCACCATGGCATGTGGGAACTTATTTCCCTGACCAGGCATGGAACCCACACCCCCTGCATTACAATGTGGGTTTTTAATCATGGGGCCACCAGGAAAGTCCCCTACAAATTTAATATTGAATTATAAATATAGACATTGTAAATATGTGTGCACATCCCTTTTTGTAAAGGTTTTCTGAGAACCCAGCGAGGGCTGACCAGCAAACGTATACGTTCACAGATGCAGGGGGTGAAGCAATGCTAACTGAATGTGAGCTACTCTAAGAGTTTGACTGACCAGAGTCTCACGACAGAAAATTCTACATAAACAGAGCTCGAATTAAAAGTAGTCCACCAAATTTCCATCTTATAAGAGGAAACCAAAGAATAATCACTCAAGGATATGAGCATATGACAAAAGTCAGGGCAGAACTACTTTCTTTCCCATCTTTCTTTGCACCTAATTTTTTCATGTTCATCCATCACTTTCACAGTTGAGCAAAACTCTGTGAAGGGATCTGGAAGCTTCCCTTCTCCCCCATGCTGTTGCTTCCTTTCTTGCATGCCCTTCCACAGCTCTGGATGACCCCTTTACCTCCAACATCAAAAATACATCTTGTGTTATACTGTGTATATTTATATTTGCCCAATAAAACAAGTTTTTATCACTCAATAGTGCACTCCTTGCTTTCTCTGCAACACTAATAGCAAATTATTGAGAACACTAGTAGTGCTCCTTGGATCCTGCTGGGTGTATCCACAGGCGCTCCCTTTGATCCACATATCTGTCTTGTGTGCAGCCTGTCACAGTGCAAGAGAACAGGAAGCTAAGTGCCAAAGGCCCTATGTGGGGACAGGCGCATAGTGAATGTCCTGCCATCCATGCCAGCCTTGCGGAATTGAGCATGGGTGGACTGTCAGGTCCCCACCTAGCATGCTGACAGTTGGAAAGCACTGGAGAGAGATTGGCAGTTTGTGTCTTCCAGGAGGCAAAGACATGAAATGCCTTATTCCCCACCCCCCACCTTTGGAGGGACACTTCCTATTTCTAAAAGACACAGGTAGAAATAGAAACAGTCACAAACAGAACCCTATAGTTCACCCACCGTACACATTTTGCTTTGCACTCTAAATGCAAAGTTGTTCTCTTCAACCTAAGAATTGAATTCCATGGCTGTTTTCCAGAAAAAAATATAATAAAATCCCAGGTGAGGGTTAGCTCTCCTGGCTAATAGTGTCTTTATTTCTATTTTTTTTTTTTTTTAAAAAGATCTCACTGGTTTTCCATTTCTTCCCATGTGAGACAGAAATAGGCAGACAGGTCTGCCAGGACAGCATTATTGAAACAGTATATTCACACCCGTTCCAGTAGATGGTTTATGCACTTTAATTTCTGTTAAAAACTTAATTAAATTGCACGATTTATTATCTTATGTTAGATGTCAAAAAAAAACAGTCTGGAAAGTCTATGTGCTGTGTGTCAGACCCAGCCAGCTGTCTCAGACGAAAGACTTTCAGTCCTGTGTAAATTTTGCGAACAACTGAATTACTAACAGGTTCTTTGTTGGGTGTTTTTCTGCACTTAATAGACCTCACATCACTTGGAAAAAAATGATGTTCTAAAAGGAAAAAAGATAGTGCATATTTTGTTAAGCAAATCAGCATACTCAATAACGATATTTTCCTTTGATATCTAACAGATTCTGCTACGTTTCTACAACTATTAGCCTATAAAGGTATTTTGTAATATAGTCCACCTCTAATTTTACTTCCTATGAAAGTGACTGCCAACTATATT
This sequence comes from Capra hircus, assembly GCF_001704415.2. NCBI lineage: Eukaryota > Metazoa > Chordata > Mammalia > Artiodactyla > Bovidae > Capra > Capra hircus. The sequence goes on from NC_030808.1 coordinate 119,668,025, forward strand.
TATCTCTGTGCTTTCAAACCTGCTACAAATGTACATCTTTCTGTGATTGCTTTTAAGAGCACAACCTTAATTCAGGCTTTCTACACTCCTTCTGGTTTACGGTGATATCAAACTCAAAGCAAATTCACTCGTTGAAATCAATCTGGGGGGAAAAACTCACTGGTCTATAATTTAGGATTGTTTGACTGTTCACTGGCAAATGATTAGATAGCATAATCATTCACTGAGCCTCAGTCTGTGTTTTCTGAGACACTTTGTATGTACTATACGGTACATTAGAATAGAGAAAGAAACAAAAATAGCAGTAAAGTTATGGCAACCAAGCCGTTCTTCAGCTCTTGAGTTCATGTCTATAACTTCAGATGCCTTTCTGGGCATGAGAGAAAGAAGACTCACAGAACTGTCGAAGATATTTCATATTTTCAGATAGACTCACACAGTCATACAAACATGTGCACACACGTGTGCACACACACACGTATACACTTCTTTGCAATGAACTCATCAGGAAGCCCCTCCCTAATTTAGGCCCAAGCTTGCAAAGAAGTCAGTTGTTTTTTCTTTTTCCTGACACTATTACATCAAAACAGTATCCAGGCATTAGACAGTATTTATTAGCTTGTAAGGCCAGAGATAATGATCCCATTCAATCAGAACACATGAATAATTCAAGAGTCCCAACTTCACATAATTTCTGGCTCTACTTTTAAAACCAGTGAAAGAACCATTTGTATCATTTATTTATTTTTCGTGACAATGAGTAAAAGACAAAAGAGGTTTTGTTTTGTGCTTTTTTTTTCCAGGAGAGAGAGCATCTTGGCTCTTTCATTTCAAACTGATCAAAGACAATGCGAAAAGAGCATGTATATGTATGAAAATACGAAAAAGCATGATACTACAAGGGGAATATATAGTAATTACCTCTTTGGATGATTTCTATATGAATTTGTGGAGGGTATTTTAATCACGGTGAGTGGTTCAATATTATTTTACACACTATAGCTAGGAAACAATTATGGTTTCCACAAGACCAGTGAAGCTACAATTTCAGGAATCATTTCTGCCATGTACTATCTGAAAAGTACATTTAAAAGAGGATGGGCTATTTTAAGCACCAAAGAGAAGTTGAAATAACTTATGACAAAATGTTGCTGCTCCCCCTTTGCTAACATAAACAATGAAATTCAATCGAAGAGGTCACCACTGTCTCTCTCAAGCAGCTCTGACCTATGGAACTTTATGTGATGAAGGTATATTCCATATTTACACTGTGAATTATGGAAGCTATTTGGAATCTGGATTTATTGAACGCTTGAAATGCACTTGGTTGCACTTGGTGCAACCCAGTAACTAACTTGAAGTTTTATTTACTTTCAATTAATTTAAATATAAATAGCTACATGTGACCAGTGGCTCCTTATTAGCCTTTTTAAGTCCTCAAGGAGAAGGGTTATTGGAATATAAATACCAACAGGTAGATGCTTATTACTTTTTACAATGATTTATATTAACCTTATTTAAGAAATATAATTCTACAAAGTTCCCATTTGGACAAAAAATATAATTACCTAAGTAATGAGAGATAGAAATTACAACACAAGAGCAATAGAAGAGTTTTTGTTTGGATTCTTTTTAGCACTAAATAAAGTTCCTTGGCCTGAATGTAGCACAGTTTATTTATCCCTTTCTCTCCTGAAGGACATCTTGATTGCTTTCAAGTTTTAAAAAATCATAAACAAAGCTTCTTTAAACATGTGAGCTCAGGTTTTTGTGTAGACATAAGTTTTCAACTCTTTTGGGTAAATACTAAGAAGTAAGATTGCTGAAGTGAATAGTATGAGTATGCTTAGCTTTGTAAGAAACTGCCAAACTGTCTTCCAAGGTGATGTACCATTTTGCATCTTTGCCAGCAATGAATGAGAGTTCCTGCTTTTGCAGTGTTGTGGATTTTGGAAATTCTAATAAATATAGATCTTATTATTAATGTATTTTAATCCACCTTTTAAATTTACAATTTTCATTAAAACTCTTATTCTCTTACAAAATATTCAAGCATTTTTGGTTAACCTATCCTGTACTTTCTTTGACTGATTCATTTAACAATATTAAAGTGAAATTGTGTTCCAATTGCTGCACTTGGTGAAATGTACTATAATGAATAATGTATGATACAACCATAAGAATGAATCAAAAAGAAGAAACAGACAAATTAGATGAGAGAGAGCTTTTATTTATATCTTAATGGTTTAACAATAGCCAGAAATGTATTATCAATTTAAAAGACCTTGGAAAGAAAATTTATTTGGGAAATGTTCCTTAAGGAAATGTCTGGTCTCTGATAAGCTAAAATTTAGATTTGTTCTTGAATAAACTAAAGAAAAATAGCTTTTATAAAAATATAAGATGATTATACTTCAAAGATTATGGAAATGATGTTCAGTACTCTTTTCTTTATTATACTCTGGTAGTTGGTTTTTCTCCACCCCCATGTAGAGCAGGTGAAGAAGAAAAGGAATCAATAAAGTAAAAATTACAGGATAGGAGTAAGACCAATCAATGTACCTCACAGATTTGTTTGAAGTTTGTAAACAACTACTATATGCATTGTCTCAATCAGGGATCCAGAGACGGAAGGTCATTATTGAACCTCAAGTTACAGATGCACTTGTTAGCTTCCAGATAGAGTTCAAGTGCATGCTCATGCATTCATATTAGCCACTAATTAAGGGCCACTTGGGGGGGAAGTTTAAGCTCTTAAACTGGATTAGTGAAAGTGATCAAAAGGACCAATTGAATTTTGTAAATTAGTTTTACAAGATAGGAAGTGGACTTTGAAAAAGACTTTCTAAATCAGACATCACTGATTTCTTCATCACAGCCTTAAGATGAAGGTTGTCATCAAGAGGATTGGAGCAGAATCATCAACTCAATGTTGACACTCTCTCCACAGCAGCTAAAATGTGGTGTGTTGTACCAACAATTAGTATCAAAATTCCAAATACAAAATCCAGTGGCACTTTATGATTTAGAAGTTAAATTTGAAATGAAAGCTCCCTTTCTTTATTCTAATGGCTGATTTGGAAAGAATCACTTTGTTATTCTCAAAAGACATTAATAATTATTTTTGGATTTTTACATTAATGGATTTCTAGGTTGGGTAGTTAGAGTGTTGTTAGATACAACACAGTGTTTATGTGTATTTTCTACTATTATAGTTGTTTGGTTAAAAAGTGCCATTTTTTGAGTTTCGATTTTGTATGCATGCATGCTAAGTTGCTTCAGTCATGTCTGACTCTTTGTGATCCCATCAACTATAGCCCACCAGGTTCCTCTGGGATTCTCTAGGCAGGAATACTGGAGTGGGTTGCCATAACCTCCTCTACGGGATCTTCCCAACTCAGAGATGGCTCTCACGTCTCTTATGTCTCCGGCATTGGCAAGCAGGTTCTTTACCACTAGTGCCACCTCGGAAAACCTCAATTTTGTATATGTTTGGGTTTTTTTTTTTTTTTTTTTAATCCTCACAAAACCTTCCATGGTGCATGTTCCTATTTTGCAAAGGAGAGAAAAAAGTTTCATGTATATTAGTAAATTTCTTTATGGCTTCATGGATAGTGCATCATAGAAGAAAAAATTCATAAATTTCTTTATGATGACATAGGCAGCATGTATTAGAACTAAAAGTCCAGAATCACCCAGATCCAAAGCATTTGTTTATCTTCAACACCTTGTTATCTCTCCAGTTTGTATATAAAACACACAGCATTTAAGTCTATTTTGCAAGAACATATTTACAAAAACATTATTACGAAAATAAATGTTGTTATTTAGGTCACCTATTTGGGGGATGGAGGACCTTTTGTCTAGGGCTAAGATTTTTTCTATCTTATCTATGGAACTGAGCTGTTGACCATTGTTACTCACTTACAAGAAGCACGGGATTCTCCAAATATTAAGCCCCAAAAAGTCATATTTCATTAACATCTGTCTTCTAGTCTTTTGGTGATGTGCATTTTCTGATTCAAAGTTAATGGTTCTGATTTATCTCAGGGACCCCATTGTGAATCTCTGTGTTGACTGTTTTTTCAAAAAAAAAAAAAAAAAACATATTATTTTGCAGGGTATAAGAACCATCTGAATTGCAAGTTTTCTAAAGTATGATTTTCAGTTTTCTACCAAAGAAGATAATATTATGAATTCTTGATGGGGAAAGTGATAGTGTTTTAGTTTCCTAAGGTTGTGGTTACAAACTGCCGAAAGCTTGATGGCACAAAACAACAGAAATTTATTTGCTCACAGCTCTAGAGGATAGGAGTTTGAAATCCAGATGTCAATGTGGTTAGAGTCCCTCCAAAGGCTTCCGAAGGAATCCTGCATGGCCTCTCCCAGCTTTTAGGGGGCTTCAGGTGTTTTTCTTGGCTGCATCACTCCCATCCCTACCTCTGTCTTCATGTGGCCTTTTCCTCCACGAGACTGTCTTTTCTTCTTTATGAGGACACTTGCCGTGGGATTTAGATCCCACCCAGGAATCCAAGAGGATCTCATGTCAAAACTCATTTACTTAATTCCAGCTGCAAAGACCCTTTTTTTTTTTTTCCCAAAAAGGTCACATTTGCAGCCTCTGGGGTTACAATGTAAAAATCTTTTGGGAAGCAAAAATCCAGCCACAGTCAGCAAGGCTTATTTTGTTTTTGAACCTCATTTCCCCACATAACTGGTTCATAAAAGTCTGAAAATACTTCTACTTAGGGCTCATGATGATTAATAGAAACCAAAAATAGGAAGGCAAACTACAGACCTAAGTAAGAGGCAGGATGCACAGTGGTTAAGGTTATGGACACGAACATTATACTGACTCCCTTGGGTACAATCCCGTTGTGAACTTTCCTCATCTGTATAATAGGATAAGTATCTACTTCAGAGGGGTCTTGTAATGATCAAATGAAAAAAATCATGCCATTTAGCATAATGGCCTGGTATGCAGTTAATGGTAAGTAATGGCTTACCATTGGGATTTCCTGGTGGCTCAGTGATAAAGAATCCACCTGCCAGGCAGGAGCCATGGATTCAATCCTTGGGTCCAGAAGATCCCTGGGGAAGGAAATGGCAACCCACTCCAGTATTCTTGCCTAGGAAATCCCATGGACAGAGGACCCTGTATAGTCCATGGGGTCGCAAAAGAATCGACACCACTCAGCTACTAAATAAGCAAAAACAAACAAACAAAAATGCTGTTCATCAATCCCTAAGAGCATCCTTTGATATTCCTTAGGCATAGTTATCTATCTATCAATTCATGTATCTATCTATTTATCCATGCATTCATCTTTAATCTATTCATTAAGCAGATTATTTGTTTTACTAACAATGTTTATAAACAAGAATGAATCAAACTCCCAGACATGGACGCTTTCATTGTTAGAAGTCATTTTTATGGGCAAAGACCAGTAAAATGAGCATTCTTTTGGCCTGTAGAGACCCTAAACATTTGTTCCCCCATTTGCCATTTATTGGACATTCTTATCAGGGCTTGTGATAGAAACAAGAGACCAAAAATGATTTGGACAGTTTCAGCTGTCAAACAATTTAAATTCTATTCATGGTGATATATGAATTATATAATAATTGCAATAGGGCATAATTGATGCCTTAAAGATGTAAGAATAGGAAACCACGGGAACAGAATGAAATGCAGGGCTCCTGCAGTTTAGAAGAGCAGTGCACAGGCAGGTCAAAAGACTGTCTCCCAAAAGATAGCATTTTAGTGGGAAGAACATAGGTCCAAGAGTCATGGAGACATCAGAGGAATGAATTCTCTCTTTGTCACTATTGCACTGTTCCTTAAACTCTCAGTTTCCCCATCTGTAAAATGAAACTAATATTTATATCATTGAATTGTTGTGAGAATTAATTAAATAATTCATTTGGAATAATACCTAGCAAAGGATATATAAATATCACCTATTTAGTTGTTGTGGTTACAGCCACTCGATCAATTTTCTAGTGCACAGGAGTTCAACAAGGCGTGTTTTCTTTCTTTCTATGGACAGCAATTTCCATTTTGGAATCATCTCTCGAGGAGGCCATTTGTAACTGTACCACCTCTCGCTTCCCCATTCTCTATATTCTATGGCAAGAGCATATGTATGTTGCAATAGCTGGTTTCTGCGTTTTTCTTCTCCATTATACTATAATCTCCTTGAAAACTAATAAAGTATCTTATTCAAATATGTTGCCCTCACATATAATAAAATATGGAAGTTAATCCGTGAATGTTTTTGAACTAGTAAGATTTCAGGTGCACACTTTCCTATTCTCACCAAAAAAAAACCTGATAGGCTATGAAGCTGTAGTAATACCTCAAGAAACTTCATATCATTAGCTTTAAACCAGAAGTCTAGGATGAGGTCCTTTTAGTGTAATTGTGTTACTTTTTAACTGCTACATGAAAATTACCACAAAGAGAGTGATTTAAAATAATATACTCACAGCTGAGGTTTGTCTAGGCTGGGTTCTCATCTTCAGGGTCCCATGAAGTTGGGATCAAGGTACACTTGGGTCTACCATCTCTTCAGAACAGCAGAATGGATTTGCTTCCAAGCTCCCGGAGACTGTTGACAGAATTCATGCCCTTGCAACTTTAGGATTCATGGCAGCTTGTTTCTTCAAAGTTAGCAAGGAATATGGCACCTCCAGAGCAAGCTTGCTAGCAAGCTTGGTGGAGTCTTACATAATGTGCAGTCACCACATGAATGGTATCCTATGATCTTGGCCATATAGCATAGCATAATAATGATGATGACAAAGAGGGAGGGAAAGATGGCAGAGGAATAGGACGGGAAGACCACTTTCTCCCTCACAAATTCCTCAAAAGAACATTTCAATGCCGAGCAAACTCCACAAAACAACTTCTGTAGGCTGGCAGAGGACATCAGGCAACCAGAAAAGCAGACCATTGTCTTCAAAAACAGGTAGGAAAAAATATAAAAGACAAGAAAGGAGACAAAGGAGGTGGGAGGGAGCTCCGTCCCGGGAAGGGAAGCCCGTCCCGGGAAGGGAATTTGAAGAAGAGAGGTTTCCAAACACCAGGAAACACTCTCCCTGCTGAGTCTGTGCCGAGCCTTGGAAACACAGAGGGCAACATAACAGGAAGGAAAAATAGATAAATAATTAAAACCAAGAGATTACAAGCCCAACAGTAACTCCCCCAGTGGAAAAGCAGCACAGACGCCTGCATCCGCCATTGGGAAGTGGGGGCAGGGCAGGGACGCGCGGGAGGCGCGGGCTGCAGAGCTTTGTAAGAATCGGGCAGGAACGCCCCACGCGCAACCAGAACGATCTAACTTGGGCTAGCAAACCAGACTGTGGGATAGCTACCACGCGAAAAGCTCGAACATAAGACACCTCCAGGACCGAGCACAGAACAAAGGACGGAACGGAAAAAGCCGGCTGCAGACCATTCCTCGCCGGGGACAGGCAGCCAGAGCCGTAAGGACTGGAAAGGGGCAATTGCAGACCCGGAGAGACTTTACTTACCTAACTGCAAGCAGGCTCCTTTGCTAAGACTTCTGGGGGTGCTGGACAGTCACATCTGCCTCACGGGGTGCGCCAGCGGTCCACCCAGAAAGCTGAGCAGCAGCGGCAGAAAAGGTGACAAGCTGCGGCGATCGCGCTCGCCAAACTCCTGAGCTACTCAGACCTGGGAAGGGCACAAAGCGCAGTTCCAGCCGAACTTGTGCCTCTGAGGGCTGCCTGAGCGCTGAACCTGAGCGGCTTGGACCGGGGAAGTGCACGCAGCCTAGGGCCGGCCCCAGACGGTTCCCAGCTGAGCATCGTAGAGCCGGAGCGGTTTGTGCGCCGTGAGAAAGAACAGGTCAAGCGGGGCTGAGATACTGTGTGTACACGACAGTGCTATTTGTTTGCAGCATCCCCCTTCCCCACAGCGCGACTGAACTAGTGAGCCTAAAAAACCAGCAAACAGAAGAAGTTAAACAGAGGGAACCACCTTGGAAGTGACCCCACAGGCCCACAACATCAGAGAAGGGCTAGATATATTTTTACTATTTTTAAAATCATTCCTTTTTTTTTTTTTTGCTTTTCTGTTTTTTGTTTTTTTTCTTTTTCCTTTTTTTTTCTAACTTTTTTTAATTGTTAAGTCTTCTATTTCTCCTCTAATTTTTATTTCTATAACCTATTATTACTATTTTAAAAAAAAAAGATTTTTTTTTTAAGGCAAACACCATATATAGTCTTTGGATGGTTGTTGGTGGGTTTGTTTGTTTGTTTTTTAATAATTCTTTTTTTTTCTTTCTTCCTCTTTCCTTCTGCTTTTCTTTAATATTGTATCTTTGAAAATCCAACCTCTACTCTAGATTTTTAATCTTTGCTCTTAGGTTTTTGTTGTCAATTTTGTACATTTAAAAACCCAAACCTCACTACCCAAGTTTACCTGAGAGCGAGATTACTGGCTTGACCACTCTCTCCTCCTCTGGACTCTCCTTTTTCTCCACCAGGTGGCCTCTGTCTCTTTTCTCCCCTTTCTCTTCTCTATCCAACTCTGTGAATCTCTGTGTGTTCCAGACGGTGGAGAACACCTAAGGAACTGGTTACTGGCAGGATTTGTGTCTCTCCTACTCATTCCTCTCTCTTATCCTCCTGGTCACCTCTGTCTACTTCCTCCCTCTCCTCTGCCCCATATAACTCTGTAAATACCTCTGAGCGGTCCAGACTATAGAGTGCACATAAGGAAGTGACTACTGGCTAGCTTGCTCTCTCCTCTTTTGATCTCACCGCATCTCATTCCAGTCACCTCTAACTACCCCCTTCATCTTCTCTTCTCCTTGTAACTCAGTGAACCTCTCTGAGTGTCCCTCAATGTGGAGAAACTTTTCATCTTTAACCTAGATGTTTTATCATCGTTGCTGTATAGAAGGAGAAGTCTAGAGGCTACTGTAAAAATAAAACTGAAAACCAGAAGCAGGAGGCTTAAATCCAAAGCCTGAAAACATTAGAGAACTCTTGAATTCAGGGAACATTAAGCAATAGGAGCTCATCAAATGCCTTCATACCTACACCGAAACCAAGCTCCACCCAAGGGCCAACAAGTTCCAAAACAAGACATACCACGCAAATTCTCCAGCAACACAGGAACACTCCCCTGAGCTTCAATATACAGGCAGCTCAAAATTATCCCAAAACCTTTGATGTCTCATAACCCATTACGGGACACTCCACTGCACTCCAGAGAGAAGAAACCCAGCTCCACCCACCAAAACTCCAACACAAGCCTCCCTAACCAGGAAACCTTGACAAGCCACTGATAGAACCCCACCCACAGTGAGGAAGCTCCATAATAAAGAGAACTCCACAAATTACCAGAATATAAAAAGGCCACCCCAAATGCAGCAATATAACCAAGATGAAGAGACAGAGGAATACACAGCAGGTAAAGGAACAGGAGAGTTGCCCACCAAACCAAACAAAAGAGGAAGAAGTAGGGAATCTACCGGAGAAGGAATTCCGAATATTGATAGTGAAAATGATCCAAAATCTTGAAATCAAAATGGAATCACAGATAAATAGGCTAGAGACAAGGATTGAGAAGATGCAAGAAAGGTTTAACAAGGACCTAGAAGAAATAAAAAAGAGTCAAAATATAATGAATAATGCAATAAATGAGATCAGAAACACTCTGGAGGCAACAAATAGTAGAATAACGGAGGCAGAAGATAGGATTAGTGAAATAGAAGATAGAATGGTAGAAATAAATGAATCAGACAGGAAACAAGAAAAATGAATTAAAAGAAACGAGGACAATCTCAGAGACCTCCAGGACAATATGAAATGCTCCAACATTCGAATTATAGGAGACCCAGAAGAAGAAGACAGAAAGAAAGATCATGAGAAAATCCTTGAGGAGATAATAGCTGAAAACTTCCCTAAAATGGGGAAGGAAATAATCACCCAAGTCCAAGAAACACAGAGAGTTCCAAATAGGATAAACCCAAGGCAAAACACCCCAAGACACATATTAATCAAATTAACAAAGATCAAACACAAAGTACAAATATTAAAAGCAGCAAGGGAAAAACAACAAATAACACACAAGGGGATTCCCATAAGGATAACAGCTGATCTTTCAATAGAAACTCTTCAGGCCAGGAGGGAATGGCAAGACATACTTAAAGTGATGAAAGACAATAACCTACAGCCCAGATTACTGTACCCAGCAAGGATCTCATTCAAATACGAAGGAGAAATCAAAAGCTTTACAGACAAGCAAAAGCTGAGAGAATTCAGCACCACCAAACCAGCTCTCCAACAAATTCTAAAGCATATTCTCTAGACAAGAAACACGAAAAGGGTGTATAAACCCGAACCCAAAACAATAAAGTAAATGGTAACGGGATCATACTTATCAATAATTACCTTAAATGTAAATAGGTTGAACGCCCCAACCAAAAGACAAAGACTGGCCGAATGGATACAAAAACAAGACCCCTCTATATGCTGCCTACAAGAGACCCACCTCAAAACAAGGGACACATACAGACTGAAAGTGAAGGGCTGGAAAAAGATATACCACGCAAATAGAGACCAAAAGAAAGCAGGAGTGGCAATACTCATATCAGATAAAATAGACTTTGAAACAAAGGCTGTGAAAAGAGACAAAGAAGGCCACTACATAATGATCAAAGGAACAATCCAAGAAGAAGATATAACAATTATAAATATATATGCACCCAATATAGGAGCACCACAATATGTAAGACAAATGCTAACAAGTATGAAAGGGGAAATCAACAATAACACAATAATAGTGGGAGACTTTAATACCCCACTCACACCTATGGACAGATCAACTAAACAGAAAATTAACAAAGAAATGCAAACTTTAAATGATACATTAGATCAGTTAGACCTAATTGATATCTATAGGACATTTCACCCCAAAACAATGAATTTCACCTTTTTTTCAAGTGCTCATGGAACCTTCTCCAGGATAGATCACATCCTGGGCCATAAATCTAAACTTGATAAATTCAAAAAAATCGAAATCATTCCAAGCATCTTTTCTGACCATAATGCATTAAGATTAGATCTCAATTACAGGAGAAAAACTATTAAAAATTCCAACATATGGAGGTTGAACAGCACACTTCTGAATAACCAACAAATCTTAGAAGAAATCAAAAAAGAAATCAAAATATGCATAGAAATGAATGAAAATGAAAACACAACAACCCAAAACCTGTGGGACACTATAAAAGCAATGCTAAGAGGAAAGTTCATAGCAATACAGGCATACCTCAAGAAACAAGAAAAAAGTCAAATAAATAACCTAACTCTACAACCTAAAGCAACTAGAAAAGGAAGAATTGGAGAACCCCAGAGTTAGTAGAAGGAAAGAAATCTTAAAAATTAGGGCAGAAATAAATGCAAAAGAAACAAAAGAGACCATAGCAAAAATCAACAAAGCCAAAAGCTGGTTCTTTGAAAGGATAAATAAAATTGACAAACCATTAGCCAGACTCATCAAGAAGCAAAGAGAGAAAAATCAAATCAATAAAATTAGAAATGAAAATGGAGAGATCACAACAGACAACACAGAAATACAAAGGATCATAAGAGACTACTATCAGCAGTTGTATGCCAATAAAATGGACAACGTGGAAGAAATGGACAAATTCTTAGAAAAGTACAATTTTCCAAAACTGAACCAGGAAGAAATAGAAAATCTTAACAGACCCATCACAAGCACGGAAATTGAAACTGTAATCAGAAATCTTCCAGCAAACAAAAGCCCAGGTCCAGACGGCTTCACAGCTGAATTCTACCAAAAATTTCGAGAGGAGCTAACACCTATCCTCCTCAAACTCTTCCAGAAAATTGCAGAGGAAGGTAAACTTCCAAACTCATTCTATGAGGCCACCATTACCCTAATACCAAAACCTGACAAAGATGTCACAAAAAAAGAAAACTACAGGCCAATATCACTGATGAACATAGATGCAAAAGTCCTCAACAAAATTCTAGCAATCAGAATCCAACAACACATTAAAAAGATCATACACCATGACTAAGTGGGCTTTATCCCAGGGATGCAAGGATTCTTCAATATCTGCAAACCAATCAATGTAATTCACCACATTAACAAATTGAAAAATAAAAACCATATCTCAATAGATGCAGAGAATGCCTTTGACAAAATTCAACATCCATTTATGATAAAAACTCTCCAGAAAGCAGGCATAGAAGGAACATACCTCAACATAATAAAAGCTATATATGACAAACCCACAGCAAACATTATCCTCAATGGTGAAAAATTGAAAGCATTTCCCCTAAAGTCAGGAACAAGACAAGGGTGTCCACTTTCACCGCTACTATTCAACATAGTTCTGGAAGTTTTGGCCACAGCAATCAGAGCAGAGAAAGAAATAAAAGGAATCCAAATTGGAAAAGAAGAAGTAAAACTCTCACTGTTTGCAGATGACATGATCCTCTACATGGAAAGCCCTAAAGACTCCACCAGAAAATTACTAGAGCTCATCAATGAATATAGTAAAGTTGCAGGATATAAAATCAACACACAGAAATCCCTTGCATTCCTATACACGAATAATGAGAAAGTAGAAAAAGAAATTAAGGAAACAATTCCATTCACCATTGCAACGAAAAGAATAAAATACTTAGGAATATATCTACCTAAAGAAACTAAAGACCTATATATAGAAAACTATAAAACACTGATGAAAGAAATCAAAGAGGACACTAATAGATGGAGAAATATACCATGTTCATGGATCGGAAGAATCAATATAGTGAAAATGAGCATACTACCCAAAGCAATTTACAAATTCAATGCAATCCCTATCAAGCTACCAGCCACATTTTTCACAGAACTAGAACAAATAATTTCAAGATTTGTATGGAAATACAAAAAACCTCGAATAGCCAAAGCAATCTTGAGAAAGAAGAATGGAACTGGAGGAATCAACTTGCCTGACTTCAGGCTCTACTACAAAGCCACAGTCATCAAGACAGTATGGTACTGGCACAAAGGCAGACATATAGATCAATGGAACAAAATACAAAGCCCAGAGATAAATCCACACACCTATGGACACCTTATCTTTGACAAAGGAGGCAAGAATATACAATGGAGTAAAGACAATCTCTTTAACAAGTGGTGCTGGGAAAACTGGTCAACCACTTGTAAAAGAATGAAACGATCACTTTCTAACACCGCACACAAAAATAAACTCAAAATGGATTAAAGATCTAAATGTAAGATCAGAAACTATAAAACTCCTAGAGGAGAACATAACACTCTCCGACATAAATCACAGCAGGATCCTCTATGATCCACCTCCCAGAATTCTGGAAATAAAAGCAAAAATAAACAAATGGGATCTAATTAAAATTAAAAGCTTCTGCACAACAAAGGAAAATATAAGCAAGGTGAAAAGACAGCCTTGTGACTGGGAGAAAATAATAGCAAATGAAGCAACTGACAAACAACTAATCTCAAAAATATACAAGCAACTTATGCAGCTCAATTCCAGAAAAATAAACGACCCAATCAAAAAATGGGCCAAAGAACTAAACAGACATTTCTCCAAAGAAGACATATGGATGGCTAACAAACACATGAAAAGATGCTCAACATCACTCATTATTAGAGAAATGCAAATCAAAACCACAATGAGGTACCACTTCACACCAGTCAGAATGTCTGCGATCCAAAAATCTGCAAGCAATAAATGCTGGAGAGGGTGTGGAGAAAAGGGAACCCTCCTACACTGTTGGTGGGAATGCAAACTAGTACAGCCACTATGGAGAACAGTGTGGAGATTCCTTAAAAAATTGCAAATAGAACTGCCTTATGACCCAGCAATCCCACTGCTGGGCATACACACTGAGGAAACCAGAATTGAAAGAGACACATGTACCCCAATGTTCATCGCAGCACTGTTTATAATAGCCAGGACATGGAAACAACCTAGATGTCCATCAGCAGATGAATGGATAAGAAAGCTGAGGTACATATACACAATGGAGTATTACTCAGCTGTTAAAAAGAATTCATTTGAATCAGTTCTGATGAGATGGATGAAACTGGAGCCAATTATACAGAGTGAAGTAAGCCAGAAAGAAAAACACCAATACAGTATACTAACACATATATATGGAATTTAGGAAGATGGCAATGACGACCCTATTGTCGTCAAAAAAGACACAGATGTGTATAACGGACTTTTGGACTCAGAGGGAGAGGGGGAGGGTGGGATGATTTGGGAGAATGGCATTCTAACATGTATACTATCATGTAAGAATTGAATCGCCAGTCTATGTCTGACGCAGGATACAGCATGCTTGGGGCTGGTGCATGGGGATAACCCAGAGAGATGTTATGGGGAGGGAGGTGGGAGGGGGGTTCATGTTTGGGAACGCATGTAAGAATTAAAGATTTTAAAATTAAAAAAATAAAAAACAAAAAAAATTAAAAAAGAAATAATGATGATGACACCCTATCATTTTTGCCATATTCTACTGGTTAGAATCAAGTTCTGCTCACACTCAAGAGAAGGAGATTGTTCAAGGTGTAAACATCAGGAAATTGGGGCCTCTGTTGTTGCTGTTGTTGTTTAGTCTCTTGGCCATGTCCAACTCTTTGAGACCTAATGGACGGTAGCCTGCCATGCTCCTCTGTCTGTGGTATTTCCCAGGCAAGAATACTGGAGCGGGCTGCCATTTCCTTCTCCAAAAGACCTCTGGAGCCACCTTAAGATCTTTCTTCCCAAGTTATGTTTGGGGTGCCCAAGAATTCTGGACTTAAAGTGCATTCACTGAGGACTAGGGATTAGATTATAATGATAGTATTTAACAGTGATATATACATAAGAAGAAAAAATAGAATGTGGGAAAGAATACAAAAAGATTTTTCCTGATATAATTCTCCATAATAAAAAATCATGTACCTGAGGCATGTTACAGTACGAACTCAGAAGTATCTATTAGCTGATATGTTATGGTAGAACAATCATTAGAAAGATAATTCATCACACTAGAAGAACTGTACTGTGTATTATAAATTACAGTAATAATACATTGCACCTGATAGTTATTAATTTCAGTGCCATCTGATTTATCATAACATTAAACCATTCTGTATTTGAAGAGAGACAAATGGAAGTTCATTTTCTCAGTGTTCTGAAATATGGGGAAACAAGATGCTCAAGAATAATAATTAGAAGCATAGAGTTACTGTATTTTCTGGACCAGAGTCTGTGATTACATGGATATGATGGTTAAATTTCTTAAGCTCATTATTATTATTTAGCAACCAGTCTATGTTTGACTACATGAAGGTGGTTGTGAAGCTGTCTTTTGTTGTTTAGTCGCTCTG
This sequence comes from Capra hircus, assembly GCF_001704415.2. Classification (NCBI taxonomy): domain Eukaryota; kingdom Metazoa; phylum Chordata; class Mammalia; order Artiodactyla; family Bovidae; genus Capra; species Capra hircus. Next base: position 119,683,437 of record NC_030808.1, read on the forward strand.
TCGTGACTGACTCTTGCGACCCTGGTGGACTGTAACCTCTCAGGTTCCTCTGTCTGTGGGATTTCCCAAGCAAGAATACTGGAGTGTGTTGCCATTTCCTTCTCCATGGGATCTTCACAACCCAGGGTTTGACCCCGTGTCTCCTGCATTGCTTCCAGATTCTTTACTGCTGAGCCATCGGGGAAGCTCGCTTACGTTATATCTGCCTGGAATATTACATTGGCTGCCTAGGTAATCTGGCCAATTTGACTGAGTGGGGCCTTTTCCTCACCATGGACCCTTGCAACTCTCTTTTAAACCTTCAGACTAATGGACAAAGATCACTTTCCCAGCTTGAGAAGGATTTTTCTAGGCATTCCTCCTCATGGAAGCTCTAAATTAGCATTCAATTCAAGTGACTTCAGAAATCAGGAAGATACAGTTAGTGAGGAAGTTGTGATGTCAAGTAATAGTGTTAAGCATATGCCCCATTTCCACAGGTCAGATATTAATCATGTCCAGTGGATTATTCCCACTTAGGAACATGGGCCTCATGATGTCCAACAAGCGAGGAAAGTGCCTATAATTTCTGTAGTTTAATTAGTCATGAAGAGTTTAATTTTCATTAAGTGTTTAAGTCCAAATATTTACTTATATATTTTACATTTGGTGACTAAAATGCTATAATATGTTATGCCTATCCAATAATCATTCAACAGTCATTTCCCAATCCATATTTAAAAATATACAACATAGTTTTCTATATGAATGCTTGAAAAATGATGCCTATAGCTAATTACCAGCCCCATCCTGGCAATTTGGGCTTTTATTAGAATAGAGCTTTAAGTGGAATGATGTGAAAACTTTTCATGCCATATTGGGGGCTTCCCTCGTGGCTCAGATGGTAAACAATCCCCCTTTGAAATGCAGGAGACCCAGGTTTGATCCCTGGGTCAGGAAAAGCCCTTGGAGAAGGGAATGGCTACCCAATCCAGTATTCTTGCCTTGAGAATTCCATGGGCAGAGGAGGCTGATGGCTACAGTCCATGAGCCCATGACTGAGCAACTAACACTTTCACACTTTCATGTTGCTTTGATTCTTTGGAGCAGTCAAAGCTCTTTTTGGTATCCTCTGCTCTTCACTCTTTCATGAGTAAGCACCTATTGTATACATAGTACTATTTTAGATTTTGGAGCTATGACAATATGCAAGATAAAATCCCTGCCTTCAACAAGCTTATCAGTGAAATGGGGATTGAGAAGAAGACAGAAAAAAAAAAAACAGATATGTAACATAATTCAAATAGTGATGAATACTATGTTGGAAAAAAGAAAACAGGGTGTCTTAGTCACTTAGAGATGCTATTTATAAAAAAAAACTACCAAAGTTGGGTGGCTTACAAATCAAATTTATTTCTCACAGTACTGGAGGCATTGTGAAGTCCAAGATCAAGACACAAACATTCAGCTCATAACACAGAATATAAGTTTAAGAAGATGAAAATAGAGAAGGTTTAGAGTTATAGTTGTTGTTGTTGTTCAGTTGCCCAGTTGTGTCTGACTCTTTGTGACCCTATTCTCAGTTGTGGGTGATTCAAAATTTTTTTCTGCCGCATAAAGAATCCTTCTGATTTTGTCCCAAGTTTAGCTGTTATACCTCTTCTTTAAAATGACATTAGCCCCAGTATCACAGCCTTGTGCGCATTCGTATTTAAGCTAATGCCTAAAGTTTAAAATATTTTTTCAATGCTTTATTTCACCTTATTTACAACAGATGTGAAACATAAATACTTTTATTTTTTACAACTTCTTTATTTTTTCTGACAGTTGAAATTATATATATATATATATATATATATATATGTATGTATACACAGTTGTTCCACATGGCTTGCTGCCAAATCAGCACCACCACTTCCTCTCACAGTCTCATTTCCCAGAATGCTTTCCCTCTATGGTACCTGTTTAATCACCTAGAAGAATTTGGGTAAATTTGGATGGTGGGGAAGAAGCAGTTTTTCTCCAGAGGCAGTGGCAGGCAGATGTTAACCTTTGCCAAACGAAGAATGTGGAAGCCATTAAAGCATCTTGTCTTAAAAGACCAAAAACAAACAAACAAAAAAATAATGGCTGTGGAAATGTACCAGGTTAAAGGAGGCTAACGTGACAACCAAATGCAACATCCAATCCTAGGCTGGATGCTGTATTAAAGAAAATTAAAATGTTATAAAGGATATTATTAATTCAACTGGAAAAACTTAAATGCAAATAGCCAGTTGGGAAAAAGCATTGTATCATTGTTAATTTACTGGAGTTGATAACTGTATTGTGATTATGTAAGAGATTATTTCTCCTTAAAGATTTTTTTGTGCAGTTCATCTGAGTAGAAATAGCCTCTTCTTTTTTTAAGGATAAAAAGTCATAATTTAAGGAATTTATCCTCAAGTGGTTCAGAAAAAAAAAGTGTGTGTGTTTGTGTGTAGGATTGGAAGCAATAAAGCAAATGCAGTAATTAAAAAAAATATAGGTGAGTGTTTTTTACTATTTAAAATTTGGCAGGACTTCCCTGGTGGTCCAGTGGTTAAGAATCTGCTTTCCTTTACAGGGGACATGGGTTCCATCCCTGGTCAGGGAAGATACCACATGCTGTGGGGCAACTAAACCTGTGCACTACAACTACTGAAGCCCAGCACCTACAGCCTATGCTCCACAACAAGAGAAACCACCACACTGAGAAGTCCACACACCATAAGGAAGAGTAGCCCTGCTTATGGCAACTGGAGAAAGCCTGCATGCAGGATAAAAACACAGAGCAGCCAAAAACAAATAAATAAATAAAATTTGACAAGTTCCTTGAAATTATTTTCAAATTTTCAAAAAGAAAGTTTTAATTGTTCTCTCACGTGATTAAAATTGATGACAAAAATGACCTCTTTGCTAGTAGAAAAAGGGTTAAGTGGTGAAGTCTATGATCTGCAGTGGCCAAAGAGTTGTTTAAATGATCCTTTGTAGTTTCCTAAAGTAAAATAATTAGAGAAGGAAACACTAGAACCTCAAGTCGATTTTCTAGTAGAACACTAGAACCTGTGACTCCATTAGATTACATGGTAATGGGGAATTAAGGTTGTTCAGTTCAGTTCAGTTCAGTCGCTCAGTTGTGTCTGACTCTTTGCGACCCTATGAATCGCAGCACACCAGGCCTCTCTGTCCATCATCATCTCCCGGAGTTCACTCAGACTCATATCCATCGAGTCCGTGATGCCATCCAGCCATCTCATCCTGGATCATCCCCTTCTCCTCCTGCCCCCAATCCCTCCCAGCATCAGAGTCTTTTCCAATGAGTCAACTCTTCACATGAGGTGGCCAAAGTACTGGGGTTTCAGCTTCAGCATCAGTCCTTTCAAAGAACACCCAGGGCTGATCTCCTCTAGAATGGACTGGTTGGATCTCCTTGAAGTCCGAGGGACTCTCAAGAGTCTTCTCCAACACCACAGTTCAAAAGCATCAATTCTTCGGCACTCAGCCTTCTTCACAGTCCAACTCTCACATCCATACATGACCACTGGAAAAACCATAGCCTTGACTAGATGGACCTTTGGTGGCAAAGTAATGTCTCTGCTTTTCGATATGCTATCTAGGTTGGTCATAACTTTCCTTCCAAGGAGTAAGCGTCTTTTAATTTCATGGCTGCAGTCACCATCTGCAGCGATTTTGGAGCCCAAATAAATAAAGTCTGACACTGTTTCCACGGTTTCCCCATCTATTTCCCATGAAGTGAAGGGACCGGATGCCATGATCTTCGTTTTCTGAATGTTGAGCTTTAAGCCAACTTTTTCACTCTCCTCTTTCACTTTCATCAAGAGGCTTTTTAGTTCCTCTTCACTTTCTGCCATAAGGGTGGTGTCATCTGCATATCTGAGGTTATTGATATTTCTCCAACAATCTTGATTCCAGCTTGTGCTTCTTCCAGCCCAGCATTTCTTATGATATACTCTGCATATAAGTTAAATAAGCAGGATGACAGCATACAGCCTTGACGTACTCCTTTTCCTATTTGGAACCAGTCTGTTGGTCCATGATGCGCTTAAATCTGCTAATCAGCTAACTCTAAAATACTACAGATTGTCTGGGGCTTGCCAGGTGGCTCAGTTGGTAAAGAATCTGCCTGCCAATGCAGAAGATGTGGGTTTGATCCCTTGGTCAAAAATATCCCCTGGTGTAGGAAATGACAACCTGCTCTAGTATTCTCGTCTAGAAAATCCATGGACAGAGAAGCCTGGCGGGCTACTAAGTGACATGACTTAGTAGCCAGTCGGACACAACTAAGTGACTAGCACGGGCGCACACACACACACACACACACACACACACACACACACACACACACCACTGCTACTTGATCTTTAGGGCTCCCAAGCATGAAGCTGGGCTATATACTCCCTCCAATTAATTTCCATTTTCTAAAAAGAGATTTTTTTTTCTTTTTGTATTTTAATACTAAATTCAAACTTTTCTTCCATGAAGCAACTTAGAACACTAGGGTTATGACTATTTATAATAGTAATAGCAATAACATCAGTAAATCATCTTTATAAAATTATATATAATCTCTTTTGAATCCTACAAAAGTATTCTAAAGGAGTCCAGAGATGAGAAATGTCTTTCTTAAATGTTTATAATAAGTGGAGCTAGAATCTGAATCCAGGCAAGACCTTTGACTCAAATTCTCACATTCTTCCACAGAAGTTCTTCACTGAGTTCATTCATCCATTCACTCAGTCATCAAATAGTTATGGGATGCCCATAATATACTAAGGAATGTGCTACCACAGTGTGTTATAGCATATTGTATATTTATTTTAACATGTAATAGAGATTGATAACCTGTTAATGCATAGCAGTGGAATTGTCATAGGGCATATTCTATTTTCCTACTTGCTCATAACAATAAGGAAAGGTCAGAATTTTATGAGGTTCCAAATGAGGACTCCATTTTCAGGAATGCACCTAGTTTTGATGTGAAAATTTTAAAAAGAACATACTCTTCATATATCTTTATTTGTCTGCCCATAAACATGAAGATAATTAGCTCTTTCACTTTTATCAAAACCTTTAAGTGTTGTTTTACATGGAAGAAAAAGAGATGTATGGTCTCATTTCTAATAAAAATAATAATTGATTAGCTTATTTCTTTAATATGATGTAAATGATCAAACTCCTGATACCTATTCCAAGACTGATTCACTGTAATTATCTACCAGTGAATTATTCTCATTCAACTTATTCAGAACAGTAACACAGAAACTTATTTGACCATAAAACTCTAAAAATTATGTTTCCAAACTGCAAAGGCTCATGAACTCTAATGCTTGCTAGCATATAGGAGAAAGGAAAAACTTGTCTCCTAGAAAAACTAATATCTTCATAGGGCTGACACTAGGTTTAATTTATATGTTTAATATACAATAACCACCAGATACATCATCCATACACTATTTGAATCAGTAGTCGTTTACAAGATGACACACGATGAGATGGTTATTGGAAGGGGCTGCCTATGTGTAGATGGGCAGTTTGAATATCATGCCTTCATTCATGTCACAGTAATTTTCTAGTCTTCTCTGAGGTGACCCACCTCAGGCAATTTTTGTATTAAAAATAACTATCTATGTCTGCATCTCTATTCCCAGTAGCATTGACATAAATACAACACCATGGATAAAATAGATAGCTAGTGGGAAACTGCTATATAACACAAGGAGCTCAGCTTGGTGCTGTGTGATGACCTAGAGAGGTGGGATGGGGGTGGGATGGAGGCTAAAGAGGGAGGGGATATAAGTATATACATAGCTGATTCACTTTGATGTAGAGCAGAAACTAATACAATACTATAAAGCAATTGTACTCCAATAATAAAATTTAAAAATAACTAAGTAAATCTATGCAATTTTTGAATCCACTTACATGATACGTTTTAGAAAAACAATGTTCCTAGTATCTGGTTCCCCTGAAGTTTTGTTTGTTAATTTTTCCAGAACACAAATTGATACCACACCAAGCAGTTTGGGAAAAGCTAATCTCATTTCTCTCTTCTTTGCTGCTTCTAGTCACAACACTGAGACGGCAGTTTTATAAACATAGAGTTTATATGTGACTGTATTTATCTCTGGCTTCACTCCAAAATGAAACAGAAATTACATCCGCATAATCATTTCCTTTGTTTCTTTCCTCTGGCCTGTGTCACTGACAGTGTTCTGGTGACTGAGGTTACCAATGACAGAATGACAACATCATGCCAACTTTTAGTCACTTATAGAGTAAATTTCTTTTTTAAAAGTGTCACACTGGGAACATAAATGCAAAGACTGGATTCCCACGTGCAAAGTGAATAGAAGTGATTTCATAATAAGCCAGAGCCTCTAAACAGAAATCCATTTGGATTTAGATAATTTAGCTCATCTTTATCAATGAAATTTGCCTCAACACTCTTATCTTCTCTGCCTAATGATTTCTTTTCTTAGGCTTCCTTTCCTGAGGCCCAAGTTCAGATTAGCTATGTCTCTACTGTGCTCCCTGACACATTCCAATTTTCCAAGCACAGCACTTTCTCCCACTGTGATTTCTCAATCTCCCAATGTGATTTCCTCTTTGTTTTGGTGTATTTACTACTGGAGTGTAAAGTCTCTATGGACAGAGACTATTTCTCTGGTTCACTGTTGTATTGTTAGCCCCTTGGATGATATCTGGTACATAGTATGTGCTCAATAAATATTTGGGAAATTAGTAACTGTTCTCTCCCCTCTTCATATATATATATGCACACAAATACATATACATATATATGTGTATCAAAATAAAGACAGATCAAGAATGAACAATTATAAGGGCATAATGTCTCATGTTATAATCATAGTGTTGGTAATATCAAAGAATGCAATGTCAACAATCTCTGATATCTTTACTATATATTCTATTCAGTTCAGTTCAGTTCAGTTCAGTCACTCAGTCATGTCCGACTCTTTGTGACCCCATGAATTGTAGCACACCAGGCCTCCCAGTCCATCACCATCTCCCGGAGTTCACTCAAACTCATATCCATCGAGTCAGTGATGCCATCCAACCATCTCATCCTCTGTCGTCCCCTTCTCCTCCTGCCCCCAATCCCTCCCAGCATCAGAGTCTTTTCCAATGAGTCAACTCTTCACACGAGGTGGCCAAAGTACTGGAGTTTCAGCTTCGGTATCATTCCTTCCAAAGAACACCCAGGGCTGATCTCCTCTAGAATGGACTTGTTGGATCTCCTTGCAGTCCAAGGGACTGTCAAGAGTCTTCTCCAACACTACAGTTCAAAAACATCAATTCTTCAGCACTCAACTTTCTTCACAGTCCAACTCTCACATCCATACATGACCACTGGAAAAACCATAGCCTTGACTAAATGGACCTTTATTGGCAAAGTAATGTCTCTGCTTTTAAATATGCTATCTAGGTTGGTCATAACTTTCCTTCCAAGGAGTAAGCATTTCATGGCTGCAGTCACAATTTGCAGTGATTTTGGAGCCCCCCAAAATAAAGTCTGACACTGCTTCCACTGTTTCCCCATCTATTTCCCATGAAGTGATGGGACCGAATGCCATGATCTTCGTTTTCTGAATGTTGAGCTTTAAGCGAACCTTTTCACTCTCGTCTTTCACTTTCATCAAGAGGCTTTTTAGTTCCTCTTCACTTTCTGCCATAGGGGTGGTGTCATCTGCATATCTGAGGTTATTGATAAATCTCCCAGCAATCTTGATTCCAGCTCGTGCTTCTTCCAGCCCAGGGTTTCTCATGATGTACTCTGCATATAAGTTAAATAAGCAGGGTGCCAGTATACAGCCTTGACGTACTCCTTTTCCTGTTTGGAACCAGTCTGTTGTTCCATGTCCAGTTATAACTGTTGCTTCCTGACCTGCATATAGGTTTCTCAAGAGGCAAGTCAGGCGGTCTGGCATTCCCATCTCTTTCAGAATTTTCCACAGTTTATTGTGATCCACACAGTGAAAGGCTTTGGCATAGCCAATAAAGCAGAAATAGATGTTTTTCTGGAACTCTCTTGCTTTTTCCATGATCCAGCAGATGTTGGAAATTTGATCTCTGGTTCCTCTGCCTTTGCATTGACTTAATACTCATTAATAATTAACTGGTTGAAAATTTCAATGCTTAAAATGAGGGTTATTTTTTCTAAATAAATTTCCTAAACTGAGTATTGAATAATGTCAGCCTAACTAGGTTTCAGATACACAGATGCTTTCTTAAAGTATCCATTTTTCATTTTCCTTCCTTCCTTTTTTCTTTCCTTTCCATTTTATTTTGGTTGTGTTCTTATTCCAGAAATAATTTTGGCCATCAAACAGTTAAATTCTAGGCACAACTGCTGAGTTTAGATTCCATAAGGTTGATGCTTTTGTTATTAATTTTAAATGGAGCTATGGTATGTAGCTGCCATTATGAAAGCAATTTTAATTTTTTCCCATTTTATAATTTTTTCAGATACACCCTTGAGTGTCTTAACTACTCTTTGAGTAGAGGTTACAATCCTACAAATGCTGTGCACTGTAGGTAGTGGATTTCTAAGGAACTTGAAAATCATGTAGTCTCCAGTGGGAAAACTGGGAAAGACTTGATAATTCATATATTAGTTGGGATTCTCCAGAGAAACAGAACCAATAGCGTGGATGGATATATAGATAAGAGAGACAAAAAGAGAGAGAGAGAGAGATTGTAAGGAACTGGCTCATGTAACTGTGAAAGCTGACAAGTCTAGAATATGCATAATACACTGGCAAACTAAAAACCCAGCAAAGAGTTGATGCTGCAGTTCAAATCTGAAGGCAGTCTGTTGGCAGAATATTCTTTTCTTTGAGGGAGGTCAGTCTTTTTTCTATTCAGACCTTTGAACGATTGTGAGGCTTACCCACATTAAGGAGAGTAATATTAGTTACTCAAAATCCATTGTTTTAAATGTTAAACTCATTTAAAAAATATTTTTACAGAAACACCTAGAATGATGTTTGAACAAATATCTCGGTACTGTGACTTAACCAAGTTGACGCAGAAAATTAACCATTAATTTCTATATAGTGCATCTCTCTTTTACCGTGCTTAACTAGACAATTCAGGTATGACCTAAATAAAATCCCTTATGATTACTCAGTGGAAGTGAGAAATAGATTTAAGGGACTAGATCTGTTAGACAGAGCGACGGAGGTTCATGATATTGTACAGGAGACAGGGATCAAGAACATCCCCATGGAAAAGAAATACAAAAAACCAAAATGGCTGTCTGAGGAGACCTTACAAATAGCTGTGAAAAGAAGTGAAAAGCAAAAGAGAAAAGAAAAGAAATATCCATTTGAATGCAGAGTTCCAAAGAATATCAAGGAGAGATAAGAAAGCTTTCCTCAGCAATCAATGCAAAGAAATAGAGGAAAACAATAGAATGGGAAAGACTAGACAGCTATTCAAGAAAATTAGAGATACCAAGGGAATATTTCATTCAAAGATGGGCTTTATAAAGGACAGAAATGATATGGACCTAACAGAAGCAGAAGATATTAAGAAGAGGTGACAAGAATGCACAGAAGAACTATACAAAAAGATCTTCATGACCTACATAATCACAATGGTGTGATCACTCACCTAGACCCAGACATCCTGGAATGTGAAGTCAAGTGGGCCTTAGGAAGCATCACTACAAACAAAGTTAGTGGAGGTGATGGAATTCCAGTTGAGCTATTGCAAATCCTGAAAGATGATGCTGTGAAAGTGTGGCACCCAATATGTCAGCAAATTTGGAAAACTTATCAGTAACCACAGGCATGAAAAGGTCAGTTTTCATTCCAAACCTAAAAAAGGCAATGCCAAAGACTGCTCAAACTACCACACAATAGCACTCATTTCACACTCTAGTAAAGTAATGCTCAAAATCTTCCAAGCCAGGCTTCAGCAATACGTGAAGTGTGAACTTCCAGATGTTCAAGCTGGTTTTGGAAAAGGCAGACGAACCAGAGATCAAATTGCTAACATATGCTGGATCATTGAAAAAGCAAGAGAGTTCTAGAAAAACATATATTTCTGCATTATTGACTATGCCAAAGCCTCTGACTGTGTGGATAACAGCAAACTGTAAAAAATTCTTCAAGAGCTGGGAATACCAGACCCACCTGACTTGCCTCTTGATACGCCTGTATGCAAGTCAGGAAGCAGCAGTTAGAACCGGACATGGAACAACAGACTGGTTCCAAATAGGAAACGGAGTACATCAAGGCTGTATATTGTCACCCTGCTTATTCAACTTATATGCAGAGTACACCATGAGAAATGCTGGGCTGGAAGAGGCACAAGCTGGAATCTAGACTACCGGGAGAAATACCAATAACCTCAGATATGCAGATGACACCACCCTTATGGAAGAAAGTGAAGAAGAACTAAAGAGCCTCTTGATGCAAGTGAAAGAGGAGAGTAGAAAAAGTTGACTTAAAACTCAACATTCAGAAAACGAAGATCATGGCATCTGGTCCCATCACTTCATGGCAAATAGATGGGGAAACAGTGCAAACAGTGTCAGACTTTATTTTTGGGGGGCTCCAAAATCACTGCAGATGGTGACTGCAGCCATGAAATTAAAAGATGTTTGCTCCTTGGAAGGAAAATTATAACCAACCTAGACAGCTTATTCAAAAGCAGAGATATTACTTTGCCAACAAAGGTCCATCTAGTCAGGGCTATGGTTTTTCCTGTGGTCATGTATGGATGTGAGAGTTGGACTATAAAGAAAGCTGAGCAACGAAGAATTGATGCTTTTGAACTGCGGTGTTGGAGAAGACTCTTGAGTTCCTGGGACTGCAAGGAGATCCAACCAGTCCATCCTAAAGGAGATCAGTTCTGAGTGTTCATTGGAAGGACTGTTGTTGAAGAAGAAGCTCCAATACTTTGGCCACCTGATGCAAAGAGCTGACTCATTTGAAAAGACCCTGATGCTGGGAAAGACTGAGGGGAGAAGGAGAAGGGGGTGACAGAGGATGAGATGGTTTGATGGCATCACCGGCTTGATGGACTTGGGTTTAGGTTTAGTCAAGGAGTTGGTGATGGATAGAGAGGCCTGACGTGCTGTGGTTCATGGGGTCGCAAAGTATCAGACAGAACTGAGAGACTGAACTGAACTGACATAAACAGTTTAGAACGGCAAAGCTATTATGGGAATCCTGGTTGGGATATCTTCTCTGAGAGCAAGGAGTATTTAAGCAAAAACTGGCAGCAAATAGAATCAATAGTTTTCACCATTAAATTTAGAACAGGCTCTGCCGTCAGTTTATGTGGATATAGATATTCATTTAAGTTGTTCTAAAACAGTGTGCATCAGTTTCCTCATTGAAAAAATGACTATAAATCCCCAGTGATGTGGGAAGTGGCATACACATTGGAGAAAACAATTATTCCAATTGACTGGTTATTTCTGTGATAAATGCAGAGATTCTGATATTGGTTATTGAAAATGGAACACCAGAGACAAGAAACTGGCTCTAAATTTAGAATATAAGATATAATTGGATTCCAAATTTGACAAAAGGGTTGTTCCTTATCCCCAGTCAATGATGAGTACTAGAACTATACACTAAGTGAAGTGAAGTGAAGTCGCTCAGTCGTGTCCAACTCTGACCCTATAGACTGTAGCCTACGAGGCTCCTCGGTTCACGGAATTTTGCAGGCAAGTACAGGCAACATTTTCTTTGATGCTCATTAGTACACCAAATGCTTTTGATCCATGTCTGAATTCTCCCATGAAGCACAAAGAGTTCTTGTAAAAATATTTGTCTACATGAGAAAATAAAGTCCCATGATTTTGCCATGTGGTGAGACAGGTGGCCATCTGGAGAGTTTCTATATTGTAGATGAGAATGTCCTTCCCTGAGGATAAACAAAGTATCCAAGGAGTTTATCATGAGGTAGGCCAGGTGCTCACAATACCACACAAGAAACATACTTTGCAGTGGAATCTGATCTCTCCTTTATGCATGCAAGTTTCATTATAGATAATGGGAATTACATGTGTATTTTCAGAAAGCACTATGCTGGGTGAACTGCAAAGGAAAAGAAAACACAGGCATGAGATTTTAAAAGAAGTTAAAAAAAAAGAACAAGAAACAAAAAAGAAAAGAAATCCCTAACATTATGCCTCTGTACTCCTATGGTGATAATAAAAATTGTGGATGCTGACAATGAAAGCGTGTACTTTTTAAAGAAACTAAATGTAGTTTCATGCCCTCCCACCTATGTGTAAGCTCAGATTCAAGATCATATTTGGCAACTAGTATTTTAGCTATTCATTTGCTTCCATAAAACAGTAGGTATATTGCATGAGGGTGTTGACTTTATTTTTTTTCTTTTCAGTTATTTATTTTCAATGATTTTAAAGTATTATAATTATAAATTCTGGAATTAATATAACTGTGTAAATATAATTTTTTTGCTATGTAGAGACCAGAAAATATAGGCTTTTCATTTATATTTCAAAGTATCCTTCAAATAAAAGCAATAGTTGTATGTAGTATCAAAATATATTCAAGATTACAATTTTAGGCAATAGTTGATAAGAATAAAAACTAAAAAAAAAAAAGAATAAAAACTAATTCCTATTAAAACAGGTAACATCAAAAACTCAAAAGATAGTACTTTTTTGAGGTATGTAAAATTTGGAGATGTGTAAATATTTTTAATTCTTTCAACATAGCTAAGTACAAACTGTTAGCAAGGATTAAAATCTTGCAAAAAAATTCTTGGCAAAATAGTAAAACAGAAGGAAAAAAAACAGAAAATATTGAGTCAGTCTCATAAAAGAAAGTAAATAGACTGTAAATAGAAATTGCTTTATTGCCAAGTCAATTCATTTTTGGCAAGCTGCATGGTAATATGATGTCTTTTATATGGTGCTGAAATAGTTTTCACTGTGAGTTGTGAATAGACCCGTTACTAATGATTAACATTTACTACATGATAGTTAATATTCACAATAGAGTAGATATGGTTTCTGCAATATAATTAATCAAATGCCATGAGAATTTTCTGTTTTTTTTTTTTTTTCTTTTAACTGACCAACATCCAATTATCCCTGTGTGTGGTTTCTGTATACAAAGAGAAGATGGTTTCTCCTTCACATTGCCACCATGACCCCTGGGGCTGTTAAAATTAAGATCACAGCCACTACTTAGATTTTCCTGGGCAATTAATAATTCTAGAACTTATTCCACTGGATAGATTTTCCAGCATTTTAATAATAAAGTTGGTAATGATAACTATGATGATGGCCTTTAGAACCTACTCTATACTTTACATAAATCACTGTTCCTTCTCATAATAATCCTGATATATATATGTGTGTATATATATATACTCCCAGAAAAATGCTTATTACAGATAAGGAAACTGGGCTCATAAAACTAAGTAACTTGTCCTTATGGTGACATAAATGGGAAGGAAATCCAAATAAGAGGGAATATGTATGTACATATAGCTGATTCACTTTGCTGTACAGCAGAAACTAACACAGCATTGTAAAGTAAATATACACCAATAAAAATTAATTTTAAAAAGCTGAATAACTTTTCTACCATTGTAGCTAGAAAGTGTCTGAATGACTAAGCCCAAGGATCTGAGACCCTAGTGCCTATCTTTATGTGGTAATGCTTATCTACATGATAAGCAAGAATCAAGTGCCTCTATATTAGAGGTGGTCAAATAAAAATTTAATATGCTACAACAAATAGTTTTTTATATGAAAATTTTTCAGGTATATATTTTGTGACACAATTTCTTAATTTTACTATTGTCCAAGTAACAAACTATATCATTGCTTTGATATATTTTAAAATACAGTATAATGATTATAAATTTGATTGTAGAAGAAAATGCCTTTAAGATAAAAAAATATGTGTGTCATGAACATTTGTTGATACAGAATGTTCAGCAAATTTTATATTCTAGAATTAGAGGGCATCAAACAGCATCAAAGTACCAAGTTATGTTGCTTACCTCAGTCATTATGTAAATCCATTATTAGAAATAACAATGTACTAATACTGCTGAAGTTTGGGGGCATTGATATCCTGACCAAATGCTCCATATGTTATAGTTCCCTACAAGTGCATAAATAGTAGTAACTTTTGCTAGCAGAATGGATGCTAGGTGCTTAATTTTTTTCCCCCAGGTTTTTGAAATACAAAAGAAAACTTCCTTCTGTTTGACTCAAATTGGGTTTCCAGATGTGTAGGGTCAAGGGTTGGAAATAAAAGTATCAAATTTTGGCCTTCTCTACTCAAACAGCCTGCCCAAATGTGTGAGAGCTTTCCCAGAGGAAAGTTTGTCATTTTCTTTTTTCTCTTACTTCTCCTAGTAAGAGGTCCATACTAACTCTGCTGAATAAGAGCATTCTAATTCTGCCTTGTAAGTGATCTGGGTCTTCTCTTGTATTTATTCTTCAGGAATTGACTGCACTATGAACCGTTAAAATGCTTGTTGTAAGTGAATAAATTTGGAAAGCTACTAATCTTCTTCCCCCTGAGTTTGACAGTGCCACGTTCTACTTGGTAACATTTGATGTTCTCTATCTCTGTTAACTAACTACTATTATAAGATGAGAGCTAGAGGGTGAACTAACAAAAAAAAATAGAGACATCATGAACTTGATCCATTTTACTCTGCTGAATGGTTAATCTTTAACAATTACTTTACATTTTAAGAATAAATTTTTTTTCTGGCTATGTACATTTAGAAAATATCTAGAAATTTGAAATTTTACCAGAAAGTTTATTCAAGGATTCTTTACAAAGGCTTGAGTTAGGATGTCAACTTGAAATATCTGCTATCAAAAATAAACCTGAAGAAACATCTATGACCTTTATTCTTCTTAATTATTTATCAATATACTCTATATTTTATAATGTTGTGGAGTCATACCTTAGAGATATTGTGGGTTCAGTTCTAGATGACTTCAATGCAGCAAATATCACAGTAAAGTGAATCACATGAAACTTTTGCTTTCCCAGTACTCAAAAAAGTTATTTTTATACTATAAAGTAGTCTATTAAGTGTGCAATAGCATTATGTCTAAAAAAACAATATCCATGATTTAGTAAAAATACCTTATTCTAAAAAATGCTAACTATCACTTGAGACTTCAGAAAGTCAAAATCTTCTTGCTAATAAAGGGGTTTGCTTCAGAGCTGATGGCTGCTGACTGATCAGGGTGGTAGTAGCATCCTGAAGGCTGGGTGGCTGTGGCAACTTCTTAAAACAAAATATGAGATTTACCACATTGATTTACTCTTCCTTTTACAAATGATTTCTCTGTAGCATGCAATGCTATTTGATATCATTTTACCCATAGTAGAATTACTTGCACAACTGTTAGTCCTCTCAAAGTCTGCCACTGCCACATGTAATATTCTAAATCTTTGGTCGTCATTTCAACAATCTACACAGCATCTTTACTAAGAGTAGTTTCCATGGCAAGAAACTGCATTCTTTGTTCATCTATAACAAGCAACTCCTCATCCTTTAAAGTTTTACCATGAGATCACAGTGATTCAGACACATCTTCAGGCTCCGCTTTTAATTCTAGTCCTGTTTCTACCATGTGTTCAGTTACAGCCTCCACTGAAGTCTTAAACCCTTTTAAGTTATCCTTGATGGCTGGAATCAACTTCTTTCAAACTCCTCATATTGTTGATAATTTTGATCCCTCCCCATGAGTCACAAAGTTTTTTTTTTTTTTTTAATGAAGGTTCTTAATAGAATCTAGAATGGTGAATCATTTCCAGATTTCCAGTGACTATGTTGAGATCCATCACAGTGATCACTATCTGTGATAGCTAGAGCCTTAAAAATGTATTTCTTAAACTATAAGACTTAGAAGTTGAAAGCACTCCTTCATCTATGTGCTGCAGGATGGATGTTGTGTTAGCAGGCATGAAAACATTAAGCTCATTGTACATCTCCATCAGAGCTCTTGGGTAACCAGGTTCATTGTCAATGGACAGTAATATTTTGAAAAGAATGTTTTTTTCTCAACAGTGGGCTTAAAATATCCACTAAATTATGTTATAAGCAGGTGTGCTACACCCAAGCTTTGTTGGATGTAGAGCACAGGCAGAGTAGATTTAGCATAGTTCTTAAGGAGCCTTGCATTTTCAAAATGGTAAATGAACACTGGCTTCAACTTAAAGTCACCAGCTGCCTTAGTCCCTAACAAGACAGCCAGCCTGCCCTTTGAAGCTTTGAGCCAGGCATTGATTTCTATTCTTGAGATATGAAAAGTCCTAGAAGACATATTTTTCCAATAAAATGCTGTTTGATCTATATGGAAAATCTGTTGTTTAGTATAGTCACCTTCATTCATTATCTTAGTTAGATCTTCTAGATAACTTAATGCAGTTTCTACAATAGCACTTGCTGCTTCACTTTACACTTTTGTGTTATGGAGAAGGCTTCTTTCCTTAAACCTTGTGAACCAACATTTGCTAGCTTCAAACTTTTCTTCTGCAGATCCCTTACCTCTCTCAGTCCTCACAGATTTAAAAAGAGTCAAGTTTTGTTCTGGATTAAGCTTTGGCTTAAGGAAATGTGATGACTGTTTGATCTTTTAAAACTCTCTACATACCAACAATAATGCTATTTCTCTTATCATCTATGTGTTCACTGGAGTAGCACTTTTAATTTCCTTCAAGAAAATTTCCTTTACATTCACAATTAGCTATTTGGTGCGAGAGGCCTAACTTGCAGCATAACTCTGCTTTCAATGTGTCTTCCTCACTACTCTTAATCATTTCTAGCTTTTGATTAAAGTGAGAGATGTGCAACTATCTTTTTCATTTAAAGTCTATTTAAGGTTATTAATTGAGCTAATTTCAATATTGTTGTGTCTCAGGGAATAGGCAGGCTCAAGGAGAAGGAGAGTGAGACAGAATAGCTGGTCTATGGAGCAATCAGAGTGCATATAACATTTATTGATTAAGTTTGCTGTCTTACATGGGCACAGTTTTTGGCAGCTCAGAACAATTACAATATCAAAGATCATTTATCACACACAGATCACCATAACACATACAGTAAAAATGAAAAGGTTTGAAATATTGTGAAAGTTACCAAATAAGACACAAAGACAGGAAGTGAACAAATACTGTTGGGAAAATGGTGCCATTGACTTGGCGGAGGCAGGGTTGCCACAAACCTTCACTTTTTAAAAAATATATAATTTGCAAAGCTCAGTGAAGTGAAACACAATGAAACAAGGCTTTATTAATTGAACAAATATACAGTGAGCAAATATTAAATAGTGCCAAGCACAGAGCAAGAACAATAACAACAAAAATAGTCTCTTCTCTTCTATTAACATTAAGTTGAAACATTGTAAGTACTCTCTTTTTCCTATAGTTTATTCTAGTGCTTTCATCCCTTTATATGAATTGTAAAACTATGGGACATCTCATGAAACAGTTTCTAAATCTGGATATTTGACCAATGTCTCACAGCCTCATGGTGAAAAAGACACAGAGAACAGTGAAAGAAGATATGAAGGACAAGGAGTGAAAAAAAAGTTATGGTGGTAATAAGTTAGTTGCTGTCTCATCAGTAAGTCCTATCTGACTCTTTTCACCCCCATGAACTGTACAACCCACCCCCCACCCCCCCGGCTCCTCTATCCATGAGATTTCCCAGGCAAGAATACTGGAGTGGGTTGTTGTTTCCTTCTCCAGGAGATCCTCCTACTGAGAGAAATCTGCTCCACAAATCCACATCTGCTCCATTGCAGGTGAATTCTTTACTACTGAGCTACCAGGGAAGCCCCAGTAGGATAGTAAAATCTGTCATGATTTCATTTCAGTTGCTCAGTCATGTCTGACTCTTTTCAATGCCATGGACTGCAGCACACCAGGCTTCCCTATCCGTCACCAACTCAAACTCTTGTCCATAGAGTCAGTGATGCCATCCAACCACTGCATCCTCTGCCATCCCCTCTCCTCCCACCTTCAATCTTTCCCAGCATCAGGGTCTTTTTCAATGAATCAGTTCTTTGCATCACGTGGCCAAAGTATTAGTGTTTCAGCTACAGCATCTGTCCCTCCAGTTAATATTCAGGGCTGATTTCCTTTAGGATGAACTGGTTGGCTCTCCTTGCAGTCCAAAGTACTCTCAAGAGTCTTCTCCAACACCACAATTCAAAAGCATCAATTATTTCATGCTTAGTTTTCTTTATAGTCCAACTCTCACATCCATACATGACTACTAGAAAAAACAGCTTTGACTAGATGGAATTTTGCTGCCAAATAATGTCTTTGCTTTTTAATATGCTGTCCAGATTGGCCATAGCTTTTCTTCCAAGGAGCAAGTGTCTTTTAATTTCATGGCTGCAGTCACCAACTGCAGTTATTTTGGAGCATTTTCCTGTTTTCATTGTTTCTCCATCTATTTGCCATGAAGTGACGGGACCAGATGCCATGATCTTAGTTTTTTGACTGTTGAACTTTAAGCCAGCTTTTTCACTCTCCTCTGTCACTTTCATCAAGAGTCTCTTTAGTTCTTCTTCACTTTCTTCCATAAGAGTAGTGTTATCTGTACATCTGAGGTTATTGATATTTCTCCCAGCAATCTTGACTCCAGCTAGTGCTTCATCCAGCCCCATATTTCTCATAAAGTACTCTGCATATAAGTTAAATAAACAGGGTGACAATATACAGCCTTGATGGATTCCTTTCCCTATTTGGAACCAGTCTATTGTTCCATGTCCAATTCTAACTATTGCTTCTTGACCTGCATACAGATTTCTCAGGAGACATGTCAGGTGGTGTGGTATTCCCATCTTTTGAATAATTTTCCAAGGTTTGTTGTGATCCACACAGTCAAAATCTTTGGCACAGTTAAGAAAGCAGAAATAGATGTTTTTCTGGAACTCTCTTGCTTTTTTGATGATCCAACTGGTGTTGACAATTTGACCTCTGGTTCCTCTGCCTTTTCTAAATCCAGCTTGAACATCTGGAAGTTCATGGTTCATGTACTGTTGAATCCTGGCTTGGAAGATTTTGAGTATTATTTTGCTAATGTGTGAGATGAGTGCAATTGTGCGGTAGTTTGAGCATTCTTTGGCATTGCCTTTCTTAGGGACTGGAATGAAAACAGACCTTTTCCATGCCTGTGGCTACTGATGAGTTTTCCAAATTTGCTGACATACTGAGTGCCACACTTTCATAGTATCATCTTTTAGGATTTGAAATAGCTCAACTGGAATTCCATCACCTCCACTAGCTTTGTTTGTAGTGATGCTTCCTAAGGCTCAGTTGACTTCACATTCCAGGATGTCTGGCACTAAATGAGTGATTACACCATTGTGATTATCTGGGTCATGAAGATCTTTTTTGTATAGTTCTTCTGTGTATTCTTGCCACCTCTTCTTAATATCTTCTGCTTCTGTTGGGTCCATACCATTTCTGTTCTTTATCGAGCCCATCTTTGCATGAAATGTTCCCTTGGTATCTCTAGCTTTCTTGAATAGCTCTCTAGTCTTTCCCATTCTTTTGTTTCCCTCTGTTTCTTTGCATTGGTCACTGAGGAAGGCTGTCTTATCTCTCCTTGCTATTCTTTGGAACTCTGCATTCAAATGGGTATATCGTTCCTTTTCTCCTTTGCCTTTTGCATTTTTTCTTTCTCAGATATTTGTAAGGCCTCCTGAGACAACCGTTTTGCCTTTTTTAATTTCTTTCTCTTGTGGATGGTCTTGATCACTGCCTCTTGTACAATGTCACTAACCTCCGTCCATAGTTCTTCAACCAGTCTGTCTATCAGATCTAACCCACTGAATCTATTTGTCACTTCCACTGTGAAATCGTAAGGGATTTGATTTAGAAAGGGGCTGTGAGTGCAGACCTGGGTATGGCATAAATCCTCTTGGAGGACGTCACCTTTAACCCCACCACAGAGCTGCCAGAACTTACACAGTACTGGGGAAACAGACTCCTGGCGGGCACAAACAAAAGCTTGCAAGCACCAGGACCCAGGAGAAAGAAGCAATGACCCCATAAAAGGCTAACCCAGACTTGCCCATGATTGTCTAGTAGTCTCTGGCAGAGCTGTGGGGAGGCAGTGGCCTGCTGCAGGGTTGGAGGCACTGACTGCAGCAGTGTGCATGGGATCTTTTGAAGGAGGTCGCCATTATCTTCATTCCCTCCACCATAGTTTGGCCTCAGGTCAAACAAAAAGAAGGGATCACAGCTCTGCCCATGAAGAGAAAATTGGATTAAAGATTTACTGAGCATGTCCCTCCTCAATCAGAACAGGATTCAGTTTCCCCCTCAGTCAGTATCTCCCATCAGGACTGTTCCATAAGCCTCTTATCCTTCTCAATCAGAGGGCAGATAGAATGAAAACCACAATCACAGAAAACTAACCAGTCTGATCACATGGACCACAGTCTTGACTAACTCAGTGAAACTATGGGCCACCCAAGACAGATAGGTCATGTTAGAGAGTTCTGACAAAATGTGGTCCACTGGAAAAAGGAATGGCAAACCACTTCAGTATTCTTGCCTTGAGAACTTCATGAAGAGTATGAAAAGGCAAAAAGATAGGACACTAAAACTTGAACTCCCCAGGTCAGTAGGTGCCCAATATGCTACTGGAGAAGAGTGGAGAAATAACTCTAGAAATAATGAAGAGATGTAGCCAAAGTAAAAACAACACAGTTGTGGATGTGACAGGTGTTGCAAGTAAAAAGTCTGGTGCTGTAAGGAACAATATTACATAGGAATCTGGAATATTAGGTCCATGAATCAAGGCAAATTGGAAATGGTCAAACAGGAGATGGCAAGAGTGAACATTGACATTTTAAGAATCAGTGAACTAAAATGGACTGGAATGGGTGAATTTAACTCAGATGACCATTATGTCTACTACTGTGGGCAAGAATCCCTTAGAAGAAATGGAGTAGCCTTCACAGTCAACGACGGAGTCTGAAAGGCAATACTTGGATGCAATCTCAAAAACGACAGAATGATTTCTGTTCATTTCCAAGGCAAACCATTCAATATCACTGTAATCCAATTCTATGCCCCAAACAATAGTGCTAAAGAAGCTGAAGTTGAACAGTTCTATGAAGTTCTACAAAACCTTCTAGAACTAATATAAAAAAAAAAAAAAAAAAAAAGATGTCCTTTTCATTATAGGGGATTGGAATGCAAAAGTAGGAAGTCAAGAGATACCTCGTGTAACAGGTAAATTTGACCTTGGAGTACAAAAAGAAGCTAGTCAAAGGCTAACAGATTTTTGCCAAGAGAACACACTGGTCATAGCAAACACCCTCTTCCAACAACACAAAAGAAGACTCTACATATGGGCAACACCAGATGGTCAATATCGAAATTAGATTGACTACTTTCTTTGCAGCCAAAGATGGAGAAGCTCTATATAACAAGACTGGGAGCTGACTGGCTCAGATCATGAACTCCTTACTGCCAAATTCTGACTTAAATTGAAAGTAGGGAATACCAGTAGACCAGTCAGGTATGACCTAAATCAAATCCCTTTCGATTATACAGGATAGTAAAATAGAAGTACCAAAAGCAACCCACAATCTGTTATTAACTGAGAGAACATAATGTAGGAAACTATGTGTTAAGAGTATGAGCAGAACAATGAGTTGGGTTCTATTCTCAAAACCTCGGACCTTCCATTACAACTGATATAAGTGTGCCCACATTCAAAAGCTCTTCCCTGGAGCTCACATGGTAAAAAGGAGACCCAGGCTCAATCTCTGGGTCAGAAAGATCCTGTGGAGAAGGGGATTGCAACCCACTGCAGTATTCTTGCCTGGAGAATCCCATGGACAGAGAAGTCTGGTGGGCCACAATCCATGGGATCGCAATGAGTCAGACAAGACTGATCGACTTAACACACTACACTATATCCAAAAGGAGAGTTCCCCTTTTTATGTTCCCTTTTTAAAGACCATCAGTGAATCATAGGTCATACCTGATAAGATCTGCTCTTATATTTTAAAATGTGTATTTAACCAAAGAAAACTTCATTTCTCTTTTATGTGTCTGTTGGGCCCATTGATTATTGCATCTGAGAAAAATAAGGTTGTTAAAATTTCATTTCTCATAAAATACATAAATAATAAATTTGTCAATATTTATTAGTAACCATTAAGTTCTGTTTATGACCTTCATATAGGGTTCAATTTTTTAAATCTTTGGACCTAAGCTTAGTTTCTTTGGACAATATGCCAAACCAATTAAATTAAAAGAAATATCTTGTTGGCAACATTTAGTTCTTTGAGGTGTAGTACTGATGTCCCTGTTTTCTTGCTGTCTAATAACTGGAGGCTGTTTGTAGAGGGTGCCTCCAGTTCCTCACCAATAACCCTCTATAGGCAGTTCACAAAATTGATGTTTGATTTCTTCTAGACCATTTGGAGCACATCCCTTTGACTTCCTCATCTCAGATCAACTGGAGAAACTCTTTTTTCAAAAGCCTTCTTGATTAGGTTAGAATCAACAGGACCATCACGTTTTTGCCATATTGATTACCATAATCAATCGAGAGACATATTGTATTGACAGGTCTTCTTCACATCTAAATTGGAGAGGATCAAACCATGGTAAGACTCATTGAGAACCGTCTTAGATTCCACTTTCCCAAAGATTCAAAACAAAACAAACATGCCTTTTGTTATACTTACTTCCTTTTCTTGTTTCCCTTTACTAAAAAAAATACTTATATGGGGCTTTCCTGGGATGCAGCAGTAAGGGATCCACCTGCCAGTGCAGGAGATGCAAGAGTTGTGGGTTCAGTCCCTTGGTTGAGAAGGGAATGGCAACCCACTCCATTATTCCTGCCTGGAAAATTCCATGCACAGAGAAACCTAGAACCTAGGAACCATGGGGTCACAAAGAGGCAGACATGACTGAGCACACAGCACAAAGCACCATACTTACATTAACCTCTTTTGCTACTTTCTCAACTCTCATGCCAAAACAGACTTTCCAAAGTACCTTTAAAAAAAAAGTATTCTGAATGCATATATCCTATTGCCCACCAGCCATTTTATTCACATCTTCAAAAGCATCATATCCAATTATGAACTTATCTCTTCCCTCCCTTTCACTTCTCTTATTTTTCTAATATCATTAATAGCACAAATATTTTTTCTTCTAAAATAGGATCCTGAAATCACACTTGACTGTCTACACCTTTATTTCTCATTTTTAGATAGTCATTAGGTCCTGACAATCTTCCTTGGAAATGTTGAACCTGGTTTCTTTTCAGATAGTCTGCCCATTTGGTGTTGGGGAAGATCTTGAGAGTCCCTTGGACTGCAAGGAGAGTCAACAAGTCCATCCTAAAGGAAATCAGTCCTGAATATTCATTGGAAGGATTGATGCTGAAGCTGAAACTCCAAAACTTTGGCCACCTGATGTGAAGAACTGACTCATTGGAAAAGACCCTGATACTGAGAAAGATTGAAGGCAAAGAGAAGGGGACAGCAGAGGATGCTATGGTTGGATGGCATCACTGACTCTATGGACATGAGTTTAAGTAAGCTCCGGGAGTTGATGTTGGACAGGGAAGCCTGGTGTGCTGCAGTCTATGGGGTCACAAAGAGTTGGACATGACTGAGTGACTGAACTGAACTGATTAGGTTCTGGGGTACAGCATAGTGATTCAGAGCTTTACAGATTATACTCCATTGAAAGTTATTACAAGAAGTTTTCTATAATTCCCAGTGCCATACAATATATTCTTGCTGTTTGTCTAGAGAAAGAAAATTACTGTATAATACCATTTATATGTGAAACCTAAAGAATAATAAAAATAACAAAAAATAAATAACAACGTATGTGCAGAAGAGAAACATATTCACAGATGTAGAAAATAAACCAGTGATTACCAAAGGAGTGAGTGAGGGAGGAGGGGAAAATTAGAGGTATGATATCAAGAGACATAAACCACTATGTATAAAATAGGCAAGCAACAACGTCTTCCCATTATTTTAGTTCAGTTCCTTTCACATATGGGAAGCCCAGTTTCTGCTTATCCAATGATCTGGAAATTACTTCTGTCCTCCAAAATGCTAAATCCCTAAATCCCTAAACATAGAAATGCCCAAGGAATGGTTTGAGGACCATTTTAAACTTCGAAATTCGCAATAATAACATTAAAACATTTGTATAATTATAACTTTTATCATTGATAAAGGATAAGGAGTTAAAGGGCTTCCCTGGTGGCTCAGTGGTGGAGAATCCACATGCCAGCCCTGGAGATGAGGGTTTGATCCCTGGGTCAGGAAGATCCCCTGGAGAAGGAAATGGCAATCTCCTCCAGTATTCTTGCCTGGGAAATCCTATGGACAGAGAAGCCTGGCGGGCTACAGTCCATGGGATCACAATAGAGTTGGATACAACTTAAAGACTCAACAACAAACAGCAGTCAAAATATATCATTCCTTGAAATTTGATTAGATCAGTCTTTAAAGATCACATTATTAATATATATCTTCCAAGTTTTTGAGGGATTTGTTTACACAAATTCTCTGCTTTTCAAAAGATCAACAAAGATAGATTAAATAGATTAAATATGCTTATTATTACAGTTTATAAAACCAATTCCACTCCCAATTCACCCCTACACCTAAAATATGTAGTTTGAGGGGAAAATTTATCAATTTTAATAACATATTGTGTCTCAGTTAAATCTTTGCCATGGTAACATCCCACCTTTGATGTTTTTCCAAACCTCCATCCACCCAACTCTAAGACTTATTTTGTTCCAAAATTTCCTTTTACATGATCTTACCCTCCTTAGCAGGATGTCCCTGGTGACTCAGATGGTAAAGAATCTGCCTGCAGTGTGGAAGAACTGGATTCAATCCCTGGGTCAAGAAGATCCCCTGGAGAAGGAAATGGCAATGCACTCCAGTGTTCTTGCCTGGAGAATCCAGGGACAGAGGAGCCTGGTGACCTACAGTCCATGGGGTCACAACTAGTCAGACATGACTGAGCAATGAACACTTTCACTTTTCTTTATATATAGCAGTGTGTATATGTCAGTCCCAATCTCCC
This sequence comes from Capra hircus, assembly GCF_001704415.2. NCBI lineage: Eukaryota > Metazoa > Chordata > Mammalia > Artiodactyla > Bovidae > Capra > Capra hircus. Next base: position 119,708,561 of record NC_030808.1, read on the forward strand.
AATTCATCCCTTCCTCCCTTTCCCCTTGGTAATCATGTTTGTTTTCTACATCTATAGCTAGTCTGTTCTGCAGATAAGTTCACTTGTACATTTATTTAGATTCTGCATGTAATATCATCTGATATTTTAATGCAATGTTTTTCAAGACTGACCACTTATTAAGTTTGATACCCATGGAAATGAACACCTGCCGTTTAAAATCGTATAATGGTTGTTTCTGTTCAGTCACTCAGTCGTGCCTGACACTTTACGACCCCATGGAATACAGCACACCAGGCTTCCCTGTCTGTCATTATCTCCCAGAGTTTGCTCAATTTCATGTCCATTGAGTTGATGATGTCATCTATCCATCCCTTCCTCTGTTTCCCCCATCTCCTCCTGCCCTCAGTCTTTCCCAGCATCAGGGTATTTTCAAATGAGTCAGAACTTCACATCAGGTGGCCCAACTATTAGAGATTCAGCTTCAGCATTAGTCCTTCCAATGAATATTCAGGATTGATTTCCTTTAAGATTGACTGGCTTAATCTCCTTGCTGTCCAAGGGACATCGTTGGAGTTTGGAATTTTAAAGTTATTAGAACGTTAATTCAGCCTTGTTTATATACAACTATCAGTCACCCAATCATGTCTGACTCATGTCTGGCTTCCCTGTCCATCATCAACTCCCAGAGCCTATTCAAACTCATGTCCATCCAGTCATGGATGCCATCCAACATTTTCATCCTCTCTCGTCCCCTTCTCCTTCTGCCTTCAATCTTTCTCAGCATCAGGGTCTTTTCCAATGAGTCAGTTCTTCACATCAGGTGGCCAAAGTTTTGGAGTTCCAGCTTCAGCATCAATCCATCCAATGAATATTCAGGACTGATTTCCTTTAGGATGGACTGGTTGAATCTCCTTGCAGTCCGAGGGACTCTCAAGATCTTCTCCAACACCAAATGGGCAGACTATCTGAAAAGAAACCAGGTTCAACATTTCCAAGGAAGATTGTCAGGACCTAAGACTATCTAAAAATGAGAAATAAAGGTGTAGACAGTCAAGTGTGATTTCAGGATCCTATTTTAGAAGAAAAAATATTTGTTTGGCCAAATATTGGCCAAATATTTGAAGCTCCAAATATTGGAGATTCAGCTTCAACATCAGTCCTTCCAATGAACACTCAGGACTGACCTCCTTTAGGATGGACTAGTTGGATCTCCTTGCAGTCCAAGGAACTCTTCAAGAGTCTTCAACACCACAGTTCAAAAGCATCAATTTTTTGGCACTCAACTTTCTTTATAGTTCAACTTGTACATTAATACATGACTACTGGAAAAGCCATAGCTTTGATTAGATGGACATTAGTTGGCAAAGCAATGTCTCTGCTTTTTAACATGCTGTCTAGATTGGTCATAGCTTTTTTTCCAAGGAGCAAGCGTCTTTTAATTTCATGGCTGCAGTCACCATCTGCAGTTATTTTGAAGCCCCCCAAAATAGTCTCTCGCTGTTTCCATTGTTTCCCCATCTATTTGCCATGAAGTGATGGGACCAGATGCCATGATCTTAGTTTTTTGACTGTTGAACTTTAAGCCAACTTTTTCACTCTCGTCTGTCACTTTCATCAAGAGGCTCTTTAGTTCTTCACTTTCTGCCATAAGTGTGGTGTCATCTGCATATCTGAGATTATTGATATTTCTCCCAGCAATCTTGACTCCAGCCTGTGCCTCATCCTCCCCTGTATTTCTCATGATGTACTTTGCATAGAAGTTAAATAAACAGGGTGACAATATACCCCCTTGATGAACTTCTTTCCCAATTTGGAACCAGTCCGTTGTTCCATGTTCAATTCTAACTATTGCTTCTTGACCTGCATACAAATTTCTCAGGAGGCAGGTCAGGTGGTGTGTATTCCCATCTCTTGAAGAATTTTCCACAGTTTATTGTGATCCACATAGTCAAAGGCTTTGGCCTAGTCAATAAAGCAGAAGTAGATGTTTTTCTGGAAATCTCTTGCTTTTTTGATCATCCAACGGGTGTTAGCAATTTGATCTCTGGTTCCTCTGCCTTTTCTGAATCCAGTTTGAACATCTGGAAGTTCATGGTTCACACACTGTTGAATGCTGGCTTGGAAAGATTTTGAACATTTTTTTGCCAGTGTGAGATGAGTGCAATTGTGCGGTAGTTTGAGCATTCTTTGGCATTGCCTTTATTTGGGATTGGAAAGAAAACAGACCTTTCCCATGCCTGTGGCTACTGCTGAGTTTTCCACGTTTGCTGGCATATTGAGTGCCACACCTTCAGAGCATCATCTTTTAGGATTTGAAATAACTCAACTGGAATTCCGTCACATCTGCTAGCTTTGCTTGTAGTGATACTTCCTAAGGCCCACTTGACTTCACATTCCAGGATGTCTGGGTCTAGGTGAGTGATCACACCAATGTGATTATCTGGGTCATGAAGGTCTTTTTTGCACAGTTCTTCTGTGTATTCTTGCCACCTCTCCTTAATATCTTCTGCTTCTGATAGGTCCATATCATTTCTGTCCTTTATTGTGCCCATCTTTGCAAGAAATAGTCCCTTGGTACTCTACTTTTCTTGAATAGCTCTCTAGTCTTTCCCATTCTATTCCTCTATTTATTTACACTGATCACTGAGGAAAGCTTTCTTATCTCTCCTTGCTATTCTTTGAAACTCTGCATTCAGATGCTTATATCTTTCCTTTTCTCCTTTGCCTTTGGTTTCTTTTCTTTTCTAAACTATTTGTAAGCCCTCCTCAGACAATCATTTTGCCTTTTTGCATTTCTTTTTCTTGCGGATGGTCTAGATCACTGTCTCTTGTCACCAACTTCTCTCCATATTTCTTCAGGCACTCTATCAGATCTAATCCCTTGAATCTCTTTGTTACGTCCACTGTGTAATTGTAAGGGATTTGACTTAGGTCACACCTGAATAGTCTAGTGGTTTTCCCTACTTCCTTCAATTTAAGTCTGAATTTTGCAGTAAGGAGTTCATGATCTGAGCCTCAGTCAGCCTCTGGTCTTATATTTGCTGACTGTATAGAGCTTCTGAATGCAGAGTTCCAAAGAATAGCAAGAAGAGACAAGAAAACCTTCTTCAGTGATCAATGCAAAGAAATAGAGGAAAACAACAGAATGGGAAAGACTAGAGATCTCGTCAAGAAAATTAGAGATACCAAGGGAACATTTCATGCAAAGATGGGGTCAATAAAGAACAGAAATGATCTGGACCTAACAGAAGCAGAAGATATTAAGAAAAGGTGGCAAAAATACATGGAAGAACTGTACAAAAAAGATCTTCACGACCCAGATAATCATGATGATGTGATCACTCATCTAGAGCCAGACATCTTGGAATGTGAAGTCAAGTGAGCCTTAGAAAGCATCACTATGAACAAAGCTAGTGGAGGTGATGGAATTCCAGTTGAGCTGTTTCAAATCCTGAAAGATGATGCTGTGAAAGTGCTTCATTCAATACGCCAGCAAATTTGGAAAACTCAGCAGTGGCCACAGGACTGGAAAAGGTCAGTTTTCATTCCAATTCCAAAGAAAGGCAATGCCAAAGAATGCTCAAACTACTGCACTATTGCACTCATCTCACATGCCAGTAAAGTAATGCTTAAAATTCTCCAAGCCAGGCTTCAGCAATACATGAACCTTGAACTCCCTGATGTTCAAGCTGGTTTTAGAAAAGGCAGAGGAACCAGAGATCAAATTGGCAACATCTGCTGGATCATGGAAAAGGCAAGAGAGTTCCAGAAAAACATCTACTTCTGCTTTATTGGCTATGCCAAAGCCTTTAAGTGTGTGGATCACAATAAACTGGAAAATTCTGAGATAGATGGGAATACCAGACCACCTGACCTGCCTCTTGAGAAATCTGTATGCAGGTCAGGAAGCAACAGTTAGAACTGGACATGGAACAACAGACTGGTTCCAAATAGGAAAAGGAGTACGTCAAGGCTGTATATTGTCACCCTGCTTATTTAACTTCTATGCAGAGTACATTATGAGAAACGCTGGACTGGAAGAAACACAAGCTGGAATCAAGATTGCCAGGAGAAATATCAATCACCTCAGATATGCAGATGACACCACCCTTTATGGCAGAAAGTGAAGAGGAGCTAAAAAGCCTCTTGATGAAAGTGAAAGATGAGAGTGAAAAAGTTGGCTTAAAGCTCAACATTCAGAAAACAAAGATCATGGCATCCGGTCCCATCACTTCATGGGAAGTAGATGGGGAAACAGTAGAAACAGTGTCAGACTGTATTTTTGGGGCTCCAAAATCACTGCAGATGGTGACTGCAGCCATGAAATTAAGAGACGGTTACTCCTTGGAAGAAAACTTATAACCAACCTAGACAGCTTGTTCAAAAGCAGAGACATTACTTTGCCGACTAAGGTCCTTCTAGTCAAGGCTATGGTTTTTCCAGTAGTCATGTATGGATGTGAGAGTTGGACTGTGAAGAAGGCTGAGTGCCGAAGAATGGATGCTTTTGAACTGTGTTGTTGCAGAAGACTCTTCAGAGTCTCTTGGACTGCAAGGAGATCCAACCAGTCCATTCTGAAGGAGATCAGCCCTGGGTGTTCTTTGGAAGGAATGATGCTAAAGCTGAAGCTCCAGTACTTTGGCCACCTCCTGCGAAGAGTTGACTCATTGGAAAAGACTCTGATGCTTGGAGGGATTGGGGGCAGGAGGAAAAGGGGACGACAAAGGATGAGATGGCTGGATGGCATCACGGACTCAATGGACGTGAGTCTGAGTGAACTCTGGGAGATGGTGATGGACAGGGAAGCCTCGTGTGCTGCGATTCATGGGGTTGCAAAGAGTTGCATACAACTGAGAGACTGAATTGAACTGTATAGAGCTTCTCCATCTTTGGCTGCAAAGAATATAATAAATCTGATTTTGGTTTTGACCATCTAGTGATGTCCATGAGTAGAGTCTTCTCTTGTATTGTTGGAAGAGGGTATTTAGTATGACCAGTGCATTCTCTTAGCAAAACTGTTAGCCTTTGACCTGCTTCATTCTGTACTCCAAGGCCAAATTTGCCCATTACTCCAGGTATTTCTTGACTTCCTACTTTAGCATTCCAGTCCCCTATAATGAAAAGGATATCATCTTTTTGTGTTAGTTCTAAAAGGTCTTGTGGGTCTTCATAGAACCTTTCAACATCAGCTTCTTCAGCATTACTGGTTGGGGCACAGGCTGGATTACTATGATATTGGTTGATTTGCCTTCAAAACAAACAGAGATCATTCTGTCATTTTTTAGATTGCACAAATAGTTTGTATACAACTATAACTTTCTTTTGTGGGTGTTATTACAGAGTAGAATTACTTTCTAAATCAGAAATCTCTGGTAGGACAAAAAGTATTCGGCATCGCTGGATAATGTTTTAAAAAACTTCAGGCCACCAGAAGGCTTAAAATGGGTTTGTGTCTCATATCTATGCTTTCAAAGTCCTGACTTTACATATATGTTTTTGTAATTTAGATTTCATTGAACTGGAGACTCCACAGTGAAAAGCTTTAATGATTTTGAGGAAATATAGCAGTTTGGTACACTAAGAGAGACTTTTTCTCTGACTTTCCCTGCCCATTACATCTAATAAATTAATCTCAACCCTTTGCTAAAAATCTTTAACTAGAAGTTTTTGCTTCTGGAATGAAAATGCAAAATGATCTGAAATACTTTAGAAGTGTTCAGTGTTTCAAACTGTTTCTAACATGACACAATTTAAATTTCAAAGAAATGATGACGTGAAGTGAAGTTGCTCAGTCGTGTCCAACTCTTTGCGACCCCGTGGACTGTAGCCCACCAGGCTCCTCCATCCATGGGATTCACCAGGCAAGAATACTGGAGTGGGTTGGCATTTCCTTCTCCAGGGATTTCTTCCCCATCCAGGGATCGAAACTAGGTCTCCCACATTGCAAGCATATGTTTTAACCTCTGAGCCACCACGGAAGCCCAAGTTGTGTGGTTTTGGATGACAGCTCAAAGCATGGACCTGTGCTGGTCCATGACTTCCCTGAAATCCTGGATGGTCTATCTCAATTTAAGTGCTTAAATAAAATTTTCCATTTGTAGCCTTAGTCACTTCAGTTTTAGTACTGTACTTCTTAAGAGGTTAGTAAAAGATTTTCTTTAAAAATTGTCAATATATCGACACTGATATGTAATATGTAATAGAATTGTCTACTGAAGTATAGATAATAGCCACAGTTTTACTGAAAATCAGCACCAGTTTGAAAGAAATAGCTGAACCAACTTTCTAAATAGGAACTTTAATAAGAAAGAGGAAGAAATCTGTGAGAACACATACTTTTTTAAACATTAAAAATATTCTTTTACTATATATTGTACTGTGCTTAAATCAATTTCTTAGATTACTAGAAATAAACAATAGTTATTTTCTTCCAAAGTATCATTAAAATTATTTACTAAACCCTTTGTTTATTCAAGGGACTTACTGAAACAATGCAAAATTAGTTAGGAAGGTAATCCATGAATACTTAGAATTAATGATTCAATAGAAATTTCCAGGCTGATATAAATCATTACTTGAATGTATAGAACAATCTTATGTGGCAGGCACTGTTCTTTCTATTTAATTATTTTTAATTACATAATTAGCAGCAGCATATATATATAAAATATTTTTTAGATGGGGAAAATGAAGCATAGAAACTGTGCCTTGTCTCAATCTGCTGTCAAAAATCACATAGTTAATAAGTGAAGAAGTTGGGATTCAAGCTCAGAGTTCATGATTATAACCATTATGGCAAACAGCCTTCAAAGAATCACCCAGACTTGACTGAAGGCTGTTTATATTTTAGGTGTCCTCTTTATGTAGAAACAGGAACTGGCAGCAGAAAAGTCAGAAAAGAGACGGGATAACTATATAACTCAGCTTTTTACTTGCCAAGGACATGAGATCTGAGAAAAAGCTGTATTAGTATTTTAGAACCAGAAACTTCAAAAATCATTAAATGCAACTATTTTCATTTCACAGTGATACTGTGCCACCTATTTTAAATATATTGTTTGTATTTAATTTGTATTTAGTTTGTATTTAATTTATTACATATATTTCTACCCACTAAGAAGGCTTCTGCTCTTTCAAATATAAATGAGTGTTTTATTATTTTAAGCACAATTTTTTTTAATTTAGATTATTTTTTCTATTATTCTGTGAACAATAGCAACATTAAAATCTTATAGAACTTTAATGGAATAAAAATTAAATTGAGCTGTTAGCCAGATAAAGGGCTTTTATACATTAGTCACTAATGTGCAAAGAAAATAAGAAAGCCATTTTTCTAAGAACAAAAATTGCTCTTTCCTATAGTATGACTCAGAGACTGAGCTATAAATAAAGAGGGACACAGAGAGGATGAGAGATGATAGTACTGACAACACAGCTGTGTATGAATATAGAACTAAACTAATAAACAGTTGACTGGCAGCTTATAGAGTTTTAAGTCTTCCTAAAAAATAATCTCCAAAGGTTCTAGTCAAATTCATTACCCAATTTGCCAGAGCCATCATAGCACTTGGGCGCTTGTCTGTATACATGTGCGTGTGTGCTAAGTTGCTTCAGTCCTGTCCCACTCTTTGCAATGAACTGTACCCAGGAACTGTAACCCACCAGGCTCCTTTGCCCATGGAGTTCTCCAGGCAAGAATACTGGAGTGGGTTGCCATGCCCTTGTCCAGGGAATCTTCCTGATCTAGGGATCAAAGCTGTGTCTCCTGCATTGAAGGCACTTTCTTTACTGTTGAGCCATGGAGGAAGTCCTTGTGTGTATACATATATAAATAACTGACTGCATACATATTTGTATAAATATGTATGCAGTCAGTTATTTCATAGCTATAATAGACCCGTATTTAATTGTAGTTAACCACAAAACACCTGTGGAGATGGGAGGAATAGAAATAAGTAAATATGTGTATATGTATTTTCTACATATAGATGTTGTTGTTTAGTAGCTAGATCATGTCCGACACTTTTGCAACCCCATGAACTGTAGCCCGCCAGGCACCTCTCTCCATGGAATTCTCCAGGCCAGAATACTACAATGGGTAACCTTTCCCTCCTCCAGGGTATCTTCCCAACCCAGGGATCAAACCCAAGTCTCCTGCATTGCAGGTGGATTCTTTACCAGCTGAGCTACCAAGGAAGACTGTATAGATAGATAGATAGACAGATAGATAGATAGATAGATAGATAGATATGATATTACAGATTGTATATAATATATATGATATATATATATATTACAGTGCACATAATATGTATGTATATATGGAGAAACAGAGGAGAGAGAGAAAAAAAAATTGGGGGATGCCAAGAATTATTATTCTCAGCTGGTAATGGACAACCTGGAGATATTTTATCAATTGTCTCTGTGATGAAAATTTCCACCTTCTCTCCTAGTCTTCACTTACCTCAATCTCATATACTTTTTTCTAGGACACAAAAAATTAGGTCTATCAAGAGTATTTGTAATATATTCTTTCACAAATCATTCAAAAAGCATACTGCTGCTGCTGCTAAGTTGCTTCAGTCATGCCTGACTCTGTGCGACCCCATAGACAGGCAGCCCACCAGGCTTCCCCATCCCTGGGATTCTCCAGGCAAGAACACTGGAGTGGGTTGCCATTTCCTTCTCTAAAAACAGCTTAAATATCTACTCATATTTTGATAGTTCTCACATATTTTTCACAAACTGCCTCTTTAAATACAGGCTACAGTTAAGGAACAATTAAATATGTGTTTTTTGGTTTTTTGAACATGTGTAATAGTAGGACCAACTGTTCATTAGCTCTAGTAGTAGGAACACTGAGAACATGGAAAACTGTGAAGAAAGTGTCACACCAAACATCATACGTCTAGTCTTCTGGCTCACTCACTGTCTACTTTTTGCAATTAGTACCAGTGTTGAATCGTTTGTCTTATCATTTATGCTTCTTTTTCACTGAAAAATATTAAGAAGCAATGAAATATCCGATATTTTTTTTGTCCACAGTTTTGCGTTTTCCTTGTCATTGTTTATTTGACTGCACGTTATTTCACCATTTCTAAAATGATTCAGTATTAGTTTTTGCCAAGTGATGGAGGACTAAAATGCATCCCAGATTTAACCAATTATAATTGCACCTGAAACGGTCTTCTCTTCCTGAAACTTCCCTACTGTCCTCCCCCAACAACAACAAAAAAAATTGTTGTAATTTTTTTTAACTTGAATCTAAAGCAAGTCATTTCAAAATGGTCTTTAAAAACAAAGTTAGTGGTATGAACTTTTATGCTAGGGTAACTTTATTTATGTCTGCAAATGCCACCAATGGCTCCTACCTTAATGAGCGATTGACTGTGAAGATCTATATTCAGCAGATGGGGATGTTGCATCAGGAAAGAGCACAAGGATTTTTCTACTACTTAGGAAATACAGAGGGCAAAATCTTCTGTGTTTTTAAGATAGGACATGAAATAAGAGATGCTTAAAAAATTGTGAAAATATTTCATTTTGGCACTGAAGTAAGTTATCTACATTAGGTAAATATTTGCAAGTTGGAAAACTAATTTATTGGTATTTTTTCTTCGTGTCTTGCTAGCAGAAATTGTTTTATCAACTGCTCTATCCCATCCTGGTAAAGCATTTATAAATATCTAAGGAAAGTAAGGTGTAGTGGACTTTTTCTTTAATTTCCTTGAGATGGAGCTGAAGCTGTAGGTCAATTCTATTTCACCATTTCACAATTGGTTTTAATTCCATTTTAATTTCCTTGTCATTAGAAAAAAATGCTATATTCGTAAGATCTCCACATGGATAGCTATTCAAAAATATGATTAGTAACTATGATACATTTTTGTTTTTTCATTTTAACTATGATTCTTTCACTGCGTTTTTAAAGAAAAATAGATGAGATTGACAAATTGTTTTATTTGTTTGATCATTAACAATTCAAACGTGTATTAATTAAATTGTATAACATGCTTTATTGTGTATACCTCAGGAGAATTTCAGTTTGAGGAATTCTCTGAGATAATAGCTTAAAATACCTAAGAATGAGAACACACACACATAAAACAGCAAATTTTCACTTACTTTTTCCCCTATTTTGTTTCAAGTCAGCAAAAAAAAAAAAAGAATTATTAAAGAATACAAAATTTATTCAGAAATTGCTTATCAGGCGCAAATGAGCTATAAACATGAGGTCTCATTCTGTAGTTCAAGTTAGGAAACTGAAGAAATTCATCTCTGACTATAATGCCTTGTGTTTCAGGTTACTTTGTCATATCTCTACACTTACCATGAGTGGATCAGGGAAATAAAAATAGCGCCAATAAGATAATAACAAGAGGAAGAGGAGTGTCAAGACCAGCTCGACAAGCAGGGTTTCCGAAAGCGTGATTCGGCAAGCGAATGAGAAACAAGACCCAAGAATTCAGGGAAAGGTGAGGATCAGGAGACCAACACCGCTCCAAGGTGAAGGTGCCAGAACTGAATCCAAGCCAGCTTTATTATACTCGCAGCCGTGAGTGAAAGAATATGCGAGGAGTTAAACTATAACTCATGTGGCCTTCAGGGCCAAAGAACAAAATGATCATTAACCATTGAGTAATTAGGAAACAGTAATCAATAACAAATCAGTAACTAAGACTAATATTCTTATCTATAGATTTTCCACTAGATATGTAAAACATGTGACTCTGAGACACCAGTTGAGAAAGTCTGGGGTCTTTTTCAAGATTATGAACTGTTCCCTGTGGACTTGTTCCAAGTCTCATGCCTTATAGCATCCAGTTTATCAATAATTATAAATTTCTTTTGCAGCCCTTGCCGGGGCCTACTTTTCTTTTATTATTCCTGTCTCCTACAAGGAGGAGGAAGAGGAGGAGGAGGGGATGATAAAATACCTTAAATATGAATAAATAGAATAAATGCTCCAACTCTACCGCCCATGTATCTAAAGCAGTTACTTCAAGGAATTCTGAAACCCAGCTTCCACAAACACATCCACTATGATTATCACACATTTTCTATCTTGATCATTTCTTCTATTGTGGCTCCCACTTAACCAATTCCATGGCCTGAAGAACTGTCATAAATTATTTACCATGAAACTAGAATTTACCATCCAGAGGGAAATATATATTTTAAAATACATATTTAATTTAAAATTAAATATTATTTGGAGACTAAAATACTAAGATAATGAGACCATTTTCTTTAAATTTATTTTTACTGATGTATATATAATATTATATGCTACAGATATACAATCTAGTGATGCATAATTTTTAGAAGTTATATTCCAGTTATAGTTATTGTAAAATATTGGCTATATTACCCATGTTGTACAATATATCCTTGCAGCTTATTTTATACCTGATAATTTGTATCTCTCTATTCACTATCTTTTCACTACCCCTCCCCCTCCCCCTCTGGTAACCACTAGATCAGTGATATCATATGGTATTTGTCTTTCTTTGACTTATTTTACTTAGCATAATGCCCTCCAAATATGCATGCTGCTGCAGATGGCGAAATTGCAGTCATTTTTATGGCTGAGTAGTATTTCATCATTTGTGTGTTTGTGTGTGTGTATATATATATATATACAACTTTTTTTTTCACCTGTTGATGGAACTTAGGTTAGGTCACTGTTGCCAATAACAATAGCTAACATTTACTCAGTGCCTACTGTGTGCCCACCATTGGGCACACACTATTGAGTCCAGTCTACATAAAGGGCTTAGCACAGTGCCTAGCACATAGTAAGTATTAATGAAGTATTAGTATTATCATTAGGGCTTCCCTTGCGGGTCAGCTGGTAAAGAATCTGCCTGAAACACTGGAGACCTGGGTTTGATCCCTGGGTTTGATCCCTGGGTTGAGAAGATCCCCTGGAGGAGGGAAGGGCTACCCACTCCAGTATTCTGGCCTGAAGAATTCCATGGACTATATAGTCCATGGGGTAGCAAAGATTCAGACACAACTGAGTGACTGTTACTTTCAATTTCAGAATTATCATTTCTAATTTTCCCAACTTCCATGCAAGATATATATTATTATCCCCATTTTCCAGATGAGAAGCTTGAGGCTCAGAGTAAGTAAGTAGATAAGTAATTATTAGCAATTTGTACTACATAATGGTTAATCTTTATAACTATCTCTCAAGGTAGTTATTAAAAATGCTGTGATTAAAAAAAGATAACCTGAGTGAAGGCTCAGGATTAGACCCACTCCATCCCATCTCATGGTAAATTCCATATGTTCTATGAGCAGTCTACTCACTAGGTTCTTTCTTGTCCATGAGTTATTGAGACATTCCTTTATATGAATAGTAAGGGGTATTTTTTTTTTTTTGGATGACAAGGTGGCAGGGAAGGATTGGAGGATAATTTCCTATTAACACTAGTAGCAATCAATCTCTAGCAATATTCAGGATGGCTTAATATGTGGCAGCTACTATGATAAATGTGTCACACAGATTATTAATTTAATTTTCAGAATAATGCTATGACGTAAATACTGCTATTGTCCTCACTTATGAAAAGGGGACACTGACACTTATTTGACTTAAGTAGTCAGTAATCCAAGTAAGGGACTGGAAGCAGATAGCATACTCTCTGTTATTTAGCATTTTCTTGAGTACCTTATTGGTGCATATTCCTCAATCCTAGGGTCTGAGGGGCCTGTAAAACTAGTTTATCATCTAAGGTGGTTGGAACTCCAGCAGAACATATTAATTTTTTTCAAAATTTTTAAAATATATTACATGAAGGATCTTGTGGAGTTTAATTTAGCAGAAAGTCAAAAGCCAAATTAGAGTGAGTAGAGATTGTAGGGAGGCATTAGGTAGAAAGAAATTGCAGTGGCTCAGGCATATGCTGATGATATTTCAGTCATAAGCCCTTCAGGCTTGGAAGGGGTATTGGCAGGAAAGTTTTTTTACATGAAATGTTGATTCTCTTCAAAACAGAAGACTGTCCACATGTAATGTGAACCCAAACTACTGCTTTGAAATGCCTCTAAAGTAAAAGCAGTTACTTTGTAATCACAACTAGACAACGGTACATCACACCACAGAACTGATCCAAATGATGAAGTAATTTTCAAAAAACAGCACAACTAAGGCTTGGCTTGGAAACATTTTCTGATGTGAATGAATAATTGCTTTAAATTTCTTCATTCTGACTTTTCACTTTTCATTTGCTGACTGAGCATTTTCTATGTGGTATGGACTAGAGTTTTCTATCATAGGATAATAATATGTCTGAAATAATCCCAACTAATGAAAGACATGAAAAAGGAAAATGTAGTTTTCCAAAATCCTTACAGTACCCCCATTTTTTCCCATTTCAGAATAGGTACATTCTTATATTGCGCCTGTCTTCTTGGAAATTATGTGTAACCATGTTTCTGTATATAAAGCATATTATACAGTCATGTTTCTTAAAGAAATCCTGTGGTCAATCCTTTGCTGCTAATTAATCTCTCTTAGTAGATTCGCTTGTCAATCTTGAATCTCTTAATCAATCAGTCTTCCTTGGTATATCACCTATAATGTTATTTACTCAAACAACTTATAAAATGAGTCCTTCTTTATATAGAGGAAAAAATAAATACTAAAGTTACAAAATAACAATAAACTTGAGAAAAATGTATAGGAAATAAGATGGTTATTTTCTAATCCAGATGAACATACTTGAACTATTTAACATTTCAGTATCAGTAATCATTGAGTTCAGATAGTTATGTCCAACATAGCAGGCCTCCCTGCCCATCACCAACTTCAAGAGTTTACCCAAACTCATGTCCATTGAGTCAGTAATGCCATCCAACCATCTCATCCTCTGGCATCCCCTTCTCCTCTTGCCCTCAATCTTTCCCAGCATCAGGGTCTTTTCAAACGAGTCAGCTCTTCCCATCAGGCCAAAGTATTTGAGTTTCAGCTTCAACATCAGTCCTTCCAATGAACACTCGGGACTGATCTCCTTTAAGATAGACTAGCTGGATCTCCTTACAGTCCAAGAGGCTCTCAAGTGTCTTCTCCAATACTTTGATGCTCGACTTTATAGTCCAACTCTCACATCAGTACATGACTACTGGAAAAACTACAGCCTTCACTAGAAGGACTTAAGGTGGCAGAGTAGTGTCTCTGCTTTTTAATATGCTGTCTAGGTTGGTCAAGACTTTCCTTCCAAGGAGTAAGCGTCTTTTAATTTCATGGCTGCAATCAAAATCTGCAGTGATTTTGGAGCCCCTAAAAATAAAGTCTGACACTGTTTTCACTGTTTCCCCATCTATTTGCCATGAAGTGATGGGACTGCATGCCATGATCTTAATTTTCTGAATGTTGAGCTTTAAGCCAACTTTTACACTCTCCTCTTTCACTTTCATCAAGAGGCTCTTTAGTTCTTCACTTTCTGCCAAAAGGATGGTGTCATCTGCATTTGTGAGGTTACTGATATTTCTCCCAGCAATCTGGATTCCAGCTGGTGCTTCCTCCAGATCAGCGTTTTTTATGATATACTCTGCATATAAGTTAAATAAGCAGGGCGACAATATACAGCCTTGGCATACTCCTTTTCTTATTTGGAACCAGTCTGTTATTCCATGTCCAGTTCTAACTGTTGCTTCCTGACCTGCATGTAGGTTTCTCAAGAGGCAGGTCAGGTGGTCTGGTATTCCCATCTCTTTCAGAATATTTCCACAGTTGGCTGTGATCCACACAGTCAAAGGCTTTGGCATAGTCAATAAAGCAGAAATAGATGTTTTTCTGGAACTCTCTTGCTTTTTTGATGATCCAGTGGATGTTGGCAATTTGATCTCTGGTTCTTCTGCTTTTTCTAAATCCAGCTTAAACATTTCAGAGTTCACAGTTCATATATTTTTAAAGACTGGCTTGGAGAATTTTGAGCATTACTTCGCTAGCATGTGAGATGAGTGCAATTGTGTGGTAGTTTGAGCGTTCTTTGGCATTGCCTTTCTTTGGGATTGGAATGAAAACTGACATTTTCATGCTTGTGGCCACTGCTGAGTTTCCCAAATTTACCGTCATATTGAGTGCTACACTTTCACAGCATCATCTTTTAGGATTTTAAATAGTTCAACTGGAATTTCATCACCTCCACTAACTTTGTTTGTAATGATGCTTCCTAAGGCCCACTTGACTTCACATTCCAGGATGTCTGGCTCTAGGTGAGTGATCACACCATGGTGATTATCTGGGTCATGAAGATTTTTTTTTATACAGTTCTTCTGTGTATTCTTGCCACCTCTTCTTAATATCTTCTGCTTCTGTTAGGTCCAGACCATTTCTGTTCTTTATTGTGCCCATCTTTGCATGAAATGTTCCTTTGGTGTCTCTAATTTTCTTGAAGAGATCTCTAGTCTTTCTCATTCTGTTGTTTTCCTCTATTTCTTTTCACTGATCACTGAGGAAGGCTTTCTATCTCTCCTTGCTCTTCTTTGGAACTCTGCATTCAAATGCATATATCTTTCCTTTTCTCCTTTCTCCTTGCTTCTCTTCTTTTCACAGCTATTTGTAAGGCCTCTTCAGACAGCCATTTTGCTTATTTGCATTTCTTTGTCTTGGGGATGGTCTTGATCCCTGTCCCCTGGACAATGTTATGAACCTCCATCCATAGTTCATGAGGCACTCTCTCTATCAGATCTAAGCCCTTAAATCTGTTTCTCACTTCCACTGTATAATCATAAGAGATTTGATTTAAGTCATACCTGAACGGCCTAGTGTTTTTCCCCACTTTCTTTAAAATAAATCTGAATTTTGCAGTAAGGAGTTCATGATCTGAGCCACAGTCAGCTCCCGGTCTTGTTTTTGCTGACTGTATAGAGCTTCTCCATCTTGGCTGAGAATATCATCAGCCTGATTTTGGTGCTGGCCATCTGGTGATGTCCATGTGTAGAGTCTACTCTTGTATTGTTGGAAGAGGGTGTTTGCTATGACCAGTGCGTTCTCTTGGCAAAACTGCCCTGCTTCACTCTGTACTCCAAAGCCAAATTTGCCTGTTACTCCAGGTGTTTCTTGACCTCCTACTTTTGCATTCCAGTCTCCTATAATGAAAAAGGTATCTTTTCTGGGTGTTAGTTCCAAAAGGTCTTGTAGGTCTTCAGTAATCATTAATGTATTTTTAAGGCATATTTTATCCCACAGTCAGTCAGTTCAGTGACTCAGTCGTGTTCAACACTTTGAGACCCCATGGACCGCAGCACACCAGGCCTCTCTGTCCATCACCAACTCCCAGAGTTTACTCAAACTCTTCTCCATTGAGTTGGTGATGCCATCCAACCATCTCATCCTCTGTCATCCCCTTCTCTTCCCACCTTCAATCTTTCCCAGCATCAGGGCCTTTTCAAATGAGTCAGCTCTTCACACCAAGTGGCCACAGTATTGGAGTTTCAGCTTCAGTATCAGTCCTTCCAATGGACACTCAAGACTGATCTCCTGTAGGAAGGACTGGTTAGATCTCCTTGCAGTCCAAGGGACTCTCAAGACTCTTCTCCAACACCACAGCTCAAAAGCATCAATTCTTCTGTGTCCAGCTTTCTTTATAGTCCAACTCTCACATCCATACATAACTACTGGAAAAACCATAGCCTTGCCTAGATGGACCCTTGTTGGCAAAGTAATGTCTCTGCTTTTTATTATACTGTCTAGGTTTGTCATAACTTTCCTGCCAAGGAGCAAGCATCTTTTAATTTCATGGCTGTAGTCACCATTTTCAGTGATTTTGGAGCCCCCAAAAATAAAGTCAGCCACTGTTTTCACTGTTTAGAATCAAACCCCATTCCTGCCAGAGACACTCAGAGGGCTCAAACAAATTTTGTGTGCACCAGGCCCCAAGGACCCCACAGAGACTGAGACAGAATGGTGTTTGGGCATCTCCTGTGGAGGTACAGGTCAGCAGTAGACTGCCACAGGGACAGAGGCTCTGGGTGCAGCAGACTGGGTTATGGCATAAGCCCTCTTGGAGGAGGTCACCGTTAACCTTACCACAGAGCTGCCAGAACTTACACAGGACTGGGAAATAGTCTCTTGGAGGGCACAGAGAGAAACCTGGGCACCAGGACCCAGGAGAAAGGAGCAGTGACCCCCTCAAGAGACAGACCCAGACTTGCCCGTGAGTGTCCAGGAGTCTCCAGCACAGGCGTGGGTCAGTGGTGGCCTGCTGCTGGGTTGGGGGCACTGAGTGTGGCAGTACATGCATGGGACCTTTTGAAGGAGGCCACCATTATCTCCATTGCCTCCACCATAGTTTGGCCCCAGGTAAACAGCAGGGAGGGAACACAGCTCCTCCCATCAACAGAAAATTGCATTAAAGATTCATGGCCCCACCCATCAGAACAAGACCCAGTTTCCCCCTCAGTCAGTCTCTCTCATCAGAAGCTTCCATAAGCCTCTTATCTGTCTCAATCAGAGGGCAGACAGACTGAAAACCACAATTACAGAAAACTAACCAATCTAATCACATGTACCACAGCCTTGTCTAACTCAATGAAACTATGAGCTGTGTAGGGCCACCCAAGATGGTCGGGTCATAGTGGAGAGTTCTGACAAAATGTGGTCCACTGGAAAAGGGAATGGCGAACCTCTTCAGTATTCTTGCCTTGACAATCCCATGAAGAGTATAAAAAGGCAAAAAGGTAGGACACTGAAAGATGAATTGCCCAGGTTGGTAGTTGACCAATCTGCTACTGGAGATCAGTGGAGAAATAACTCTAGAAAGAATGAAGAGATGGAGCCAAAGCAAAAGCAACACCCAGTTGTGGATGTGACTGGTGATGGAAGCTAGATCTGATGCTGTAAAGAACAGTATTGCATAGGAACCTGGAATGTTAGGTCCATGCTGCTGCTGCTGCTGCTAAGTCACTTCAGTCGTGTCTGACTCTGTGCGATCCCATTGATGGCAGCCCACCAGGCTCCCCTGTCCCTGGGATTCTCCAGGCAAGAACACCGGAGTGGGTTGCCGTTTCCTTCTCCAGTTAGGTCCATGAATCAAGGCAACTGGAAGTGGTCAGACATGAGATGGCAAGAGTGAACATCGACATTCTAGGAATCAGCAAACTAAAATGGACTGGAATGAGGGAATTTAACTCAGATTATCCCATAGAGAATGTGCGAAATCTCATTTCTTAGCTCTTTTTCAATCAATTGCACTTGTTGTGATATAGGAAACATAAAACAATCTGAAAAAAGTGATACACTGAGTTAAATTTGATTCGCAAAATCTGATGCTTTCTTGAAAAACTGTCTAGGTCCTTTCATGTCTCCCTTTTGCTCACAGTTGAAACGATGAGGTATAAATGACCACAAAAAGCTATAGAATTATCTAGCGTGAAAACTAAAGCAGAGGCTCAAATGAGGAGGTAAGAAAATCAGGTTGTGTTTAAGCACCAGATATGTATGTATTTGCACACAATGATGGAGCCACATTCGTTGGTCACAGACATGAGTCACCCTGTAGGATGTGGTTTTAGTGATAATTGCTAATTTAATTGTAACAAACCAGCCAACTCTTTCTCAGGTAGCAAATAAAAGCCAGAAAATTCTACCATGTCACAGCTATGTAACAATTTGAGAAAGGCCTTTGATATTCAAATTTCACATATCAAACAATAGCTTTATGAAAAGTTCTAATCTCTTTAATGTTTGTGAATGAACATTTTAGTTGAATGATCAAATGTGGACCAGCCAGATAAAATAGTATGAGGCAAACATAAGAACAAAATATTGCACAATGCAAACTCTGATTGCCTGTTTCTTATTCTCTAGTTTAATTTTTGTTATTCTATTTATGTTAAAATATTAATACCACATACTATTTTTAGAACACAGAAATAAAGCATAAACCATTAATGCCATTGCTATGGCCAGAAGGCTGGCTAATATTTAAATTTAAAAAAAAACCAGCAAATAAGATAACTACTTTCTTGTTTACACAAATATTATAAATCGAATTTTACATTAATTAAAAGGTTTCTAATTAATTGCAGTCATTATTAACTGGAATTAATTACAATCTTTCAGTTCGGTTCAGTTCAGTCACTCAGTCGTGTCCGACTCTTTGCGACCCCATGAATCGCAGCACGCCAGGCCTCCCTGTCCAGCACCAACTCCTGGAGTTCACTCAGACTCACGTCCATCGAGTACGTGATGCCATCCAGACATCTCATCCTCGGTCGTCCCCTTCTCCTCCTGCCCCCAATCCCTCCCAGCATCAGAGTCTTTTCCAATGAGTTAACTCTTCGCATGAGGTGACCAAAGTACTGGAGTTTCAGCTTTAGCATCATTCCTTCCAAAGAAATCCCAGGGCTGATCTCCTTCAGAATGGACTGGTTGGATCTCCTTGCAGTCCAAGGGACTCTCAAGAGTCTTATCCAACACCACAGTTCAAAACCATCAATTCTTTGGCGCTCAGCCTTCTTCACAGTCCAACTCTCACATCCATACATGACGACTGGAAAAACCATAGCCTTGAAGAGACGGATCTTTGTTGGCAAAGTAATATCTCTGCTTTTGAACATGCTATCTAGGTTGATCATAACTTTTCTTCCAAGGAGTAAGCGTCTTTTAACTTCATGGCTGCAGTCACCATCTACAGTGATTTTGGAGCCCAAAAAATAAAGTCTGACATTGTTTCTACTGTCTCCCCATCTACTTCCCATGAAGTGATGGGACCAGATGCCATGATCTTCGTTTTCTGAATGCTGAACTTTAAGCCAACTTTTTCACTCTCCTCTTTCACTTTCATCAAGAGGCTTTTGAGTTCCTCTTCACTTTCTGCCATAAGGGTGGTGTCATGTGCATATCTGAGGTTATTGATATTTCTCCCAGCAATCTTGATTCCAGCTTGTGTTTCTTCCAGTCCAGCATTTCTCATGATGTACTCTGCATAGAAGTTAAATAAGCAGGGTGCCAGTATAGCCTTGACGTACTCCTTGTCCTATTTGGAACCAGTCTGTTGTTCCATGTCCAGTTCTAACTGTTGCTTCCTGACCTGCATACAGATTTCTCAAGAGGCAGGTCAGGTGGTCTGATATTCCCATCTCTTTCAGAATTTTCCATAGTTTATTGTGATCCACACAGTGAAAGGCTTTGGCATAGTCAATAAAGCAGAAGTAGATGTTTTTCTGGAACTCTCTTGCTTTTTCCATGATCCAGCGGATGTTGGCAATTTGATCTCTGGTTCCTCTGCCTTTTCTAAAACCAGCTTGAACATCAAGAAGTTCACAGTTCACATATTGCTGAAGCCTGGCTTGGAGAATTTTGAGCATTACTTTACTAGCATGTGAGATGAGTGCAATTGTGCGGTAGTTTGAGCATTCTTTGGCATTGCCTTTCTTTGGGGTTGTAATGGAAACTGACCTTTTCCAGTCCTGTGGCCACTGCTGAGTTTTCCAAATTTGCTGGCATATTGACTGCAGTCTTTACCTTCCCCCAAATAATGACTTTTCACAAACATAGTTGAACTTTGCATTTTACTCATATCAGGAATTTAAAGTCTAATAGTAAAATCTAAAGTCTGATATCTTTAACAAATCTATGTCATTTATCTTAAACTAAATCATTTCTAACCCTAATCGTTTACATAATTGGTGAACATTAATTACTTTTACTGTCTTATTCATGCAATTTTTATTAATTATATTGGTCATTAGTAGATTTTTAGCCAAAATTCAGCCACAAAAGTTACAATGTCAGTGTAAGTGTAGAGTTGTTTCTAAGAGATTTAATGGGAAGATGATTATTGATGTGGGCTTTAGAGGAATTAAACCAGAAGATCAAGAAAAAATATGCAAGAATTTTGAGAAAATCACATAGAATTAGCAACCATGTTTTGGAGAAATGTTTCTCCTGGACATACTATTGGGCCTGTGTTGACTAATAACAAAGTTAGTTTTTGGAAAGTTTGTAATATGATCTACTTCAAATGATTGAACGGGAGAGTTACAGAAAGAAAAGTATGACCCAGTGATAGTTGGAATAGAGAAGGAAAATTAGGATGAAAACAGCATAAAAAATTGCTTCTGAGTCCCAACTTGCCAGTTTTGTCTTCATAGCCTCTAATGTAAGTTTTCTTCCTGCTTGGAAGTGATATATCTATGAAAAAGATGTTAAGTATTGCCAGCAAATGGAGCTAGAGAAATAATAGCAAGGGGTCAGCGCAGAGGAGAAGGAAGGGTGGGGATACAGCATGGGGAGTCAGGATTCCCCCGGCTGAGACTCTGATCACAAAGCTGCTTAACTTGACACAGGTCCCTTCTACCCTCAGCCACTTAGTGTCTAACTTTGTTAAGTGAATGTGGTACACTAAAACATTTCTAAGGTTGTTCTCAGTTATGGTTTTGACCAAGTTTGGAATTTAGAGGAAATTTTTGAAACACATGGCAGAGAAGGTGCTTTTATTTTTCTCAAGTAGAGTGAGAATTTTCCTTGCCCTCATCCTGCTGAGCAGTGGTGACGAGTGCCAGATGAACTGGCAGAAGAGGCGTGACTGTACATTCATGAAGTTTGGACTTCTGGGAGTCATCAGTTATGACCCATGACACATAAACAAAGCTGATTTGTTTACACTATAAAAAATAAGACTTAATAAAAGCTATAGTAATTAAGCCAGTGTTACCAGAGGGGAAGGAGAGACGAATATCAATAGGACAGAAGAGAGAATCCAGAAATGGACACACACCATGTGGTTATGTGAATTATGATAAAGTTGACACAAATACATCAGCAGAAGTATGTCCTTTTCAATAAACTGTGTGGGTTAATTGGAAGTACCTGTGGGGAAAAATGTGGATCTTCAGTTTTAACTCATTCCAAACATAAAAACCAATTTCGTATGGATTATAGACATAAAAGATAAAACAGGCTTCCCTGGTGGCTCAGATGGTAAAGTGTTCTTTGCGATGCAGGAGACTTGGGTTCCATCCCTGGGTCGGGAAGATTCCTGGAGAGAGCACGGGAACCCACTCCAGTATTCTTGCCTGGAGAATTCTATGGACAAAAGGAGCCTGGCAGGCTACAGTCTGTGGGGTCACAAAGAGTCAAACAGGACTGAGTTACTAACACAAACAAACACACACACACACACACACACACACACACACACACACACACACAGGCAACTCTTTTGAAAATGGGAAAGAGTTTTTATAACCACTTACCAAAAGATCACATCCAGCTATAAACTAAATACATGAAAGAGATGGTACCTCGATTTTCTTAGACATTAGTGAAATGCAAATAAAACTATAATGCAGCAACACTATGCACCCACTAGTATTTTCTGTCAAAATAAAGAAAGCAGAAAATACTAACTGTTGGTTAAGGATGTGGAAAAACTAGAACTTTCTTTAAATGCTATCAGTTCTACTCCTAGAAATGTATCTAAAAGAAATACAAACACTTGATCACCAGGCAAATTTCAGAATTTTCGTAGCAGCATCATTTGTAATAATACCAAAGTAGAAATGGTCCATCAATAATGTAACAAATGAACACATTTTGGTATATTCATTCACTGCAATACTATATTGCAGTAAAAAAAAAAGGGGGGGGAAGCTATCATTACACACAAAATGTGAACGAATTTCACAAACATAATCCCAAGTTTTAAAAAGTTCAATGTGTGATGCTATGCTTACAAGTTCAAAAATAGGGAAAAAAATTCCATTGGCTAATATATGGGAAGAAAAGATGATGATGGGGTAGTAAGAGGGACAGAAGAAGATCTTCTGGTGAATCTATTATTGTTTTGTTTTGTGTTTTGTGAGTCTGTTTAACTTGTAATATTTTTTTTAACTTTTTAAATTGTTTTTTATTTTTTAAATTTTAAAATCTTTAATTCTTACATGCGTTCCCAAACATGAACCCTCCTCCCACCTCCCTCCCCACAACATCTCTCTGGGTCATCCCCATGCACCAGCCCCAAGCATGCTGCACCCTACGTCAGACATGGACTGGCGATTCAACTCCTACATGACAGTATACATGTTAGAATTCCCATTCTCCCAAATCATCCCACCCTCTCCCCCTCCCTCTGAGTCCAAAAGTCCGTTATACACATCTGTGTCTTTTTTCCTGTCTTGCATACAGGGTCGTCATTGCCATCTTTCTAAATTCCATATATATGTGTCAGTATACTGTATTGGTGTTTTTCTTTCTGGCTTACTTCACTCTGTATAATTGGCTCCAGTTTCATCCATCTCATCAGAACTGATTCAAATGAATTCTTTTTAACGGCTGAGTAATACTCCATTGTGTATATGTACCTCAGCTTTCTTATCCATTCATCTGCTGATGGACATCTAGGTTGTTTCCATGTCCTGGCTATTATAAACAGTGCTGCGATGAACATTGGGGTACATGTGTCTCTTTCAATTCTGGTTTCCTCAGTGTGTATGCCCAGCAGTGGGATTGCTGGGTCATAAGGTAGTTCTATTTGCAATTTTTTAAGGAATCTCCGCACTGTTCTCCATAGTGGCTGTACTAGTTTGCATTCCCACCAACAGTGTAGGAGGGTTCCCTTTTCTCCACACCCTCTCCAGCATTTATTGCTTGCAGATTTTTGGATCGCAGACATTCTGACGGGTGTGAAGTGGTACCTCATTGTGGTTTTGATTTGCATTTCTCTAATAATGAGTGATGTTGAGCATCTTTTCATGTGTTTGTTAGCCATCTGTATGTCTTCTTTGGAGAAATGTCTATTTAGTTCTTTGGCCCATTTGTTGATTGGGTCGTTTATTTTTCTGGAATTGAGCTGCATAAGTTGCTTGCATATTTTTGAGATTAGTTGTTTGTCAGTTGCTTCATTTGCTATTATTTTCTCCCATTTAGAAGGCTGTCTTTTTACCTTGCTTATATTTTCCTTTGTTGTGCAGAAGCTTTTAATT
This sequence comes from Capra hircus, assembly GCF_001704415.2. Taxonomy (NCBI): domain Eukaryota; kingdom Metazoa; phylum Chordata; class Mammalia; order Artiodactyla; family Bovidae; genus Capra; species Capra hircus. The sequence goes on from NC_030808.1 coordinate 119,732,486, forward strand.
TTAATTAGATCCCATTTGTTTATTTTTGCTTTTATTTCCAGAATTCTGGGAGGTGGATCATAGAGGATCCTGCTGTGGTTTATGTCTGAGAGTGTTTTGCCTATGTTCTCCTCTAGGAGTTTTATAGTTTCTGATCTTACATTTAGATCTTTAATCCATTTTGAGTTTATTTTTGTGTACGGTGTTAGAAAGTGATCTAGTTTTAAATAGCTGTATAATGATAGTAAGTTTCCCAGGTGGTGCTAGCGGTAAAGAACCCACCTGCCAATGCAGGAGACATGAAAGATGCAGGTTCAATACCTGGGTTGGGAAGATCCCCTGGAGGAGGGCATGGCAACCCACTCCAGTATTCTTACCTGGAGAATCCCATGGAGGAGGAGCCTGGTGGGCTACAGTCTATAGGGTCACACAGAATACGACACGACTAAAACAAATTAGCACACATGCATAATGATGATAGGTGCAGCACTTTTCTTCTTATGCATCAAAAAAAAATGTTTTTTGAAAGAAAAATTACCAAGTATGGTGAAACTTACACTCGTAAAGCCCTGGTCAGGATGTAGTGTTGGGAGAGAGATGTGGGTGACAAAAGCCGTGAGAGAAAGAGGTTATGAGACTATCGCTAGGACAGAGACAAGAGTAGTTTCAGGGGAGACACTTGAAGCAGGGGAGACAAAGCGAAGCAGATTAATTCAAAGGTAAAATAATGAAACAGAACTGGAAGAACCTGATGATGGTTGTAATAGGGAAGAAAACAAAACACAAGTAGTGTGTATATTCAGTTCAGTTCAGTTCAGTCACTCAGTTGTGTCCAACTCTTTGAGACCTCATGGACTGCAGCATGCCTGGCCTCCCTGTCCATCACCAACTCCTGGAGTTTATGCATACTCATGTCCTGTGAGTATGGATACCATCCAACCATATCATTCTTTGACATCCCCTTCTCCTCCCATCTTCAATCTTTACCCGCATCAGGGTCTTTTCAAATGAGTCTGTTCCTTGCATCAGGTGGCCAAAGTATTGGAGTTTCAGCTTCAACATAAGTCCTTCCAATGGACACCCAGAACTGATCTCCTTTAGGATGGACTGGTTTATCTCCTTGCAGTCCAAGGGACTCTCAAGGGTCTTCTCCAACACCACAGTTCAAAAGCATCAACTCTTTGGCACTCGACTTTTTTATAGTCCAGTTCTCACACACATACATAACTACTTGAAAAACCATAACTTTGACTAGACGGACCTTTGTTGGCAAGGTAATGTCTCTGCTTCTCTTTTTTTTTTAATTTTTATTTTTACTTTATTTTGCTTTACAATACTGTATTGGTTTTGCCATACATTGACATGAATCTACCACGGGTGTACATGCGATCCCAAACATGAACCCCCTTCCCACCTCCCTCCCCACAACATCCCTCTGGGTCATCCCCATGCACCAGCCCCAAGCACGCTGTATCCTGCATCGGACATAGACTGGTGATTCGATTCTTACATGATAGTATACATGTTTCAATGCCATTCTCCCAAATCATCCCACCCTCACCCTCTCCCTCTGAGTCCAAAAGTCCGCTATACACATCTGTGTCTATTTTGCTGTCTTGCATACAGGGTCATCATTGCCATTTTTCTAAATTCCATATATATGTGTTAGTATACTGTATTGATGTTTTTCTTTCTGGCTTACTTCACTCTGTATAATCGGCTCCAGTTTCGTCCATCTCAACAGAACTGATTCAAATTGGTCATAGCTTTTCTTCCGAAGAGCAAGCATCTTTCAATTTCATGGCTGCAGTCACCATCTGCAGTGATTCTGGAGCCCTAAAATATAAAGTTTGACACTGTTTTCACTGTTTCCCCATCTATTTGCCATGAAGTGATGGGACCAGATGCCATGATCTTAGTTTTCTGAATGTTGAGCTTTAAGCCAACTTTTCCACTCTCCACTTTTACTTTCATTAAGAGGCTCTTTGGTTCTTCGCTTTCTGCCATAAGGGTGGTGTCATCTGCATATCTGAGGTGATTGATATTTCTCCCAGCAATCTGGATTTCCAGCTTGTGCTTCATCCAGCCAAGCATTTCTCATGATGTACTCTGAATATAAGTTAAATAAGCAAGATGACAATATACAGCCTTGATGTACTCCTTTCCCAATTTGGAACCAGTCTGTTGTTCCATGTCCAGTTCTAACTGTTGCTTCTTGACCTGCATACAGATTTCTCAAGAGGCAGGTCAGGAGGTCTGGTATTCCCATCTCTTTCAGAATTTTCCACAGTTTATTGTGATCCACACAGTCAAAGGCTTTGGCACAGTCAATAAAGCATAAATATGATCCAGTGGATGTTGGAAATTTGATCTCTGGTTCTTCTGCCTTTTCTGAATCCAGCTTGAACATCTGGAAGTTCATGGTTCACATACTGTTGAAGCCTCACTTGGAGAATTTTGAGCATTACTTTGCTAGCGTGTGAGATGAGAGCAATTGTGTGGTAGTTTGAGCATTCTTTGGCATTGTCTGTTTTGGGGATTGGAATGAGAACTGACTTTTCCAGTTCTATGGCCACTGCTGAGTTTTCCAAATTTGTTGGCATATTGAGTGCAGCACTTTCACAGCATCATCTTTTAGGATTTGAAATAATCCAAATAGAATTCCATCACCTCCACTATGAAACTCCAGTCATCAAGGTGTATGTATGAAGCCAATGGAAGGATATGGGTTCCTAAAAATGTGTGGGAGAGAAGGAGGTGCTCCGTAGGAGGCAGAACTTGAGTTGATACAAGTAAGTGCTTTTCAGAGAAAGTATCTGCATACTGACTTTGCCTTCCTTTTTGCTTAACTTTCATCCCTGTTATATAGCTCATTCCCTAGCTTTTCTTCATCTCCCTTGATTAGTCTTTTTTGGTCTCACATACGGTTCGTCTTTGTGCTTTTGTGCTAAGTCACTTTAATCATCTCCACTCTTTGAATAGATCAGTATGCAAATCTGATTCCACCAAACATGTACCTAAAATTCTTCAAAGGTTTCTGATTGATTTTAGGTTGAAGATCAGAGCCCTAAACAAGGTCTCCTCCATCTGGCTTCTCCCTGCCTTGTCCACTCCTCCTTCATAAAAGCATCATTCATTTTGACCTCCGGTCTCATCATTTTTGTACTTGCTGCACCTGCCATCCAATCCTGATGCACCCAGATACCCCCAAGTTCTCCTGCTTTCTCACTGCTCATCCTTTAGATTTCAGTCAGGTCTCAGTTTCTTAGGGTAACCTACTTGATTCTTCAGAACATCCCACATCCCTTATGTATCCTTCTTTTCAAACCCCATCAGAGTATAGCTCACATTTTTCTGTTTGTTTATTGGATAATGTCTGTGTCCTTAAATTGCAATTTTCATGAGGACAAGAGAGTGTCTTCACATGGCACTGTACTGCAATTATTGAGAGCTTAGAATGTTTTACATTCAAAAATTATCAATGAATGAAAGAGTCATTTGGGGAAAGCAGATGCCATAACAAGTGGCACTAAGAAATAACAGATGTCATTAGCTCACTGCACCCCAAGGATGTCAGGCAAAATAAGGGAAAAAAAAGAAAACTCATTTAGGGAATAAGACATTAAAATCAGCCTCCTATGACTTTGCATAGGTTGCCTTTGACACCCAGGGCAGTGCTATCCCACCTATTATGGTGTTCAAAAATGTCATTAATTGACTTCTGGGAAATAGATACCAACTCATGGCTCAGAATACTTCGGACTCAAATTAAACAACAGAGAAGTCATAGATCTTAATAATATTTACCTTTTAGAACATTGCCTGACTTATAATAGCTATATGGAAAAAATTTCAATGTCATCAACATGGGAACTAAGGGACCTAAAAAGGCTGCTTCTGAGACTTTTTCACACTCTGGACACTTAGCAGAAAGCTGAGTGGTGATAACAGCTTAATAGATTGGGCAGCGACACAAGAAACCAGCACAGGCGGTCTGTATTAAGATCTGCTTTGGGGGTGCCAAGGGTTTTTTCTTTTTTGAAATGTGAGCTCTAAAATAATTTGGTTTTTTGCCTCTTGCCACTGTTCTCACTCCACACTTGCCGCTTTACATATGATTATTGAGTTGACCCAAAAGACTTTTAGGTTGGGAGGTGCAAGGTCAGTGTCCCTGCCACCTTCCAATCTCCGTCTGTACCTACCTCAGACGTGTCTTTGTACGATCCCTGCTGGACACTGCACCTTTCCGTAATTATAAATGTCTGTTTTCAGTCACTTCAAAGCTTTCCCAGCACTGGGAGTCCTCCTTCAAAGCCTCTGCATTGCTGAGGAACTTCTGTCATTGACAGGAGGTCCTGCTTTGAAGTTTTTCATGCCATTTATTGATTTCCCCCTTTAAAGATGTTCAGATTAGAAAATGCTTCACCCCCTTTGAAAATGTGCATATTTTCATGATGGTGAAGGGTTAATCCTTTGAAGATATTTACATTTTATAGCAATGTCCTTATATGAAGAAATTCGACATCAGATATGCCACATGCTTAATGGTGCTTTCCTTTTCTCTGCTGGATCCTTCAAGATCAAGATCCTTCCAGTTTAGTGTGTTGTTGGTTTTGATTTTATGCTTTTGTTCCTTGTTTTTTAATGCAATGTCAAAAGAACTCAATCAGTGCTCTAAAATGAGTTTGCTTAATTTGGAAATGGCTTTTATTCCAGTTGTTTATATAATTCTGCATAAAGTTGAGACACTTTAAATGCTTGGGAGTGTTTACAGAATTTTCATGATCTCATGACCATCTGCAGTGTCCTAATATACTTAACCTCCAACAAAGCAGCTTTGAGAATGAGCACTATATTCATTATAAAAGGCATATTTCATACATTCTTTTCATGTTTATGTGCTCAAGCCTCAGTTTCCTAACCTCTTAAAGAGATGAATAGGATGCCATAAGGATTAAATTTTCAAGTTGCAGTCAAGGATTACCTCACGCATAGTAAGTTAGCTATACCCATGGCAATTAGATGGTCGAATTCAATTAATTTAACACTGGACAATAGCCTATTTAACAAAGAGATGTTAGCTTCAGAACTGTTCCTACTGATCAGAAGTACACTAGCTTCTCCTACACTAGCTGATTTCAGCAATTGTCATTTGGAATTTCTGTCATTTAGTTTAAGACTTGGATTACAGTTAGAATAAAGTACTATTGGGAGAGGTAATATTTTGAGTCCCCAGTGTATATGAAGATTCTGAAAGCATATTATGGTGATGTAAAGAGATGAGAAAAAGAGGATCACGAGTAGAAAAGGAGATGCTGAAATTGTAAGATGACGGGAGAAAGAAAAGAACTTCAAATGTGAACTGTCACACAATTCTTTCAAAGATAAAAAATAAAACATGCATGTAAACACACACACACACACACACACACACACACACACTACCCATGAACCTAATTTACAACCAAATGTAATGAGTTGTAGTATAATGCACTGAATTACAGGTGCTAAATCTAGAATCTTCCCTCCACACACACAAAAGGAAAATAAATATAATGGGGATGAATTTTGATACCTAGTGGGCTTGTAAACTCATATTAAATGTAGTCCAGTTGTTAACCAGGAATCACATATGACCTCTCTGTGTATAATAAAAATAAAGTTGTGCTATTTAATTTCTGTGTTTGGCATAATAAGATTGTAATCATTATGCCAGGGAAACATTTTCATTTTCCTGGGTGTGAGTGATTAACTTTCATTTCTCTAGCACTCTAAATGTATTGTTTCATTCAGTAATTTAACCATTCATTTATTTAATATTTATACAGTGTCATGGAAGTACAAATGGCCAATAAACATATGAAAAGATACTCAGCTTTACTATTCATGAGAACAGAGTAGGTGTAGACAACAATGAGGTACATATTTTATCCACGGGGCACATAATAATATTGAGTGTTACTGGGGTGGGAAGGAATTAGTATTCTTATATAGTGCTGATGAAAGTATAATTCAATATAAATTTTGGGAAGATAATTAGGAAATACCTATAAAAATATAAATGTTTATATCCTTTAATACAGAAATTTTCCCTCTTGGCTCAATTACGGAGAGACATTGTATTAATAGAAAAAAAAAACTTTTTATAAAGAGGAAGAAACCAACACAACATTGTAAAACAGTTTTCCTCCAATTAAAAAATAAATTAAAAAAATAACAAGAGAGAGGGAATAAAGGAAAGAGAAAAATATTTAAATACCCACCAGTAAGGAGGATGGTTTAAATGAACTATAGATAATCCATTTCATACAATATTACCCAGAAATTAAGTAAGAAAGGAGAAATTGCATGTATATGCCCTGACATGGAAAGATTTTTCAACCATGTGGACAAGGAGAAAAGCAAGTTGTAGAATAATGTGTAATGAGTGACATCAGTCAAAAACTGTACAAAGTGTATATTTTTAACATATTCTTATGTGTGTGTAAAAGGTGATAACACTGCTTATTTCTATTACAGTTCTGCATTTAGAGTGTTAATCAAAATGAGCTCTTTATTGATTGAACATTACATGAAGAACATATATTTTCACTGAGTAATTAAAAATAAATAGGACAATTAAGTATGTATGCATTTAATAAATTATCCTCTAAACAAGTTACTATATTAGATTTGATTCCAAATATGTAAATATTGAACTTGTCTGTTAGTCATTAACTGCATATTTAATTTTGTGCTAGTTCTCCATTTGTCAAAAAAGTGCTGCATTTTTATTAATTTTTTGGAAGCACAAAAGGGATATATCTTTATTGAGTATATCCAAATTGCCCAGATTACTGTCCCAGAGTTGCCTTGGATACAGGCATCTGCCCTGTCATACATAATCAGTGGGCACAGTCAAGAAGTATATAAAAGAAAAAAAAAATCCCCTGTGTGTCTTTCTACTCATCCAATATCCCAACTCCCTCTAACTCCAGAGTTTCCTAAGGGTCTATGGTGCCAGGGCCTTAGAGGAAAAAGAAGGTTTGTAAGACGAGTTTCTTAGGCACATCTTTGTAGATTATCTTCCAAATTCTTCTCCATTTCCTCAAAGGAAAATATCAGAAAAGAGAACAATAAGTTTTCTGAGTGGTATGTGTAACATCAAAATGTTTGGGTTTTCAAAGACTGTTCGTGTCAAAGAGTCCCCCTTCCCTGTACCTCAATCTTTCTATAAGAAAAAATATATATTTCCTACTCTTAAAAGAAACTCAAGCCCTGACACTTACAGTTTCACTAAAAAATCAGAACCCCTGAAGTTCAAGTTGATTTTGAACATAGAACAATGCATTTTGACATATTGATTCTCTTTTGTACTCTTGTAACTATAAAAACCCAAACAACTGTATATATGTGTATATATATCTTTTGTTCATGAAAGAACAGACTAAATCCTGAAGCAAATTATTGTAACACATTTGGCCTTTGCATTTATTACACGACATACACATGTTTTTTCATTAAGATACGATTTTCTTCAAAACTGATTTTTGACATCCATAAATCTGTCTTTGGATTTTAATTAATTTCTAAAAGCTGAGTGTTGGCTGGTACTGCTGACCTAGTTAACTTATACCTAGACCTTTTATTTTGAAGTGTAAACACAAATTTCATCTGGCTTTTTCTAGATTGTGGTCATTTTATCTGATTATTTTATTATCTTATTATATATTTTATCCTATTATTTTCTTTTTAGTGAACACTGTCAAAGAAGGCAGTTCTTTCTCCAAGTTATGGATTCACACTATTTTTTGATGAATACATAGCAGACTTTATTGAGTTCACTATATAATTATCCATTGTTTCATAGAATTATTTGATTCTGAAAAAAATAAAATATGGTGTTCTAAAAAAAAACCCAGAGTAGTCACGGCTATTTATTATCAGCTATGAGCATAAAAGCAATATGAGTGAATTGAATTGTCCAAAATAAAAGGTTTCATTAATATTCAGGGAAAAGTGTTTGAAAATCTGCTGATATATTTTTAGCTACTAATAACATGCCTAAAATTTTGATTTCTATAAAACTGCACACATGTGAGTTCTTCTTTCTTTCTTAAAACTGAAAGTGACTTTATAATTGTTAAACAGAGTGTGCTACCCAGGAAGCACTGGTTAGTTATTTGCCTTTAGTTTTGCCCATGAAATAATGAAAAGAATTTTTCTTTACATGTTACACTTTCCAAAGCTTGTTGAGCCCTCTGAAGTCCAAAACTTAAAACAAGATAAATGTTATAGGGTCTTTGTTCACTATTATCCTCAAAGATAATTACAGTCATGCAGGGTCCCTCTGGTAGCCTGGCACTTGTGGGAGTTCCATGCAGTAAGCACAGAGTCCCAGGAGTATCAGAGACACAGGCAGCCTTCCTAGACTTGGAACAAGTGAGCCCAAAAGAACAGAAGATTTTTTAGAGGCAGGAACATCTAAACTGAATCTGTAAAGATCAGCAGGAGATAGCCATCTGAGGGGAATGAAGAATAAAAGAAATGATGCAATAAATATGCTAAAATCTAAGACAATATGGCATTTTAGTAGAACCTCAAAGATCTCAGCATGAATGGTACAAAAAACAGGGAAGTGTAAGTCTGGGACTAGAAAGATGGACAAAAACCAAACGCCTAGTCATGGTGGGCAGAGAGTACTTGGGGGCCCTACTGAGCAAACTAGCCTGGACATAGTGGAGAGGTGTTCAATGACTGCAATCATGCATGAGATTTAGTCAGACACATGGTTTAGAAAGCCACCCTGTGGGACTTCCCTTGTGGTCCAATGGTTAAGAATCTGCTTATCAATACAGAGTACACAAGCTCAATCCCTGTTCCAGGAGAACTGCACGTGCCAGGAGCAACTAAACTTGTGCGCAGCAACTACTGAGCCTGCATGCTGCAACTACTAAAGCCCATGTGCCTAGAGCACATGCACTGCAATGAGAGAAGCCTCCACATTGAGAAGTCCGAGAACCACAGCAAAGAGTAGTCCCTGCTTACTGCAACCACCGAAGACCCAGCACAACCATACATAAGTAAATAGATAAATAGAAAACTATCTTGTCATCTGGAAGAAGTCAGTTCTTTCAATTGCTCAGTGAGAAGTTATATGGAGTTCTGCTTTATGTCATACTTTCTGTCACATCCCAGTTCCAGTCCAGCAAATCTTATTGGCCTTAATCTTATGTCCAGAAGCTGAGCAGTTCTATGCCCACCATTTCCACATTGGTCAAAATCACCATGACCCTATCCAAGGATTATGCAATTATATCCTAACTGGACTCTCCACTTTTTCCCTTGTACTTTTCTACTGTAATTGCTACAGAAACCAGAACAATTCTATTAAAACCCATCAGACCATGTCATCCCTCTGTTAAAAACGTTCCAAAGACGCCATTTTTCATAGAATATAAACCAAAAGCCTTACAATTGCTTTTAAAAGATTTACACCATTTTCCTCATTGCTTCTCTGGGTCAGTCTTTTATTATGTTCCCTATCACTCAGTCTGCTCTGGCCACTTGCCTCATAATCCTTACACTGGACATTACTTCTTTCTTGGACTTTCATCCTCAAATCTGCTCTTGATTTTCATCTTCATAATAACTAAAATTTTATTCAAACATTACCTGTCTTTGTAGGAAGAGTCCTTAGCTCACTGTTTAAAATCACAAAACTATGTTGTTAAAGTTTAAAAAGTGAGTTAAAGGACCCCTTGTTTTAACTCCAACATACAGAGTTTAGGAGTCATCCCTCCCACCTTGACAATAAGAAAAAGCTGAACAAATTCAGTTCAGTCACTCAGTAGTGTCCTACTCTTTGGGATACCATGGACTGCAACACTACAGGCCTCCCTGTCCATCACCACCTCCTGGAGCCTATATCCATTCAAAACTCATGTCCATTGCATCAGTGATGCCATCTAACCATCTCAGCCTCTGTCGTCTCCTTCTTATCCCACCTTCAACCTTTCCCAGCATCAGGGTCTTCTCAAATGAGTCAGTTTTTCATATCAGATGGCCAAATTATTGGAGTTTCAGCTTCAGCATCAGTCCTTCCAATGGACACTCAGGACTGATCTCCTTTAGGATGGACTGGTTGGATCTCCTTGCAGTCCAAGGGACTCTCAAGAGTCTTCTCCAACACCACATCAATTCTTTGGCCCTCAGCTTTCTTCACAGTCCAACTCTCATATCCATACATGACTACTGGAAAAACCATAGCTTTGACTAGATGGACCTTTGTCAGCAATGTCTCTGCTTTTTAATATGCTGTCTAGGTTTGTCATAGCTTTTCTTCCAAGGAGCAAGCATCTTTTAATTTCATGGCTGCAGTCACCATCCACAGTGATTTTGGATCCTTCCAAAAAATAAAGGCTGTTACTGTTTCCACTGTTTCCCCATCTATTTGCCATGAAGTGATGGGACTGGCAAAATCACTGCAGATGGTGACTGCAGCCATGAAATTAAAAGATGCTTACTCCTTGGAAGAAAAGGTATGACCAACCTAGATAGCATATTAAAAAGCAGAGACATTACTTTGCCAACAAAGGTCCATCTAGTCAAGGCTATGGTTTTTCCAGTGGTCATGTATGGATGTGAGAGTTGGACTGTGAAGAAAGCTTAGAGCCAAAGAATTGATGCTTTTGAACTGTGGTGTTGGAGAAGACTCTTGAGAGTCCCTTGGACTGCAAGGAGATCCAACAAATCGCCTTCTGAAGGAGATCAGCCCTGGGGTTTCTTTGGAAGGAATGATGCTAAAGCTGAAACTCCAGTACTTTGGCCACCTCATGTGAAGAGCTGACTCATTGGAAAAGACTCTGATGCTGGGAGGGATTGGGGGCAGGAGGAGAAGGGGACGACAGAGGATGAGATGGCTGGATGACATCACGGACTCGATGGATGTGAGTGTGAGTGAACTCCGGTAGTTGGTGATAGACAGGGAGGCCTGGCGTGCTGCAATTCATGGGGTCACAAAGAGTCGGACACGACTGAGCAACTGAACTGACTGACTAACTGATGTGACTGGATGTATGCCATGATCTCAGTTTTCTTAATGCTGAGTTTTAAGCCAGCTTTTTCACTCTCCTCTTTCACTTTCATCAAGAGGCTTTTTAGCTCTTCTTCACTTTCTGCCATAAGGGTGGTGTCATCTGCATATCTGAGGTTATTGATATTTCTCCTGGCAATCTCAATTCCATTTTGTGCTTCATCCAGCCTGGCATTTCACATGATGTACTCTGCGTATAAATTAAATAAGCAGGGTGACAATATACAGCCTTGACATACTCCTTTCCTGATTTGGAACCAGTCTATTGTTCCATGTCCAATTCTAACTGTTGCTTCTTGACCTGCATACAGATTTCTTAAGAGGCAGGTCAAGTGGTCTGGTATTCCCATCTCTTTCAAAATTTTCCACAGTTTGCTGTAATCCACACATTCAAAGTCTTTGGAGTAGTCAATAAAGCAGAAGTAGATGTTTTTCTGGAACTCGTTTTCTTTTTTGATGATCCAACAGATACTGGTAATTTGATCTCTGGTTCCTTTGCCTTTTCTAAATCCAGCTTGAACATCTGGAAGTTCACGTTCACATATTGTTGAAGCCTGGCTTGGAGAATTTTGAGCATTACTTTGTTTGCATGTGAGATGAGTGCAACTGTGTGGTAATTGGCTTTTGATTAAAACTTGGACACACCAGAGAATCGCAGGGCAAATCACCACTTTAAACTTTGGAGAGAAATTCATCCAAAAAGACATGGCTGAGTTCTGCTTACCTGGAAGCAGAAGCTTCAGAAGCCATGAACAGATAGGAATACTTACAATTTTTTGCAAACACTTAAAGGTTGAGTTTGAACCAGCATGTGAGTGAGAAACTCCTAAGGGCTGCAGTCTAGAGGAACTCATACATTTTCTTGGCTTTTACCTCCAGGGATTCCACCAGGTTCTCACTGGGAAGATCTGAGAAAAATTCCCTTGTGGCCCTGGCCAGAAGAGAAGACGTATAAGCATTGCAAAATACACCCAGAGCTTTCTTCATAGCAAAAGCCTAAGTCCAAGAGAAGATACTTTTTCAAAGCCTTATTCCAGTTAGAAAAAGTCATTGCTTCCAGTCCTGTCTCATAGCCTTCTGGCTCACCTAATAGAAGAAAAAAATAATTTAAATATGGGTTAGATCTTTAAGAAAATAAATTTAGTACTCTACAGCAAGGAAAAGGATTAGGGTGAAGGATGAACTTCACCCCCACCCCCCCCCAAAAAAAATCAATTGCATGGAATAAACAGTTTTTAAAGATTTCAGCCCAAGACACAAACCCACTAAAAGACTAAGTCTAAAGAGTATAACATCCTCACCCACCCCTGTCACACACACTTTAACATCACAACAAATGGGCTCTAATATAAAAACATTAGATAACAGCTGAAAAAACTACTAAACACACACTCTCACTGAGAAGAAGTACCCAGGAAAACTAAAAAATAAAGACAGGTTGTGGATGGGGGTTTGAGTGTAGGTGGAAACAAGGTCACTAGAGGAATTTAAAGCCTCTGCAGCAAATAAGAAACAAAAACCAAGTTATAGTCAGATTAGCACAAATCCCTACACTAAAAGTCTAATTCCCTTAATTTCTGTTACCAGATACAATTTTTTTTTAATGAAAGAATTTACAAGGCATGCCATCAACAAGAAAAAAATGCAGTCTGAAGAGACAAAGCAATCATCAGAACTAGACTCATATATGACCCATATCTGGAATTATCAGTTAGAAAATTTAAAATAACTCTTATTACTATGCTAAAGCATAGAGTGAAACAAGTGGAAATGTGCAAACACATGTGGATGATATAAGCAGAGAGATGGAAACACTAAAAAAGAATCAAAATAAAATGCTAAGAAAAAAAAAAGAAAAAACACTATAACGGAAATGAAGAATGTATTTCGTAAGCACATCAGTATTCTTGACACAGCCAAAGAAAGAATCAGTGAGCCTAAAGAAAAGGCAATAAAAACTCTCCTAACTGACATGCAAAGAGAAAAAAAAAAAAAAGGAAAGTGAAAACAAAAACAACTGACCAGACACTTAAGAAATGTGGGACAATTTCAAAAGGTGTACCATACATATAATCACAGTATATGAGAGAAAAGAGAGAACAAAAAAGAAAAAACATTATTGAAATAACAGTCAAGAACAGTACCAAACTACAGATCCAAGAATCTCCTATTACAAGCATGATAAATGCTGGCTTCCCTGGTGGCTCCGTCGGTAAAGAATCTGCCTACAAATGCATGAGGCCCAGGTTCAGTCCCTACGTTGGGAAGATTTCCTGGAGAAGGAAATGGTAATTCACTCCAGTATTCTTGTCTGGGAAGTTCCCTGAGGAGCCTGGCAGGCTACAGTCTATGGGGTCACAATAGTCAGACACGACTTAGCAACTAAACCACCAACCACCATCACCATGATAAATTCTAAAACAAATAAATCAGAACCACATCTTGGATTACTGTGCTCAATTTTAAGAAAACCAAAGACAAAAGGAAAATTCCAGAAAGAAACTAGAGCAAAAACAAACAAAACAAAATGAAACAAACCTTACTTATAGAGGAAAATGACTTCTCATCAGATAGAATGCAAACAAAAGATAATTAATTATTGATAGAAACAGAAAAACAACATGGAATTCTTTACCCAGTGAAATTATTCCTCAAAAGAGAAGTGATAAAACCTTTCTCAGACAAATAAAAACTAAAGGAATTCATTGCCAGCTGACTTTCCCTGCAAAACATGTTAAAATAAGTTCTCTGGACAAAAGAAAAATGATACAGGTCAGAAACTTGGATCTACATAGAGAAAGAAAGAGTGTCTGAAGAGGAATAAATGAAGTTAGATAAAATATTTTATATTTCTTTTTAATTGACCTAAAGGATAACTTTTAAAAGTAATAGTGGTAATAACATAAGGAGTGATTACAGCATACATTGTTATATCATTGAAATGAAAGATAGAAATGTCACAAAGGACAGGAGGGAAGAATTGGGAATAGTCCTTTGTAAGATAATTATCTACTTATGAAAGATCTAATGTTTCCTGTTTCTTCTCTCCCCAGCTTCTCTCAAACTCACTCCAATCAGGTTATTCACCTCTATCAATTTACCAAAAATTATCTCTTTAAGTCATCAATAAACTTCATGTTCCTAAATCCAATGGTAAACATTTAACCTTCATCTTACTTGACCTGTTAGCAACTTTTGATTTGGTAGATCACTCTCTCCTCTTTGACATATCTGTTTTACTTGGCTTCCCAAATATGTTTTGGGTTTTTTGTTGTTTTGTTGGTTTGTTTGTTTTCCTCCTCCTCCTCTGCTTCTCTTGCTTCCTGTCAATCTTCTTGGCTAGTATACCTCTCCTCTAGATCTCAGATCTCAATCTTTGGTTGGACTCGCATATACATTGCCCTCGACATCTCCATGCAGCTGTCCGACAGGCATTTCAAACAGGGTCTGCTTCAACTTGTTCCACCTTTCCCACATTAATTGGTGGCAACTCAATCTTTTGATTCATTCGGGCCAAAAACTTAAAGTCTGTTTATTCTTCTTTCACATCCTGCATCCAACCTCTGATGAAATCCTATTGGTTCTAACTTTAAACTACAACCAGGATCCAACCATTTCATGCCACCCCTTCTACTGCCAAACTGGTTGAGCCACCATTATCTCTCCTCTGTGCTATTGCAATTGTCTCCCAACTGGTCTCATTGCTTCTTATACTTATTGACCACCTTCTATTTTCAACACAATGTGATAGTGATTCCCTTGCGATAGTTCTGTATTTTACTAAGAGTAAAAGCCAATGTCCTTGCAATGGTCTTCAAGGACCTGCCTGTTATGGCCTTCATGACCTCTCTCACCTTGCATCCTACAACCATCCTCCATACTTACCTTGATTCAGCTATGCTGGCCTGATAGATCTTATAAAATCTTCTAGAAATAGCCTTTATTCTGGCTGTTCTCTCTGCCTGGAATGATCTTTTCCCATATATACATATAGCTTATTCTTAACTACATTCCAAGTTTCCCCAGTGGCAGCTTCTCAATGAATCTAATATCATAGCCTCACCCCAAACACTCACTCTCTTGATTTCTTTACCTACTCTTATGTTTCTATATTGTACTCATCTCCTTACACTAAACTGCACTACTTATTTATTTGTTATGATTATTGTTTATTATCTATCTTCCCCCATTAAGATATGCTGAAAAATTTTGACTGAATAAATATGAAGATCTAATTGTCTCTAGTTAATGATTCATGAGCAGGGCAGCATTCCATCTAGCAATAAGGAAGCTCCAAAGAGCTTTACAAAATGGAAGACTTTTATGTGCAGGAGGAGACAAGATATGGAAATTATTAGCAAAGAGTGAATTATCTCAGGTAGAGTCACCTTCCTTTGGAGAATGGCAAGGGTCTATCTAACGGATTATCTCACTAGTTCTGACCAAGAAATTCCCCCCTGACTCATTAAGATTACATTCCTGGGGGAAGCTGAAACTGTAATTAAGATAGGTGTTAAATATTGGTTTGGTGATGTGGCCTTAGCAAAGTGACTCCACTTGGAGCCTGTTTTCTTTCCTTTTTTTTTTTTTTTTTAAACAGGTAGAAGCTCCATAAAATTAAATATCTTTTTTGTCTCTTTGTTTACTACTATATCTCAAGTGCCTGGAACATTAAGTCTACACAATAATAGAATAAATTTCATGTAGCATTCTGCCACTGCTGCTAAGTCACTTCAGTCAGTCAGTTCAGTCCTCAGTCCTGTCCGACTCTTTGCGACCCCATGAATCGCAGCATGCCAGGCCTCCCTGTCCATCACCAACTCCCGGAGTTCACTCACACTCACATCCATCGAGTCAGTGATGCCATCCAGCCATCTCATCCTCTGTTGTCCCCTTCTCCTCCTGCCCCCAATCCCTCCCAGCATCAGAGTCTTTTCCAATGAGTCAACTTTTCGCGTGAGGTAGCCAAAGTACTGGAGTTTCAGCTTCAACATCATTCCCTCCAAAGAAATCCCAGGGCTGATCTCCTTCAGAATGGACTGGTTGGATCTCCTTGCAGTCCAAGGGACTCTCAAGAGTCTTCCCCAACACCACAGTTCAAAAGCATCAATTCTTTGTCACTCAGCCTTCTTCACAGTCCAACTCTCACATCCGTACATGACCACTGGAAAAACCATAGCCTTGACTAGATGGACCTTTGTTGGCAAAGAAGTGTCTCTGCTTTTTAATATGCTATCTAGGTTGGTCATAACTTTCCTTCCAAGGAGTAAGCATCTTTTAATTTCATGGCTGCAATCACCATTTGCAGTGATTCTGCAGCCCCCAAAAAATAAAGTCTAACACTGTTTCCACTGTTTCCCCATCTATTTCCCATGAAGTGATGGGACCAGATGCCATGATCTTCATTTTCTGAATGTTGAGCTTTAAGCCAACTTTTTCACTCTCCACTTTGATTTTCATCAAGAGGCTTTTTAGTTCCTCTTTACTTTCTGCCATAAGGGTGGTGTCATCTGCATATCAGGTTATTGATATTTCTCCCTGCAATCTTGATGCCACCTTGTGCTTCTTCTAGCCACTTCAGTCGTGTCTAACTCTGTGCAACCCCACAGACGGCAGCCCACCAGGCTACCCCGTCCCTGGGATTCTCCAGACAAGAACATTGGAGTGGCTTGCCATTTCCTCTCCAATGCATGAAAGTGAAAAGAGAAAGTGAAGTTGCTCAGTCGTGTCCGACTCTTCACCACCCCATGGACTGCAGCCTACCAGGCTCCTCCACCCATGGAGTTTTCCAGGCAAGAGTACTGGAGTGGGTTGCCATTGCCTTCTCAGTCCCTTATTAGTCTCTTTTTAATAAATTTAAGCTTGATATGATAAATATCAGCATCATCCTTTTGAAAATTCCTATGTTTCAGGGAAACTCATGTTCTCTTAAAGAGGGTATCTAGGAAATTTCTTTTTAACTAGTTCAAATATAAGTGAACTAAGTTTCTAAGAAACTGATTAATTTTTACTTATGAGTATTCAATTGTTTAACTTCTAGCTGCCTTAAGGCTTACAGCTACATTTCTGGAAATGTATAAAAGTCTTTGGTGTGTCTTTTTTTTTAGTCTTAATTATGCTTCATTTTATGTTTCTGCTACTGAATTTCTTGTTTACAAATATTCATTGCCAATTCATATTATTGAGTTCCCTATTAGCAAAGATAAATAGTAAATACAGGAATAAGAATAACGCTGACAATAAGGAAGAAAGTGATAGGAATATAGATTGTGCTAAGCTAAGTCTGAGTTGTCCACTGGACAAACAGGTGAAGACTCCTTGATTTGAATACCCCCAGTATGAAGCTTTGGAGAAGGCAATGGCATCCCACTCCAGTACTCTTGCCTGGAAAATCCCATGGACGGAGGAGCCTGGTGGGCTTCAGTCCATGCAGTCACGAAGAGTTGGATACGACTGAGCGACTTTACTTTCACTTTTCACTTTCATGCATTGGAGAAGGAAATGGCAACCCACTCCAATGTTCTTGTCTGGAGAATCCCAGGGACGGGGGAGCCTGGTGGGCTGCCATCTATGGGGTCGCACAGAGTCGGACATGACTGAAGCGACTTAGCAGCAGCAGCCATATGAAGGTTTCTTCAGTGAAGAGATTAGAACTAAAGATACTTACTGGGGGTTAGCATAATATAGAATGTACAATCAATAGCATGTGGAATGTCTTAGGGAATTTCCCCAGAAGCAGATAAGATTCATGAGCAAGTGATTTATTGAAAAAGTGCTTCTAGGAAAAAATAAAATCAGCATGACAGAGAGAGAAACAGTGAGAGAGGATGGAAGGGGAAGGCACAGAAGAAGAGCTCAATTTTAGGCAAAGTACTGAGTTTTCTCCCTTAAGTTTTGAAGCTTAAACAATACTTCAGCATTTGTTTCACATAGAGACAAGGAAGCCAGATTGTCTTATTTCTGTATCAGTCAGTCTTAGTTATAGGCTTCCACCAAGGGTACATATACCATCAGGTACTTTCAGATCTCTGCAAAGGGCAGAGCGTTTCCAGTAGTCTTCGGGAAGTCCTTTGAAGGATGGAAATGACAACCATTAAGAGTAAAGCACAGAGAAGCCAAAGAATGAATTACAGTGCCCATAAGACATGGAACTAAGGAAATTTACAGTATCTGCCTCATGGTGGTTCATCCAAAGTAAGTGGCTTCCCAGGTGGCACAGTGGTAAAGAAGCCTCATGCCAATGCAAGAGATACAGGAAACGTGAGTTCAATCCCTGGGTCAGGAAGATCCCCTGGAGGAGCGAATGACAACCCACTCCAGTATTCTTGTCTGGAAAATCCCATGAACAGAGGAGCCTTTCAGGCTACAGTCCACAGTGTCACAAAGAGTCAGATATGACTGAGTGACTGAAAAAAGTAAGTTGAGTGAGCAGGAAATAAGGGCAAAATAATGAGCCAAAGAATGAAACAAAGAAAGTAGGAGAGATCTGGAAAAAGCCAGAAGGAAGAGAAGCGGAGAGAGAGAAATCAAGACTAACACTTGATTAACTCTAATATGTCGAGGACATAAATCTATCCACTAAATGTGGACTGACTTTTGGCTGGGACAGGTATAGGGTATGACTGGACTGAAAACCAGATTTGCTATGGATTTCAGAGAAAATGAAAATTAAGAAATTGGTGGCACCAATTGTTTCCTAGTCTCTCAAAAAGGCTGCCTGCAGTTGGAATGGAAATACAAGATCATACCTGAGGTGTTGGGAGAGAAGAGAGTGGGGTTTAAAAATTGGGAGAGGGTCAAGCATGTGCATAGGCTGAGTAGAATCCACAGTAAAGAATTTTGTAAAGGTTTAATAAAACTTATTGAAACAATAATGCTTTTACACTGTCAACACTTCCTCACTCCGCAGTTTTCAGCCACCTCTAATCTGGTTTTCACCATCTTTACTCTTTTCACTTGCTTCTTTCTTAGTGCATCACCACATCTTGCAATATCTAATGCTGTCTTTTCTCTGTAAAATTGGACCCTGTAATCTGTAAACTCTCAGCACTTTATTTAACTACAAATCTCACGTGTCATTCCTATTCTACATGTATTTTGCATTTATCTCTTCTAAACTAAAAGCAGCCTAAAGAGAGAAAAACATGTTTTTTATGGTTTTATCCTCAACTGTAATTCAATAGACCACATTGCTTTAAAAAGTTCTTCATATCTTTTTGTTGATTCAAATTAAATTAATGCTAGCTGTAGGGGCAAAATGATGTGTTTAGTTTCAATATTTCTCTAATAACAAAGACATGGACCCTTAAGAAATGCTCAAATCTTCTTCTAGTTCTAATATTCACATTGATTACTTTGTGGAGGCCGGGGGTTGGGGGAGTGATATCATACATTATACACTAATACAGTCAGGTAGTAGGGGATATATTGTGTCTTGTGGACTTCTTATAGTTTTTAACATTAGTTTCCCATTGATGCTCCAGCAAATTCTTACCAATGTAGTGGTTTAAATTAACACAAAATGATTATCACACACTTCTGTAGATCAGAAGCCAAAATCAGTCATTCTGGGTTAAAATAAAAAGTGTTGTCAGGGCTGTATTTTTTCCTGGAGACTCTAGAGAACAATCAATTCTTTGCCTTTTCCAGGTTCTAGAGGCGGCTCACATTCTTTCCATCCTTGTCCCATATCTCATCACCTTTTCCACATCAGTTTCCATCACTTCATGTTCTTGTCTCTCAATTTGGCCCTCTTGACTTTCATAAGAACTCTTGGGGATTATAATGGACCATCTGGATATTCTAGGATAATCTCTCCACTTTAAGATTCTTAATTAATCACATCTGTGAAGTTCCCTTCCGCCATATAAGGTAAAATATTCTCAGCTTGTGGATATTTTGTGGGGGCCATTATTCAGTCTACCACATTCTCCAAGTTTATTTTTGTTAGTTTGTAGGGTTTTTTCACAATACAAATTATACATATAAATCATGAAATCATCAATTTTCTGAGACTTGCATCACCAAGGAAGGACTATACCAATTTTTTTCAATGAAATCATTAGTCAAACAACATTAATTATAATACAGATTACCAAACAAGTGAAAACTAATATAGTGATATGTGAAATTTAAGCATTCTTGATTCCTAGGATTACCTAAAAAGGGTACATGGTTTTTCTTTGCCCCTACCTATGTTTTATGTATCTACCTATTTTTTTCTGTGTATATTATTATTTCACAGTTTTAAATATGCTCGCCCATGCTCTGCAAGGACCGAGGCTTAAGAAATCTTAGGCTATTAGACTGGAAAGGGAATAAGGGTTACAATCTTCTCTCTGTGACCTTTTGTAATTTATAAGTCCAAATGGACTGAACAACACTGAATAATTAATTCATGCTGTGTTTAAGACCCTATGCTTGCATGTTTTACACCCTAATTATTATGAATTCCTTCCTTGTGCAAATCTTTGATTCCCCAAACTAAATCAGGTTAATATAGACTCATATGCTCCAATTATGCTGATATCTTTCTCTTAACCTTGGCAGAAGGAGCATTATAGTAGGTCAAAAAGTATCTTTGAGTTTCATTGAGAAATTAACCCATAAGGGAATTGTGCTCATGGTTGTAGTGTTAATTAGTTTCACCAAGAACATATTTTGTGGCTTATTTAACATTCAGATGCTCTCTGCATTTAAATAAAAATATATACCCTAATATGCTAAAACCACTTGAATCTGATTTTTATATAATGATTTTTCTTCCTTGTGAATCAAGTAATTAGCACATTGTACATTTTGACTAATTAAGAAAAAATAACTGTCACCACACCCCAGTGAGTCATGCTGATGGTGTTTCCCCAGTTACAAAGGTAGAGAAACTGGAAAGAAAATTTTTTCACTAAACACCAAAAAGAGAATGAGATGAGATGACTTCCTAGAATTGGAAATTTGAGATAACCAACCCTTGAAAATACTATGTCCAAAATCTGTGGGCTAAGCTGAAAAGGATAAGGCAAATGGCTTGAATTAAGACAAATCAAAGCAAATAGTTTGGTACGTGCTTGCTCTGTATAGATTTCCATCACACACTCATGTGTAATGTAACTACTAAGATAGGACATTGTGATGGGTGTGTCCGCTAGAAGACGTAAATATTATGGATATGATCATTGCACCCATTAGTCTGATCTCACATTAGGAAAAAAAAAATTGAAATGGCTTATTCTCTACATGCTGGCAATATTGTGTATTTGCTCTCTTTCATCTCCACAGGGATGGGGTGGGGACTTTAAGATACCAGAATGAAGAAAATGGTGTTTTGATCAAGTATCAAAACCTTTACTGAATGTTTTAAAACTCTTTCAAGAACTTTTGTACAAACTACTTATAACTTAAAGTGTCTTCCTAAAAGTCTGAAGCAATTTCTCTTCTTGAATCTAGTGCATAAAGCAAGACTTGAAAGAAGAATATACAACTGACCTTCTAGATGTTTCTTGTGAAATTCGAGTGTGAGGGATTGCAATGACCACTCTTACATGCATTTTGTTCACCATGTTTGTTTCTCTCTTTTGGGTACATTCCAAGAAGTGAGACTTTTGAGTCAACGAGAATGCACAATGTATGTTCTGATACACAGGTGGCTCAGTGGTAAAATCCCCCTGCCAATGTAGGAGACACGAGTTTGATCCTTGGGTCATGAAAATCCCATGGAAAAGAGAAGACAACTCATTCCTGTATTATTCCCTAGAAAATCCTATGGACAGAGAAGCCTAGAAGGCTACAGTCCATGGGGTTGCAAAGAGTTGGACATGACTGAGCAACTGAACATGCACCCACATATCAACACACTGCCTTCCAGACAGATTGTACAAATTAACATCCCCATTAGTAGCATATGAAAAGTCAAAGTGATAGTCACTCAGTCATGATCAGTAGTGTGTAAGAATGCCTATTTCTCTAAGTATTAACAATCCTTTTACTCTTTGCCTGTATAAGAGAAAAAAATATCTCAGTGTTTTAATTTTCATGTATTCGGTTATTAGTAAGTTCTAAGATTTTCTTATGATTTTATGTGTATTTCTATTTTAAGTAATTTTAAACATTGATCATTTTTCTATTGCTGTGATCCCTTCTTTATATTTTTAAGTGTTTTATATAAACATTGCTTCCATTGTTTAAAAACAATACTCCTGTTTTCTCTTTGTCAGCTATATCTGAATATTAAAACTTGTTCATTTATTTTTATTCAGATGTTTTGAATTCTATATGGACAAAAGATAGCTCTCTATATTTTATGATTTGAGGGACATGATTAGAAATAGAATTTACCAAGGGTATAAGAACACTTGAGCATGCTTTCCTTTTCTATTTATCTATTAATTCTTTTACTGGTGAGATTTGATACAGCCACCTGTACGTTCCTGTTGAGGTTAGTAAAAAGTGTTTGTTGATATTATCTCTTAATCCATAGAAGAACTTCTTTTCTTCTCAGAGCACCAAGGATTCAGCAAAGGTGCTTTAGAATAAGAATAAAGGGAAAGAAAAAACAAAGAGCTGGACTCTGTTCTCTCAGACACCCTTTCAGTAGCAAGAGCTCTGTTTGTACTTTGGGCATTTTTAAAATATAATTCTATATGAAGAGTTGCTTTACTAA
This sequence comes from Capra hircus, assembly GCF_001704415.2. NCBI lineage: Eukaryota > Metazoa > Chordata > Mammalia > Artiodactyla > Bovidae > Capra > Capra hircus. The sequence goes on from NC_030808.1 coordinate 119,755,195, forward strand.
AAATTTTTAAAGTTAAAAACTATTCTTCAAAGAATGATTGACAATAAAACCTTTACATTGAAACATAAATCTTTCCTGATACATGGGCTCTTTGCAAAGGCCTTTTTGGGGGGCATTTTTAAATAGATTTTATTTTGGAGAGCAGTTTTAATTCATAACAAAGTTGAGCAGAAAGAAGAGAAAGTTTCCACGTACCCCTGCTACTACACATGCATAGCCTCCCCCATTACCAACATCTTCCACTCGAGTGATGCATTTGTTATGACTAACGAACCTGCACTGACACTCAATGACACTCATCACCCAAAGTACATACTTTACATTATGGTTCACTCTTGGTATTGCATGTTGTATGTGCTCACTCAGTCATGTCTGACTCTTTGTGATCCTATGGACTGGGCTACAGACTCCTCTGTCCATGGTATTTTTCCAGGGAAGAATACTGGAGTGGATTGTCATTTGCTCCTCCAAGGATCTTCAAACCCATGTTATCTGAGTCTCCTGCATTGCAGGCAGACTCTTTACCACTGTGCCATTGGGAAAGCCCTGTATATTCTATGAATATTTGACAAATGTAGATTAAGGCTTGACAAATGTATGTTAACACGTATCTCCCTTTGTAGTATCATACAGTTTTCCTGCCCTAAAAACTTTGTGTTTTGCCTATTTGTTTCTCACTATAAAGAGGCTGAGTGCCAAAGAATCAATGCCTTCAAATTGCAGTGCTGGAGAAGACACTTAAGGGTCTCTTGGACAGCAAGATCAAACCAGTCAATCCTAAAGGAAATCAACCCTGAATATTTATTGGAAGGATTGATGCTGAAGCTGGAGCTTCAATACTTTTGCCATCTGATGTGAAGAGCCGGCTTGTTGAAATAGACCCTAAGGTGGGAAAGATTGAAGGCAAAAGGAGAAGAGAGTGACAGAAATCATTATTAGCATCACTGACTCAATGGACATGAATCTGAACAAACTCTGGGAGATTGTGAAGGACAGGGAACGCTGGCATGCTGCAGTCCATGGGATCACAAAGAACTGGACACAACTTAGTGACTGAACAATAACAACACAAAAATAAATGAGCTATCAAGCCATGAATAGACATGAGAGAAACTTAAGTTCATAAAGGCCTTTTTTTTTTTTTGCAAACTTAGATGTTCATGACTGTTCATACACTGGCATCTGAACTTGCAAGGAGTGCGAGACATATGTAAGTCGGATAGACTCAGCAACCAGCGTCTTTAGAAACCTTACTTTTACCTTACCCCAGCCCATGCATACACACACATGCACATGCACACACACACACACACACACACACACACACACACAAGATCATACCATTTTAAAATGTGGCAGAACCTACTCAAAAGCATTAGCAGTATTCCTGTAGCTCTTCATAACCTGCTAAGAGCTCTAGAAGGGTAAATATGAAGAAAGATTTCTAAAATTCCTTGGGCTAGCTAATTAATCAGTCTTTTTTATTAGTAAGTATAATAATACTACCTTAGAAGGTAATTGTGATGATTAAGTGAGATAGTGTAAAGCAGTAATCCCCAACCTTTTTGGCACCAAGGGCCAGTTTTGTGTAAGTGGAAGGCAGCTTTTCCACTGACAGGGGTTGGAGGGGTGGGAGGGAAGGATGATTTTAGGATGATCCAAGTGCATTACATTTATTTCGCACTTTATTCCTACTTTATTACATCAGATCCATCTCATATCATCAGACATTACATCCCAGAGGTTGGGGACCACTGGTGTAAAGCACTGGCAGAGGACCTGATATATAATATGCTCAACAGAACGTGATGGTTCATTCTGACTGTGACCCGCTTTTCTAGCAGTGACTACATGGATTGATCTTAGGTCCATAAGGTCCCCAGGCCTAGTGATCCATGTCCTCTTGAATAGTAGAACTTTCCACTTTTCTTCCTTATATTCACTAGTCCCTGCCCAAAGTGGCAGATCTCCAGCACTAGTCCTACAATACCAGTATCTCTGGGAAGCTATATTTAACCTCAAACTGAAGCATCTCTCTTCTCCCTTAAATCCTAAATCCTTACACTGTGTCCTTTGGAAGTGTGCCACATTTGACAAATTTCAGAGTCGGCATTTTCCTCTAATCTTTCATTGCCATCCTCTCATCTCACTCTTACCTTGCTCCTGTATCTTCTTTTGCCCCCTATTCATCTGCATGTTGCATAGTAACCAGAGTGACTTTTCGAAAAGTGACCCTGTACCTCTGGTGTGGGAAGCTGAGTAAATAATATGCTTTACCTTATAACATGCTGTCATGATTTTGTGAGAAGCCTCACTATTTTATAATGTTATTTTCCCCTTCATGCTTTGTCTCTTATTTCTCTCTCTGTTTCTAATATGTTTGAAACATGTTTTTAATCATTGTAAAATGGGAAATCTATACGAATATATATATGCTTTCTTGGTGGCTCATCTGTAAAGGATCTGTGTGTCAATGCCAGAGATGGGAGTTCTTTCCCTGGGTCTGGAAGATCCCCTGAAGAAGGAAATGGCAATCCATTCCAGTATTCTTGCCTGGAGAATCCCATGGACAGAGAAGCCTGGTAGGCTACAGTCCATGAGGTCTCAAAGAGTCGGACATTACTTAGTGACTAAACAACAACAAATATATATACGTGGGTGTGTGTGTGCTAAGTTGCTTCAGTTGTGTCCAACTCTGCAACTGTATGGACCACAGCCTACCAGGCTCCTCTGTCCATGGGATCCTCCAGGCAAGAATGCTGGAGTGGATTGCCATGCCCTCCTCCAGGGATAACTATATATATTTATCGACCTTACTTTTCATTCAACACTATGTTTTTACTATTGTATGGCATTTCAATACATATCCCTTCTCTTTTCTTATGTACTCCTCTAGTGACAGAGTGACAGACCACTGTGGTGCCCCCAATTCTTCAGTACTATAAGCAACAATGTAGTGAGCATCCTTGAGCTTCTTCCTTCATAGACAATGCCGTCATTCTTCTGGGATATATGCTCCAAGTGGTGCTGCAGGCCTATAGAGCATAATGGCTGGGTTATAATTTCAATAAATATACTGCTTTTTGGAATAGCTACAACACTCAGTAGCACTCTATACACATCCCTGACTCTCCACATACTTGCAGACACTTGGTATTTTACTATTTTCTAGTGTTCACAATAGGGGTTTTTACTTTCACTGTGTTTCTCTTTTTACTGAGTTTAAGCATATCTTCACACACTTTTTACCCATACAGATTTCTTTTTTTGTGTGAATTGCTAATTCATATCTTTTGCTCATTTTTGTGTCAGATATTGGTGTTTTCCTTGAAAGAGTTTCCTGTGCATTTAGTCTCTACATAAGTCTCTACATAAGTTTGTACAGAAGTGTCTAATTGGTTGTAGAAATTATAGCATCTTTTCCAGTGAGTGATACATCTGATAATTTCTCTGAGGAATACTTTGGGCACTTTTTGGAGGGGAGAGTGCCACATGGCTTCTGGGGTCTTAGTTTCCTGACCAGGGATTGTACCCGTGCCCATGGCAGTGAAAGTACCAAGTCCTAACCACTGGACCACCAGGGAATTCCAGAGGGATACTTTTTTGAGTAGAAAATTTCAGTTTGGTAAAGTCAAAAACATCCAATTTGCTTTGGTTGTAATTTATCAGGCTGCTAAGGAATCTTTTTCATGCCTAAGACACAAAAGTTTACTACATTATTCCGATACCATTGGCACCTGCAAGTCACCTTTGTACATCAGGTGTATAAAATTAGTTTCTTTAACATTGTCTATTAAGCCAGGAGTCAGCAATTTTTTGCAAAGTGCCAGAAAGTAAATATCTTGATTTTTGAGACAAAATGATCCTCAACTCTAATGTGGTAGCACCAAAGCAGCCATAAATAATATATAAATAAAAGGGAGTAGCTGAGTTCCAAAAAAAATATTTTGTGCAAAATCAGGCAGGAGGGCTGGATTTGTAGTATGGGCTATAATTTGCATGTAGACCCTAAATTAAATAATACTCTCTTTGCTCATTCGATTTGTGGTGCCACATATATTTATAAAGCAAGTTCCCAAACCCATCCAACTTTCATTCTCCTACTAGAAGCCATTTGCACATATCTGTTCTGTGCCCTCTTTTATCTATTCACCATTTACTTCTGTCTCCTTCATTTGGCTTAAATATTGCTTCCTCAGGAGGCCTTTCTATTGTAACCAAGAAGATTAGAGGGTCCCCAGAGTAAGAGAACCAGGCCTGGTTTTCTTAACATAAGTAAAGCCATTTTGGACCTAAGCCATTATATGATCTAAGCCTGGCCACAATGTTTGTCCTTGAATAGGCCTGTGTAATTAATCATCTTATGGGGACAAAAGAATGCAGAAACAAAGGACTATTATCAGACAAGAGAAGTAACAATAGTAAAGACAATATATTAGTTTTAAAGAGTCCTGGTTCTGTTTCAATGATAAAGATCAGCCTGAAGGGCTCAACTACCAGATCAACTGGAACCTAAAGGATATTGAGGTGGCTTAGTGGTAAGGAATCTGCTTGCCAATCAGGAGACATGGGCTTGACCCCTAGATTGGGCAGATACCCTGGGGAAGGATGTGTTGATGACCTAAGCCTTTTTATGATATGTATGTGCCCTTTTAGCTTAAAACCTCCCCAATTTTGCTATTTTGGGTGACATTGACTCAGGAAAGATTCTTGGTATTCTCTTTACTTGCTGCAAGCCATAAATCTTTCCTTCTCTAGTTCTTTGGCTGAGTTGTATCTTTGTCTCAAGAGACCAAGAGGTGAACCTAGTTTTCAGGTAACACTGTATAACATAGAATCCTCTCTTACATGCTTTATGGAATCATATTCCTTTACTTTGAATACACTATATAATTACACAATTGTAGTAATGTGATGTCTTTCTCTCCAACTAGGTTGTTAATTCCCTGAAGCTGGGAGCCATGTCTGTTTCAGGTGGTTATTTTATTTCTAGTGTCTGTTACAGCAAATGTTCAATAATGTTCATTCAATAGATTTTTGTTGAAAGAACTAGTGAATCCTGTGTCAAAAAAGATTCTGAGAAAACTGGGTCAATTTTATGACCAATTCAAGTCTCAAATAATTCCTACTGCATATCTCAGGTTATTCTCAGATTTTCAAATGTAGCTGATGATAAAATCTTATTCTCTTCCTTCAACATTTTTGATACTCTGGTTTCACCATGCCTGCTGCAATTTAATCTCCTTTACAACTTTATTCTGAAGAAGAACTAGGTCTGCTTAAAACTCAAGTATGATTTGAAATTATACCTATACAGGTTTATTCAGGAAAAAAAATGTCAGATGGAGTGGGACATCAGGCAAAAATATTCATGATGCTGGAGAATTTTAGGTTTTAGAAAGGGAGCATATTTAAGGAAAAATAAATCATTTTACATTTTAAAACACTGAGAAGAAGTGTTCAGTGATAATGTTTGAGTAATTCTCAAACTCTTTGCCTTCAAATAACACAGATACACTTAATCCTATAAGCAAGAAAATGTTACATCAGTTGCTCATATTTACAAATAGGACGTAGAATGGAAGGAAAAGTTGCTCCTTTTCCAAATACAAATTTTCTGAAAAGCCAAAGCTAATATTATATTCAACATATGATGCTGTCTGTAATAGCAACATTTTCATGAAAAATCTTAAAGTCATATTTAGTTTTCCATAGTTTATAGTAATCACTTTACTGGGGATGTCAAATCATTCTGCTGTTTCCTCCATAATTCTCTTAAAGCTTTTTGCTGTATAGGCCCTAGATGTTTTCTATTTCTTTCTTTCTCCCCTCACCCCCAACTCCTTCTTGTAAACTCCTCTTATCCTAAATTTACCTATCAATAACCTAATGTGTCACAATAAGTGAAGCAGAAACACCAACATTTAAACTCTTGAAACCTTTGATATCCTCTTGTCTTGTATTTTTTTTTTTCCACTGACTGTTGAAAAATAGAATATTTTCCTTGGCCACATTGACCAGCTGAACTATTAAGGATTATATCTGTTTCAAAGACTTCATTCCCTTTCAAAGGATACTAGTAGTCAGCAAATCTCCAAAATAATAGTATGACCTGAAAACTTTAGGAAAAAAGCATCACAAAATTGAAATTAACCTATCCTCAAATATTATAGAATTGTTTACTTAATTTACAGTGTGAGCTGAGGTTTGGAAAGATTTTAAGTGATTTTCTTTAAAAAAAAAAAAAAGCTGAACTAGTTAAGGTTTTTCACAGCATCATCCTTCAGGATTTGAAATAGCTCAACTGGAATTCCATCACATCCACTAGCTTGGTTCATAGTGATGCTTTCTAAGAACCACTTGACTTCACATTCCAGGACGTCTGGCTCTAGGTGAATAATCACATCATCATGATATCTGGGTCATGAAGGTCTTTTTTGTACAGTTCTTCTGTGTATTCTTGCTACATCTTCTTAATATCTTCTGCTTCTGTTAGGTCCATACCATTTCTGTCTTTTATTGAGGCCATCTTTGCATGCAATGTTCCCTAGGTGTCTCTAATTTTCTTGAAGAGACCTCTAGTTTTTCCCATTCTATTGTTTTCCTCTATTTTTTGCATTGATCACTGAGGAAGGCTTTCTTATCTCTCCTTGCTATTCTTTAGAACTCTGCATTCAATGCTTATATCTTTCCTTTTCTCCTTTGCTTTTCATTTCCCTTCTTTTCACAGCTATTTGTGAGGCCTCCTCAGACACCCATTTTGCTTTTTGGCATTTCTTTTTCTTGGGGATGGTCTTGATCCCTGTCTCCTGGACAATGTCATGAACCTCTGTCCATAGTTCTTCAGGCAGTCTGTCTATCAGATCTAGTCCCTTAAATCTATTTCTCACTTCCACTGTATAATCATAAGGGATTTGACTTAGGTCATACCTGAATGGTCTAGTGGTTTTCCCTACTTTCTTCAATTTAAGTCTAAATTTGGCAATAAGGAGTTCATGATCTGAGCCACAGTCAGCTCCCAGTCTTATTTTTGCTGACTGTATAGAGCTTCTCCATTTTTGGCTGCAAAGAATATAATCAGATTTCGGTGCTGACCATCTGATGATGTCCATGTGTAGATTATTCTCTTGTGTTTTTGGAAGAGGGTGTTTGCTATGACCAGTGAGTTCTCTTGCCAAAACTCTAGTAGCCTTTGCCCTGCTTCATTCCATACTCCAAGGCCAAATTTGCCTGTTACTCCAGGTGTTTCTTAACTTCCTACTTTTTCATTCCAGTCCCCTATAATGAAAAGAACGTCTTTTTGGGGTGTTCGTTCTAAAAGGTCTTGTAGGTCTTCATAGAACCATTCAACTTCAGCTTCTTCAGCATTACTGGTTAGGGCATAGACTTGGATTACTGTGATATTGAATGGTTTGCCTTGGAAATGAACAGAGATCATTCTGTCATTTTTGAGATTGCATTCAAGTACTGCATTTCAGACTGTTTTGCTGACCATGATGGCTACTCCATTTCTTCTAAGGGATTCCTGCCTACAGTAGTAGATATAATGGTCACCTGAGTTAAATTCACCCATTCCAGTCCATTTTAGTTCACTGATTCCTAGAATGTCGACGTTCACTCTTGCCATCTCCTGTTTGACCACTTTCAATTTGCCTTGATTCATGGACCTGACATTCCAGGTTCCTATGCAATATTGCTGTTTACAGCATCGGACCTTGCTTCTATCACCAGTCACATCTACAACGGGGTATTGATTTTGCTTTGGCTCCATCCCTTCATTCTTTCTGGAGTTATTTCTCCACTGATCTCCAGTAGCATATTGGGAACCTACCGACCTGGGGAGTTCCTCTTTCAGTATCCTATCGTTTTGCCTTTTCATACTGTTCACGAGGTTATCAAGGGAAGAATACCAATGGTTTGCCATTCCTTTCTCCAGTGGACCACATTCTGAACAAAGCTAGTGGAGTTGATGGAATTCCAGTTGAGGTATTTCAAATCTTGAAGGATGATGTTGTGAAAGTGCTGCACCCAATATGCCAGCACATTTGGAAAACTCACAAGTGGCCACAAGACTGGAAAAAGTCAGTTCTCATTCCAATCCCAAAGAAAGGCAATGCCAAAGAATGCTCAAACTACCGCACAATTGCACTCATCTCACATGCTAGTAAAGTACTGCTCAAAATTCTCCAAGCCAGGCTTCAGCAATACATGAACCATGAACTTCCAAATGTTCAAGCTGGTATTAGAAAAGGCAGAGGAACCAGAGATCAAATTGCCAACATCTGCTGGATCATCAAAAAAGCAAGAGAGTTCCAGAAAATCATCTATTTCTGCTTTATTGACTATGCTAAAGCCTTTGACTGTGTGGATCACAATAAACTGTGGGAAATTCTGAGAGAGATGGGAATATCAGACCACCTGACCTGACTCTTGAGAAAGCTATATGCAGGTCAGGAAGCAACAGTTAGAACTGGACATGGAACAACAGACTGGTTCCAAATAGGAAAATGAGTACGTCAAGACTGTATATTGTCACCCTGCTTATTTAACTTCTATGTAGAGTCCATCATGAGAAACACTGGGCTGGATGAAGCACAAGCTGGAATCCAGATTGCCAGGATAAATATCAGTAACCTCAGATATGCAGATGACACAACCCTTATGGCAGAAAGCGAAGAAGAACTAAAGAGCCTCTTGATGAAAGCGAAAGAGGAGAGTGAATAAGTTGGCTTAAAGCTCGACATTTAGAAAACTAAGATCATGGCATATGGTCCCATCACTTCATGGGAAATAGATGGGGAAACAGTGTCAGACATTGTTTGGAGGGCTCCAAAATCATTGCAGATGGTGACTGCAACCATGCAATGAAAAGACACTTACTCCTTGGAAGGAAAGTTATGACCAACTTAGATAGCATATTAAAAAGCAGAGACATTACTTTGCCAACAAAAGTCCATCTAGTCAAGGCTATGGTTTTTCCAGTAGTCATGTATGGATGTGAGAGTTGGACTGCGAAGAAACCTGAATGCCGAAGAATTGATGCTTTTGAACTGTGATGTTGGAGAAGACTCTTGAGAGTCCCTTGGACTGCAAGGAGATCCAGCCAGTCCATTCTGAAGGAGATCAGTCCTGGGTGTTCATTGGAAGGACTGATGCTAAAGCTGAAACTCCAATACTTTGGCCACCTTATGTGAAGAGTTGACTCATTGGAAAAGACCTTGATGTTGGGAGGAATTGGGGGCAGGAGGAGAAGGGAATGATAGAGGATGAGATGGCTGGATGGTATCACCAACTCGATGGACATGAGTTTGAGTAAACTCCAGGGGCTGGTGATGGACAGTTTGGCCTGGCTGCTGCGATTCATGGAGTCGCTAAGAGTTGGACATGACTGAGCGACTGAACTGAACTGAACTAAGTTCAGGTTTTTAAAGCAGATAAGAATAGTGAGAACATGAAGCACTTAGAAAAAAAGAGATAGATTTTAAAGTTTTTATGGAAAACCTAAAATGGCTATGAAGTCAAAATACTTGGAAAATTATAGCAATAGAGACAGTTGAAGAGTGGAAAATAGCTAAACATGCTGTAATACACACAATTTGGGAAACTATTAATGGAAGTTAATTTCATTATTTTTTTCCTCTGTTTTGTATAAGAAACTTATTTGGCAGCTAACCGAAAGGTGGCTCATTGTTAAAGAATCAGTCTGCAATGAGGAGACCTGTGTTTGATCCCTGGATCAGGGAGATCCCCTGAAGAAGGAAATGACAATCCATTCCCCTTCCTTGTCTTGGAAATCCCATGGACAAAGAGCCCAGTGAGGCATAGTCCATGGTGTCCCATGGACTCAGTGACTAAAAAACAACAATACAAACACAACCAAAGAGGGTTGCACTCCTTGATGAAGATAAAAAGATCATTACAACATGAATTTTGCCTTAAAGACAGTTCACATCTAATGCTTAAGCTAATCAAGAGATAAATTACCAACACCTCAATGATAAAGTTTGTTACAAAATGAAGTCATTTTAATATTAATTTATAGAAATAGGATTTTAGGAGAGCAGTACTTTCCACACCAAAATGTCCCTTTGGCTAGTGGATTATTTTGAGCTGAAATCAATCAAGGCCCAAAAGACTCAGGAAGGAACTTTGACCTTCCCCCTGGAATTGCCTAGGGAATGTAGACAGAAACCTGTATCAAGAAGGGAACTATCACTATAGATAACTAACATATGAACTAGATCTGCAGACAGGGGGGAATCTGGAAAAGTCAGTTAAAATCTGCCTCTGCAGGGCCCCAGCAAATACTTATTTACCAAAAATTTGCTTTTTCTTCTCCTGTGAATTGCCTGTGAAGTTCTGAACCACTACCCCCACCATCCTCATCATCTTCAGCTGAAGATGGTACTGAAGATGAAGATTTGATCCATTTTGATGAGTTACTCAGTTTTCCTAGGTCTCTCCTATGTATACATGTTATTGGAATTTGTTTGATTTCCTCCTGATAATCTATCTCACATCAGTTTAATTCTTCAACAAGCCAGAAAAACCTGAAAGGGTAGAGGAAAATAGATTCCTCCCCACTAAGATAAACAAAGAGAAGGCAAGCTGAATTTAACTCACTTAACTAGTTCCAGTAAAACAATGAAAAGGGAAGATGAAAAGGTATTACATAACTAATCCATACTCAATATTACTCTCACTGTTGTTATTCAGTTGCTAGATTGTGTCCAACTCTTTGCAACCCTAAGGACTGCAGCATGCCAGGCTTCCTTGCCCTTCACCATCTCCCGGAGTTTGTTCAAATTCAAGTCCTTTGAGTCAGTGACGCTATCTAACCATTTCATCCTCTGCCACCCTCTTCTCCTTTTGCCTTCAATCTTTCCCAGCATCAGGGCCTTTTCCAATGAGTTGGCTCTTCTCATCAGGTGACCAAAGTATTGGAGCTTCAGCTTCAGCATCAATCCTTCCAATGAATATTCAGGGTTGATTTCCTTTAGGACCAACTGGTTTGATCTCCTTGCTGTCCAAGGGACTCTCAACAGTCTTCTCTAGCACCACATTCAAAAGAATCAATTCTTTGGCACTCAGTCTTTTTTATTACTCTTATAAATTTCAATTATCTTCAATTATTTTCTGAATCTCCTTTATATGGATTCTTGATCCCTTTTTCTATTGAACCATTCACATCTGTATTCTTATCAGATAACTACCCAATCAAGATTTCACGACCATAACACAAGATTCCTATTTAAAAAGTTAGAAAACTTCAGTTATAAGAACTCTTCATTATAATAGAGGTCAGAGGACTTTGCAATTGACAATTGTTTTAAACCATTATCAGAGTGTTCCATAAATCTAGTTGTATATTCACTTTTGATTAATATTTCCAAAAGTCAACTCTTTCAGTATGTGGTTATTTTGGCAGATGAGAGAAAAAAGACAGTCTTGTGTTTCAAGTATACTAAGCCTTGCATGCATGTATGCTGCTGTTTCTGTCATGTCTGCCTCTTTGTGACGCTATGGACTGTAGCCCACCGGGTTCCTCTGTCCATGGGATTCTCCTGGTAAGAACACTGGAGTAGATTGTCATGCCTTCCTCCAGGGGACATTCCCGATGGAGGGACTGAACGCACGTCTGAGTCTTCTGCATTACAACTGGATTCTTTACCCACTGAGCCACCTTGGAAGCCATACTAAGATTTGGTAGTGAAAAATTCTGACTCTAAAATGGGAAAGCAGCATTCTCAGGGCCACATGGATGCTCATCAACATTTATCACACATTGAAATGAATGCCATTAATCATGATGGTGTGATCATTCACCTAGAGCCAGACATCCTGGAATGCGAAGTCAAGAGGGCCTTAGAAAGCATCACTATGAGCAAAGCTAGTAGAGGCGATGGAATACCAGTTTCGCTATTTCAAGTCCTAAAAGATGATGCTCTGAAAGTGCCAGCAAATTTGGAAAACAACAGTGGCCACAGAACTGGAAAAGGTCAGTTTTCATTCCAATCCCAAAGAATGCTCAAATTACTGCACAATTACACTCATTTCACATGCTAGCAAAGTAGTGCTCAAAATCCTCCAATCCAGGCTTCAATAGTACATGAACCTTGAACTTCCAGATGTTCCAGCTGGTTTTAGAAAAAAGCAGAGGAACCAGAGGTCAAATTGCCAACATCCATTGGATCATCAAAAAAGCAAGAGAGTTCCAGAAAAACATCTACTTCTGCTTTATTGACTATGCCAAAGCTTTTGACTGTGTGGATCACAGCAAACTGTGGGTAATTCTTCAAGAGATGGGAATACCAGACCATCTAACCAGTCTCCCAAGAAATCTGTATGCAGGTCAAGAAGCAACAGTTAGAACTGGACATGGAAAAACAGACTGGTTCCAAATAGGAAAAGGAGTACGTCAAGGCTGTATACTGGCACCCTGCTTATTTAACTTATATGCAGAGTACATCATGAGAAACACTGGGCTGGAAGAAGCACAAGCTGGAATCAAGATTGCCGAGAGAAATATCAATAACCTCAGATATGCAGATGACACCACCCTTATTATGGCAGAAAGCAAAGAACTTGAAAGTGAAAAAGGAGAGTGAAAAAGTTCTCTTAAAGCTCAACACTCAGAAAACGAAGATCATGGCATCTGGTCCCATCACTTCATGGTCAAATAGATGGGGAAACAGTGGAAACAGTGTCAGACTTTATCTTGTTGGGTTCCAAAATCACTGTAGATGGTGACTGCAGCCATGAAATTAAAAGATGCTTGCTCCTTAGAAGAAAAGTTATGACCAACCTAGACAGCATATTAAAAAGCAGAGACATTACTTTGCCAACAAATGTCTGTCCAGTCAAGGCCATGGCTTTTCCAGTAGTCATGCATGGATGTGAGAGTTGGGCTATAAAGAAAGCTGAGCACCAAAAAATAGATGCTTTTGATCTGTGGTGTTGGAGAAGACTCTTGAGAGTCACTTGGAAAGCAAGCAGATTCAATCAGTCCAACCTAAAAGAAATCAGTCCTGAATATTCATGGAAGTACTGATGCTGAAACTGAAAATCCAATACTTTGGCCACCTGATGCGAAGAACTGACTCATTTGAAAAGACCCTGATGCTGGGAAAGATTGAAGGTAAGAGGAGAAGGGAATGCCAGAGGATGAGATGGTTGGATGGCATCAATAACTAAATGGACATGAGTTTGAGTAAACTCTGGGAGTTGGTGATGGACAGGGAGGCCGGTGTGCTGCAGTCCATGGGGTTGCAAAGAGTTGGACACGACTCAGTGACTGAACTGAACTGAAACCAAATAGCTTTTGTAGTTAAGAGCCAGCAAATGCAAAACCATTCTGTCAATATTGCTGTTGTTGACATCTAATATAAGTTGGATATTTTGAAATCTGTAGCACTTCAAATGCCACTCAGGGCTGAGATTATTACCCAAATAAAACCAAAATGAATGACCAGCATTCATAGTCTTCTCTTTTTCCCAACTTGCATTTCACATCCCTGAGCCCATATCAAAGTATAGCACTTAAAGCCACAATAGAGAGGAATTAATTAAATGATTGTATTTCAATCACACAATTTTTTACCCTGACATTATGAACTAAAACAGTATGGATCGGGCAGTTCAAAACTGACAGCCATTCCGTGAAATTGCAATGTAACCTTGATAGTTATCCTCGTCATTATTTTTTAATATATATTAAGCTAAATATGGCATTTCTTTTCAGTTTTAATGACATGCAGCACAATAGAAAGAAAAGAAGAGGCATGTTTGTCTTCTACTGTTAGAGTTAAAGCAGCGGCAAAGGAAAGGGTATGACATTAATGATGCATGAGCATCAGTTCCATAATCTACATTGATTATACAATCATTCTATACAAACTACACATGCAACTGAAATAAAACAAGATGCATCTTCTTCACAAAACTAACAGCTGACAACACCTATCATTAGAAACAAAATATAATGCAATTTAGGGTGGGCAAAATATTTTGCTACTTGTCTCACCCATATCAATTGTCAGTCGGGAGTTCAAATATAAAATGTACTTAAAGAATTATTATCTGAAAACAGACTTAACAATTACAGAACCATTGGAGTCCTGTATTAGTCCAGCTCCTTAATGTATTAGCTTCATTAGATCTCCAATTCTCTACGCTGATTTAAGTTAAATTTAACATATGATATGAATTTCTTTTTCTTATAGATAGTGATTACATTTTCAGGATGAACTTCTTGCTGCCCTTTCTTTCTCTTAAACTTAAAGGGCAAACTTTGAAATTGGGAGACAAAATTACCAAGCCATGTCTGCAGGGACTGTCTGAAATCTCAGTGCAATTCCTGCTTGAATTTTATTGACCTGCCTCCTACCTCAAGACAACCATATGGGAGCTTAAAAAAGCCACAGAATGGTGTGAGTAACATCATTTCTTTTGAGCTTGAATCAGATTTAATGATTCAGAGGCTCACTGGTTTGAATGCAAATGTTGGGTTATAACTAACTTCCCAATGGCAAGATACAGTTTTTCATCCATATCACAATTCGTGTTTAGTGTTTTTCTAGATGCTTAGGACATAGTGTATAAAAAGGATAAATAGCTTTGGGGGCATGATCGAATTGGTGAGAAAAGTTCAAAATTCAAAGATGTATTCTGTACTCTTCCTCTGGCAGGAGATTCTGAGCATTTGTGGAAGAGAAAAGTAGGGACGGAACTACCTGCTCATCTGCTTAAAATGTGTACATTTGGGAGCAAAGCCTCTTTCCTGTTTAATTTTGTTTAATCATTACAGAGTAAGAGAATGAGACCAGCGGAGTAACTTCCAAGATTAACAACAATGCCCTCTTTGGAGGAAGCCATTTCGACTGAAAAAATACACACAACATAAGAGCTGAGAGTTATGTTTTTTTGGTGGGAATCGTTAGTCCTTCAAACCCGGGGAGACAGCTTCTCAAGCGACCTGGAGAAAGCTGCTCAGAAGAGGCAGGGGAGGAGTCAAGTCATATAGAATTTTGTAGCAAGGAGCAGGTACTCTGAACAACAAAATATTATTGTTGATTAAGGAAAACCAGATATCCCGAGGAATTTAGTGCTTCTCTATGTGTGGGAAGATGCAAGCGTCTGGGCTCACTGAAATCATTCCTTTCTTATGTATCTCAGCTACCTGAGGCCAGCATCCTGCTTCTTGGTTTTTCACAGATGCTGGATTGCAGGCATTATTTTCCCTTTTAGGGCCCTCCTGACATCAAGCTTCACATTTGGAGGCCCTAAATAACTGATGGCTGTGACATGCTTGTTTACTGATATGACAGGAAATACTGTTTTACAGCTACAAGGTGTTCTTGAAAAAACATCTCAAACTGGAGGGCTGGTGTCAACAGAGAACCACTAGGCACACTTCACTGGTGTGACTTTCTATCTTTGGAGGGGCCACTATCGGACAGGAGAGCCATAAGGCCTCAGTCTCACCACTGAGAAATTTGGGTTGGTGAGGTTTTACCCATGCTGGTGTGACTTTTTCCAGACACGGTGAGTAGAGTACATCAGGCAATAAAGTGCCATGTACATGCTTAGAGCAGAGGCTGAACCAGAAAGAAAACCACAGGACATAAATGGTTGGAAGTACCACATTTTATCAAATCCAGAACAAGGACTGCAGATGTAGTTTCCCTGCTTGGACCAGCCAAGTTTCCTCCTGCATTCAATTGTAGATCACTGTCAGGTAATGCACACTCAGGTTTATCAACTCTGGCAATTAAGATAGGAGGGATATCTAAAGTTTATTTTTTTATTGAAGACTAACAGGAAGAATCCATTCAAGTGGAGTTTTGTAAAATGTCAAGCATGGATAGACTGTTCTTTTTCAAGGGGAGACTAAAACAAACATATGCAAGGAAAAGATTATGTAACATAAAATAGGCTATTACTTTTAAAAAGGGAATATTTATTAAGAAAATATTATGGGAAACAGGAAGTAGTTTTAGAAAGGTTGACTGCTTTCTTAGTCATAAATGCCTTTGCAGGGGGAAAAAAAAGATGAAAGGAGGTTTTTAATATAGCCAATTGATATGAAGAGACTGTAATCTGCGGTAAAGTAAGAATTAAAAGTGACTAATACTATATTATGACAATATGAGATCTGTATTCAAGAACACGTGTACACCCGTGGCAGAATCATATTGATATATGGCAAAACCAATACAATATTGTAAAGTAATTAGCCTCCAATTAAAATAAATAAATTTAAATTTAAAAAACAGAACTAGTCCTGAATGCCAAGGTGGGAGAGAAGACAAAAATAATGCCAGAGAACACAATGGTTTAAAACAGGGTTTGAACATCCAAGGTGCGGATCATTGGAATCCCTAACAGATAAATCTGAACAAATGTAACAGAAACAAAATTTAAATTTCAAGCTAAAGAAATCTTTCGTGAGATGAAAACATTGCTGGATGATTAGATTAACAGTCTTACTGATTTCCAGAGAAAATGAGTGAGAGACACCTAGAAATATGCTGGCCAAATTAATCTTTTATCAATAAATAGACTTGCCTAACTAACAAAGTAAAATATAAGGAAATTGTAATAAAAATCCTTGTCTTTAAAACAACCTACAACTTCCCCATTAATGGTCTCTCCCGACTCTCAGTTTTTTTCTCTGGCTTCACCTCTTCCTGTGCTCTGTCTCTTCAGCTTTGGCTCCTTGCAGTTGGTTGACTCTCCAGGTATGATTCTACATTACAGTCCTTGCTCCATTTGTTCCCTCTGTCTGGAATCATTTTCCTCCAAAAAGACATAATCAAGAATTCGCCCAAATCTTCTTACCATAGCAAAGAATGTGTGTGTGTGTGTGTGTGTGTTAGTCACGTGTCTGACTCTGTGTGACCCCATGGACTACAGCCTGCCAGGCTCTTCTGTCCATGGGATTCTCCAGGCAAGAATACTGGAGTGGGTTGCCATGCCCTTCTCCAGGGGATCTTCCAGACCCAGGGATCAAGCCCAGGTCTCCTGCATTGCAGACAGATTCTTTACCATCTGAACCACAACAACACAGTATGTAGCAAAGAGTCCTGCCCTAATACTCAATCTTTGTTCTCCTGCCTGACCCCCAATCCATACCCTCTTCTTCCACTTCCTTTTTCTTTTTAAATATGGGACTTAATGATCTTTTACATAATATGTAATTTACACATCTATTACATCTTTCATTTACTAGTTGACTATTTAGACTTTTTCAGATCAGATCACTGTTTTCTTCACTGATGTACTTAGAATATTGCCGGCCACATAGCAGGTACTCAAAAGTATTTGTGTGTGACAAAAGTAAATGAAACGTAACATAGCAGCATAATTAGATTGTATAAAAGGGAGAAATGGAAGAGTTTTCCCTTGAGGCAGTCCATCTGGCTAATTCTCACCCTCCCATCCCTTGGAGCCTACAGGGGCAGATTCTCATTCCCTTTTGGTTCTTATACCCTGGGATGTGTGGATGAACCCCAAGTTGGGGGAACTTTTCTGTTCACCCCCTCCTACCAAAGATCCTAGATCCCTGTGCTCTGGCATAGCTTCTTCCTGAAGAAAAACACACTTGGTTCCCTACCTAGGAATCCATGTCCCTTGTGCTGTCAGCTGTCCCACCTGTGCCCTGCTCTCCAGCTTGTATTTAAGTCCCTGGACTGCCCCCTCAGATATCCTCCACTTGCAGATTCCTTTCTAGTGTCACATAGGCATTTTTCAAGGAAAAGCCATGCATTCCCACTGGCTCTTGGGTGAACTGAGAGATTTTGCAAGGGAGAAAAATTGAGGTGGTCAGGAAGGCCTTTTCTAAGATAAAGAATGAGAACAAGCCTTACAGAGGGCTGGAGGAAGGCATCTGAAATAGTACTTGCACAGACTTGAAGGCACTGAAGTGCTTGGTCTGTTTGGGGAGCAGAAAGGACGCCAGTGTAGTTACTATGTAGTGAGTGAGGAGAAAGACTGTTGGGAACTTTGCTAGCAGTTCAGGGGCAAAGACTATGTGCTTCTATTGTAGGGGGCATGGGTTTTATCCTTGGTCAGGTAACTAAGATACCCACTGTGGGTTGTGGCAAAAAAAATAAATAAAAATTAATTAATTTTAAAGGAAAAGAAAAGTTGTTGCATGAAGAGTTGGAATCCAGGCTCTTCAGGTCCTTGGAGAATGAAATCATCAGACTAAAAGAGACAGATACTCTGGGAAAGGAATATGTAAAATCCAAAGACAGATATAGGGGTACTCCAGATCTTAGAATGAGAAAATGAGAAATAAGCAAAGTAATAAAGGACAGCTGGTTAAATAAAAACATTCGAAAGTTTATAATGACAAAAGAGAAGATGTTTCAAGGAGGGAGTGGTAAGACTGTGCCAAAGCCTGCTAAAAATGAAAATAAAGACAACAATGGAATAGGAAAAAATTCATTGTCTGTGACAACCTAGCAATAATAACAGCACAAATGTATAGAATGATTTCCATGATTCAAATAAAGTTCTTTTGCCATTGCTTTTATGTATATTAATTCCATTAACTTAACCTCACAACAAGCCTGGAAGCCTGGCTTGTATAATACAGTTATTATCTTTATTTTTATGATGTAAAAACTGAGTAAAAAAAAAAAAAGTTAAGTAGCTTATTCAAGGTGACACAGCTAGTTAGTGGTATGATCTGGATTCAAATCCAAGCAGCCTGGCTCCAGAGTTTACGTTCTTAATTATCTTAATGTGGCCCCAACTGGTAGCCTTATTAGGCTTAATTTAATGCCTAGCAAAGATCCTCAAAGATCTACACAAAAATTTGAATAACTGTTATCTGGACTACTTCAATTATAAGTGTTTTCTTTTTTTTATTTGTTTATTTGAATTCTTTATTTTTGTAGAGAAAATATGTGATAATTGTATAATTACATTTGTTAAAGAAAATTAATTTTAGGAAGCCTATCATAAAATTTGACATGATAAAAGTAGGATTCCTGTATAAGATATCTCCTATAACATAATGTTTGTTGATGACAAACCTAGACAGCACGCTGAAAAGCGGAGACATTACTCTGTCAACAAAGGTCCTTACAGTCAAAGCTATAGTCTTCCCAGCAGTCACATTCAGTTGAGAGAGCTGGACTGTAGAGAAGACAGAACACCAAAGAATTGATGTATTCAAACTGTGGTGCTGGAGAAAAGACTCCTGAAAGTCCTTTGGACAGCAAGGAGATCAAACCAGTCAATCTTAAGGGAGATCAATCCCGAATATTCACTGAAAGGACTGATGCTAAAGCTGAAACTCCAGTATTATGGTCATCTGATACAAACAGATGACTCATTGGAAAAGTCCCTGATGCTGGGAAAGATTGAGGGCAGAAGGAGAAATAGGGCGTCAGAAGATGAGACTGCTGGATGGCATTACCAAAGCAATGAGCGTGAACTTGGGCACACTCCGGGAGATGGTGAGGGACAGGGAGGCCTGGCATGCTGTAGTCCATGGGGTCTCAAAGAGTCGGACATGACTGGGCGACTGAACAACAACAACAACAACAATTATGTAATGTTACCCATAAATTTAGAAGCTCAAGGAACAAATACGTATCTGTTGTTTCTGTAGGTAAGGATATCATGAACAGCTCTTCTGGGTGGGTCCAGCTCAGAGACTCTCAAGAAGTTGCAGGCAGTGAAGAAAACAGTCACTGATCTGAGCTATTAGAAAGTAAACTCTTCTAGAGGGTTTCTCTCGTGGCTCAGACAATAAAGAATCTGTCTGAAATGCAGGAGAGAGTTTACATTCTAGTTTCCGTCAGCTGGGGTTGCGGACCTCTGATGGCATGTGCGCGCATGCTCAGTTGATTCAGTTGTATCTGACTCTTTGCTACCCTATGGAATATAGCCCATCAGGCTCCTCAGTCCACGGGATTTTCCCAGCAAGTATACTGGAATGGGTTGCCATGCCTTCCTCCAGGAGATCTTCCTGACCCAAAGATCTTCCTGCATCTCCTGCATTTCAGGGGATTCTTTACCACTAAGCCACTGGGAAGGGTTGTGGCCTGACTGGGAGCCATAATATTCATTTCCAAGATAGCTCATTCACATGGCTAATGGCAGGAGGCCTCAGGCCCTCACCACATGGGTCTTTCCAGAGGGCTGCTTGAGCATCTTTCGACATGGTAACTGGCTTCTTCCAAAGCAAATGATCCAAGAATTATGACCGGTGTCACAAGTTACATAAGTTATATCCCCCACACTTTTTTATTCATTCAAATAAAGTAACCGAGTCTATATCACTGGAAAATAGGCTCCACATTTATAAAGGAAAAGTGTTGAGGAATTTATGGACATTTGAAAGCCACTTCAGTACCAACAGAAGAACTGAAGCAAGAACAGCAGAAGAAAAAGGTGGAGGAGGAGGCAGTGAAGACAATGAAAAAAGGGGAAAAGTGAGAAAGGAAAGGAAAAACAGATAACACGATTTATCTGTTAAATATTTGAGACTACTACATTTCATTCATTCCGACATTGCATATTTTTATAAATTTGACCTTAAAAATAAAGTGTATGTGAGTTGTTTTTTTTTTTAAATTTTAAAATCTTTAATTCTTACATGCGTTCCCAAACATGAACCCCCCTCCCACCTCCCTCCCCACAACATCTCTCTGGGTCATCCCCATGCACCAGCCCCAAGCTTGCTGCACCCTGCATCAGACATAGACTGGCGATTCAATTCTTACATGATAGTATACATGTTAGAATGCCATTCTCCCAAATCATCCCACCCTCTCCCTCTCCCTCTGAGTCCAAAAGTCCATTATACACATCTGTGTCTTTTTTCCTGTCTTGCATACAGGGTCATCATTGCCATCTTCCTAAATTCCATATATATGTGTTAGTATACTGTATTGGTGTTTTTCTTTCTGGCTTACTTCACTCTGTATAATTGGCTCCAGTTTCATCCATCTCATCAGAACTGATTCCAATGAATTCTTTTTAATGGCTGAATAATACTCCATTGTGTATATGTACCACAGCTTGCTTATCCATTCATCTGCTGATGGACATCTAGGTTGTTTCCATGTCCTGGCTATTATAAACAGTGCTGCGATGAACATTGGGGTACATGTGTCTCTTTCAATTCTGGTTTCCTCAGTATGTATGTGAGTTTTAAGCCTTTTTTATTACTAAATTTAATAAATTTAACTTTAAGTGACTATTTCAATTTTTAAAAAATGATTATAGCGACTGCTTTTGATCAACACCCTACTCCAATGAAAAGGCTTTTGTGTGCATCACCAAAGAATAAAAGAACTCTGGGTGTAAGACGTTTAACTTTATGCTAAATCCCTATGGCTACTTGGTAACCCTTTCCACTTTCCTGAGCTTCAATTTTCTTTTCTGTATGTCTTCATACTAAATGGATTTTGAGTTTCTGTTCAGTTCTAGGATTTTTGATTTTGCAGTAAATTTCAAGTCAGATTAGCCAGATTTCAGTCGTGATGGATATAATATAAGCACTATTATGGAAGTGAAAAATGGCATTTTATGTCAACTAGAAATACAAGAATCTCAGGAATTTTGCTGTGAACTCTGATACTTTTGAACTGTGGTGTTGGAGAAGACTCTTGAGAGTCCCTTGGACTGAAAGGAGACGCAACCAGTTAATCCTAAAGGAAATCAGTCCTGAATATTCACTGGAAGGACTAGTGCTGAAACTGAAGCTCCAATACTTTCATCACCTGATGTGAAGAACTGACACCTTAGAAAAGACCCTGATTCTGGGAAAGATTGAAAGCACGAGGAAAAGGGAACAGAGGATGGTATCACTGACTTGATGGACATGAATTTGAGCAAGCTCTGGGAGTTGATGATGGACCAGGAAGCCTGGCATGCTGCAGTCCATGAGTTGGACACAACTGAATGCCTGAACTGAACTGATGATGCCTTAATGATTTGATTACAATGTGACCCCACGACAAGATTCAAGCCTCCAAAGGAGAGAACAGGAGACAGTGCCATTCCAGGAAGACAGAATTTTATTCGCTAGGAATCCAGGAATGGTTTCATAGACCCACATAAAAAGTCTTACAATAAAGCCATATATTGTGACAAAGCAATGGATTATCAAAACTTTCGATTTCATTTTTTCTTTTTATTTATTTATTTATTTGGCTAATTTGGGTCTTTGTTGCGGCACATAGGATCTTCTGTTGTGGCACACATAATATTTTATTGTCAACTTGTGGTTGGATTGAGTCTTCCTTCTGAAACATTTTTCTTTACCCTATGTCTTCGGTTATTGAATTTAGCATGCTAATTTGATTGACTTGATTAATTGTATTCCCCACTGGTTTATGTGATCTGTACAAATGCCTCTACTAGTTCAGTTTGTTGCTGAAGTACATAAACTGTTAAGGCATCAGGTTCTGTCACTTTATGTGATTTTGCTGTCTTAGAGGAATGGCCTCTTTCCCTTTTCCTCTGACACAATCTGTTGAGAGAGGTCATTTCAATCTGCTCCATTTCTCTAAGAAATGGGTTTGAAATTTTAAATTTCTATTTTTGCTCTTCACAGGAATGACATCAAGCATATTCCTGTGTATTATATGCCATATCTTATATAAAAAAGGGAAAGAAGACAGAGAAAGAGAGGGGTCTTCCCTTGAGCACTGTCATTCTGAATTGAAATTGTGCCAATTTATTAACACAATCAGCAACAGCCTTCTTAATTAAACTACCAAAAATATCTCCAATAATCTTTAGTGTTCAAAGCATCTCTTTCTTTGCTGAGGCATTGCAGCCATACCACTTATATGGGTTTAAGAAGCCAATGATTCACCAAATAAACTTTCAGTTTATATATTTATGCTTCAGAAAAAAACTATTAGCAACAATTTTATAGCAAATGTCATCCTTACAGTGACTCCTTTTTTTCTGTAGTTGTAACATTTCAATTAAGTACAAACCAAGGTTCCTGACATTTGCAATAATTATTCTTTTCCTAATGCTTGTTTGGACTGACAAGTTGTTTTGATTTTTCATCATCTTTTTTAGTAAAATGAAACTTTCCACCCTCTCTTTATACTAATGCTCTGATTCATGCTCTGAAGTGGCTAGTGGGTTATTACTTAAAAGCATTAATCTAATTTTGTTTCTGGCTCTTGCCTCCACATGCCTGGCCTGTCATGGGCCATCTTTCCAAGCTTTTCCCAAGAGAGGCCATTAGAAGACATGGAATGAGAAAGATCTGAAGTCTGGTGCTTAAATGATTGACCAGGGTTCTGCCATTCTGTCTTTGATGCTGACTTTGATGCAAGTTAATTTATGCATATTTTTATCACAATATTCTTGTTGTTGTTCAGTCACTTGGTAATGTCCAACTCTTTGTTACCCCATGGCCTGTAGCATGCCAGGCTTCCCTGTCCTTCACCATCTCCTGGAGTTTGCTCAAACTTATGTCCATCGAGTCAGTGATACCATCTAACCATCTCATCGTCTGTTGTCCCCTTCTCCTCCTTGCCTTCAATCTTTCCCAGCATCAGGGTCTTTTTAAATGAGTTGACTCTTTATATCAGGTGACCAAAGTATTGGAGCTTCCGTTTTAGCATCAGTTATCCTTGTAATTTATATCCAGGGTTGATTTCCTTTAGGAGTCACTGGTTTGATCTTTCAGTCCAAGGGACACTCAAGAGTCTTCTCCAGCACCACAGTTCAAAGGCATCAGTTCATTGGCACTCAGCCTTTTTTATTGTCCAGCAGTCAAATGCGTATATGAGAACTAGAAAAACCACAGCTTTGACTATAGTGACCTTTGTGGGCAAAGTAATGTCTCTGCTTTTTAATATGCTGTCTAGGTTTGCCATTGCTTTTTTTCCCAAAGCTCAAGTTTCTTTTAATTTCATCGCTACAGTCATCATCTGTGATGATTTTGGGGCCCAAGAAAATAAAGTGTGTCACTCTTTCCATTGTTTTCCCATCTATTTACCATGAAGTGATGGGGCCAGATGCATGATTTTTGTTTTTGAATGTTCCGTTTTAGCCAGCCTTTTCACTCTCTTTCACTTTCAGTGAGAGGCCCTTTAGTTCCTTTTCTCTTTCTGTCATAAGAGTGGTGTCATCTGCATATCTGAGGTTATTGATATTTCTCCCAGCAATCTTGATTCCAGCTTGTACTTCATCCAGCCTGGTGTTTTGCATGATGTATTCGACATATAAGTTAAATAAACAGCGTGACAATATACAGCCTTGACATACTCCGTTTCCTATTTGGAACCAGTCTGTTGTTCCATGTCCAGATCTAACTGTTGCTTCCTGACCTGCGTTTAGGTTTCTCAAGAGGCAGGTAAGGTGATCTGATATTCCTGTCTCTTTAAGAATTTTCCATATTTTGTTGTGATCTACACAGTCAAAGGCTTTAGCATAGTCAATGAAGCAGAAGTAGATATTTTTCTGATCGTGGTCCATGTGATCAGTTTGGTTACTTTTCTGTGATTGTGGTTTTCGTTCTCTCTGCCCTCTGATGGATAAGGATGAGAGGCGTATGGAAGCTTCCTGATGGGTAGGACTGTCTGTGGGGAAAGCTAAGTCCTATTCTGATGGGCAAGGCCTTGTTAAGTTCAGTTCAGTTCAGTTCAGTCACTCAGTTGTGTCCGACTCTTTGCGACTCCATGAATCGCAGCACACCAGGCCTACCTGTCCATCACCAACTAGCGGAGTTCACTCAGACTCACATCCTTCGAGTCAGTGATGCCATCCAGCCATCTCATCCTCTGTCGTCCCCTTCTCCTCCTGCCCCCAATCCCTCCCAGCATCAGAGTCTTTTCCAATGAGTTAACTCTTCGCATGAGGTGGCCAAAGTACTGGAGTTTCAGCTTTAGCATCATTCCTTCCAAAGAACACCCAGGACTGATCTCCTTTAGAATGGATTGCTTGGATCTCCTTGCAGTCCAAGGGACTCTCAAGAGTCTTCTCCAACACCACAGTTCGAAAGCATCAATTCTTTGGCACTCAGCTTTCTTCACAGTCCAACTGTCACATCCATACATGACCACTGGAAAAACCATAGCCTTGACTAGATGGACCTTTGTTGTCAAAGTAATGTATCTGCTTATCTAGGTCTTGTTCAGTAATTCTTTAATCAAATTTTATGCTGATAGGTAGGGCTGTGTTCCCACCCTGTAGTTTGGACTGAGGCCAACCTACAGTAGGGGTATGAATGGTGACCTCCTTTGAAAGAACTTATGCCAGCAGGCCAGTCCTCCTGGGAGGGCCATGTTATAACCCTAACTTTCCATCTCTTACTCCAAACCTGTGCTAGAAATTCAGTACAAGACACAAAATGCATGTTTTTCAT
Source organism: Capra hircus (assembly GCF_001704415.2). Classification (NCBI taxonomy): domain Eukaryota; kingdom Metazoa; phylum Chordata; class Mammalia; order Artiodactyla; family Bovidae; genus Capra; species Capra hircus. The sequence goes on from NC_030808.1 coordinate 119,780,552, forward strand.
ACTAATCCCAGCTAGGTTCTTGGCTAATCCAGCCATTACTCAACTGCATTTTATCTTTAGTCAGTTCAAGACTCAGTATCTGATTTATTTATCTTTACATTTTTAGTCATTAACACAGGAAAAATTGCATGAATCTGTGAAGATAATCATTATAGCTTCATTAACACATAGAGTATTTTACACATGCTATAGTATGAGGTTTTTTCCAGCCAAGAAACATATAATTTATGAACCAAGGACCTGGAGAACAAAAAAACTGAGCAATCCATTCTTGAATGTGAAAAAGAACAGAGAGATGCATTTAGAACAAACAGGCCACCCAGAATATATCTGTGGTTTCTCAGTAGGATTGAACACTTATGCTGCTCCTACTGTCTTCATATTGGCAAGAAGTTCAGTTCAGTCGCTCAGTTGTGTCCGAATCTTTGAGACCCCAAGAATTGCAGCATGCCAGGCCTCCCTGTTCATCACCAAATCCCGGAGTTCACTCAAACTCACGTCCATCGAATCAATGATTCCATCCAGCCATTTCATCCTCCGTCGTCCCCTTCTCCTCCTACCCCCAATCCCTCCCAGCATCAGAGTCTTTTCCAATGAGTCAACTCTTCGCATGAGGTGGCCAAACTATTGGAGTTTCAGCTTAGCATCATTCCTTCCAAAGAAATCCCAGGGCTGATCTCCTTCAGAATGGATCGGTTGGATCTCCTTGCAGTCCAAGGGACTCTCAAGAGTGTCCTCCAACAACACAGTTCAAAAGCACGAATTCTTTGGCTCTCAGCTTTCTTCACAGTCCAACTCTCACATCCATACATGACCACAGGAAAAACCATAGACTTGATTAGACAGACCTTTGTTGGCAAAGTAATATCTCGGCTTTTCAATATGCTACTTAGGTTGGTCATAACTTTTCTTCCAAGGAGTAAGTATCTTTTAATTTCATGGCTGCAGTCACCATCTGCAGTGATTTTGGAGCCCAGAAAAATTAAGTCTGACACTGTTTCCACTGTTTCCCCATCTATATCCCATGAAGTGATGGGACTGGATGCCATGATCTTCGTTTTCTGAATGTTCAGTTTTAAGCCAACTTTTTCATTCTCCTCTTTCACTTTCATCAAGAGGCTTTTTAGTTCCTCTTCACTTTCTGCCTTAAGGGTGGTGTCATCTGCATATCAGAGGTGATTGATATTTCTCCCAGCAATCTTGATTCCAGCTTGTGTTTCTTCCAGTCCAGTGTTTCTCATGATGTACTCTGCATAGAAGTTAAATAAGCAGGGTGACAATGTACAACCTTGACATACTCCTTTTCCTAGTTGGAACCAGTCTGTTGTTCCATGTCCAGTTCTAACTGTTGCTTCCTGACCTGCATACAGATTTCTCAAGAGGCAGGTCAGGGGGTCTGGTATTCCCATCTCTTTCAGAAATTTCCACTGTTGGCTGTGATCCACAGAGTCAAAGTTTTTGGCATAATCAATAAAGCAGAAATAGATGTTTTTCTGAAACTCTCTTGCTTTCTCCATGATCCAGCGGATGTTGGCAATTTGATCTCTGGTTCCTCTGTCTTTTCTAAAACCAGCTTGAACATCTGGAAGTTCACAATTCTCGTATTGCTGAAGCCTGGCCTGGAGAATTTTGAGCACTACTTTACTAGCGTGTGAGATGAGTGCAATTGTGCGGTAGTTTGAGCATTCTTTGGCATTGCCTTTCTTTGGGATTGGAATGAAAACTGACCTTTTCCACTCCTTTGGCCACTGCTGAGTTTTCCAGATTTGTTGGTATATTGAGTGCATCACTTTCAAAGCATCATCTTTCAGGATTTGAAATAGCTCAACTGGAATTCCATCACCTCCACTACCTTGGTTCGTAGTGATGCTTTCTAAGGCCCAGTTGACTTTTCACATTCCAGGATGTCTGGCTCTAGATGAGTGATCACACCATCGTGATTACCTGGGTAGTCAAGATCTTTTTTGTACAGTTCTTTTGTGTATTCTTGCTGCCTCTTCTTAATATCTTCTGCTTCTGTTAGGTCCATACCATTTCTGTCCTTCATCGAGCCCATCTCTGCATGAAATCTTCCTTTGGTATCTCTAATTTTCTTGAAGAGATCTCTAGTCTTTCCCATTATGTTGTTTTCTTTATTTCTTTGCATTGATCACTGAAGAAGGCTTTCTTATCTCTTCTTGCTATTCTTTGGAACTCTGCATTCAGATGCTTATATCTTTCCTTTTCTCCTTTGCTTTTCACTTCTCTTCTTTTCACAGCTATTTGTAAGGACTCTCCAGACAGCTATTTTGCTTTTTTTGCATTTCTTTTCCATGGGCATGGTCTTGATCCCTGTCTCCTGTACAATGTCACGAACCTCCGTCCATAGTTCATCAGGCACTCTATCTATCAGATCTAGGCCCTTAAATCTATTTCTCACTTCCACTGTATAATCATAGGGAATTTGACTTAGGTCATACCTGAATGGTCTAGTGGTTTTCCCTACTTTCTTCAATTTAAGTCTGAATTTGGCAATAAGGAGTTCATGATCTGAGCCACAGTCAGCTTCCTGTCTTGTTTTTGCTGACTGTATAGAGCTTCTCCATCTTTGGCTGCAAAGAATATAATCAATCTGATTTCGGTGTTGACCATCTGGTGATGTCCATGTGTAGAGTCTTCTCTTGTGTTGTTGGAAGAGGGTGTTTGCTATGACCAGTGAGTTCTCTTGCCAAAACTCTAGTAGCCTTTGCCCTGCTTCATTCCGTATTGCAAGGCCAAATTTGCCTGTTTTCCAGGTGTTTCTTGACTTCCTACTTTTGCATACTAGTCTCCTGTAATGAAAAGGACATCTTTTTTGGGTGTTAGTTCTAAAAGGTCTTGTAGGTCTTCATAGAACTGTTCATCTTCAGCATTACTCGTTGGGTCATAGACTTGGATTACAATCCAAGTTACTGATATTGAATGGTTTGCCTTGGAAACGAACAGAGATCATTCTGTCATTTTTGAGATTGCATCCAAGTACTGCATTTCAGACTCTTTTGTTGACCATGATAGCTACTCTATTTCTTCTGAGGTATTCCTGCCTACAGTAGTAGGTATAATGGTCTGAGTTAAATTTACCCATTCCAGTCCATTTTAGTTCGCTGATTCCTAGAATGTTGACGTTCACTCTTGCCATTTCCTGTTTGACCACTTCCAATTTGCCTTGATTCATGGACCTGACATTCCAGTTTCCTATGCAATATTGCTCTTTACAGCATCGGACCTTGCTTCTATCACCAGTCACATCCACAGCTGGGTGTTGTTTTTTCTTTGGCTACATCCCTTCATTCTTTCTTTAGTTATTTCTCCACTGATCTCCAGTAGCGTGTTAGGCACCTACTGACCTGGGGAGTTCCTCTTTCAGTATCCCATCATTTTGCCTTTTCATTCTGTTTATGGGGTTCTCAAGGCAAGAATACTGAAGTGGCTTCCCATTTCCTTCTCCAGTGGACCACATTCTGTCAAGGAGAGGTGGTTGCATGGGTGCAGGAGGGCCTAGAGGAGCTGTCCCATGTTGAAGGTCAGGAAGGGCAGCAGTGAGGAAATACCCTTCTTCCAAGGTAAGGAGCAGTGGCTGCACTTTGCTGGAGTAGCCGTGAAGAAATACCCCACAGCCATGGTAAAAGAAACCCTAGTAAGTTGGTAGGTGTTGCAAGAGGGCATTAGAGGACAGACACATTGAAACCATACTCACAGAAAACTAGTCAATCTAATCACACTAGGACCATAGCTTTGTCTAACTCAATGAAACTAAGCCATGCCCATGGGGCAACCCAAGAAGGGCGGGTAATGGTGGAGAGGTCTGACAGAATGTGGTCCACTGGAGAAGGAATGGTAAACCACTTCAGTATTGGCAAGAAGAGGACATGGGAATTACACAGAATACCCTTTTTAACTTTTTTTTTTTTTTTTCAAATTTCTCTGAAGATCTCCCTTAGGAAACTTGGGGATTTAAAAAAATGGCCCATTTTCAAATAGAGGACACAAAACTTCTTTGTTGATTATGGATAATTTAATTATTCTGCAATGGATAATTTAATTATTCTGCATTTTCATAGTGTCTTGTGAAATGATTCAAACTCAGTGTCTGAATCCATAATTGCCTGGGTGTTAATGATGTTGCACAGGAAAGGTTATGCTGCTGCCCAAGCTAAAGAGCTATTTTAAGTTTAGGCTCCAATTAAGAGGCTCTTTCTGTTAATGTGGCCGATAACCTCCCTCACATTGTCAAAGTGCTACTGTATTCACTGAATCTATTTCATATTCGTTCATACAAAGCGTGTGAGTGTGTGCAGAGAGAGAGAAACAGGGAGAGAGAGAGAGGAAGGGAGAATAATTGCATAAATTTTCTATTCTTAACAAATCTTTTTGTCCTCATGAGGTTTGAGTAAAGAGAACCATTCAAACACATTAAAGATCCATGTCTGAACCAGGTGAGTCACCAAAAGGCATCAACCTTTTCAAATTATCTTCTCTTCTCAAATCTACTAACAAATATAAATATATTTCATATCTTGAGAAAAATGGAAGAAAATGGACAGTGAACATATCTTCCTACTAAAGGAATTCCCAGTGTTAGTCACTCAGTTTTGTCTGACTCTTTGTGATCCATGGGCTATAGTCTGTCCATTCCATAGATGAACAGTCTCCTCTGTCCATGGAAATTTCCAGGCAAAAATACTTGGAATGCGTAGCCATTCCCTTCTCCAAGGGGTCTTCCCAACCCAGGGATCAAACCCAGGTCTCCTGCATTGCAGGCAGATTCTGTATTGTCTGAGCCACTAGGGAAGCCAACTGATGTATTAAATTCTACACCTTCCCTCAACCTGCCCTTGTCATATTTCAGATGAGTGTGTTCTGTCTGCTTCTTTCAAATAGCAAATTTTCCACATGGGTTTCAAACCTACTCTCTTTTGCCTGCTCAAGGACTTTGTTCTGACTATCCCCACATCCTTCTGCATGCTTTCTCCCTTCCACCAGTCGTTCCTTCAGTATATAGGATACTTTAGAATTTCCTTTAAAAAAGTTTGCTTGATGTCACAGCAACCCTGCAGTTATTGTCTGATTTCTCTGTGTTATAGCAAAATTTATTGAAAAAATTATCTATAGCTAATGTCTCCACTACTTACCCTCCTTAGCATCTCCTCTCTGCTCACTCTAATAAGATCTTCTTATATCAGGCATCACCTTGCCAAATCCAATAGTTCCTTTTCCATGATCTTTCTGTAATTCCCAAGAATATTTGACACAGTTAAGACTGCTCCCCTTCTTCTCTTTGCTTTGGAACTCTAACTAAAGACGTTTCCACTAGCTATTTTCTCTGTATTATGATTTTCATACTGTTCATGGGGTTTTCAAGGCAGGAATACTGAAGTGGTTTGCCATTCCCTTCTCCAGTGGACCACATTCTGTCAGACCTCTCCACCATGACCCGCCCTTCTTGGGTTGCCCCACAGACATGGCTTATTTTCATTGAGTTAGACAAGGCTGTGGTCTTAGTGTGATTAGATTGACTAGTTTTCTGTGATTATGGTTTCAATGTGTCTGCCCTCTGATGCCCTCTCGCCACACCTACAGTCTTACTTGGGTTTATCTTACCTTGGACATGGAATATCTCTTCACAGCTGCTCCAGCAAAGTGCAGCTGCTGCTCCTTACCTTGGATGAAGGGTATCTCCTTACCACCGCCCCTCCTGACCTTGAACATGGAGTAACTCCTCTCGGGCCTCCTGAGTCTGTGTAGCCACTGCTCCTTGGATGTGGGGTTGCTCCTCTCGGCCACCGCCCCTGACCATTGACAGTATGAGAAGGCAAAATGATAGGATACTGAAAGAGGAACTCCCCAGGGCAGTAGGCTCCCAATATGCTACTGGAGATCAGTGGAGAAATAACTAAAGAAAGAATGAAGGGATGGAGCCGAAGCAAAAACAATACCCGGTTGTGGATGTGACTGGTGATAGAAGCAAGGTCCAATGCTGTAAAGAGCAATATTGCATAGGAACCTGGAATGTCAGATCCATGAATCAAGGCAAATTGGAAGTGGTCAACAGGAAATGGCAAGAGTGAACGTCAACATTCTAGGAATCAGCGAACTAAAATGGACTGGAATGGGTGAATTTAACTCAGATGACCATTATATCTACTACTGCAGGCAGGAATCACTTAAAGGAAATGGAGTAGCCATCATGGTCAACAAAAGAGTCCGAAATGCAGTACTTGGATGCAATCTCAAAAACAACAAAATGATTTCTGTTCGTTTCCAAGGCAAACCATTCAATATCACAGTTATCCAAGTCTGTGCCCCAACCAATAACGCTGAAGAAACTGAAGTTGAACAGTTCTATGAAGACCTATGGGACCTTTTAGAACTAACACCCAAAAAATATGTTCTTTTCATTACAGGGGATTGGAATGCAAAAGTAAGAAACTAAGAAACACCTAGAGTAACAGGCAAATTTGGCCTTGCAATACGGAATGAAGCAGGGTAAAGGCTACTAGAGTTTTGGCAAGAGAACTCACTGGTCATAGCAAACACCCTCTTCCAACAACACAAGAGAAGACTCTACACATGGACATCACCAGATGGTCAACACCGAAATCAGATTGATTATATTCTTTGCAGCCAAAGATGGAGAAGCTCTATACAGTCAGCAAAAACAAGACAGGAAGCTGACTGTGGCTCAGATCATGAACTCCTTATTGCCAAATTCAGACTTAAATTGAAGAAAGTAGGGAAAACCACTAGACCATTCAGGTATGACCTAAGTCAAATTCCCTATGATTATACAGTGGAAGTGAGAAATAGATTTAAGGGCCTAGATCTGATAGATAGAGTGCCTGATGAACTATGGACGGAGGTTCGTGACATTGTACAGGAGACAGGGATCAAGACCATCCCCATGGAAAAGAAATGCAAAAAAGCAAAATAGCTGTCTGGAGAGTCCTTACAAATAGCTGTGAAAAGAAGAGAAGTGAAAAGCAAAGGAGAAAAGGAAAGATATAAGCATCTGAATGCAGAGTTTCAAAGAATAGCAAGAAGAGATAAGAAAGCCTTCTTCAGCGACCAGTGCAAAGAAATAAAGGAAAACAACATAATGGGAAAGACTAGAGATCTCTTCAAGAAAATTAGAGATACCAAAGGAAGATTTCATGCAGAGATGGGCTCGATGAAGGACAGAAATGGTATGGACCTAACAGAAGCAGAAGATATTAAGAAGAGGCAGCAAGAATACACAAAAGAACTGTACAAAAAAGATCTTGACTACCCAGGTAATCACGATGGTGTGATCACTCATCTAGAGCCAGACATCCTGGATTGTGAAGTCAAGTGGGCCTTAGGAAGCATCACTACAAACCAAGCTAGTGGAAGTGATGGAATTCCAGTTGAGTTATTTCAAATCCTGAAAGATGATGCTTTGAAAGTGATGCACTCAATATACCAACAAATCTGGAAAACTCAGCAGTGGCCAAAGGAGTGGAAAAGGTCAGTTTTCACTCCAATTCCAAAGAAAGGCAATGCCAAAGAATGCTCAAACTACCGCACAATTGCACTCATCTCACACGCTAGTAAAGTAGTGCTCAAAATTCTCCAGGCCAGGCTTCAGCAATACGAGAATTGTGAACTTCCAGATGTTCAAGCTGGTTTTAGAAAAGACAGAGGAACCAGAGATCAAATTGCCAACATCTGCTAGATCATCAAAAAAGCAAGAGAATTCCAGAAAAATATCTATTTCTGCTTTATTTACTATACCAAAGCCTTTGCCTGTGTGGATCACAGCCAAATGTAAGAAATTCTGAAAGAGATGGGAATACCAGACCACCTGACCTGCCTCTTGAGAAACCTATATGCAGGTCAGGAAACAACATTTAGAACTGGACATGGAACAACAAACTGGTTCCAACTAGGAAAAGGAGTATGTCAAGGCTGTATATGGTCATCCTGCTTATTTAACTTCTATGCAGTGTACATCATGAGAAATGCTGGACTGGAAGAAACACAAGCTGGAATCAAAATTTCTGGGAGAAATATCAATCACCTCTGATATGCAGATGATACCACCCTTAAGGCAGAAAGTGAAGAGGAACTAAAAAACCTCTTGATGAAAGTGAAAGAGGAGAATGAAAAAGTTGGCTTAAAACTGAACATTCAGAAAACGAAGATCATGGCATCCGGTCCCATCACTTCATGGGAAATGGATGGGGAAACAGTGGAAACAGTGTCAGACTTTATTTTCTTGGACTCCAAAATCACTGCAGATGGTGATTGCACCCATGAAATTAAAAGACGCTTTCTTCTTGGAAGGAAAGTTATGACAAAATTAGATAGCATATTGAAAAGCAGAGACATTACTTTGTCAAAAAATGTCCGTTAGTCAAGTCTATGGTTTTTCCTGTGGTCCTGTATGGATGTGAGAGTTGGACTGTGAAGAAAGCTTAGCATTGAACAATTGGTGCTTTTGAACTGTGTTGTTGGAGAAGACTCTTGAGAGTCCCTTGGACTGCAAGGAGATCCAACCAGTCCATTCTGAAGGAGACAAGCCCTGGGATATCTTTTGAAGGAATGATGCTGAAGCTGAAACTTCAGTACTTTGGCCACCTCGTGTGAAGAGTTGACTCATTGGAAAAGACTCTAATGCTGGGAGGGATTGTGGGCAGGAGGAGAAGGGGACGACGGAGGATGAAATGGCTGGATGGCATCACTAATTCGATGGACGTGAGTGTGAGTGAACTCCGGGAGTTGGTGATGTACAAGGAGGCCTGGCGTGCTGCAATTCATGGGATTGCAAAGAGTCGGACACGACTGAGCGACTGAACTGGAATGAACTGAACTGAACTAAATTAAAACCAACAGTTCTGCTTGGCCTGTGTCTGTGATGATGTCCTGACTCTTAGCATCCCTTCCCATCAAACCAGAACCTTCCTGGTATGGTTAAATTCTGGTTAGTCCGTATATTCAGGAAGCCAGGGGATATTGCAAAGCCTTGGATTGCATGCCCATGGTCTATGGGGGATAAACTAAGAAAGTGCAGAAGGAAGCATTGTCTGAAGTGACAAATTGGTAGTGGCCCCACCACAGCTGTGCATACCAAGGGGTCAAAAAAGACAGACAACAGGATTGCTTTCCATGGAAAGTGAACAGTTCAAGGTGGGGCCAGTATAACTTCAGATCAAACCAGCAGGCAAGATTTTTTAATCTAGAGCAAAATTGAATTATACTTTACTGAGATTTATGAGGGTATTTGTGTGTCCATATTTTCTTGTTAGGCCTCTGCAATAGCTTCATTTTGCATTTCAGTTTTTTGTTTCTGTCATAATATTCCCATAGATAGGGTGTATTTTTGAAATTTAACATAAAGACATAAAAATGTATCAATTTAAAATTAGGTTTTGCAGCAACATTTAGCCAATGGCTATGAAAAAAACTCAACATGGAAAAAGAAAAGATAAAAATTTTCATGTGTTAGGAATTTATTTTTAATGAGAAGCATTTTCTGTCTACTCAAATTAAGAAGTATAAATCAGTTGACCATAAATTTTTTTTTTTTAAATGAAAAGCAGAGATATTACTTTGCCAACAAAGGTCCGTCTAGTCAAGGCTATGGGTTTTCCAGTGATCATGCATGGATGTGAGAGTTGGACTGTGAAGAAAGCAGAGTGCTGAAGAATTGGTGCTTTTGATCTGTGGTGTTGGAGAAGACTCTTGAGAGTCCCTGGACTGCAAGGAGATCCAACTAGTCCATCCTAAAGGAGATCAGTCCTGGGTGTTCATTGGAAGGAGTGATGTTGAAGCTGAAATGCCAATACTTTGGCCACTAATACGAAGAACTGACTCATTTGAAAAGATTCTGATGCTGGGAGGGATTGGGGGCAGGAGGAGAAGAGGACAGCAGAGGTTGAGATGGCTGGATGGCATCACCGACTCGATGGACATGGTTTTGGGTGAACTCCGGGAGTTGATGATGGACATGGAGGCCTGGCGTGCTGCAATTCCTGGGGTCGCAAAGAGTTGGATGCGACTGAGTGACTGAACTGAACTGAAAGGTCTCAACTCATGACAAAATCAATTCAATTTCAGAAAGCTCACCTAAATTTCATAAATTCAAAAGTCCCAAATCTCATCACCCAAATTTTCTAAATTAGATTTTCATGAGACTCTGGGGAGTATAATCCATATTGAGAAACAATCCAGCTTCATCTTTGAACCTGAGAAATTCATACACCAACTTATCTGCTCCCATAATGCAATGGTGGGACAGCCATAGGATACCAATTATAGATATTTTGGCTAAAAGGAGAGAAAATTTAATGGAAAAAAAGAGTTACAAATTCCAAACATTATCAAAAGTCAACTGTTTAAACTTTATCAGTTCAGTTCAGTCACTCAGTCGTATCTGACTCTGCGACCCCATGGACTACAGCACGCCAGGCCTTCCTGTCCCTCACCAACACCCAAAATTTACTCAAACTCATGTGCATTGAGTTGATGATGTGATCCAAAACATCCTCTGTCATCCCCTTCTCCCGCCTTCAATCTTTCCCAGCCTCAGGGTCTTTTCAAATGAGTCAGCTCTTCACATCAGGTAGCCAAAGTACTGGAGTTTCAGCTTAACCATCAGTTCTTCCAATGAACATTCAGGACTGATTTCCCTTAGGATGGACTGGTTGGATCTCCTTGCAGTCCAAGGAACTCTCAAGAGTCTGCTCCAACACCACAGTTCAAAAGCATCAATTCTTCAGCGCTCAGCTTTCTTCACAGTCCAACTCTCACATCCATACATGACTACTGGAAAAACCATAGCCTTGACTAGATGGATTTTTGTTGGCAGAGTAATGTCTCTGCTTTTTATTATGCTGTCTAGGTTGGTCATAACTTTTCTTATAAGGAGTAAGTGTCCTTTTAGTTCATGGCTGCAGTCACCATCTGCAATGATTTTGGAGCCCCTAAAAATAAAGTCTGTCACTGTTTCCCCATCTATTTGCCATGAAGTAATGTGACTAGATGCCATGATCTTAGTTTTGTGAATGTTGAGCTTAAGCCAACTTTTGCACTCACCTCTCTCACTTTGATCAAAAGGCTCTTTAGTTCTTCTTTGTTTTCTGCCATAAGGGTGGTGTCATCTGCATATCTGAGGTTATTGATATTTCTCCCAGCAGTCTTGATTCCAGCTGTTCTTCATCCAGCCCAGCATTTCTCATGATGTACTCTGCATAGAAGTTAAATAAGCAGGGTGACAATATACAGCCTTGACATACTCCTTTTCCTATCTGGAACCAGTCTGTTGTTCCATGTCCAGTTCTAACTGTTGCTTCTTGACCTGCATACAGATTTCTCAATATGCAGGTAAGGTGGTCTAGTATTCCCATCTCTTGAATAATTTTCCACAGTTTACTGTGATCCACCCAGTCAAAGGCTTTGGCATAGTCAATAAAGCAGAAATAGATCTTTTTCTAGAACTCTCTTGCTTTTTCATGATCCAGTGGATGTTGGCAATTTGACCTCTTGTTTTTCTGTTTTTTCTAAAACCAGCTTGAACATCTGGAAGTTCATGGTTCGTGTATTGTTGAAGCCTGGCTTTGAGAATTTTGAGCATTATTTTGCTAGCCTGTGAGATGAGTGCAATTGTGCGGTAGTTTGAGCATTCTTTGGCATTGCCTTTCTTTGGGATTGGAATGAAAACTGACCTTTTCCAGTCCTGTGGCCTCTGTTGAGTTTTCCAGATTTGCTGGCATATTGAGTGCAGCACTTTCACAGCATCATCTTTCAGGATTTGAAATAGCTCCACTGGAATTCCATCACCTCCACTAGCTTTGTTCATAGTGATGCTTCCTAAGGCCCACTTGACTTCACATTGTACTTTATATATCTTACATAAAACTGGTTATTGTGATGTGATCATAGTATATTCTGCTTAAGTTGTGTGTTGTGTGTGTGTGTGTGCATGTGTCCTATTCTTTGAGACCCCATTGACTGTAGTCTACCAGGCTCCTCTGTCCATGGAACTTTCCAGGCAGAAATACTGGAGTAGATTGCTGTTTCCGATTCCAGGGGATGTTCCTGACCCTGGGATAGAAACTACATCTCCTACGTCTCCTGCATGACAGGGGAATTACTTACCACTGCTCTGCCTGGTACATATGAGTTATGTGTTGTATATATATATGAAAGTGAAAGTGAATTCGTGTCCGACTCTTTGCGACCCCACAGACTGTAGGCCACCAGGCTCCTCTGTCCATGGAATTCTCCAGGCAAGAATATTGGAGTGGGTTGCCATTTCCATGTGTGTATATATATATATTAGTGTATATAAATTATATATATATAACTTATAACCAAGTTAATTGCTTAATCCTTACTATCCTCTGAATTAAGCTGGCAAGTATATTTTGACTGGTTTTCCACAAGTATTTGAGACATTAAGTTGCCCCTTATCAGATGGTTGGTTTGGATTTAACTATATCTTTTTTTGTTGGTCCTGGGACCAATCTAGCACCAGATTTCTTTACTGGTAACTGACTAAATAGTTTCAGAATTGGATATTTCAGAATCTTTACAGAATCTTCATTTTGTCCTTTTGTCAAGGTGGGTTTTTCCTCCTGCAGAACATCGAATAGTCAAAGATATTAAATTAACCTTTAAACCAATGGATTTTCTGTACATATTCAGTCTTAATTTGATACTTATAAATAACACTAGGTAGAACTTCTGCTTATAATACTCCAAGAGTTGAGACAGCAGAGGGATTTAGGAAAAACATTTTGGGGTTTTTTGCAGTCAGTTAATTTACCGTTTAAAATTATGGCAAATGATAATGTGTGCATATTTTCCACTTGAATATTCAATTGTAAGTTTCTTCTTAACACTGTTCTATTTTTATTGTTTTTATATGGAATGACATTCCTAAAACAAAGAGAAAAACCTTCAAAAAATATAGTAACATATATATGTGCATGCATGTGTAGACATATATGCATAAAATATGAGTATTTCATGCTTTGGTAATAGGTTATATTTCTAAGGTCCATTTAAAAATCAGTCACTTGGAAATAAAACATATTTTCCCACAGACCCATATGTTTAGCAGAGTGGTTCAGTTTACAGATCATTTTAAAACTCAGTTTCACTTATAATGCAGTTGAATGAAATTACTGATTGTCTAAATCCTAAATACTGATATGACTGAGACACATTGTATAGAAGAAGTAAAGTAGTGACATCAATGATTCTTTAATATAGTAAATTATCATTGTCATTAGTATACTAGTTAACTGATTTTATATTGCCTTTGAATTTTATAAGCATAGCAATTTAAGAAATATTTTTACTGGAAATTTCCCATTTCTTTCTCTGAACACTTCTATCCCTTCATTTTCTGCGAAGTCCTTAGGTATTTGTCTTCCTTGAGGGTTTCAGCAGCATCAAACAAACCCATTAGGAAGATGTTAGCTGAGGAGATTGTAGTATAGTGGTGAGAAGAAGACAAATCTATTAATTTTGGCCTTAATAGTTCTACTTTTCATAGTGTACTTAGAAAAGCATTCATAATCCAAGTTTATATAATTTCTGACCTATTTAAAAATTTTTTAATTTCATTTTTAACTTTTTATTTCATTTTGGTGTATAGCCAATTAACAATGTTTTAACAGTTTCAGGTAAACAGCAAAGAGACTCAGGCATATATATATATGTACATGTGTATCCATTCTCCCCCAAACTCCCCTCACATCCAGTCTGCCACATAACAACTGAGCAGAATTCCATGTGCTATACAGTAAGTCTTTGTTGGTTGTCCATTTTAAATACAACAGTGTGTACATGTCCAGGCTTCCCTGGTGGCTCTGGGGTAAATGATCTGCCTGCAGTGCAGGAGACCCAGGTTTGATCCCTGGGTTTAGAAGATCTTATGAGGAGAAAATGGCAATCCACTCCAGTACTCTTGCCTGGAAAAGTCCATGGACAGAGGAGCCTGGTGGGCTATATAGTCCATGGGGTCACAAGAATCAGGCACAACCTAGCTACTAAACCACCTCAGTACATGTCCATCCCAAATTCCCTAACTACCCTTTTCCCCTATACTTCCTCCCAGCAACCATAAGCTCATTCTCTGTGAGCCTCCTTCTGTCTTGTAAGTAGCTTCATTTGTATCATTTCTTTTCAGATTCCACATGTAAAGAATGTCATACAATATTTCTCCTCTGTCTGACATACTTCAATATGACAGTCTCTACTGACCTAGTTTTTCTTTTTATCATAGTACTATTATGAGCACATTTTTTACTTTATTTTTTAATTCATCAGGGATTAATTTTATTATATACTGTAATAAACTATATAATGTCATTTATTAAAAATTCTATTACTTTTCTAAGTGATTTAAGATATTTCCTTTATTGTGTACTTAATACATGTCCTTGGGCATGTTTCTGAATTTTCTATCTTTTTACGATGTTTATGTCAGTATCATACTGTTTTAATTACTATATCTTTAGAATGCAAGTTAATATTTTATACAAATAGGCTCTCAAATTATCCTTCCAATAATGTTCTTGCAATTCTTATATTTTCTGTTATTATTCTCCAAATTTACTTAAAAATCATTTTGCAAAATTCTGAAGAAAATTCCCTTTGGCATATTGGATGACTTATACAAATTTATAGATTACCTCTGAGGAATGTATCTCTTTATGTTATTAAGTCCTTTAATCTAAGACCATAATAAGACTCTACATATATCTGAGCCTTTATGTAGTCTCTTAGTGAAGCTTTTAATTGTCTATGTTTAAATCAATATTGAAGTTATTTATTTTTCTCTCTGTAAGTTATACTTTCAATTGCTATTTTGAAAAGTTTTCTTTCTCTCTGACAGATACCAGATTGTCATTGAGCAGTTAATTCTTGGATTATTTTTGTGATTGTCACTTTTACTTAATATGTTATAGCTTGTAATATTTCAATTGATTCAGCTGACTATTTTTGACTTTCCAAGTAAAAAGCATACGATGTATAAGTATAGTACTAGATATGTCTCTTTCTTTTAATTATAGCTATAAAGTGATTGTATTTTACAGCAATTATCTAGAATATATGTGTTTAATAGCAGAAGTGACTCCAGAATTTAACAAGTAAAAAATTATGCTGTCTATTGTTTTATGATAGTCTTTATCATGTGAAAGAAATATTTTTGATTTCTGATTTTGGAATAGTTTTGAAAAGAAATATTGATTAAATTTATCACCTTCCTCTAATAAAGACTACATCACTTTTTTCATTTAGAGTAAATATCCCTAAATTCCTAGAACAAAACCTCCTTAGTTATGCTATTCATATAATATACTGCTCAGTTTGACTTGCTAATGGTTTATAGAAAGATTTTCTAACCTCATGTGTAAGTATAATTATGATTGATTTATGTTCTTTGTATGGTATATTGCCTAGTTTTTGGCAAGAGGAGTTTGAAAGTACACTAAACATCCAGGAAAGACTCCATCCTTTCATATGATCTGGAACAATTAAAATAACATAATAAATTATTGGAATATTAAAGTTTGGTACAACTCAGTAACATGGGCATGCTCCATTGCAGGGTGCTTATAATCTAATTGGTTTTAAATTATGTCCAGAGACCAAATGCTATTTAACAAAATTTGTAAAATAATTCCAAGATAGCTAATTATAAAGCAATTTAAGTGAAAGCCAGGACATTATGTGTCCTTCTGTCATTCTTATCCGAGTTCTGCCACTATTCATGTGTTTTTGGTCAAGACACTTTGCTGCTCTGGACTTGAAATTATTAATATATTTGGAAAGTAAGGTAGAAATTGATGACATCTAAAAATATATTTGTTATGTGATTTTACAAAACATTTAATTTTCTCAGTGTCTTAACTATATTTAATTATTTGCAGTCCACTTCAAATTTCACATAACTGCATTGCAAAGGCTTAGAAAAATATTCTAGGTTTTTGAGGACTGAGATCATATTTGCATAAGACACAAGTGGTATGCTGGATACTACTGAAATTTCTCTCCTTACAGATGGTCAAATGAAAATGTATGGGATTCACTGGGAGATGGTATACGTGCCCTTAGGTCTACTCTGAAAAAAGCAAAGACCAAACAGTTTTATGCCCCTCCAGCTGACCTTTCATAATCCAGCACTTATTTTACTCTTTTATGGTCACATTTTAATTCACCATAGTTGATGATGAAGTGAAAAAGGATGTTTTATGAGTCTCGTTTTATTCTTATACATGCAAAATAGTATCTACAGAATGTGAGCTCTTGATTCACATTTTATCCATCACTTATTTTATCTCCACAGATGTATGCACAATTGTTCTTTTAGGACTCTGTTCAGCCCACAGATGTCTTCACAGCTGCTCTCTGTTCCAAAGGGGAATTTTCTTTTTTACTCAGAAGCAGTCGTGTAAGGTTTTTTTGTTATTTTGTTTTGCGTTCATTTTATTTTTATTTAAAACACTGTGAAGATTTTTTTTTTCCCTCCATTGGAGGAAAAAGAAAAAGATCCTACCTGAAAGATGGTCTTGAGAACTGAATCAAGAACGATCTGAAAATAAAGCACACTATCTGTATTTCTGCTCATTCTTTGAATCTCACAAAGTGTTTTGCATACTGGAGGCCCATGAGCTGTAATCACCCAGGAGTGGAATCTCCCACCTCCTGTTTCTGCAACTGAGTTGGTATGCTGACACAGATAAAAACTGTCATGATTCATTCAGGACAGAAAGAAAAAAAAATCAATCAAATAAATGCCTAGTTTAGGCAAAATTGCCAATTTGAGAACAGCTTGAGGCTTAGGGAAACAAATGATTCAAATTGCTGCCTCTATTTTCTGTATCCACTAGACTTCTGAGAGTTCTGATTTTCTTTGTGTGGTAGGATGACCACATAATTCAATTAACTGAACCTGAGTTATGGCAGTTATGTTTTTCACTTTATTCCTCTAGAAACCTCTAAATATTTATATTTGTATAAGGAAGACCTTTTCTACAACCTTCATCCATATCCAACATTTAGTGTCACTGAATATTCAAACAATGGGTGGCCTTACAGAGAACTAAGGTCATCTTCCCCTCTCATAGATGACACACTGACAACCAGGATGCTAATCTGACTTACATGAAAACAAAGAGCTGGTCTGATGCTCTGGAAGAACTGTTTGCCCAGTAAATTGATAAATAGGTCACCAGCCCTTTATTCATTGCCCTTCATTGACTTAAGTTCATCAGAGGTCAAAATTGCTCAAGATCTCAGATGTTAGAGCCTTAAAAGAATAAGGACTTGTTACCTTTATTTTTTGGAGTGTGTATATGGTTTCGTATTCATTTCTTTATGTTTTTGTTTTGAGGAGAGATGGTCAAAACATTTGTGTAAAGCAAGTGCTTATATGTTGAAAGAGTCTACTTCTTTATAGGATGAATGTAATAGTGAATTTTTGAAGGTTTTTGTAATTCCAAGTCATAGGTAAAATGCATTTTAAAAGTCTAAAAATGAAATTTATATACCATTGTTTTTAAGGTATATAAATACTTTCAATATTTCACTTATCTGTTGTGATAGAGGTAGCAAAATACAAGTCAGGCAGATTCCAGCTCCTTAGGAAAGAGCTTATGCCTCAGTGTCAAAAGGTGGTATTTATATATCATGGCAAGAGGCACTATTGAAATGTTGGGGATAAATTAGAAATATACTTTTATTATTATTGTGAATAATAAATAATAAATACAAAGATCTGTAAATGCAGATATTCTTAATTTAGATTATTCTGGTATTGTCAAATACTGAGAACTCATGCACCAGACTTATCAATGGTTCATTCAGGAACTATTACATCTGATATTTAACCTACAAATTTGTTAATAGACTTGGACCTTGTGTGGTGCAATTTAAAATATTCAGTAATTTAAATATTATATCCAATCTCATCATATGCTAAGAAAGTTATTGGCATTACTTTTGTTTCTTGGTTTGTTTGTTTGTTTGTTTGTTTTTGACAGGAAAGTAGGATTCATTGGTGGGCATGATTAAGAGGGGATAGTGCCAAGGCTCTCATGAGTCCTGAGGGCCATGATTAGGGATATATTTGACCCCACAGCCATCCAGTATGGACTGCTTTTCTGCCACCATGTTTTCAAATTCACCCACATTAAACTTGGTAAATCCCCACTTCTTGGAGACGTGGACCTTCCAGTGGCCAGGGAACTTGAAGTTGGCCCCAGAGGACCTCAGTCACATGCTCCTTGTTCTGCAGCTTGGTGTGGACGAACTTTATGATTTGGTCAGTATGGACCTTGGCCACTGTGACCTGGGGCTTTCTAAAGGTACCACACATACTTGTCTGGAGCCTCAGCTGGGGACAGCTGATTAGTCATGAATGTCCACTGGAAAGAGTTGTCTTTCAAGGTCCCTTAGGGCAACCTGTACAGGCAGCAGGCTGCTTACACTACCAAGGAAGCTGCTGTTTGCAGCCACTGCACACTGAGCCTGCTTGGGGAAAAGAGTTATAAGTCTTGTTTGTTTTTTGTTGTCAATATATTGTCATTTCATTTGGTTGAGTTTCCTCATCTCAAATGACTTGCTTATAAAGACCTGTGTCTTTTCCTTAGTAATTTTGCATAGTTCATTCATATCATTTCCACAGATATGAATATATAATTCTATAAATGGATCTGTCTTGAGGATGTGCTGAGAAAAATGAACTAATACAATGTTTTTACACTGTTAATCAGACATCAGAATTACATGGTATCTTCAAAAGGTAGCATGAAACAATTTTCAATAGCTATTACCAGGCATGCTCTTTCACCAAGATTATTATCGAAGCAGTTTTGCTAGGAAGCATTTGTGTAACATACCATATGCCAAAAACTATTGTTGATTTAAAATATGAGGGCTGAGTTTTGAAGAGATTTTGGTGTGCATAAAGTTACACATGCAATTGCATTTTCCCCATAATTACCTAGTCATGCTACAGACTGTCAACCACAGAACTCATTTGCTTCTTTTTTTAAAGATTTGCTTTACTTGCAAAGATATTGTTTAATGATGTATTTTTCTTCCTTCCTTCTTTTTCAACAAACCAAAGAAATTTGTGACTGCATTTCTTTGCTTCATGTTTTATAAAATTCTGGGCCAACAAAGTTTCTCCTTTCCACTTTATTCCTCAGAAGGGTCCCCATTTCCATCAAATATTCTCCTTAATTGAACAGTCAAGTTTATAAAATGCTTTGAGAAATGACTTAGAATAATAAGTCATCAACTGACAGTTGGTAGTTGTTTTATATACATAATGTATCTTGCATTTATAATGTTACTTATGTAAATATAAATTATAGGTGCCTATAATACAAATATATCAACATATGCTCAAAATATGAAGAAGCTATAATAGCAATGAAAACCTTTATCCAATAGTACCTTCTTATATTAAAATATGAAAAAAGTGCAATAAAATATTGGCTAATTTTGTGAAGGTATGAGTTTTTAAATTAGGATATTACATTGTTCTTCAGTCATGCTTGCTATAGGATCATTAAAAGTTGAAGACGTCAGCATTTCCATGACTTTTTTTTTTTTTTTTTGACAAACTCCTCCTTCACCACTACCACTAGCAAAAATTTGTAACTTGGATACCAGGTCTTTTTAATGAAGCTTTTGAGTCTTACAAAATATGATTAATCTGATTAGTGATTCAGCCTCCTTTTGTGCTTACATTATCTAACACAAAGAGCCCCCCTACAGGTTAAAGTTTAAATGTGGATTACCAGATAAAGCTAGTCCTGACGAGGTTTCTATGGTGCAAGGAAAAATTGGATTTGCTTTTCACCTCATCTCAGGCTCTGTCATCCTGGTTTTTGCCCTGTTCCCTTGTTCACAGCAAGGATATTAATTTCGTAGTAAAATCTTTAAGCAATTATGCAGATAGCTCTGAAAAAGCAACATACACACACAATAAGAGAAGCTTAACTGAAAAATGGACCCCAGATATTCATTAAAAACAGATGGCTACATTGCCAACAGCATAACTTTGGATGTTTGGGCTAAGCTGGTATTAATCTGCCACAACACGAAGAGAAGATGAAACTGCTGGTTACGAACTATGTATTGCTTCTACTTTTTGCTTACAAAAGAATACAATGATGATTTATGGCTGCCTTTTAGATAAATATCCCTTCCCCAAATTTCTTACTCAAAGGTGAAGTAATATTTCAATAGTCTTAGCTATCACTGAACCTTCATATTCATTTACAAGGAACCAATAAAATACAAAGAATCATATCATTTAAATTTTTTTCTTTTTCTAAAATTTCTTTGGAAGTAGACAAAAATATTCTACTTAAAATTTGATATTAGGTAAATTTTCTTTTAAATCTACTGAGAATGGGATATAGGTCTAATCATATTTCAAATTCAATACAAAATATGATTTTGCATTTATATAATCAAGTAGTTAAATGTATGGCTATTTATTTGAGTTATATGCTTTTTTTCAATCTAAACAAAATCAGGAAAAATAAGGCAGAAAAATGTTTGGCCAAGTCTTCCAAGTTAATTCATGGGTGATAGAAGGGAATGCTATGCAACTGAAGCAGCACCTGTAGGGACAAATAAGGACAAATGCAGAAGGTATATATTTTTTCATTTATGCCTGCATGTGTACTAAGTCACTTCATTTGTGTCTGACTCTTTTCCACCCTATGGACAGTAGGTTACCTGGCTCCTCTGTCCACACGATTCTCCAGACAAGAATATTGGAGTGGGTTGCCATGTCTTCCTCCGGAAGATCGTCCCAACACAGGGACTGAACCCTTATTTATTTGTATAATTATCAAAACAAAGTGAATTATTAAAGAATATCATATTAAAACTAACTATATATATATAAACATATATATGTATATACTTTATATATATATATATATATATACACACATATATATATGTAGCAAGTGGTAGATAAGTTCTAATGAATTTCAAACAACTTTTGTTTTGTAGGAGAAATTCAGAAATTCACCTAACTACAAAAACACTTTCAGGGACAGAATTGCCCTTACTATGTACAGAGTCAAACTCAATCGTAACATCATGAAGACAGACATGAATGTTGCATCTAATGACTAGTTGAAACATCTTGACATTATTCTTCTTTATCTATGCATGAAGATGAACTGGGCATGAGTGTTTGACAAAGGTCCTTGTTACTACTAAAGAGTTCATTTTTATCCCTTGTAGGGTAAAATAAAAAGGGACCTGCAATATAGCACAGAGTGCTCAGCTCAGTGCTCTGTGATGACCTAGAGGGGTTGGGTGGGGAGCAGGTGGGAGGGAGGTCCAAGAGGGAAGAAATATATGTATACATATAGCTGTCTCACTTTGTTGTACAGCAAAAGCTATCACAATGTTATAAAGCAATTATACTTCAATTAAAAACACATTTATTGTAGAAAATTTTAAAAGATACACTAAAGAAAGTTATGATAATCCCTAATCTGACCACTCTGAGATGACCACCACTAATATTTATATACGTATTTCAAGATATTTTTACTGTGTATTTAAAAAACTTCTTTTTTTCTCCTAATAATCTATATGACTATCAATCCATTGCTTCCTTTGTGGCTCAGCTGGTAGAGAATCCGCCTGTAATGAGGGAGACCTGGGTCCAATCCCTGGGTTGGGAAGATCCGCTGGAGAAGGGAAAGGTTACCCACTCCAATATTCTGGCCTGGAGAATTCCATGGATTATATAGGCCATGGGGTCACAAAGAGTTGGACACAACTGAGCAACTTTCACTTTCAATCTTCTCCTGAACCTCATTTTACTGAATCCATGATATTCTAGGCATAGATAATCCAAAATTCATTTCATCAACACTCTATTGATGATAAACAGATAGTCTGAAAATTGTCGTTATTTTAAAATCTCAAAGATCATATATAAGCTAAAATTTGTATAAAACATGTGTTGCTAAGTTAATCTTCTTGTATTGCCCCTTTTTCACATATAAATAAAAACTTGTTTAGGTTAAGGTATACTCATGAAAAAAAGCAGATTCAACAGGCTCTTGTAATTAATTCATTTTTTAAAAAGTATGCTTACAGTCTGGATAAAATATCTTGTTGCTAATGGAAGCAATCACATTGTGTTAATAACCCTAAACTATCTTTCCAATCTAGTCTAAGTTCCATCATCCCTGCCCGGTTTTTCAATCACACAGATTACTTGCCATCTCTCCAGCATGCCCTATATTCGTAAATACCAGCAGACTATTGAAGATATAGTTCCTTTTAATAGCCATGGACCTGCATTCCAGTCCCTCGACTAAAGCCCAAACTACCCTGTCGACCCATCATTTCTCCCCACCTATCATAGGCATTTAGTGCTCCTATATTTAGCTGAAGGTGCTGATCTCTTTTGGGGGCTCTTTTAATTGAAAAGATTTGCTTATCTGTCTTGGAGACTGTAAGCAACTCCAGGGCAGGAACTAAGTCATATTCATTTTTGTGTTTTTTGTACTTGGCGAAGTGCCTGACATCTAACAGGCATTCTATAAACGTTCACCAAAATAAATAATGACTTGAGGACATTTGGATAAGAAGATAAAATTAGAAATAACACAGGTAAGTCTTGACCAGTGTTGCCCAAGGCTCAGCCATCTCTTGAGGCCTCAATGTTATTTTAAGGGATAAGAAGATGAAAATGAACACATGGCCTTGACTGCTTTGTTGCTCCCTTGCATCACGTGAATGGACCCAACCTGTCTGGACTCATGCAAAAAGGAAACTGTTGGTACCAACTGCGTTGGGGAATGAGGGAATGAGGTTAAATTTTGAAGCAGAAAAGAGGCAGAATAGTGATTGAATGTGAATTTCACATTTTCTGTGATTGCTGCCCTCTCTTGCCCTTAAGAATGCTCTTCTTCAAGCAGAGGCAATGTCGGGGGACATGGCTATGGAACAACACAGTTATTATTACCTTAAGGCAAATAAGTGCCAGATAACACAAGAATCTAATTAATGGACCAAGGTTCACTTGTATCATTGAATGTATATTGTGTGACACATCATGTAAGTTGCTGATAATTGTGGTGAGATCAGTGGCTCTGCAAACCTCAGCTCCACTTGCCTTGTCAGATGTACTGCCCTAAAAGGAACTGGAATGGTCCTATGAAACAGTCTTTCTCAAAAAGAAATAGTCTTCCTTCTCGTTATTGGAAGGAGGAAGAAAGCAACCCAGTAGGTAAGGGCATAGGGTTCCCAGATGGCGCTAGTGGTAAAGAACCTATCTGCCAATGCAGGAGACATAAGAGATGCCGGTTCAATCCCTGATCCCCTGGAGGAGGAAAAGGCAACTCACTCTAATATTTTTGCCTGGGGAAACCCACGGACAGAGGAACCTGGTGGGCTATGACACACGTATGGTGAGGGAATGGGGCAGAGAGTTGTTTCCTCATTGTTTACGAAGCTGCAATGTGTGGTTTTCAAACTCCTTCCAAACTAGAACCTATGTAGCTGTTTATGCACAAAAATCTCCACCTAGAATAATAACCTTATTTATTTATACAAGTCATATGTTTTATTGTTTTTCTTTTCAACTAGAAATTAGTCATATCTTTTTGTGTCTCATTTTTAAAAACAGCCTAGTTTAAGCTGGGGAATAGGAATTATGTATCTAGCTATGAGCTTAAACAGCCAAAATCTTCACTGGATATTGACACTTTTCCTTAAATCCTCTTCTCATATCAAGATGATTTTTCTGTGTTGCTATATATCATGACAAGTGTGATTAAATATTTTAGCAATATGATGATTCAACTGGCACATGTATCAAAAGCAATTTCTGTGGTTTGAAAATAACATTAAAAAATCTTTCATTTCAGTAATACCAAATGTTTCTTTGAGGTTAACATCTTGTGACAGGAAATGAACAGAGCATTAAAAAAACGTGCAACTAGACATCATATGAAAATTTAGCATATTTTCCTATAAGGAAATTTCTTTATGCAGATATTTACTTTAAACTTCTTGGTAAATAAAAAAGTATTATTTAGAATTCAATAAGAATACCTCTAAAGAAGGTATAGCAAACAAACGATGTATGAAACATTATTTTTAACTGAAATTGCTACATGAACAGCTTGTGGGTATTTTTAAATTCTGGGAATTCAAGTTTGATACCAACAATGTCTGCATTTAAAGAAGTAATGAGCAGTTTAACCCATCTTGAAGGATAGGCCAGATAATTTGCTTCAGTGATTAGGGCCCTGTGCAAATAAAGAAGAATCTACACTCCCACGTGGAAGGCAAGCAAATAAATCTATTCCATCCACAGGCCACTAGCAACACTCCATATTCTGCTCAGCAGTACCAAACACACCCTCACATCCTCAGCAACTCAATCCTACAATTCAACAAATCAACTAGTTTAGATTTATGTAGCGAGAGTATTTATTTCTACTTTTATATTCTTCCTTTATTTGCAGTTTGATTTTTAATTAATAGGTTTGTTCACTCGCTTTGTTGTAAATGAGATTTGATGATGCTCATAGGAAGAAGTACTGGAACTTAAAAGAAATTAGTTTGTCATATAGTCTATTTTTCCAAATCAAGGCATTTAGAAAATACTATGAAAAAGTCTTATGATACTTATTTTCATCACAACAATTATTAACTAGCCTAAATTAATTTCTTAAAAAACTATAAAGGAAACATTAATGTCTAGATGATGGTGTTAATACACACATATATTCTCATCAAGATAATTTTATGTGCCCAGCCTCATTGCCACCAGAGAAGCCATCAGTTGGATTCTCTAAAAGCTACTGGTCTCATTTCATACGGTGTCACCTTAGTGTGTTTGGCACAAAGTTTTTGGTGTGGTGTGGCAGAAGAAACTGAAAAACCACCACACTGGTTGTAACCACAGGTATAATTCTGGGCAGAGAGCACTCTTCCACAAGACAGACCTCAGAGCTCTGTGCCGTTCACAGCCTGCCTGCAACTCCTAAGTGGAGACTTAATTTCTTCTCTATCTAGTCAGGAGAAAAAACTCATACAAAGAGAAAAGATATCTTACTTTCACGTCTGGAGAGTAGAAATCTTTAACACTTTTCAAGAGTAGCTAAACTGAATATCCTCCGAAAATGCTAGAGGGAGAGCAATGAAATTACAAAGTGTCATGGGCCTTGAATGCGGTAGGTAAGGTTGGATTTGGCTAATGAATCTTTCTTAATTTCTAATTTGAGTTCTTACGCTAAACATCTAAAATGTCTCTGAAGGCCAGTCACCTCGCTTAAATACGTGAATCCAGATGGATATGCCCTGAGAGGGCAAGGGTGGACGAGGGGGAAGTGAACAGTTCAGATCGCGTCTAAAGGATCCCTGATCACTCAGGTATTTCCAATAAAGCCGGTTCACCCTTGCAGGCCTGACTGAGAATTTAGAAATGTCGATTTTGATGCAAAATTTTGATTTCAGATGTTGTGAATTAATTCAATAATAATAATAGTAAATCTATATAGAACAAACAAAATATGCCCATGGGTTGCATTTGGCTCATAAATATGTTTTGCTGCTGAAAATTCTGAGAAAACCAAGCATGGGCTTCGAAGTATCAGATTTTGTGCCTACTGTTGTCTCCTGCTATTACTGGTACTGCGTGGTGATTGGCTGTATAAAATAATTAGACTTATTTTGGCAAAGCACCTTTGATTTGGAGCTAGAATATTATGAGGTTTGCTAAGACATACTACAGTAATGCTCTATTATATTTCATGATGGTATTTGATTAAAAATGCAGATAGAATAATCAATATGTAAAAAGCTTACTTTTATCTTTCTGCTCCTTCTGTTACCAAATGGACTTTGTTAGTTTCCGCAATCTGCTTACTGATGTGGAAACAAACCTTTTCATTTTATCACAAAAAAACATGAGGAACCAAAGTTTTTTAATATCTTAAAAAGAAAATATTAACACAGACATAATTATAACATGAACAACTAACATTTACTTACTGTTTATTTACCATTATGGCCACGTTGAAAGTACTTTACATGCAATATTTTATTTAATACCCACAATTACCTTAAGATGTGGGTGTTATTATTAATTTTATTTTATAGATGAGTTATTATGAAATACGTTTTACTAGTTTCAAAACATACATCTATTATTATTTAAACAGTTTTAAGCTCTATATTTTTGTCCTTCTTAATAACTGGATTCCATTTCCAAATATGAGTGGAGGTTTCATAGAGAAAGATGGTATTTGAAATCAGAATTGAAAGGAAAAGGCATTTTTACTGTTTGTCCACGATGCTAACATCTAGTTGAATTTTTCATGTGTGATTCTGACCTTCCTAAGTTTTGATTTTTATAAGCATTTGTTTAATGATTAACATTATTGTAATATTGCTTAGAATATTAAAATATCACTAAGAAATTATAATAATACTTGTACTTTCTCTTTTATACTCAGGCTTATTCTAAAGAAGAGTATTACCTTTTTCTCTATTACATATATTCAAATCACATAAGTTGGCATATTTTAAAGTATTTGATAAATGAAGTTCAACTATATGTTTATATAAAATATGAGAAGTATCAGAAATTTTAGAAAGCCTTTAAAATATAACAACAATATCTTTCTATTTTATTAATTGGCTTCCAGTCAATTGCAGTAAAATTGCTTTTGAGCACAGCTGTAAGTTCTCAGTTTGAATACCATTTTATATGATTTGAGGAAATTTAAATATGCTGTGCTTTTTAGTATAGACTTTGCAACATATATGGCTGGAAAAATTTACAATTTAAATCACATGGGTAGCAACCAGCTTTTCATACAGAAAGCCATGAAAGTACAGGGGTGTGGGAAAATTTGACAAATCAAACTGGAAGATTCACAACTTAAAAGCTTAACTTTTCCTCCCCTCACCCATAATGTTGACCTTGGTCTGGTCTGTTCCTCTCTGATTGTCTGAATTATACTCTCCTTCATGGATGATGGCTTCTTATTAAATTATTTATTGACGTGCCTGACACTGGTTGAATAGATTCATTAAATTTCACAAGTTGTTGGAGTCTAGTTCACTGGAAAAAAAAAAAACCCTCTTTAGACTCCTTAAAGAACAAAAAGCGTCAAGTTTTTTGAGCTCTTTTAAAGCATTAATAAAGCATGAAAAGATATGACATCAATCCTACTAAAACACAAGAGAAAATGAATGATGTTACTGTAAATCTTTACATCAATCACACCCAATACTTGGGAAAACAATATAGTTTTGTTTGCATTTCAGAAGTGACAAACAGCTCTTGTGACTGGCTTAACATAGTCACTTTCTATTAGTCAAGACCAGAAGCAAGTCAGAATTAAAATGTGGCCCTGCGTTGCTAGGCAGCAGAGTTGTCTTGACATGGTGGTTAGTTTCCTTTTCACTGAATGACAACAGTGAAATGAAAGAAGTTTTGAAAAACTTGATAATGGTTTTCAAAGGAGGAGGATAATTGGTGGTGCTCGCTTGTGCAGCTCTGTGTGGAAACTTTCAGGCGGCTGTGAGAGAGTACTGTCACTAAAAATTTAAACTCTTGTACACAAACTTGACCTAGAGTCTTCTCCAGGTTTTGGCGGTTCATTGTCAGAACACCCCTCTGAGACCAAGGGGTGTAGGATGAAAGCATTAAGACAGATGGGTAAAGACCCAAAGGAAGAAAGGAATCAATAGTTGTGATTTAATCCATTGGTGAAAGGGAGGAATTAAGTAAAATCTTAAAAATGAGGAATGTGTAAAAGACCTTTCACCAGTACCTATAACAAAAATGTTTTAATGGCATGGCAAGTTGCATTAGAACAGAACTTGGCATCAAATGCAGGAAACAAAGGTACAAAATCTTTGGTTTAATATGCCCCAGATAAAACAATTGCCCTGATGTTATCTTTTGAACATTGTCTAGCTTAATTCAGAAAAATGTCCCCAATGTGATAACTCCCAAAACATCTGCAAACATTTCCAACTGAAGACTTTGTTGTCTGTGGTAAGAAAAGAGCCAAAAATAGAGCATATATGTAACAAAGAAAACAAATAAGAAACTCCAAGCAAACAAAAGACACACACACAAAATACACGTTGCTCACAATTTCATCCCAAACTACCTAATGCAACAACATTTTGTTTAACCATCTTTGCCATTAATTTACCCAGAATTTTAAAAACTGAGCAAAATGAACTAATATTGAAAGAAGGGACCAATTAGTGTTGGATTAACATTCATGGTTATTTACAGTTGTTTTTGTACTTGTTCTTGTGCTCTGACTTCCTAAAATTTCACAACCCAAAGATTTAGAAAAATGGGGTTGTTTAGACGCAAAGTGCAATGAAGTGGCTGTGACCATTGTGTAGACACCACCTCTCTCATTATACCCTCTCAATCAACACTCAGTACACAGGAAACCGCAATAAAGCCCATCTGCCACGGTTAATCTGCAGGCAAACCCACACCCATGTCTATGCCCGTTACTCTCCAGCCTTATTATTCTCAGATCCAAAGCTTCATAAGGGATCAGCCAAAGTCCATTAAAGTAAATAATAGCTAGAAATGACAGGCTTAGCAAGGATTGGGAGGAAGTTGAAGACCAATCTGAGCTCTGAGCTCTGATTAATAGAGAAAAGCATTAGGAGAAAAGGGGAGAAAAATGACCTCAGCCTGCTCCAAAGAATTCCTGAACCTTCGTTGTTAGGGCAAGTGCTACCATCTGAGACGTTAGTGATCCTTGAATTTCCTTCACTTTGATGCAGCTCAAATGGGAAAATTTTGAAGGTTCAGCAAGGCCCCAGACCTCAGCTGGAAAGCTGTCTGGAGTCAACCCTGTCAAAATTCTCTTGTGCAAAAGAAAGCCTTTATTAGCTAGATTGCCACAACAACAATAACAACACCCACAAATGCCCTACCTAGTCTTGGAAGGAGGAGCCTCTGCTAGAGATTACAGATGCATTTATTATTTTCTTGCACATAGTCATTTTTAAAAGTCTTCGAACAGATGTAGTAAAATAAAACAATAGAGATTCTTCAAGTGAATGCCTTTTAGGGACTAGGAATTTAGTCTGCTGGTAGGGAAGTGTGTGTGTGTGTGTGTGTGTGTGTGTGTGTGTGTATGTGTGTGTGCATATGTGTGTGTGTGTCTGTCTCTCTCTGTGGGTAGGGGCATGGTATTCAAATATTTATTCAGTTTCATCTTGAAATATGATGTTTATTTTCATTGCACAACACAGAAAAATCCTTCTCAAGCAGTTCAAGCATTGTTGAGTCAAGAGAGAATCATAAAATGCTTCAGTTATTTCAACTGTGCATTTTATATAAATTGACCAGGAAAAAAAATTCCAAATTGGTTTCGAAAGAGTTTTCTCTGTCCACCTTTTAAAAAAGTATTTTGGCAGTCTCTGTTTGATAAATTTTCTAATGAGAGGAAATACACGTAAGTGTATTTGGTTTTCAAATGAGACATTTTTGAATTTTGGAACAGTTTTGAACACTCCTTTGAAGAAATCTATACCTGGTTCATCTATTTGTGATTGGAAAAAACTTATTTCATGTCTTCTCTATTATTAAAAAATGACTTGCCTTGTAAATAAAAATACATTATTTTTTTATGAAGAAGTGAGAGTAGTAAACAGAGTTCAAAAAGTGTGAGGGCTCTTTAAAGTTAGAATTGAAAAATAACAAAGCAACCCCTGCTTGTCAGAAAGCCCTGTGTGACGGAGAGAAAGCATTTGGCAGAGGCAGCAGGTATTGGGGAAACACTAGTGATTTCTCAGGAAGATAGTAATGGTCCAGATGAGGACTTGATGTCAGGGAGGCTCACAGAATGTATTCCTTGTGCAAGTTGATGTTGTAGCGTGCAATTTTCATAAATCAAACGAAGAGGTCATGTAAAGAACCATAGTTAAAATGATGCTTCTTCGCAGATATTGCTGATAACTTGGCTAATGCACTGTTGATGTGCACGTGGTACAATTTTCATATTTTAATCTTAAGTAGAACAAGAAATGACAATTATGAAAAGACAAAATAGATACCACCAACAGCTGTAATTGCTATCTAGGCTGCTCCAAGATGGGCCAAAGACACAGTAAATCAATATTAAGTTCGCCACAAACGCAGGTATCACAACAAGAACATCATATAACATCATTATAAGCAAATTCTAATACAATTTGGACAGTTCTAAAGAATATGGGATGAACACAGAGAATGTGAGGCTGACATGTCCTCTACAGCTTCAGCTGGTATCTTAGAGGGGAAAAAAAAATCCCTGGGAATCATGGCTATGTGTTTAGTTAAGTATGCAAACTGTGCTGGTTTTAATAAATGAGTGTGAGCCTCCTTTCCACAATTTAAAATGTTAAGATCATCAAGGGTTAAATGGTTCTGCTGCATGGAATTATAAGAAGTTGAAATTCAGTAGGTTTAATATGCTAATGTTTTTGTTTATAACACTGCATCCTCTGATATATTCTGTGATATTAAAGAATACCTAATTAAAACTGGTGGGTTAAGAAATCAGCTAAACTTGAGGAAAAAAACTATTAAAGATTAAAGACAAGCAATAAATGTAACTAGAAGAATGAAACTTGAAACTGATGCAAACCTTAGCATTGAGAAATGAAATTGGGAAAAGGCAAACCGATAAGAAAACAAAAATATTGAGAAAAAGATTTAATAAAAGTGACAAATGAAAAGTGACAATTGACCATAAAATTAAAAACTTGTTTTTAAGAGTATTCTTTCAGAGTATAATGATTTAAGTGCCTTAGAAAAAGAAGGTGTGATTTTATGTATATCTTTCTGTGCATTTCCTTTATGGGAAGTGAAATAACACATACCACAGAAAAAGTGTTTATAAATTCTTATTGATCTTTTGCATTCTTTCAGAAGTTATTTCACATTTTCAGAAAAATATTTTAGATTTCAATTAAGTATTCAAAAATTTTAAGTGCAGTGAACTGTTTAGTATCTGTTTGTTCCTTATGTCCTTTCTTACTCCCATAACTGAGCACTGTTTTAAATGCAGTCTCTTCTGCCATTATACAAATATGCAATATAAAAAATACTTTTCGTCCCAATTTTCTAGCTTGCATAGAAATGCAATAAATATGGAACTAAATTTGTATTATTTTGAGAACTATTTAGTACCAGAAAAGAAATAATCTATTAAAGACTATCAGTTAGAATCAAATTTTCTTTTGTGTATATGGTAATAAAAAGCAACAAAAATAAATAAAACAGATCAATTGTTTACTATGTAGTTTTATATTAATATTTCCATAAAATTTCATCTCTTTTGAGTACTGTCTTCATGTTACTACATGGTTAGACATTCCTAGATTTCTTTACTATATATACAAATAAAAAATAAAATGTCTACATAGTATATTACTATTTTATGCCTATGTGTAATATGTTTATGAGTAGTTAATGCATGTTATTATATATAACACAAACTGATCATGTACACTGTTTCATATAACATGCATAAATAAGCAACTGGATTTTATGGCTTTGACATGCATATTTTTTAGTCACTCAAAGGCAACTGAAATTTTCATTTCATTCATGGAAAATAAAATAATTTAAATAACAAAACCACTGTGTAAATAAGTAAAGTTGTAATTCCAAATGCTCTCCATTAACCTGTGTGATAAAGTTGATTTGTTATGAACTGAAATATAAAAATAGTTATCTTTAGGTACATTGTGTTGTCATTGACACTTAAAACAGCACTCTTCTGTTTTTGATATCACAGTAGAATATTTAAAATGAAAAATGCTTTCCTTCTGCTTTTGCTGCAGAATCAAAAGAGAAAAAAAGGACTATTACTTGCTTTCTCCAGTAATGACAGTCTTCAAAGAATGGACATATGGCTAAAAAGTTAAGGCCTTTGCGCTATCCACAAGGTGTCTCCAACCTTTAAATTCTCTAGATTCCCTCCCTCCCCCATTCCATACAGCGTGAATCTATATGACCACATCATTACACTTGGAAACTTCAAAGACTTTCGTACTGATGTAAGTTGAAAGTAGAGACTTCATCAAACTTCAATATATTTATACATAATATTATATTGTATATATAATATAGTGATCATAGCTATATATTATATATATTATTATGTATATCACAGTATGTTTATAATATAGTACACATTGATAATTTTTAGCAATTCTTTTATGAGTTATGTTCGAAATCTGACCTCTTAAATAATGATACAATATAAAAAACAGGAAAAAGTGTTTAACATAAAAGCCCACTTTAGTTTGTTTATCCATGATCAAGATTTAACTTTTCAATAATCCTATCATCCAGCTACAAAAAGCTGTTTCAAGTGAGTAAAAATATAGTGGACTACACATATCTGCAAATATCTACACATACAGCTGATTCCTGGATTTTACAGACAAAAGCTGTTGGTAAACAACAATGTCTAAAGCTCATCTCATTATGAAGTGCAAATATATAACTAAGAATAGATGTAATTTCAAAGAATTCCAAGTACAGAAAGTCTTCCTAATTCAAGGCCATGGATGGCATATCTCTTTCTGAACACATAAGGAAAATGTGAAAGAGAATCTGTTTGTATGTGTGTATTTAATTGGAATGCTGTTTATCCCACTATATCTTACCACTATGTCTCTTTGGATAACAATCACAGGACCCAGATGCTAAGGGTAAGTGATATTTTCCCACAAGCGGTTTCTGGCTCCTTGGCAGACGTGGTAGGCAGTTGTGTTGGCAGCCACCGTGCTGCCTCTGGCTCTCTTATGTGGCTTTGCTGTTGAAGTGATGCTTGGCCTGCTCTGTCCTCCTGGATACCATTTCCTCCTGACAGCCCTTGGGTTTTGTGAAGCTTTATTTTGTGCAAATTCCTCATGCAATCTCTGGATGAACCCTCCTGCAAAGGCAAAAGAGGGCCTTTCTTTCTGGTTGTGTCAATGATCAGCTGAGTTACTACCTCAGGTACTCAGGAAAATCCAAAGTTTTACAATATTTGTGACTATTTTGTTTTCATTTCTGAACACACCATATCCCGACCTAATGGCCAGAGTGTTGGCCAAATGGTTTTGTATAACTGCTGTGCTTTCTGATTTTTATGTTTGAATACATGTGATTTTTAAAAGTCTTTTGTTTCCCCATTTTCATTATCATGAATAATCTTGGAAGTTTTTTTTCTCAGATCACTGATAACAACATTATAAAATATCTCTTGCAAGAAATACAAGGAAGGAATTTCGTGATTTTACCAAGTGCAGTTAGCGGATGAACTATTTACTGAAACAAAGTAGCATGCTTCTGATATCAATACAGAAGCAATACTTCATCCTCTGCATGCTTGTAATCTGGGTGACATTTTGAAGCATGTGCTCAAGTTGTGCAAACAAAGGCACACAACAGAGCCAAAGATGCTTTCAAAGACACCAATATAACTGTCTACAGCATAATTTGTGAGGCATTTTCACATGTTTCCTCACAGTGTTATCACAAAAGTAGTCATAAATGTGTACCATGTATTAAACGATTCGCTGGTTCACCATATGCCTGACCACAATCCCCATGGCAAAACAATATTTTTGGAAACCAATAGCTGCATTTTCTTTGTAATCTGAAACATCAATAAAGACCCCGAGTTTTTGGAAAGAAGTATCAGGAACATTTTCCATGGAAATACCTATTCCAATGAAACATGTGTAGAAATTGATTTCTTTCTATTCTGCCATGTTTAATCTCATGTGACTATAAAACTCCCAAATTATTGATACCACGTTTTAGTGTTTAACAGTTAAATTGGACGATACAGGTACTGTAGGGGCTTCTGGATAATTATCTAAAGCAGTTTCTTTTAATTCTCTGAAGTGTTGTGCATTGATATTAGAAATTAAGAACAAATATATTTTAAGGGGAGTGTCACTGAAGCCTCATAGAGGAATGAAGGTCATACCTCTCCTCAATAGTTAGGAATCTGTTTCGACAAAGTTTGTTTTTATGTGGAATCCTCTCTGATGCACAGAGAATGTTCTTATTGCATCCAATGTTCTGCAAACCATGTGCTTCTACCTCAGGAGAAATTATCACATTCCAATGTGACTCCAATGTTTCTTTCTGATAAATAATAAATCTAGATTCCGGAAGAGCATTTCTTGTAAAATTAGCATAAAATATCAGATTGTTGACAATTGGGCTATGAAGTATATATTCTGTTTTAAAAAGGATCAGTTTTGCTCTTCTGTAATTAAAACATTTAAGAAACATTTAAGAAAACTTCAGAGAAATCTTAAGCATTTCTACTAAACATTTTGACTATCCATCTTTAGTTCTAATTGTGAAATATGGCACTTTCAGAAAGACTACTGTTAAATTTTGGGACTATCTATGCTATAAAAGGCCCTATAAGATTATAATTACATATCTATACACTATTCTGTTAAGTTAGAATGCATTCCTCCTCTAGCAACTTTTACATTTTCATAATTGAATATTTATGTCATACAGTTTGGGTTTTTCATCTCACTTATAAGGTTTTTGGGAATGTGGAAGAGTTGGAAAGATAATTGTGGCTAAAGTCCATTTTACACCAATAGTGTCCCTAGTTCAGTTCAGTTCAGTTCAGTTCAGTTCAGTCGTCCAGTCGTGTCCCTAGCAGCATTCTCTAAAATAAGAAAACTAAAACTATTTTTGGTTCTGTTTCTGCCAGTAGGTGTCGCTGTTGGGACTTTAAGGTAGTGATCCCAATCCATAGAACAGAATTTACAAGAAAGAAGATCATGTATTACCTATATAATCGAAAAGATAGTTTACTGAGCCATGTTAACCAAACTACCCTATGAAAAGAAACGATTGACTAAAATTTTATCTCAAATAAACATGAAGCAATTTGAAATGTGAAATGACCCTACTGAAAATATGCTGGTAATAATCCTGAAGTTAAAGATATATCAGTCATTGCAAAGAAAAAATAATTTAAGAAACTCTGGACAAAATTTAAGAAACTGGAATAGTATTCTGGTGTCATTAGACTTCAAACAATATTGAATATGAAAACATAAATATTGGAAAACAAGGAAAGAGTTAGGATATTTTTGCGTTTTGAAAACTTTCAAAAGTGACACTTTGTGAAGTCAGGCAATTTTTCATGAGGGCAAAGAAATACGAGTTTCCCCATGCAGAGACAGATCATATACACCCTCATCATAAGCAATATCAAAGAATATTAAACTTCTGGTGGAAAAATAAAAATTTTTCTTTTCTCCCCAAAAGTTGCTGTAAAACAGAGACATATTCCTGGTCTCATCTGATGAAAACATGTAATGATATTTTCATGTTAAATTTCACTTTGAGGGAACTCTATTTGCTCCATATTTTTCACTATAACTAAGAAATCTTGGCAGTAAACTTTTGCCTTGCAATTAATCGAAAAATAATTTTTGTATGCTTTCGTTTTGTCTAAAGATTTTTTTTTATTTTATTTGCTAGTTGAGGGAAATATAGGGCTATATGTGGGAATAGTGTTATTACCCTCCTCAACACATACCATGTCAAGAAGTATAATTTCCTATTACAATAGCTTTAAATGTCCAACTTGCATGAGAGTCTTATGTACAAAGTTTAAGAAAAGAAAAAAATGATCTGTTATTTCTTTGTTGAAAATCTTAAGATGTCTTGCAACATCCTAGCACCTCATATATCAGAGTTTCAACAATCCTTTTATTACCTGAAAAAAAGAGAAGTAGATATGCCAACTTCAGAAGTGTGACTGCTGTTATTCAATGTTTTGTACAGCGTGTTCATTGGTGATCCATCTTGTGTGCAACTTTCCAGTAGAAGCTGAAAGTCACCCTCTCGCTTGCTTGTGTAGGGCCCACCATTCCACATGGGCAACTGCACAGAGAGACACTCACCAGTAGAGGCCTCTCTAGATTTGCCTTCTGGTTAAGAACTCAGAAAGGGCCTGGCATCCGCGGCAGTTAACACAACTGCTTGAAAAGATTCTTGTTGCATAGGGAAAAAGATCACTCTTTAATGCCCTTTTAAGTTCCACGATGTTGATTAATGTTGCCCTTTACATTAATGATGTTTCAAGTAAAAGAAAACAAATTTAAAATGGATCAATTCTATTGAGGATGCATTAATTAGACAGAGACGCTGCCATATGCTCTGGCTGGAGGGTTTGCTGGCCTTTCCCTTGTAGTTACCTGTGTAAAACCCACCCTATCCTCTACATGAATGCCCAAGCTGAATAGCCATTTGAATGAAGGCTTTAGTTTGATTCGCCATACAAGGGGTACTGTGTCACTGTGTTTTCTTTCTAGGAGTCACTAAGTGATTTCTATATCTGTTGTCATGGTGATATAGCAAAGCAGGCGAAAATGGGGGCAACTTCAGGCTTTTTCCTCACCCTCTGCACTAAGATGTTGTTAGCAAGTCTATAAAACATTGGGCTTTCTCTGAGCCTTCTTTTTGTTCTCTGATTGTCAATAAAACTCATTTTAAGGGTAACAAGGACATCTAAATGTCATCTGTCACAGTGTTAGAGAGATTAAGTTTGTTTAGGGACTTGTGCTGGACAAAGGCCACTATTTGTTCCGCAGACACAAAGCAGTGTTGGCTATCACCACTCTTGATTTAGGAGACCCAGCAACCATCGAGGAAGTATCATCTCAGTTGCAGGTGACAGAGAGGCCTTCTTGACAGAATGGCATTAAAATGACAGAAAAAAATAATTATGGTTTAGAATGAGAATCTGCACTTGCGTGTCCCACTCGCTTTGGGTGAAACCCCAGGCCTAAAGTCTCCCCTCTTAGAACTGAAGTAAGAAAACAGCTCACAAGAACCACAGGCCTGTTGAAAAATTCAACATATACACCTGATAGTCCTTGAATGAATGACAAAGAGGTAAGAAAGATTTTGCAAGGGAAGTCCAACAAGAATATGGACCGCATTAATGCAGCATTTGCTCCATAATGAGGCTAAATGTAACACACAGATTAATGAAGACATTGGTGTTATTAAAATTAAATCCTGTGGTTCATATGCTTTTCCTAATAATGAACATTGTGGCTATTGGAGAGGAAGAACAGGATTTTTTTTCTATTAATTTGGCACACATCCCAGATCTCATTCAACCAGAACCTATCCCCTGCAAAAGGCAGCCCCTGGCCTTTATGTGCCTTCGCCTTTCTATCTTATATCTATGTTAATTTGAGAGGAAAAATTTTCCCTTTATAAAAAGACTGGAGCATAGGTAATAATAAAATAATTTTAAAACTAGGATATTTCTTCCAACATAGAAGATGATCCGGAAATAGATAAAATGACACAACATGTGATGGCGGGGGGTACTCTCAGCACATCTGCCTGCACTGTGGAAATTGGTACAGAGATCATGGGGCTTTTGGAGTCTGGTCACATGAATGCATATTGAATATTATTTTATAGGAAATATTTATGGTAGTGAGGGCTACTATGTTAAAACTTAGATGAACCTTTATAAATACTGGACAATGGAAGATCTTCTGTTTTATAATTTATTAGGTCTTGACAATTTGAATTTTTATGAAATATGAATGAAAGTAGAATATTATGACTCGTTTTTTAATGTCCCTGTAAGCGCAACCCACATGTAACACACTTGTGTTTACCCAAGCATAATACTGGGACCAGAGTTCACATTTGGAAGGAAAATGTTAAACTCCCTCTTGGTTCTGTAGAGAAGGGACTATGTGTATATATGGACATATTTTAATACACTAAACTTTGTTACCTTAACTCATGCTTTCTCAAATCAATTTGAAAATTTTTGAGTTTAGTCATACTGAGAAAACGTCTGGCATACATATACAGCTGTAAATGCTGTATATTTCAACTATTGGACAGATTCCATTTTAGTTGCATATTTGAAGTTTATGATGAAGATTAACTGATAAACGCCAACATCAAGGACTAGACTTTGTTAGAAAAAATTCTTAAAGTTGCATAATCACACATTTGTAGACATGTTTGTAATATTAAACATGTACAACTGTTAAAAAAAAGCTATAGCAGGTTTCCCCTTCAAAAAGTATTCCTGAAGCAAGTTACCGCCAAGTCAGTGCATTTCTTATTTTAAGATGGAAAGATTTGTTCTGCACAAATTAATGAAAGCTAATACAGTATCGAGATGCTTTTACATCAATATTATGGACCTAGATGACTTTTGTTTAGTATCTTAATAGCTCAGTCATTTGTTATTCATTCAGCTACACATGGGACACCAGGGTGTTATGAAGGACAATACTCTCGGGGCATTTTGAGTTCAATTTGTGTTTCTCTGCTTATGCAGAACATGTGTTGGCATCAGCAATGGTTGCAACAGGGGAATCACAATATGCACTGAGTTTTTACCACACTGCGCTGAGATAATTTTCTGTTTCTCAACACAGTCTTTGGAACAGCTGAAGTATAGTTCTGGGTCACTTTTTAAACATAGATATATGCCTTCTTCCTAGTTTTAAACCTCTTAATTCTTAATATTCATTTAAGTAAAGAGTTATATGAAAGAAAAAAAAAATAAAACCCTAACAAAAAGTGCATGAAGCTTCAAAGTAGGCCCACAGAAAGGAATATTTGTCATTGATACTCAAAGTTATAGACAAGGTCATAGAAAATAGACTGGAGAAGTCCAGTGATCCCCAGACACACACACACATGCACACACACACGCACACATGCACACACGCACGCACACATACATAGAGTCATACGCATAAAGCCTTACTACTTTGTCCCACAAGGGGACATCTATTATACCCTAGATGTTTTGTAGTTTCCCAGATTCAGAGTAATTCTAATGAGTAAAGTAAAAGGAAATGGATGCTACACGGTATCATTCTTTTTCTAAATTTCCTGGGATAAATATCCTTTAAGGGCCTTTAAGTAGCTATGTAATTTGGATACATTATTTAATTCCTCTGGCCTCAGTTCTATCTCCAAGGAAAATACAGAGATGGGATTAGATAACCTCTGAGGCCTCTTCCAGTTCTACAATGCAGTTAACAAATGTATGACAAGGGTTTTGGGGGGTTTTTTAATGTCTAATAATTGGAAAGCAGCTATTTTTGTTAATAAAAGAGTAACACAACAAGAACTTAACAGTAAGATTAATAGTCCACAAAATATATAGTTTTCTTTAAAATTTACTGTGCAAAATTAAAAATCCAAGCAGTAATATTTTCAACCTCTAAAATCATTTCACTTTTGACACACAAGTAGCAAAGTTTCTATCGAATTCAGACTAAGTTAATACATCAAAGCTATGTATCATCCTGGTACAAAGCTATGTATCATCATTTAACTACTCCTTCATATTCACGAAATGGTGAAACAAGTGGAAATCTATTAATGAACAATTTATAGCCAAAAGACAATCTTTGATAAATAACACACTTCCTTAATATGTCACTGTGACTTGAACCAAATACAGCAGCTGAAACTATTTCCTTTCACTTCTCCTCTCCCATTCTGCTTCTAAGCTCTCAAGTGATGGTTTGTATTCCTATTTAGTATTTAGATATTTAGCAATCATTGCAATGTCTAAATTTATCATAAAATAGCTGACTGGGATGGACAATTTCCATTTTGTCAAATTTCTTTTCCACCTTACAGAATCCAAGATTTCATTATCAGATATGGTCACCTTCAAGCATACCTGCAAATGATAATATGAATAAAAAAGCCTAGCACCGCCTTCTCAGTAATGTTTTAACCCAAAAATGTCATACACATAATAAATAAATTTAATAAACAATAAATTAATTGAACTGATGTAATTATATGTCATTCTTTTTTTTACCTCTTCTGTTTATCCACTCTACTGACTATAGTTTCAGGATAAATTTATTCCAATTCTTGAGTATAAAATTATGTGATATTTATTCAAATTCTGTTTTATTAAGCTACTAATTGAAATACATCATCTAATAGAATCACTTTGTTAAAGATTTTTAATGATTCAACATTCAGTAATAATAATGTCTGTTACATGTGGGAAAAAATCCTAAATGTTTAAGGAAATATAAAAAGAAACAGTATGAGAGTGTGTGCCTTGGAAAAATGACCTTTGTCATATTTTCTTGTTAGTTATTGGTATCATTGGTTAATATATATTAACAACATTGAAAAATTGAATTGCATGTTTTAAAGTAATTAAAGTGTCTACAGTTACTTAAATCTTAATTTTTTAAATTAAATTCATTAATTTTTGGTAATTTATCACGTTTTAAACAATGTAAGAGAAAAAATAATAAAATCATTATATCATTAAAATAAAATGTTTTTTTGTCTCTGCATCACAGCTTACTATTTTCAATAGTACTCAGATCATTTAAAAAAAACATCTAAAACTTTGAACTTGCACATTTAAAAGACATAAATATTAATAATAAATCTAGTGTGAAGATAACATACCATAAAAGTAATTTCATCATAATACTGGCAATTTAAGAAATATTTTTAGAAGATAATTTTAAAAGCTAAATTACAACTTTGAAAATGTGACTAAAATCAGTTTGCCAATCAAATAAATATGTCTGTTTATGAAAGTATTATTTGTGACATTTTTTGGACCTAGTGATTCTCTAAAATGCATGTCATATAAACCAAAAAATCTGAATGATTAAAAGAACTAGAATTTCAGTTCTATATGAAAACCATATTCTTAACACACTTCAAGTTGAAATAACTGAGTCTGTTAATCATTTAGCTTGTATTTGTATTATCTGAAAAACTAACAGACAATAAAACAACTTAGTATATAAAGTCTGAGTAAGTGTATAATTTTTCCATTCTTAATGTATCATCTGAACAAAAGATTTTTCAGTCTGTGAAAAGAACAAAAATGAATTTTGTTTAGCTATCTTTTCTTGAGCCTCAAATATCAGCATCACTCATTTTTGTTTCAAAATTGTATACATGCTATGATAGGATAGTTTATATGTCTTTTTTAGTACCACTACCTAAATTTCTGAATGTTTAAAGGCTTTTTATATTATTCCATATATATATACATTTTTTTTTTTTCAGTGAAGTTGTGGTGAAAGTGACATGCTCACAGAGATTTCACGGTTCACCTGTGAAGATTTTTCCCTAAGTCCTGAGGAAAAAACAAAACAAAACATAACATATTTTTTAATGAATTCTTGACACAATAAAAAATGATGATTCTTTGAAAGGTAGAAAATTAGAATCCAATTAGTTGGGTTTCAACTCTATTCAAATTATATGGAATTAGTGATAAAAAGTGATATTCAGTAAGCAATACATATACATACTAGGACATTATCTTATTGCTTTCAAGCACTGGCTATCATTAGGTTAAAAATTAATTCAGGCATTAAGTTATCTTTAAATGGGGAATTTTTTCTATTGACATAACTCCATCTAGGAACAGAATAAATGATCAAAGAAATGTGTTAACAACAAAAGAATAAATATATATTTTCAAAATGTATTTGAATGTGGCTTATTTGTAAATGAGTTTATGTGTAATTTAGAAAAGAATATGTTAGCCCAAAATAACAACATCTTCATTGGATGGTGGCCATTCTGGAAACTACAAAGACACCAACTTTGCTTCTTTGTTTTTACCAGACTGAGTTTCTGTTTCCTTTCATTACTTTCTCTCTCTGTCTTTTTTTTTTTTTCTGTTACAAAGATTTATTTAGTTTATGATATTTAGCACTCCTTACTTAACTGCATTTCATTACTCTTTCTTCTCAAAGTTTCTTTAACCAAAACTGATGTCTTATTAAGGACTCTGTTCTTTAATTAAAACATTTTCTAACGTTATCATTTTATATTTTAGTCTTTCTCATTATTTAAACATAATATTTAATCAAACTGCTTTAAAATAGCTTTGAAAAGTGAATTTAAAAAGTAATATTTTATGTTCAAATAGTAATGCAATTCCTGAAAATGTTTCCTAAAATAAGACTCAAGCCAAGCCTCTTTTTAATGCCTCAACTTATGTTAGAATTTGGCTTCTTCAAAGGTTAGGCTTAAATTAGAAAATCCTAAGGAGACATCTTTGCACTTACTGAGTGAAGGGTGAGGGGAAGCCTTTTTTTTTTTTTTTTTCCTCTCTCTCTTTTCACCAGCATCAGAAAGGAATGAAGAGAAAGGTGAATTTTGCAGCAGATTTGCAGTTATTTAAAAATAAGTAAGAATCAAAGTAAAAATAAAAGTAGACTCAAGTCTGATGCCAATATTGAAAAAGTTCATATATAAACAGTTTCTCCGTCTACTTTATTTGTTTTAAATCACTCTTCGAATGTTGTTTGGGTAGGCAGGGGAATAGAATTCTGGTAGGTTTCAGTTCAAATCCTCACTGTGGAGAAAGCAAATAAATTCTCACAGCCACACTTCATTCACCTATAAAATAAAGATGAAGGTTGCAAGCTATTCTGTAACAATTAAGATAAGGCATATCATATTCTTATCAGAGAATCTGGCATCCAGGGAAGAGCTCAAAGAAGTTAGCCACTTTGATGCCGTTAGAATTTACCAGGTAATGAAGCATCAAAGAAAGAAATTTTGGTTTAGAGTCAGGCAAAATACGCTGGGTGAAAAAGTTATGTGTGGCATTGGTAAATCAGTGAATTTCTCCAAGTTTAAGTTTCCACTTCTGTAAAATAGTCTATATCTTTGTTTGAACTGCTAGACCTGTGCTGTGACAGTAAATGCTTGCAAATGTCTGGTTTACAGATTTGCTCTCTTCTTATAAAAATCATTTCCAGCTAAATGGCAACCCACTCTGGTACTCTTGCCTGGGAAATCTCATGGACAGAGGAGCCTGGTGAGCTACAGTCCACGGGGTCACAAAAGAGTCAAACAGGACTTAGCGACTAAGCAACAACAAATCCTTTCCAGCACTGCCAAAGTTAAACTTCCAGTGCAGAGCTGGGAAGAGAGAACAGTTATACATCATTATATTGAATAATACAGTACTTCACCTTATATTATTTTATATAATAATATTTCCACCATACAGATGTAATATAGTAAATACAGTGGAATATAGTAA
This sequence comes from Capra hircus, assembly GCF_001704415.2. Classification (NCBI taxonomy): domain Eukaryota; kingdom Metazoa; phylum Chordata; class Mammalia; order Artiodactyla; family Bovidae; genus Capra; species Capra hircus. The sequence goes on from NC_030808.1 coordinate 119,823,691, forward strand.
AATAATTTGGAATTGAAGAGTTTATTATCTTTGTTTTTAGTATAATTTATTTCATGTCTTTATAATTTATGTATAATAGTTGTGTTCAGCAACTCAGCTCAAGACATTCTTGAACATTGAACAGTCATCTCCTGTGGGGCCAAGAGGAGCTGGTCCATCCAGCACAACAGTGCCTAGGGGTTAAATTAGATAATACTGGTGAAAGCCCCATACTGATTTCCTTTTTAACAAAGTGCTTAGTAAAGATACACAAAGTATATATACGTATAATCTTCTTTGTTATCTCTATTATTTATCAAGTTTCTCTGCACACAATATAATGAAGTACAGCTTTTGTCTGAGTCAAACAGGGAAAGCAGGTGAAAATACGAAGACAAACAAGCAAACAAAACCTATCATTGGTCACAACTCAATCTTGAAAATGTTTCTAACTCCGTCAGTGTAATCTGTCACAACATGGTGTCAACCTTGCTGAGTATTGCCCTCCTTGATAGTTTCAAGCATATCTTTGATGACTATATGAGACATAAATGCTATAAAAAGTATACTAAAACTGTTTAAAATGCCTAGTTTAAATGAGCAGAAGAAAATCTCACATACTTTAGATATCAGTCTAAAAGGAAATATCTCAATAGTTTTCTTCCTAGATTGATGAATGCATTTGCCTAAGCGGGTTGATTTTAAAAAATTAAGCATAGCATGATTCAAAATTGGCACCCTGGGGAACCATTGCCACCATAAGGAATTCTCTGAAAAATCAATTAAAACAAAGTCGAGCAAATTAAATGACAGCTCCTTCATTGAAACTCTCAAAATGCAAACATACGAGAACTATACCAAGTTACTATATATTCAGAATACATACAAATATGTCTCCCTAATTACTAGCGTGCCATCTTTCAATTGATTTGACAAATACCTACCATATTCTAGATAGTCATGACAGGTGATTTTGCATATTACATTGATTCTTAACTTTGCCTTTTTAATATTTATTTAGACTATGTGAGAAATCCATCAGAGAAGATTGTATTTATGTAAACAAAACCAAATCCCCAAAACCCAAGGAGGGTGCAATCAAGGTATAAATAGAGCTGAATTACTGGTGGTTCAGAGGGTAAAGAGTCTGCCTGAAATGCAGGAGATGCTGGTTCAACCCCTGAGTCATGAAAATCCCCTGGAGGAGGGCAAAGCAACCCACTGCAGTATTCTTGCCTGGAGAATTCCATGGACAGAGGAGCCCAGAGAGCTACAGTCCGTAGGATCACAAACAGTTGGACACAACTGAGCAGCTAACACACACACTATGTCAAACTGAAATCCCTAATAAACTTTAAAAGTGCTCTCATACCTTTTTACATTTCTGCTATGATTACACTTATAAAGGGGATTTTTTATTTGTCTCTATCCTTTTTACTTACTACTCAGTCTTTGATTTTCTAGAATTTGTGTCAATGCCACATAAAAAATATATAAATTTAATCAGCAATAGTCATGGTTGATTGGGTTGCAAAACATAAGGGAGAGTAGTCAAGTTAGCTGAGCTGAAATTTTTGATTATAAACTAGTAACTCTAAGAAAAATTATTTTTGATATTCCCCAGACAAAAGAGCAAGAATTAGTCAATTTTCCTGTTTAGAATAGAAATAGTAAATTTTACTACTCATGTTTTAAATATAGACACATGAACATACATAAAGATATTATTATGTGGATCTGACTTATATTTGAAAGTAAAGTTGGACCTATGCTTTCCTCTTCAGATTGAGAAAGTGAAATTAAATTCTGGATTAGCATGAAAAATCATCTGAATGGTTTAAGATGTCAATTCATTGAGAAAATAATTGTTTTAGGAGAAAAACCAGGTTATTTTTCAAAGTCATTATAAAATACAGTAAAATTATTAGTTTCCTCATTAATATGTAGCAGTGCTTAATTAGATGTATAAGAAAATTGGATGTGTTGTTATAATCTTCCATGAATATTTTCAAAATTTCAAGTGTATAATGGAAATTTCTAAGTGTTATATTTTTATTTTGATGAAATAATCTTTGGAAACCCTCTTGACAAACAAGTCTTATGTTTGTACTCTTAGTAGTATATCAACATTGCTCCATAGAGCAGATCTTTTATTTGTAGGTTTTATTATGATAGAACAGAGTGTCTTACAGAGAGGGAATGTGTAAATAAATCACAGTTTCTTAAAAAAATACAGACACCTTTAGAAAATTTCCACTGGCAATGAAACTTGTTTGAGCTATATTTTTATTTCAAAATAAATGTAACTTACTGAGATTCACATTCCTTAAAGTAACTGGGGAACAGGAAAACAAAACAAAGAAGTGGAGTGAAGTCATAAATTGTAATAGACCCTAAAGGTAAAATCATTCCTAATCTGAAAGATTTAGCTTCACTTTAAAATGGCAAAAATGGAAACTAAGTATATTTTACTATAAATATATTTTAAACACTTTCATAATAATTTACAATACACTTTAAACACATGATTACTATTTGTCACTAAGGAAACAGCATGCATTACACATGTATAAGAGTATGCAGTTAGGTGACTACTTATGCCTATGACCAAAAAATAATGAATTATTCAAATTCCAAAAAACAGAAGCAATTAAATGACGTATTGTTACTCAAAAGGTCATGAGTTTCAGGAATGTAATATAAGTTTTATTTATGGAAGGCTTGTTTATGAATTCCTTCTGAATTTATTATTCAAACAAACATTAACTGTTTAAATTTAGTAAGTTTCAGAAAACATTTATTTTCTATTCAGTATGGGAAATATTGAAAATCTAGATACACATTAGTGCAAGAATCACCAAAGTTTTGAAGCAACAGAAAAAAATCAAAAAGTCCTAAATTTCACTTATTCTCTTTTCTAAAGATACTTTTCAAAGTTTAACATTTACAACCACAATTTTAAATCTTAGGGTAAATATTCAAAGGATATCAACTTAATATTGTGCTCTAAGTGAACTCAAAAATAATCATACCTATTAAGGAGATATTTTGTTTTCCTCCACCTTCTACTTAAGGGATGAACTGAATTTGTCATGTTATTGATAATGCCTGATTTGGGGGAACAGTGATTCACACAAATAGTGATTTCATTTTGTACAGAATCTTGATGCAACAAAAGCTTCCTAAAATAAAGAAACTTGACATCACATGCCTTTCTTTTATGTGTTGTATATTAAAAGTCTATATTATTAGTTAGTCACCATAAATGTACAAGCTACTATAATGATGCAACTAGAGGGTTGGTCTTTTGAGAGTCTATCATTAATGAAATTGAAAGGTTGAAAACTGATGCTTAGAACTTGATGGCTAGAGAAGATTATCTATGGAATAATTCACATTGTAATTTCAGAGCCAGAGTTTAATGCATGACTTCATTGTATTTGAAATGCAGTGAACCCCATGGTTAGCTATGTTCTCAAATGGAAACCATCCATTTTCACTTCAAAGTATACACAAATATCAAGTCAAATATAACTACATTACCTAAGATTTTGACCCATGGAAATTTCTTTACAACTTAATTGTTGAATGAAGTATTAGGATCTTGATGTAACCATCCATACTTTCTTGTCTTTGGGAATATTGTGCAACTTTGAAAAAGCCTACTGAGTATAAAAGTGAGAAAAGCATGCAATTAAAAGTTTTAGTGAACTAAATTTAAATCCTGTTACTGTCATTTATTAGCTTTACATCTTGAGTAAAAGTGATTAACCAGTCTTGATTTCCTGACTTGAAGCAAAGATTGTAAAATACATCTAAAACAGAAGCACATAGAAACACATAGAATACCTAAAACAATATCTGCCTTACACTAGGAGCTCAATATTACCCTTTCTATTCACACTCACTTCAAACTACATCTATTTTCAAACTTTTTTTTTGTCATCACATAATTGCAAATCTTGGAGAAGGAAATGGCAACCCACTCCAGTACTCTTGCCTGGAAAATTCCATGGACAGAGAAGCCTTGTAGGCTACAGTCCATGGGGATGGACAGAGAAGCTTTGTAAGCTACAGTCCATGGGGTCGCAAAGAGTAGAACATGACTGAGCAACTTCACTTCACTTCAAATTGCAAATCTAAAGGAAAATTTTGCTTAAATCAGTGGTTCTAAATCTTGGTGAATTAGAATATTCTCAGTTCAGTTTAGTTCAGTCGCTCAGTCGTGTCCGACTCTTTGCGACCCCATGAATCGCAGCACGCCAGGCCTCCCTGTCCATCACCATCTCCCAGAGTTCACTCAGACTCACCTCCATCGAGTCAGTGATGCCATCCAGCCATCTCATCCTCTGTTGTCCCCTTCTCCTCCTGCCACCAATTCCACCCAGCATCAGAGTCTTTTCCAATGAGTCAACTCTTCGCATGAGGTGGCCAAAGTACTGGAGCTTCAGCTTTAGCATCATTCCTTCCAATGAAAACCCAGGACTGATTTCCTTCAGAATGGACTGGTTGGATCTCCTTGCAGTCCAAGGGACTCTCAAGAGTCTTCTCCAACACCACAGTTCAAAAGCATCAATTCTTCGGCGCTCAGCCTTCTTCACAGTCCAATTCCCACATCCATACATGACCACTGGAAAAACCATAGCCTTGACTAGATGGACCTTTGTTGGCAAAGTAATGTCCCTGCTTTTCAATATGCTATCTAGGTTGGTCATAACTTTCCTTCCAAGGAGTAAGCGTCTTTTAATTTCATGGCTGCAGTCACCATCTGCAGTGATTTCGGAGCCCAAAAAAATAAAGTCTGACACTGTTTTCACTGTTTCCCCATCTATTTCCCATGAAGTGATGGGACCAGATGCCATGATCTTCGTTTTCTGAATGTTGAGCTTTAAGCCAACTTTTCACTCTCCACTTTCACTTTCATCAAGAGCCTTTTTAGTTCCTCTTCACTTTCTGCCATTCTAGGCCTTCTCAAAGTTGAACTCTGGAATTATTAAGATTTTAGAACAAGTTGGATTCTACAATATCATCCATAAATTATTAACTAATAAGAAATACAATGATATTTCCTGTAGGTAAAGTAAAAAAAATTATCATTGTATCATTGGCTGTCCTGCCATTAGTATCAGAGAAGGCAATGGCACCCCAGTCCAGTACTCATGCCTGGAAAATCCCATGGACAGAGGAGCCTGGTGAGCTGCTGTCTATGGAGCTGCACAGAATCAGACACGACTGAAGCAACTTACCAGCAGCAGCAGCAGCAGCAGCAGCAGCCATTAGTATGTGCCTATCGTGCAGCAACGGTAGTATTCCAAGCAATTATTATCATCTTAAAAGTATTTTTACAAAGAAAAGTTGGAAGAGAAAGTAGTTGAAGAGAGAACCAAATGAACGAGCAAACCCTAGATGTGTGCTAGCTCAGAGGTGTCCGACTCATTGCTATCCCATGGATTCTAGCCTGCCAGGCTTCTCTGTCCATGGAATTTTCCAGACAAGAATACTTGAGTGGGTTGCAATATCCTCCTCCATGGGATATTCCCAGCCCAGAGATGGAAGCCCGTCTCCTGAGTCTCCTGCATTGACAGGCAGATTCTTTATCATTGAGCCACTTGGGAAGCCCAAACCCTAAGTAGGAACCAGAAAGAACCAAGGAAAGAAGAGTTGGAAATGAACTTTGGCATTGAAAAAAAATAACAAACAAATAAAGAAGGGTACTTAATATCATCATCAAGCAGAGTTCAAAGAGAAATAAGGCTGAATATAGAATATTTATTTTGACTGGTAAATCACTGTGGCCAGCATAAATATATAACTTTTTTATTAGTAGTCTACAAGGAATTGGATGATCTATGATATCACCAAAATAGCTCTGGCTGAGATACACATGGATTTCCATGTTCTAAAATTCAATGGACATTTTTTGCTTGTTTTGAACTCCAAGCCAGATTTGGTGCTGTTGACAATTTTTCCTTATATAGTTATCTTTCCTTGGCTTAATTTATGTTAAAATTTCCTTATTCCTAACTCTGGCTAGCAGTTTTCCCTACTTTCTTCAATTTAAGTCTGAATTTGGCAATAAGGAGTTCATGATCTGAGCCACAGTCAGCTCCTGGTCTTGTTTTTGTTGACTGTATAGAGCTTCTCCATCTTTGGCTGCAAAGAATATAATCAATCTGATTTTCGTGTTGACCATCTGGTGATGTCCATGTGTAGAGTCTTCTCTTGTGTTGTTGGAAGAGGGTGTTTGCTATGACCAGTGCATTCTCTTGGCAAAACTCTATTAGTCTTTGCCCTGCTTCATTCCACATTCCAAGGCCAATTTTGCCTGTTACTCCAGGTGTTTCTTAACTTCCTACTTTTGCATTCCATTCCCCTAGAATGAAAAGGACATTTTTTTTGGGGTGTTAGTTCTAAAAGGTCTTGTAGGTCTTCATAAAACCATTCAACTTCAGTTTGTTCAGCGTTACTGGTTGGGGCATAGACTCGGATAACTGTGATATTGAATGGTTTGCCTTGGAGACGAACAGAGATCATTTTTCCTTTTTGAGATTGCATCCAAGTACTGCATTTTGGACTCTTTTGTTCACCATGATAGCTACTCCATTTCTTCTGAGGGATTCTTGCCCACAGTAGTAGATGTAATGGTCATCTGAGTTAAATTCACCCATTCCAGTCCATTTTAGTTCACTGATTCCTAGAATGTTGACGTTCACCCTTGCCATTTCCTGTTTGACCACTTCCAATTTGCCTTGATTCATGGACCTGACATTCCAGGTTCCTATGCAATATTGCTCTTTACAGCATTGGACCTTGCTTCTATCACCAGTCACATCCACAAACTGGGTATTGTTTTTGCTTTGGCTCCATTCCTTCATCCTTTATGAAGTTATTTCTCCACTGATCTCCAGTAGCATATTGGGAACCTAATGACCTGGGGAGTTCCTCTTTTGGTATCCTATCATTTTGCCTTTTCCTACTGTTCATGGGGTTCTCAAGGCAAGAATACTGAAGTGGCTTGCCATTCCCTTCTCCAGTAGATCACATTCTGTCAGGCCTCTCCAAAATCCACTGGATCATGGAAAAAGCAAGAGAGTTCCAGAAAAACATCTCTTTCTGCTTTATTGACTATGCCAAAGCCTTAGACTGTGTGGATCACAATAAACTGTGGAAAATTCTGAAAGAGATGGGAATACCAGATCACCTGACCTGCCTCTTGAGAAATCTGTATGCAGGTCAGGAAGCAACAGTTAGAACTGGACATGGAACAACAGACTGGTTCCAAATAGGAAAAGGAGTACATCAAGGCTGTATATTGTCACCCTGCTTATTTAACTTCTATGCAGAGTACATCATGAGAAATACTGGGCTGGAAGAAGCACAAGCTGGAATCAAGATTACTGGGAGAAATATCAATAACCTCAGATATGCAGATGACACCACCCTCAAGGCAGAAAGTGAAGAGAAGCTAAAAAGCCTCTTGATGAAAGCGAAAGAGGAGAACGAAAAAGTTGGCTTAAAACTGAACATTCAGAAAATGAAGATCATGGCATCTGGCCCCATCACTTCATGGGAAATAAATGGGGAAACAGTAGAAACAGTGTCAGACTTTATTTGGGGGGGCTCCAAAATCACTGCAGATGGTGACTGCAGCCATGAAATTAAAAGACGCTTTTTCCTTGGAAGGAAAGTTATGACCAACCTAGATAGTATATTCAAAAGCAGAGACATTACTTTGCCAACTAAGGTCTGCCTAGTCAAGGCTATGGTTTTTCCTGTGGTCATGTATGGATGTGAGAGTTGGACTGTGAAGAAAGCTGAGTGCCGAAGAATTGATGCTTTTGAACTGTGGTGTTGGAGAAGACTCTTGAGAGTCCCTTGGACTGCAAGGAGATCCAACCAGTCCATTCTGAAGGAGATCAACCCTGGGATTTCTTTGGAAGGAATGATGCTGAAGCTGAAGCTCCAGTACTTTGGCCACCTCATGCAAAGAGTTGACTCATTGGAAAAGACTCTGATGCTGGGAGAGATTGGGGGCAGGAGGAGAAGGGGATGACAGAGGATGAGATGGCTGGATGGCATCACGGACTCAATGGATGTGAGTCTGAGTAAACTCCGGGAGATGGTGATGGACAGGGAGGCCTGGTGTGCTGCAATTCATGGGGTCGCAAAGAGTTGGACACAACTGAGTGACTGAACTGAACTGAACTGCACTCTGGCTATTTATTAAATCTCCATTGCAGACATCTTCCTATCTTGGCTGTGTAATTATTCTAAGCTTAGTCTTTTATTCTCTTATCATTTTATAATCTCTTCTCATGCAATCTTATTCCGTGCAATCTTATTCATGTCTATAGTTTAATACATGAATTCCAAATGTTTCTCTCTAACCCAGACTTTACTGTTGTTAAAGCCTACAAGCCCTGCTACCTTTTCTACAGTTCCACCTAGACATCTCCAAAGTACTCTTAACTCATGGCATCTTCTAGAATCTTTCCCCTAATAAACTTAAATTCCCAAGTTCAGGAAATAGATACACTGCCGATCTAGGTCTGTGAGCTAGAAACTCAAGAGTCAACCCATATTCACCTTTAGTTTCTAAATGTGTCTCCAACCATTAACCACCAAATTTATTTCCTATAGGAAGGATAATTTGTTCGAGATCCAGAACTTATTATATAACTTCTTCTACTTTCAGTACCTTTTCAGTCCTCTTATAAATGCCTTAATTTTTTTTTAGAATAAAGACTAAAATATTTAATAGTGCATACAAGACACAGAATGATTTGTCTCTCTTCTACCTTTCACCAAACCCCAAAGATATTAGATGTTAGTTATTAAGGGTTGTTTAAGCATAAAGGATAACTCTACATTCTTGAATATGGAAGACCAGATGAAGTAGAGAGAAACAAATTAAACAAATTAAAGCTATCTTAAAAAGAAAGTTATTAATGCCAGAATCAAGATCTCAGAAGTAGGAGTCAATGGGTATAGTCTAAAAAGAGAAAAGATACACTTCCTAGTAAACCAGAAGAGTAAAAATTGGTACAGATGATCTTACAAAGCAGAAATAGAGAAACAGATGCATAGAACAAATACATAGATAGCAAAGGGGGAAAATGGAAGTGGGATGAATTGGGAGACTGGATTAATTTATATACACTATTGATACTATGTATAAAATAGATAACTAATGAGAATCTACTGTACAGTACAGAGAACTCTACTGAGTGTTCTTTGGTGACCTAAATGAGAAGGAAATCCAGAAAAGAGGGAATATATATATACATATAGCTGATTCACTTTGATGTACAATAGAAATTAATACAATATTATAAAGCAACTATATTCCAATAATTTTTTTAAAAAAATACAAAAAGGAGTTAAAATTATGAATATGTACCCCTTAAAGTTGTTTTCAACTAAATTTTATCTGTGATTGATTATCATTTATGTGGCCAAGCTTGTGTACTAAGTCACTTCAGTCTTATCTGACTCTTTGTGACTGCATGGACCGTAGCCTGCCAGGCTCCTCTATCCATGGGATTTGCCAGGCAAGAATACTGGAATGGGTTGCCATTTCCTTGGATGTTAAAACTCATTACTAGACAAGACATAGGTAAATCTTTAAATTTTTTTATTATTGGGTTTCAATTTAAGATATTCCTTCTTCAGAAATGTAAAATGTTTATAACTTCTTAATTTGCTTTCCCAATAATGTCATAAAGCTACCATGTGCAGTACCTTTATTTTTACTGGAAGATTTCCTACTTTGTAAAGTAATTATTCTCCAATTAAAAAAATAAAAAGATTTTCTGTGAGTTTTGCAAACTGAACAATGCAGCTGTGCATTTTTTCCTAGGAGATGACACCAAAGAGCAGGTCCACCCTAAAAAGGTGAAAATTCACACTGTTGAAGACATTCATAAGAAGCTGCTAAAGACACTGAGAGCAATTCCAGTTATTAGCAGATGTGTGCTCTTGTGAGTGTATAAGTACCTCTTCATATCACTTTATCGCTCATAAAGTGTCACTGTGTAAACTCCTTTCTGGGTGGAAGCCAAGCACTTTTGGAAGCTGAATAACTCTTTCAGGCAACTAGAGGTCTATTCATTTCATTAAAACAGTGAATAGTGCATGAACTAGAAGAATCTGATTTAATGAGCATTAAATAATTCATTTTCTGTATAATTTTACTTGAGATGTGACTGTAAAGTATGGAGATTGATTTTTACATGCATATTTGAACATAAAAATCATAAGAACTGATATTTGTAAAGAGAATAATGTTGAGATACTGTATGTTTATTTCAATAACGATTTCAACAGCTAAGAACATTTGATAATCATATTTTGAAATTAGCTTAAAAGTAAGATAATTGGCCAAATAAATTCTTTGGAAATTTTCATCATAAATACTTTTGTAGAGACTAAAGTGCAATTTCCTGTTTCAAGGTTTTTGTTTTCTTATTAAAATTGGAAAACTAAAATTGAGGTTTGGAAAAAATAAATCTTTTACAGGTTAGCATTAGCATTAATGTTTTGAGGTTTAATCTCCTCTGAATTAATTTGTAGATGCCAAGGGGGCTAGCATTATAAACACAGGTATTTAGTTGGTGCCTGCCCACATCCCCAGTAAATCTATAACTGGTAGACTGTAAAGATAGGGTAAAAGTCAGTAAAAGTCCTAGCGAATACAAAAAGAAATTTTGATAAATTTCTGTGGCCACACCAGCAATGCTGCTGCTGCTGCTGCTGCTAAGTCGCTTCAGTTGTGTCCGACTCTATGCGACCCCATAGACGGCAGCCCGCCAGGCTCCCCCGTACCTGAGATTCTCCAGGCAAGAACACTAGAGTGGGTTGCCATTTCCTTCTCCAGCAGCAATAGGATATTAAACACAGCTACTCTAATCTGTCCATCTTTGAAAATAATGTCACCAGGGAACAAATTAGGCTACTTAAAGAAAACAAGTTTAGCTAAAGACATTGGCTTTCCAGGTGGCACAGTGGTAAGGAATGTGCCTGCCAATGCAGGAGACGCAAAAGACGTAGGTTCATTCCTAGGTTGGGAAGATCCCCGGGAGGAGCAAATGGCAACCCACTCCAGTATTCTTGCCTGGAGAATTCCATGGCCAGAGCCTGACAGGCTCGAGTCTATGAGGTCACAAAGAGTTGAACACAGACTGAGCTACACACACGCACACAAGACATCTCTGTCATTTTAAAAGCAAGAAAGCAACAGAGATTGCCTTCTAGATTTTCAGGGGAAACAAACCCTGTCACACACATTGCTGTTTTTGAAGGGAAATAATACTCATACACACTCCTAAATATGCAGGGTCTGAGAAGGTATCCACATATTCTTCTTGATAGTATATTAATTGAACAATGATCCAGATGTCTTAAAGTGTAAATCTTCCTATAAAATGATGAATGGTGAACACTCTTACTAAATAATGTTTTTATTCAATAATTTTTAAGTCAATGCTTAGTGCATTAATGTATTAGTTTATTTCAATTCCAATAGTGATGACTTCACGTCTATTTGGGGAAATCTAAAAATGTGATACAAGAGCTTCATTAGAGGAAGAGGAGAGAAAAAGCAGCAGAGACAGGACTCTGCAAGAGGTTGTCACAAGATTCCAGCAACACAAGCAAATGTGTACTTTCTGAAGATAAGAGATATAACCAAAACTGAAATATCCATGTCCCTTTTTTGAACAAGCAGGACTTTCGGATTGTGTTTTGTTTATAGAAACAAAGAATGTGGCATTCTATGAAGTACCATGGAGACATAGAATGTGAAGTAACTCAGACATTAAGACTTGAATTATGAAAATCAAACATCTTGGGATACTAGTAAAGTATCTCTCTATGGGCTTCTGTGGTGGCTTAGTGGTAAAGAATCTACCAGCAGTGCTAGAGATGTGGGTTTGGTCCTTGGATCAGAAGATCCTCTGGAGAAGGAAATGGCCACCTATTCCAGTATTCATGCCTGGGAAATCCCATGGACAGAGAAGCCTTGTGGGCTATAATCCATGAGGCTGCAAAAGATTCAGACATGACTTAGTGCCTAAAGCGATACAACTTCCCAAAGGAATCTTTTGCAAATAGCTGATCCTTGTTGATTTAACAATGAACTTTTAAAAAGACACTAGCAGAGCTTGGATGCGATATCACCATAATTATGAAAGAAAAGAAAAAAATAGCAGAACTTTCCAACAGATGAAGCCTATTTACCAGAAAAATGTGGCTACTTAGTTTGTGAAAGATGTGAGCAATAATTGCCCAATATTTTTCAGTAATGAAGTAATTGCTTTTTTGAAGAGAGACCTCAAAGTAGAAAGGCAGAAATTCAGGGAAGAAAAAGAAAGTCAATAAAATACAATATGGCCTGCCACAACTCCCCCAAAAAGAAATAACATGAAAGATTAATCCAAAATAAATATTTTAAAATATAGGAAAGTAAAGGAAAATAGGAATTATGTATTATAAAATACAGTAAGTTATAAGAAGAATTTTTAAAAGTGTGTTCTGTGTGCTAACTTGCTTCAGTCTTGTCCGACTCTTTGCAACCCCATGGACTGTAGTCCTTCAGTCTCTCTGTCCATGAAATTCTCCAAGCAAGAATACTGGAGTGGGTTGCCATTCCCTCTCCAGGGGTCTTCCTGACCCAGAAATTGAACCCAGGTCTCCTGCATTGCAGGAGGATTCTTTACCATCTGACCTACCAGGGAAGCCCAAATGTAAGCTATGGCTAAGTATTTCTGCAAGATAAATACCTAGAAATGTAATTATGAGGTAAAAATATAAATACATTTAAATGTATTTTTCTAAAATAACTTGCAGAAAATTTAAAAATGACACCAACACTGTAGTCTCACAAACTTGTTTTAAACATTTGTACAAAAAATTGTTCTTTTAATTAAACTTATGTGTGTGTGTGCTCAGTTGTGTCCAACTCCCTGCAACCCTATGGACTGTCACCCTTTAGGCTCCTCTGTCCCTGGGATTCTCCAGGCAATAATACCAGAGTGGGTTGCCTTTCCTTTTTCCAAAGAATTTCCCCAACCTCTTTTAAACTCGTATCTCCTATATCTCCTGCACTGGCAGGAGGATTCTTTACCACTAAGCCACCACACTGTGCTGCTGTGCTTAGGTGCTCAGTTGTGTCTGATTCTTTGCAACCCCATGGACTATAGCTGGCTCTTCTGTCCATGGGATTCTCCAGGCAAGAATACTGGAGTTGATTGTCATGCCTTTCTCCAAGGGATCATCCCAACCCAGGGATCGAGCCCAGGTCTCCTGCACTGCAGGTGGATCTTTTACCCTCTGAGCCACCACAGAAGCCCATGAATACTGAAGTTGGTAGCCTATTCCTTCTCCAGGGGATCTTCCCAAACCAGGAATGGAACCGGGCTCTCCTGAATAGCAGGCAGATTCTTTACCTGCTGAGCTACCAGGGAAGGTTTTAAAAGATGTTTTAAAATTGAATTATTATGTGAGACCTCTACATGCAAGAAACAGAACTTGCTGAATAGTACGGATCTGACATTCCCTTCAAATGACAGTTCCCAAGTTGAAGAGAATTGGAACTTCTGAAAATAAAGTCTTCAATTTAAAAATTTAAAAATAAATAAAATATTTTACAGCTATTGCCACATAGATCTACAGTGACATTACCATTCCCTATCCAGAAAAAATGGAATGAAGCCACTTATGTTCTTTTACTTTCACTTTTTATTTTTTTAATGAAATGCTTTCACACTGTATACCACCGTTAAAAAAACTCCACCACTATGATAGGTGTCAGACTTTATTTTTTGGGCTCCAAAATGACTGCATATGGTGACTGCAGCCATGAAATTAAAAGACACTTACTCCTTGGAAGGAAAGTTATGACCAACCTAGATAGTATATTCAAAAGCAGAGACATTACTTTTCCACCAAAGGTCCATCTAGTCAAGACTATGGTTTTTCCTGTGGTCATGTATGGATGTGAGAGTTGGACTGTGAAGAAGGCTGAGCGCCGAAGAATTGATGCATTTGAACTGTGGTGTTGGAGAAGACTCTTGAGAGTCCCTTGGACTGCAAGGAGATCCAGCCAGTCCATTCTGAAGGAGATCAGCCCTGGGATTTCTTTGGAAGGAATGACTCTGAAGCTGAAGCTCCAGTACTTTGGCCACCTCATGCGAAGAGCTGACTCATTGGAAAAGACTCTGATGCTGGGAGGGATTGGGGGCAGGAGGAGAAGGGGACGACAGAGGATGAGATGGCTGGATGACATCACGGACTCGATGGATGTGAGTGTGAGTGAACTCCGGGAGTTGGTGATGGAAAGGGAGGCCTGGCGTGCTGCAATTCATGGGGTCGCAAAGAGTCGGACACGACTGAGCGACTGAACTGAACTGAACTATGATAGGTGATAGAGTGGTATTATATAGTTGTTTAAACTAAAATTTTAAAATCATATGGTAAAAGAATTCTTACTGAAGCTTGCATTTCTGTGTCTGAAAATTGGCTGTCCACGAACATTTCTCATTTTACTGTTGATTGTTTATTGTTTTTGATATGGATTCAGAAGAGCTCTTTACATGTTAAGTAAATCAATACATTTTACTGGTTTTATGTATTATAATAAGTCTTCCACAGATTGTCGTTTTTTTTATTGATGTTCTTTTCCACTTCTGCAGACAAGCATTTTAAATTTTAAGGTAACTAAAATCATTTTGTGCTTAATTAGAAAGGCTCTCTTCCTCTATAATTTTATTTTCACTTTGCATAAATTCCCCTATATTTAAACGCATACATAGTGTACCATCTATTGATACATCGTAGTTTTTTAGCCTATTCCTAGTCATTGGTTATTTCTTGTTGTCTTTTATTTATTTAAATTCTAAGCAGTGTTGATAGAACATCCATAACTTTTACATACATTATTTTAGTCAGGTCTGTCTCCTTATGGCTATTTATTTTGTCTTATAATTACAGGTTCAAATAGCATTCTTGTATTTAATACTTTTCATGTATAACCCTGCCACACAACCCTCAGTGAACATTGTTACAATTTACAAGCCCACAGGCAGTATACAAGAGATATCATTTCTTGACATCATTACCAACATTGAATGTTGTTAGTCTTAAATATTTTTTTCAATAGTAAAGTTTTGTGTTCACACTTAGAACAAATATGAATGACATTATTTATACCCAGTCCTTTGTATCTTTTTTTCTAGATTTCTTTTCTACTACTTTTTACTTCCAGCTTAGTTCATTTCTTGTGCCATTCAGGCAAGGGACGATGGCAGGGAGAAAGTTACCCTCTGGGTAAATGGTAGACAAAATACACAATGAGAAATTCAGGTTGTTTCTGCTCTAAATAAGGGGATAACTTGTTTTCAGAAACTTATTTAGATGTTTGTGTGTGTGTGTGTCTTGTGATAAAAACATCATCTCAATTATATTTTGTTTGCTCCCCCAGCACATTTAAAGTTCCAGTGTATTCTGTTCTCACTTGTCTGGGGAAAAGATGGACTTTGTCTGTGAAGCTGAATGAGACTCAGATTTCATATTATTTTCTTGCATTCCCTATCATCATAAGTGGCAGAGCAGGGCAATTCATCCTTTTTCCACTGAAATCCTTCTCTGTGGCATAAAGCTCCAGGCAGGCAGGCTGGAGACTTGCCTGTCCTCCAAAGGCTGCAGTTGTAAAACTGCTCTTGCAAGATCAGACCCTTGCTAATTACAGTACTAACATCTATTAACTTTTTCATTCATCGCAAATTTTCATTCATTTCTTAAGGCTAATACTAATTGCAACTTTAAGAAAATAATAATGCTAAATAGGGCAAGCAATCTGGGAACCCAAATGGTATATTCCCCTCCTGATACACATTCTCTCATTAGACACATTCACAGAGGAGGAAAAAATCCCTCCAAAGAGCTGGCACTGCAAATTATTATTTTTATAAATTATGTTTGTTCTAAGGTTATTGAATATACAATTTTTTTAACTTATAAAGTGAGAGTTTGGGGATAATCGACTTGGTAAGCAGTCTCAATGGAGAGTTTAAAATGAGGGAAAACATATTAAAGAGGAAATAATAAGAGGAGTAAAGTACTAGACCTTGAAACATAATCTAGGATAAACCAAAGGGACTCTTAATAAACATGATCTTTGTTAAGTTTGCTCTGGATATAACCAGCAAAGATCACAGGAATATTTTGCTAGTGAAGAAAAAACCTCTTCCCTAAAATGATTCCCATGCTTGGTCTGTTCTTGACCTTCTAGCGAAAATTATCATATCAAAATGGTAGCTAAAATAAAGTAAAATTACTTTCATTGGATGAAGAGAAGAATGCACTCTTATTTTCTTATTTATCAGTTTGGTAAGAATTCATTGACAAGTCAATCCTTATAATTAGTCATTTCCTAGTTATGCAAATCAGAATTCCCTTGCTTGTGTTTGTTCCTGGGACTTCTGGGTACAGGATAAGTTTCTATTCATCAAAATTGCATTTTAGGGCTTCTACTTCCTAAACTATGTTTACCATTACTGTCAGAAGCCAAATTAGCATTCCCATTTTATTACAAAATAAAATATTACAAAAGTTTAAAGGGAGTAAATAGAGTGGTATGAGTTAATAAAATCTAGTTTGTATTCAGGTAAATGTCAACTAACTTGAGATGATGAGTATGCTTACTGTTCTTCAGCAGAAATGGCTAGCACGGTGCAGTCCATAAGCTTGCAAATAGCAGGACATGCAGAGTTGGACACAACTTAGCAACTGAACAACTGTTCTTTGACCAAAGTACAATAACATATGCAGCTGCAGGTATGGCAACCATATATGGGACTTTATCTTTCCTGGTTCATCAGCTGTATTCAAATGTTGAAGATGAAATTTTGGAGCTGTGATAATCCACAGTTATACAATAGAGGTGATCCCCTTAGGACTTATTCTCATCCACAATGACATTAACAAGTTCTTAAGACTTGACTCAAGGAGTTTCTTTCCATTCAACAAACATTCAGTCATTTCCAGAATCAGCTGGGGAAGAGCCAGTTATGGGCTCAGTGTGATGACCTCTCAAAGGTTCAGTTCCATCACATGATGGGTTTTGAAGAGCTTCTGTCCCAAATTTTAAGATTCCACTTATTGGTAATTAGTAATATTGACTATGCTAAAGCCTTTGACTGTGTGGATCACAATAAACTGTGGAAAATTCTGAAAAAGATGGGAATACCAGAGCATTTGACCTGCCTCTTGAGAAACCTATATGCAGGTCAGGAAGCAACAGTTAGAACTGGACATGGAACAATAGACTGGTTCCAAATAGGACAAGGAGTACATCAAGGCTGTATATTATCACCCTGCTTATTTAACTTCTACACAGAGTACATCATGAGAAATGCTGGGCTGGAAGAAGCACAAGCTGGAATCAAGATTGCCGTGAGAAATATCAATAACCTCAGATATGCAAATAACACCACCCTTATGGCAGAAAGTGAAGAGGAACTAAAAAGGCTCTTGATGAAAGTGAAAGTGGAGAGTGAAAAAGTTGACTTAATGCTCAACATTCAGAAAACAACGATCATGGCATCTGGTCCCATCACTTCATGGCAAGTAGTTGGGGAAACAGTGGAAACAGTGTCAGACTTTATTTTGGGGGGCTCCAAAATCACTGCAGATGGTGACTGCAGCCGTGAAATTAAAAGATGCTTATTCCTTGGAAGGAAAGTTATAACCAACGTAGATAGCATATTGAAAACCAGAGACATTACTTTTCCACCAAAGGTCCATCTAGTCAAGGCTACGTTTTTTCAGTGGTCACGTATGGATGTGAGAGTTGGACTATGAAGAAAGCTGAGTGCCAAAGAATTGATGCTTTTGAACTGTGGTGTTGGAGAAGACTCTTGAGAGTCCCTTGGACTTCAAGGAGATCCAATCAGTCCATTCTGAAGAGATCAGTCCTGGGATTTCTTTGGAAGGAATGATGCTAAAGCTGAAACTCCAGTACTTTGGCCACCTCACGCGAAGAGTTGATTCACTGGAAAAGACTTTGATGCTAGGAGGGATTGGAGGCAGGAGGAGAAGGGGACGACAGAGAATGAGATGGCTGGATGGCATCACTGACTCGATGGAGGTGAGTCTGAGTGAACTCCGGGAGTTGGTGATGGACAGGGAGGCCTGGTGTGCTGCGATTCATGGGGTTGCAAAGAGTCAGACACGACTGAGCGACTGAACTGAACTGAACTGAATATGTTTCAACAGAGAGGAGAGGGAAATAGAAACTAAAGGTACTTTTTACTATAAATACTGGCCTTGTAAGAATTACAAACACAGTTGAGTCACTGTTTTTATTACACAATAAAACAGAGGCCACTCTTAAGCTTAGTCATAAGAACTGCTTGTCATAATAGCTTCTGAAATATGAGTACATACAGCAAAACTGGTAAAGGTAAACACTTATTTAGTGTCCCAACAATAGTATCATGGGGTATGAGAGTAAATTAAAGGAAAATAGAGCTCAGATTAATAAATATGTCAGTTACAACATGTGTGTTCTTTTGCAATTAATCCATAGTCTAGCTTGTCAATGTTACTTTACCCACTGTTTCTCAGTTTGGTTGTAGGTCCCTAAAGTTTGTGTGTGACTTAATTTTTGTATTTTGTGCAATGTTACTGCCTTTAATTTTGTTACTTCTAGCTTTTGATACTAAATAAAACATATAGTTTTATAGTTACAAGAGCAGTGAGACTGCTGGAGTGGGTTGCCATTTCCTCCTCCAGGGGTTCTTCCCATCCCGGAGATCAAACCCTCATCTCCTGTGGCTCCCTCATTGCAGGTGGATTCTTGACTGATTAGTCACAAGGGAAACCCCGAAGTATGAACCATATTTGTATTAAAATATAGATACTCTAAATATTCAATAAGAAATTTTTAAAAACCCTAATAGGTGGAACTGACAAAAACAAAACAAAAACCTTCCATAAGACATTGGACAAAGAATTTCACTACTGATTTCTTTCAGATATTTAAGAACCAAAAGGTTTTATCTATTTATACTTTTTGAGAGGTTATTTTACAAATTAAAACTTCTCCATATGTTTTCAAAGCTAAACTGATAGAATATAAACAGGATAGCTCAAAAACACTATGGTGCAAAATTGCATATAATAAACAGGAAAAATCAAATTAAATATTAACAAGCGTGAAGGAATCCCACTAAACAAAAAGATAAGAAAATCCTATTCAGTTCAGTTCAGTTCAGTCGCTCAGTCGTGTCCCACTCTTTGTGACCCCATGAATTGCAGCATGCCAGGCCTCCCTGTCCATCACCAACTCCCGGAGTTCACTCACACTCACGTCCATCAAGTCCATGATGCCATCCAGCCATCTCATCCTCGGTCGTCACCTTCTCCTCCTGCCCCCAATCCCTCCCAGCATTAGAGTCTTTTCCAATGAGTCAACTCTTCGCATGAGGTGGCCAAAGTACTGGAGCTTCAGCTTCAGCATCATTCCTTCCAAAGAAATCCCAGGGCTGATCTCCTTCAGAATGAACTGGTTGGATCTCCTTGCAGTCCAAAGGACCCTCAAGAGTCTTCTCCAACACCACAGTTCAAAAGCATCCATTCTTTGGGGCTCAGCCTTCTTCACAGTCCAACTCTCACATCCATACATGACCAAAGGAAAAACCATAGCCTTGACTAGATAGACCTTACGGAAACACCCAAATGAACTTTTTGGCCAACTTGATAGTATTACATAAGGTAGTTTCACTGCCCTAAAAATACTCTGTTCTATTACTCATCCCCCTTTCCACCAACTCCTAGCAATTTCTACCCCTCAAATTTTTTTCATAGTAAAAATAATTCTGCCTTTTCTAGAATGTCATATAGTCAAAATCATACAGTATGTAGTTTTTTACATTGGATTCTTTCATTTATTAATATTCATTTAAATTTCCTTCAGAGGGAGTGATGTTAGCAAGATGATGAAATAGACAGAAGCCCCTCACACATATCCTCTCCCAACAGCAGTAATTTGGTAGCCATTCTCAGAAGAAATGTACCTCTGTGGGAACTTGGGATCTATATAGGAGACTGTGAAATTAAGAGAGGTCCAAAACCAAGGAAGGCTCTTTGAAAAGGCAAACCTGTGCCCAACTGTGTGGTCCTACCAGACCAAGAAACAACTCCATCCTCCTGTGGACTAAGCTACACCATTTGACCTTTGTCTTGCCATGCAATGGCCCATGAAGTGTTTCAGTGATCTGGCTCCAGCTCCACTCAGCTGTAATCTGGAAGCCCTTTGAGTCAAGCTCGCCAGACTCAGTCTAACTTTCCATTCTGAAATGGCCCTGTCACTGGGCTCCAGTCCCTCATCTATACTCCAGAAGCAGTCTTGCCAGCCCAGAAACCACAGGGAGACATGCCTATTTGTGCCTCTGAAAGAAAGCCAACAGACCTCGATCTGACAGCAGATCTTAAAGTGGTGTTGTGACTCAGCTCCAACAACTCCCAGCTGTGGTTCATGAGCAGGTCTGCCTACTCAAAGCCCACCAGGAGAAGCAGCCGTCAGTGTCCTTGGAAGTAAGCCTGCCAAACTGGGTTTGACTGAACCCTGAGATGGTACTTTAATTTGGCTCCAGGCTATCATAGTTCAGTTCAGTTCAGTCGCTGTCATGTCTGACTCTTTGCGACCCCATGAATTGCAGCACGCCAGGCCCCCCTGTCCATCAGCAACTCCTGGAGTTCACTCAGACTCGTGTACATTAAGTCAGTGATGCCATAAAGCCATCTCATCCTCTGTTGTCTCCTTCTCCTCCTGCCCCCAATCCTTCCCAGCATCAGAGTCTTTTCCAATGAGTCAACTTTTTGTATGAGTATTGGAACTTCAGCTTTAGCATCAGTCCTTCCAATGAACACCCAGGATTTTCTCCTTTAGGATGGACTTATTGGATCTCCCTGAAGTCCAAGGGACTCTCAAGAGTCTTCTCCAACACCACAGTTCAAAAGCATCAATTCTTTGGCTCTCAGCTTTCTTCACAGTCCAACTCTCACATCCATACATGACTACTGGAAAAACCATAGCCTTGACTAGACAGACCTTTGTTGGCAAAGTAATGTCTCTGATTTTTAACATGCTATCTGTGTTAGTCATAACTTTCCTTCCAAGGAGTAAGCGTCTTTTAATTTCATGGCTGCAGTCACAATCTGCAATGATTTTGGAGCCCAGAAAAATAAAGTCTCACACTGTTTCCAGTGTTTCCCCATCTGTTTCCCATGAAGTGATGGGACTGGATGCCATGATCTTTGTTTTCTGAATGTTGAGTTTTAAGCCAACTTTTTCACTCTCCACTTTCACTTTCATCAAGAGGCTTTTTAGTTCCTCTTCACTTTCTGCCTTGAGGGTGGTGTCATCTGCATATCTGAGGTTATTGATATTTCTCCCAGCAATCTTGATTCCAGCTTGTGCTTCTTCCAGCCCAGCGTTTCTCATGATGTAGTCTGCATAGAAGTTAAATAAGCAGGGTGGCAATATACAGCCTTGATGTACTCCTTTTCCTATTTGGAACCAGTCTATTGTTCCATGTCCAGTTCTAACTGTTGCTTCCTGACCTGCATTTAGGTTTCTCAAGAGGCAGGTGAGGTAGTCTGGTATGCCCATCTCTTTCAGAATTTTCCGCAGTTTGTTATGATCCACACAGTCAAAGGCTTTGGCATAGTCAATAAAGCAAAAATAGATGTTTTTCTGGAACTCTCTTGCTTTTTCAATGATCCAGCAGATGCTGCCAATTTGATCTCTGGTTCCTCTGCCTTTTCTAAAACTAGCTTGAACATTTGGAAGTTCACGCTTCATGTATTGCTGTAGCCTGGCTTGGAGAATCTTGGAGAATTTTGAGCATTACTTTCCCAGCTGTGGTCAAAGAGCGGTCCTGCCCACCTGGTGACCTGATGGGAGACATTCATGTCTGTGCCTCTAGAGCCAGGCCTGTAGACTTTGGACTGGGCTTTTAGTCCTAAAGCAGCCGTAAGACTTGTTCAGGGCCAGTTCTGCCTGCCCAGGGACCCACCCAATGACCTGGCAGGAGCCCTTTCAGGGACTTGGCAGGAGCCACACAGCCTATGGGGATTCCCAGGCAGTGCAGCTATAAAAAGCCTGCCTGTCAAAGCAGAAGACACAAGAGACGCAGGTCTGAGATTCAGGTTTGATCCCTTGGAGGAGGAAATGGCAATCCATTCCAGTATTCTTGCCTGGAAAACTCCATAGACAGAAGAGCTTGGTGAGGTACAGCTTATGGGGTTGCAAAAAGTTGGACATGACTGAGCACACACACCTGCATGCACACACACACACATACCATATATACACCTGATAACAGCCTCACTGTCTGTGGACCCAAGTGCAGACCCTGGAGCTGATTCTTTCCCTCATATCCTCTGAACAAAGTCCTAGAGGCAGTCCCATACACCTAGGGACCAGACAGGATCCGTATATGCCTGAACTTATGGTAATAGGCCCACCAACAGCAGACCCCACTGTGAACTACATGACTTCTGATTCCAAATAATAATATCTGTTCCCTATGTCTTGGCATTCTCTCAGAGAAAAAAATGACAAGGAGATAACTTTTGATTCAATTTAAAGTGATAATTTTGAATTGTTAAAACTAGCTAAAGAAAACGAAAACAACAAAAACCTAGTGTATTTATTACTTGTAACACCAAAAGTGTTCAGGTGCAATGTGTCCCAGTGCTGGTTGATTTTAGGTCTTCCAGTCTGGCTGAATCTAGCTGCATTCAGAAAAGTCTAGATGGAAGAAATAAAGCAAGATATAGAGTCACTGAAAATGACACTAATTTATCCCCAATTTCCCATATAGGAATGACGGTAGTTGTGGTGGTAGATGTAGTGAGGTCCTACATCCAGTATTTCGCCTGCTCATTTTCATATCTTTCTAATTTTCTAAGAATGCAGTCATGGTTGACAGAGCTGATGTGCTGTAGTGAAAAACACTAGAGAGATGTTCATGCCTTCAGTGATCATAGGCAAAAACCATTTAATTTCTTACAACCTATGTAGTAATCTGTATAGCAAATGCAAAAAAGCAAAATGGCTGTCTGGGGAGGCCTTACAAATAGCTGTGAAAAGAAGAGAGGCAAAAGCAAAGGAGAAAAGGAAAGATAGAAGCATCTGAATGCAGAGTTCCAAAGAATAACAAGAAGAGATAAGAAAGCCTTCTTCAGAGATCAATGCAAAGAAATAAAGGAAAAGAACAGAATGGAAAAGACTAGAGATCTCTTCAAGAAAATTAGAGATACCAAGGGAACATTTCATGCAAAGATAGGCTCGATAAAGGACAGAGATGGTATGGACCTAACAGAAGCAGAAGACATTAAGAAGAGGTGGCAAGAATACACAGAAGAACTGTACAAAAAAGATCTTCACGACCCAGATAATCATGATGATGTGATCACTAATCTAGAACCAGACATCTTGGAATGTGAAGTCAAGTGGGCCTTAGAAAGCATCCCTATGAACAAAGCTAGTGGAGGTGATGGAACTCCAATTGAGCTATTTCAAATCCTGAAAGATGATGGTATGAAAGTGCTGCGCTCAATATGTCAGCAAATTTGGACAACTCAGCAGTGGCCATAGAACTAAAAAAGGTCAGTTTTCATTCCAATCCCAAAGAAAGGCAATGTTAAAGAACGCTCAAACTACCACACAATTGCACTTATCTCACACGCTAGTAAAATAATGCTCAAAATTCTCCAAGCCAGTCTTCAGCAAGACGTGAACCATGAAATCCCTGATGTTCAAGCTGGTCTTAGAAAAGGCAGAGGAACCAGAGATCAAATTGCCAACATCCGCTGGATCATGGAAAAAGCAAGAGAGTTCCAGAAAAACATCTATTTCTGCTTTTTGAATATGTCAAAGCCTTTGACTGTGTGGATCACAATAAACTGTGGAAAATTCTGAAAGAGATGGGAATACCAGACCACCTGACCTGCCTCTTGGGAAACCTATATACAGGTCAGGAAGCAACAGTTCGAACTGGACATGGAACAACAGACTGGTTCCAAATAGGAAAAGGAGTACATCAAGGCTGTATATGGTGACCCTGCTTATTTAACTTCTATGCAGAGTACATCATGAGAAACGCTGGGCTGGAAGAAGCACAAGCTGGAATCAAGATTGCTGGGAGAAATATCAATAACCTCAGATATGCAGATGACACCACCCTTAAGGCAGAAAGTGAAGAGGAACTAAAAAGCCTCTGGATGAAAGTGTAAGAGGAGAGCGAAAAAGTTGGCTTAAAACTCAACATTCAGAAAACGAAGATCATGGCATCCGGTCCCATCACTTCATGGGAAACAGATGGGGAAACACTGGAAACAGTGTGAGACTTCATTTTTTGGGGCTTCAGTATCACTGCAGATTGTGACTGCAGCCATGAAATTAAAAGACAGTTACTCCTTGGAAGAAAAGTTATGACCAACCTAGATAGTATATTCAAAAGCAGAGACATTGCTTTGCCGACTAAGGTCCGTCTAGTCAAGGCTATGGTTTTTCCTTTGGTCATGTATGGATGTGAGAGTTGGACTGTGAAGAAGGCTGAGCACTGAAGAATTGAGGCTTTTAAACTGCGGTGTTGGAGAAGACTCTTGACGGTCCCTTGGACTGCAAGGAGATCCAACCAGTCCATTCTGAAGGAGATCAACCCTGGGATTTCTTTGGAAGGAATGATGCTGAAGCTGAAGCTCCAGTACTTTGGCCACCTCATGCGAAGAGTTGACTCATTGGAAAAGACTCTGATGCTGGGAGGGATAGGGGGCAGGAGGAGAAGGGGACGACCGAGGATGAGATGGCTGGATGACATCATGGACTTGATGGACGTGAGTCTGAGTAAACTCCGGGAGATGGTGATGGACGGGGAGGCCTGGCGTGCTGCAATACATGGGGTCGCAAAGAGTTGGACACGACTGAGTGACTGAACTGAACTGAACTGAATAGCAATGAAAATACTACCTTCCCCAATAAATTACAGTTGGATTACATCAAAAATGAAGACTTCACTCTGTGACAACCTTTAGAAAAATATGGTGTGGTCACTCACCTGGAGCCAAATATCCTGGAATGTGAAGTCAGGTGGGCCTTAGGAAGCATCACTACGAACAAATCTAGTGGAGGTGATGGAATTCCAGTTGAGCTATTTCAAATCCTGAAAGATGATGCTGTGAAAGTGCTGCACTCAATATGCCAGCCACAGGACTGGAAAAGGTCAGTTTTCATTCCAATCCCAAAGAAAGGCAATGCCAAAGAATACTCAAACTACTGCACAATTGCACTCATCTCACACGCTAGTAAAGTAATGCTCAAAATTCTCCAAGCCAGGCTTCAGCAAGACGTGAAGTGTGAACTTCCAGATGTTCAAGCTGGTTTTAGAAAAGGCAGAGGAACCAGAGATCAAATTGCCAACATCCGCTGGATTATGGAAAAAGCAAGAGAGTCCAAGAAAAACATCTATTTCTGCTTTATTGACTATGCCAAAGCCTTTGACTGTGTGGATCACAATCAACTGTGGAAAATTCTGAAACAGATGGGCATACCAGACCACCTGACTGGCCTCTTGAGAAACTTGTACGCAGATCAGGAAGCAATGGTTAGAACTGGACATGGAACAACAGACTGGTTCCAAATAGGAAAAGAAGTACGTCAAGACTGTATAGTGTCACCCTGCTTATTTAACTTATATACAGAGTACATCATAGTAAAAGCACAAGCTGGAGGAAGCACAAGTTGAAATCAAGACTGCTGGGAGAAATGTCAATCACCTCAGATATGCAGATGACACCACCCTTATGGCAGAAAGTGAAAAAGAACTAAAGAGCCTCTTGAAAGTGAAAGAGAAGAGTGAAAAAATTGTCTTAAAGCTCAACATTCAGAAAACAAAGATCATGGCATCTGGTCCCATCACTTCATGGTAAATAGATGGGGAAACAGTGGAAACAATGGCTGAGTTTATTTTTCTGGGCTCCAAAATCACAGGAGATGGTGATTGCAGCCATGAAATTAAAAGTTGCTTGTTCCTTGAAAGAAAAGTTATGACCAACCTAAATAGTATATTAAAAATCAGAGACATTACTTTGCCAACAAAAGTGCGTCTAGTCAAGGCTATGGTTTTTCAGGTCGTCATGTATGGATGTGAGAGTTGGACTATAAAGAAAGCTGAGTGCCAAAGAATTGATGCTTTTGAACTGTGGTGTTGGAGAAGACTCTTGAGAGTCCCTTGGATTGCAAGGAGATCCAACCAGTCCATCCTAAAGGAGATCAGTCCTGAGTTTCCATTGGAAGGACTGATGCTAAAGCTGAAACTCCAATACTCTGGCCACTTGGTGTGAAGAGCTGACTCATTTGAAAAGACCCTGATGCTGGGAAAGATTGAAGGCAGGAGGAGAAGCGGACACCAGAGGATGAGATGGTTGGTAGCATCACCAACTTAATCACCTGAGTTTGAGTAAATTCTGGGAGTTGGTGATGGACAAGGAGGCCTGGCATGCTGGGGTTCATGGGGTCACAAAGAGTCAGACATGACTGAGTGACTGAACTAAATGGGGGGGGGCGGGTAGATATGTGCAAACCACACATACAGCAACAAAAGATTAATATCTAGAATGCACAAATAATTCTCAAAACTCAATAATGAAAATAAAAGCTATCCATTTAAAACTGGGAAAAAAACATAACAAAGCCAGTGGCGGTGGCTGAGCTATTTAAAATCCTAAAAGATGATGCTGGTAAAGTGCTGCACTCAATATGGAAGCTGTTTTGAAAACAGCAGTGGCCACAGGACTGGAAAAGATCAGTTTTCATTGCAATTCCAAAGAAAGGAAATGCCAAAGAATGTTCAAACTATCATACAATCATGCTCATTTCACATGCTGGCAAGGAAATCCTCAAAATTCTTCAAGCTAGGCTTCAACAGTACATGAACCAAGAACCTTCAGATCTACAAAATAGATTTAGAAAAGGTAGAGGAACCAGAGATCAAATTGCCAACATCAGTTGGATCATAGAGAAAGCAAGGAAATTCCAGAAAAAAATTCTACTTCTGCTTCATTGACTACACTAAAGTCTTTGACTGTGTGGATCACAACAAACTGTGGGAAACATTAACTTAAAAAAAAAAAAAACTGATTTAGCTCTCTTATAAACAAATAGTTTTTAAGACAAGAAATATTAGTAGGACTAGAGATATATTTTATATGATAAAATGATTTGATTTTATACTTTAATGTACTGAGAAATTACAAGAGTCCTACAAATGTATGCAACTAATAATGTAGTTTCAAAATATAAAAAACAAAACCTGAGTCAACAGGATAAATTGGTAAATTCATAATCACTAGTAATCATTAAATCATAATGTTCTTAACATACCATTCTCAGTATGTGATAGAGCTGTTAGTGAAAAAAATTGTAAATTATATCCAGACCTAAAACCATGCAACAATATACAAAAAAGGGTATGGAACTTGTTGCCTAGAGAGAATTTAGTTTTTTACACAAATTTCTTGAAATGTTCTAGGAAGTATGTATTAATTTTCTCTAATGGTCTGAATATGATTTTCCATTCTTTCTATTTAACTCTCCCAGAATTTTGACATTTATAATATGAATAATACTGGAAACAAACACTAATTCACTAAATTTTCTTCCCTATGATTACTCACATCTTCCTGATGTTTGTTTGCATCAAGTCTTTGTCCAATTTGGCAATATGCCAACTGAGTCAGGACCATGTCTAATTCTATAATTGGAGGGCTGTGCACACCATTGTTGCTGCCTAACAAATGTTGTGATACAATCAGAGTAATAGGATGGGTAGCGTTTCCACATCTGTTAAACAGATACAAGAGAATTTTGTGGGTGTGCCCTTGATACATTTTAGCTTTAATCTACTATTGGGTAATCACCTACTAAACTGAACATATAAATAAACCATTTTTTTTTCTAATCCATAAATATGATAGGAAGCTGAATTTGTAAAGAACATTAATGTTTCCAAAAAAATGAAAAATGGTTGTGATGTAGAAATTATGCAAGGAGGAAGTTCTGAATAGTTATGGAAACCAAACCTTCTTTTCCCAAAACAAAGATGATGTTATTTCCATTATTACAAGAATTTCTTTCTTTGTCTTCTTAACTAGTGTGTCCTTCATGCCTTGAATATTGCCTGAAATATAATAAGGGTCTGTTGTGAGTTCAGTTGTATCCCTGAAAATCTTATGTTGAGATCTTAAACTCTGTTACTTGTGAATATAACTTTAGGAATGAGGTATTTGCAGGTACAATTAAATTGAGCTGAGGTTTTTTTATTTTATAACCTCTAATCCAACAAAATAAGAAAACACATAGACATATGAGGAAAGCACCATGTTATAATGAGACAGAAATTAGAGTGATGCAGCTTCAAGCTAAGGAATGTCAAGGATTGATGGCTACCATTGGAAGTTCATGCATGTGCTCAGTTGCTAAGTCATGTTCAACTTTCTGCAGCCCCATGGACTGTAGCCTGCTTGGCTCCTCTGCCTATGGGATTGCCCAGGCGAGAATACTAGAGTGGGTTGCAATTTCATTCAGGTTTTTCCTAACCCAAGGATCGACAGATTCTTTACCAGTGAGCCACCTGGAAGCCCTACCTTTGGAAGGTTCAGTTCAGTTCAGTTCAGTTGCTCAGTCGTGTCTGACTCTTTGCAACCCCATGAATCGCAGCATGCCAGGCCTCCCTGTCCATCACCAACTCCCGGAGTTCACTCAGACTCACGTCCATCGAGTCCGTGATGCCATCCAGCCATCTCATCCTCAGTCGCCCCCTTCTCCTCCTGCCCCCAATCCCTCCCAGCATCAAAGTCTTTTCCAATGAGTCAACTCTTCGCATGAGGTGGCCAAAGTACTGGAGTTTCAGCTTTAGCATCATTCCTTCCAAAGAAATCCCAGGGCTGATCTCCTTTAGAATGGACTGGTTGGGTCTCCTTGCAGTCCAAGGGACTCTCAAGAGTCTTCTCCAACATCACAGTTCAAAAGCATCAATTCTTCGGCGCTCAGCTTTCTTCACAGTCCAACTCTCACATTCATACGTGACTACTGGAAAAACCATAGCCTTGACTAGACGGACCTTAGTCGGCAAAGTAATGTCTCTGCTTTTGAATACCTTTGGAAGGTAGGAATAGACAATAAAGAATTCTATTCAGAGTGTCAGAGAAAACTTGGTACTATTGAAAACTTTCCAACTTCTAGCCTCCAGAACTGTGAGAGAACAGATTTCTGTTTTTGTAAGCCTTCCATTGTGTTGTTTTTTGGTATGACAGTCCTAGGAAACTAATTGGAAAAGGGAATGGCAACCCACTCCGCTATTCCTGCCTGAGAAATCCCATGGACAAAGAAGCCTGGCAGGCTACAGTCCATGGGATCACAAAGAGCTGGACATGACTTAGCGACTAAACAAGGAAACTAATGCATGTAAGTGTTCTCAATCACTCAGTCCTGTCCAATTTGTTTGTGACCCCATGGACTGTAGCCCATCAGGCTCCTCTGTCTATGGGATTTCCAGGGTAAGAATACTGGATGTGTTGCCATTTCCTTGTCCAGGGAAACTAATACCACATTTAGTAAATACCTTTAATAAAACATAGATAAATTATATTTTCATATTAAAATGTATCATCATATTCTGATCAATAATTACAGGAGAAATTTACTTTGGAGGAAATAAAAGGATCTATGAAAAGAATCCTATCTCATTTTCATCTGTGTTTTGGAGAATTTTCTCATTTTCCTGTTTTGTTTCCATAACTAATCTCAAGTTATTTGTGTACAGCTTCATAGATGAATTAGCTTAATGGATACATACTTTGTGGGAGAAACATAAAAAGCTGAAAACACAATAAAATAGTTCTGAGCCATTTTGTGTATCAAGTTAAAGACAGTATCACAAAACTTCCTTAAGGTCTATTGGTTGCCAGGCACTATGAGTGGGTGCTTCACACAATGGCATCTTGTTAAATTTTCAGTTTTTGAGGTTCAGGGACTATAAAGCCTTTTCTCAAACACTGAAATAAGAGGAGTATCTAGATTCAAAATCGGGTTTTCTCAGCTCTAATTCAGCCCATTTATTTTATTTCAAAACACAATCTATTTGACTGGTTAATTAATTCAAATATATATTAATATTTCATTAAATAAATATTGATCATACCTTAGGGCTTCGCCAGTGGCTCAGTTCTAAAGAATCTGCCTGCAATGCAAGAGTCAAAGGGGATGTGGGTTTATACCCTAACACAAATTCTTGTCTTTAAATGAAAAAATTGTAAACACTTGTAAAAAGTCTCCTCAAATCCTTTTTGAAAACAGATTTTTGAACAGTTTATTAAATTTTTAAATAATTTTTTAATGAACATCTTCCCATTGTTCCCATTCCCCAACTCCTGGTAACCATCATTCTACTCTTTGTTTCTATGAGTTCATCTTTTCTAGATTCCACATACAAGAAATTTGTTTTTCATTGACGTACAAAGCCCACAGGGTCCTTGCAAGTGGTAGGATTTCCTTCTTTCTCATGAGTGAATAATACCCCATTGTGTATATTTGTATCTGTATCACATTTTCTTTATCCATTCACCTTTTCATGGGCACTTAGGTTGTTTCCATATCTTAGATATTATGAATAATGCTGCAATGAACATGGGAGTATAGATACCTCTCTGATATCTTGTTTTTATTTTTTTTTTCTTTTTTTGGATATTACCTAGAAATAGGATTGCTGTATCATGTGGTAATTTTATTTTTAACTTTTTTAGGAAATGACCTGGTTTTCCAATTGGCTGCACCAATTTACATTCCTATCAACAGTACAGCAGGGGTCCTTTTCTCCACATTGTCACCAATACTTGTTC
Organism: Capra hircus; assembly: GCF_001704415.2. NCBI lineage: Eukaryota > Metazoa > Chordata > Mammalia > Artiodactyla > Bovidae > Capra > Capra hircus. Next base: position 119,854,636 of record NC_030808.1, read on the forward strand.
CCTCTTTTAGATGCTAGCCTTTCTAACAGTTATAAGGGAGTTTCCAACAGTTAATGTGTTTTGATTTGCATTCCCTGGTGATAAATGATGTGGGGCATCTTTTCAAGTACCTGTTGGCTATTTATGTGTCTTCCTTGGAAAATTGTCTAATCAGTTCCTCTATTTAAAATTATTGTTTGTTTTTGATATTGAATTATATAAGTTCTCTCTGTATTTTGGATATTAACCACTTATCAGATACATAACTTGAAAATGTTTTCTCCATTCTGTAGTTTGCCTTTTCATCTTGTTGACTTTTCTTTTGCTGTGCAGATTAATTTCAGTTTGATGTTGTTCCACTTACTTAATTTTGCTTTTATTTTTTTATGATTTTGGTGTCATAGCCAAAAAAATAATTGTCAAGGCCAACGTAAGGGAGATTTTACCCCTGCTTTTCCCAGGAGTTTTCCTGTTTCAGGTGTTAATTTTTCAATTCATTTTGTGTCCTTTCTTTGGCCACATTGTATGTGGCAACCACTGGATCACCAGGGAAGTCCCATTTTGTGTTCATTTTTGTGAGTGGTATACGATAAGAGGTCCAATTTTGTTCTTCTGCATGAGCTTATCTGGGTTTTCCATTTATTGAAGAAATAATCTTGTCCCAATGTTATATTCTTGCCACTATTGTCACCATTGTGTGTGGTTGCTCAGTCATGTCTGACTCTTTGTGACCCCATGGAATGTGGCCCACCAGGGTCCATGAAATTTTCCAGGCAAGTATACTGGAGTGGGTTTCACTTTCCTACTCCAGGGCATCTTCCCAACCAAGGATCAAACGTGAGTCTCTTGCTTCTCCCGCATATCCTGCATAGGCAGGTGGGTTATTTACCACTGCGCTACCTGGGAAGCCCTCCATTATTTGACCATATATAAAAGGGCTTATTTCTAGGTTCTCAAATTTGTCATGTTTACTGGAGGTCGTATGCCTTTATTTCACTTTTCTTTGTGAATATACTGTAGGTTATAACTTTTTGGTTACCATGGGGCTCACATAAAACATCTTACAGATATGTCTCTATTATGCTAATAACTTAACTTTAACTGCCTACAAAATTTTACCCTTTCATAACCTCTTTTATAGTTTTGATATCACAATTTACATCTGTGTATTGTGTATCTATTAACAAATTATTGTATTTATTTTTCATACTTTTGCCATTTACCTGTTTATTAAAGTGCCATATTAATACTGCCATATAACAGTGCCACATAATACTGCCGTATTACACTAAGAGAGCATTCTGAATCTGATTATATACTAATATTTACCAGCATGTTGCGTATTTCGATACATTTTTGTGGTGCTAATTAGCATCCTTTTGTTGTTGTTGTTGTTCAGTTGCTAAGTCAAGTCTTGTCCAACTCTTTGTAACCCCATGCACTGCAGCACACCAGGCTTCCCTTTCCTTTACTATCTCCTGGAGTTTGCTCAAATTCATGTCTGTTGAGTGATGCCATTGAACTCTCTCATCTTCTGTCACCCACTTCTCTTGCCCTCAATCTTTCCCAGCATTAGGGTCTTTTCCAGTGAGTCGGCTCTTCACACCAGGTAGCCAAAGTATTGGAGCTTCAGCTTCAGCACTAGGGTTGATTTTCTTTAGAACTGACTATTTGGATCTCCTTGCTGTCCAAGGAACCCTCGAGAGTCTTCTCCAGCACCACAATTCAAAAACATTCATTCTTCGGTGCTCAGGCTTCTTTATGGTTCAATTCTCATATCTGTACATGACTACTGGAAAAACCGTAGCTTTGAGTAGACAGACCTTTGTGGCAAAGAGATGTCTCCACTTTTTAATATACTGTCTAGGTTTGTCATAGCTTTTCTTCCAAGGAGCAAGCATCTTTTAATTTTGAGGCTGCAGTCACCATCTGTAGTGATTTTGGAGCCCAAGAAAATGCTTGAAGAACTTCTTTCAGCACTTCTTGTAAGATAAATCTAGGGGTGATGAACTCAGCAGGATTTTTTTTTTAAAGAAAAGTCCTTATCTTGCCTTCATTTTTGAAGGACATCTTTGCAGGGTTAACTATTCTTGGCTGACAGTTTCTTTCAGCACTTTGAATTTATCCCATTCTTTTCTGTCCTGCAAGGTCTCTGCTAAGAAATCTTCTGATAGCCTTAAGGGGTGTTCCTTTGTATGAGATTGAATTTTTTTTCTGTCTTGTTTTAAAACTTTGAAACTTTTGAAAATATTCTTTTTCTTTAAGTAGTTTTATTAGAATGTGTTTTGGAGAAACTTGGGAAATGGGAAATGAAATTTGGGATGACCTCTTAGTCTTGAATTTGGATGGAGACTGAGGTCTCCAGTGCTGCAATTTTGGTAACATCACTCTGATGACTTCAAATAAATCTTCAGGGAAAAATAGTTTTTGAGGCAATGTTTTGGTTTAAAGTTGAAACAGATGTGGCTCCAAGTTTCATCAAGAAATTGGTAGAAACTATAATGGCAACCCACTCCAGTATTCTTGCCTGGAGAATCCCATGGACAGAGGAGCCTGATGGGCTACAGTCCATGGGTTGCAAAGAGTCGGATACGACTGAGTGACTTCACTTTCACTTTCACATAAGCTAAATAGGACTCCCTCGTGGTTCAGATGGTAAAGAATCTGCCTACAATGCGGGAGACCCAGGTTTGATCCCTGGGTCAGGAAGATTCTCTGGAGAAGGAAATGGCAACCCACTCCAGTACTCTCGCCTGGATGGAAGAGAGTGGCAGGCTATAGTCCATGGGGTCACAAAGAGTCAGATACGACAGAGCTACTTCACTTCACTTCATAAGCTAAGTGGACAAATAGCTGTAATGTAATGTAGACATTGGGGCTTCCTGGATGGCTCAGTGGTAAAGAATCTGCCTTTCAAGCAGGAGATGTGGGTTTGGTCCCTGGGTCAGGAAGATCTCCAGAAGAAGGGAATGCCTACCCAATCCAGTATTGTTGCCTGGGAAATCCCATGGACTGAGGAGCCTAGCAGGCTACAGTCCATGGCGTCACAAAGAGTCAGACATGACTGAGCAACTAAAGAACAACAATGTAGTCATTGCAGTGGTACTAATAAATTGTTGTGGAAATCCTGGAGGCAATAATAATTTGTCAGTAGTGACAACTTAATCCATTCTAGGCACTGAGTAATCACTGAATAGTCACTGCCAGTTTATGTGTCAGGGACTAACATTGTTCCCATTGTACAGATGAGGCAACTGCCTCTTAGAGAAGCCATTTGTCCAAGGTAACATTTCTAAGAAAGGTAGAGCTTGGATTTAAACCCAAACCGATCTGATTCTAGAATCATACTTTTAACCACATCTTTGCTGTCCTTTTTGTGTGACATCTTCTCTGATTTGCCTGGTTTTATGATACAATGTCACATACACTGATATTTTAATAGATGCGTGTAAGTTGAAACTTGTAGTCTCATAGGTAATACTTACATTTTCCATATTTTCATTCTTATTCTAAGTGTGTAGTGGGTGCAATGAATCTTCTTTCATAATTTAGAGTGATTCCTTTCTCCCAATACATCTCAATATATCTGGAAAGCTGTGCTATTCCATTTCAAATGCAATAAATATGGAATTTCCCCATAAGTTTATTCTTATGTTGTTATTGTCTCCAACATTAATTTAGTCCCCAAATCTCTTATTGATCAAATATTCTTGGGCTCATATTTTCTATAGTCTTCTTGAGCATCTAAAAAATGCAACTGGTACCAAGTAAAGCAGGTCTATACAGACAGCACTGGTGAGAGCATCCTATTAGTGGTAACTTGAAAGTTTCCTAGCATCTCCCTCTCCAATACTATATTCCTAGCTCAAATTTTCTACATTATCCCCAAATTCACCACTGAACCCATTATTACAAAACTATGTGCCTATGACTTGAGTCAGTACCTGGTGTAATGGATACTGAAGAGCAGGTATTACAAGAAGTCATCACAGGTCTTCATCCCCGCTTTGCTGAGGTAGATACAAAACAGGGCCAGAAGGAGGAGATGGCTTTGTAGGGCCCCTCCTACTTTTCAGTTTTAATTTATCATCATTTTGATCATAAGTGACTAGACAGACTGAGACTTAATTCCCTCACACTGTGTTTCTAGAATGTAAAAAACAAACAAACAAACAAAAAGGATAAAGCGATAAGACATTTAGTTTAGGAAAAACTGAATGGGCAAAAGTTTTGAGGTGGGAGAACTTAGAAAACACAGCAGAAGAGTTTTCCTTTCTGTTTTCTTGGAGTACAGAGGTTCCATGAAATAAAATATTTACAAATTTATTCAGGACATTTTAGAAAGAATTATACAGCAAATACCAGGTGGTTATTCTCTTATTTATACATCTTTATAAAGCTGAATATTATCCACTTGTGTTTAAGTAAAAACTACCTAGAACAATGCCTTATATACAAAAGAAGCTTAAGAAATTTTTACGAGAAAATAAGTAAATAATGAGAAAAGGGAATTAATGATTAATATGGGATGTTTTTCAATCACCATTATACATCAGTTTATAAAATACACATCTCGTGGGATTTCTCATTGTGATCTGTTTTGTGTTTCATATAAAACAAAAGTCACTGAGGCCACATTACATTTCTAAAGTATTTCAAATGTTATCATAAGAAAACAAACAATTTTAAATAGTTCAAAATTTTAAAGAAAAAAATAATTTCCTTTATAAAATAAACAAATCTGTTAAAACTGAGTACAACCAGAAGGCTTTCAGGCTTATCTTAACCTCTTATTATATCAAAAGATTGAAAACTGTCAGATGTCTTATTATGTAAAACTAATCCATGCTGTATGAATAAAAGCTAAAACATATGGGGGAAAGTATTGCATTCCTAGTACCAGAGATCATGCATGAAAGCAAATGAGCATTAATCAGGGATTAATTTGCAATGAAATGCTATAAAACTTAGTAAATGTCTCCAAAACACATGAGTAAATCTTAATTATTTTTTCCTAACCAAAACTTAATTTACATTTGAACTGGTGAAATTGGGCTTATCTACCATGTCATTCATTTTGAGAAAGGTGTAGAGATATTTTCAGTATGTAATTACGAGTCTTAGAATATCTGACAATGCCATAAAATGTAAAACATATATTTAAAAAAGAAAAAAATAGCTATTTTCAGCGCTTGAGGTGGTTATTTTTAAAACCACCCATTGCTGAAGACAGATGTGGGATTTATAATACTGAGTCTTTAAATCCCTTAATATTTCTCAACTTCCCAAAGATTCTTAAAAAATTTAAATAGAGATCATTAAAATTCTCTAGAAAGCACCATTACATTTTTGTAGGCATTTCTGTGGTACTAAAAATACATTTTTAGAAACAATTAATACTAACATACAGATATTTAAAACTTCCCAATTCCTAATATAACTAAGCTAAAAAAGTCATTTTCTTACTGACCCAATAATTTAGACTTAATCCCCTTCAGAGGAAATAGGTTTTAAATGTAGATATATGAGAGAATAATGTTGCTTTTTAAAAAACTCTTGGAGTCTTTTGTTGGCTGAAGATATTTCTAAGTAGAACAAATCACTAGATTTTGGGGGAACAATTTTACCATTAAATTATAGAAAGAAACAGAAAGATGCCTAAAGAGTTTCAGGAAACATGACCCTTATGGAACAAAGGTCAAGTTGGGCTCAGCAGTTAGAGCCTTTGGGGCAACACATGGCATGATGTGATTACTGATGGGAACTATAGCAAAGAGATTTGTGTAAGAGCGAATAGAAGAAGGCAAGTCCACATGGGTAGGGAGGATATAGTACGTAGAGGAACCTCCAACACCAGAAGACTACAGCCTCTGCTACCCTAATTGCTTTCAGAGATCTCATCTTGGGTCTTCCTAGGTGATATTAGTGGGAAAGCACCCACCTGCCAATTCAGGAAACTTGGGTTCTATCCCTGGGTCAGAAAGATCCCCTAGAGGAGGGCATGGCAACCCACCCCAGTATTCTGGCCTGGAGAATTCCATGAACAGAGGAGCCTGGTGGGCTATGGTCTATAGGGTAGCAAAGAGCCGGACAGGACTGAAGCGACTTAGCTTGCACACAAACTCTCATCTTATTTCCTTATGCTTATAGTCAACGAAGAGACACTATCATCTGTAGTTGTAATTTGTGCAAGTTTACTTTATACCACCTATAGGAGAAATGTGTTATTAATCAATAAACTTTCTTTAATACTTATTAACATTTTAAGATATCTTGTTTACTTGAAGGAACCTGAGATTCCATTTGAGGAGTAAAGTAATAGCAGAAATCTGAGATTTGGACTCTCTTATTCAGAGTCTCATTAACTAGCCCAGCACCATAGCCACAGTTTCAGGTATATCTGACATTTTCCCCTTCAGCAAAATCTCTAGCCTAATCTCTAGACCACATAAACTAGAGATTTTACCCAATAGACTGTGTGAACTCCCTCATATCAAAGCCTGATGCCATGCTAATTTTTTTTTAAATAAGAGAAAACAACTATAAATCACGTTGTTGTTTGTAAATCTAATTCAAGGTTCCCTTGGATGTTTATATTTAATGGAGGTTATAATAGTAACTGTCAGATGTAGACTAACAAAAACTATTGGATAGATTCTATGTGGGAAATAAAATACTAGCATTTTGCTTTAAGAATTTGCAAAAGAAAATAGACTACTACAATACAAAACCAGAAACAAAGAAACTCCAGCAGAAATAATTAAATGACTGTGGGTAATAGTGCGAAATATTCTTATTTTTCTATCTAAATTGTATTTGTTCATATGAACTATTGAGATAAATACATCTATCCATGTGTCTGCAAAGAAACATAAATAGGTCAGCATGATTTGGAGGCTTTTCAAAGCAGAAAATGCAAAATAATTCTTTTTTTTTTTTATCTCCTATATCTCAAAGTTCTTACCAGACTTAAAGAGAATTGAACTTGAGTAATAGCTCTATTAGAGCTCTTTTCCAGGAGCCAGTTCCTGTGGTCTCTCTGGGTCCAGCTGCTGATGACTCACAGAGGAAGTGGTAGAGATTAGGGTGTACCGGGGGAAAATCAGAACAGCACAAAAATAAAGCAAATCAACCAACCATTACCTTTTGTGCCAAACAGAACAATGGCTTAACTACTGTGGTTCAGAATGATCCATCTTATTCCACTCATTTATGCTATTCCTGTTGGAAGGACCACCAGGAAACCTGTGAACCACTATGGAACACACACCGGAATCCATGGCACATCTCAATTAATATTCCCTCCTGACTCAACTAGAACAATGAAGAGCATCAAGCAGTTTAATCTCCGGCAATAATTCCTTTTGTCAGGTTGAGAGGTTTTTCCCCTTGAATTAGGTTTTAAGATCGGATTTTCAAAATTAGTTAGTTATTCGATGTATTGTAAAATAGAAAATCCACATTTTATAAACACATGCATATGTCTAGGTAGGACATAATGCAGTCTGTGTTTCTAGTTGGGGCATTGCTGCTGTGGGTAATTTTTACTTGCTCTGAAATAAAATCAGTCTTTTATTAGCAAACAATTGTATTAAACTCACAGTTGTTAAAATTCTTCTTTCAATTTTCCTTATAGTGTCAGAAATGTAAATGGGCCCTTTAAATCACCCAGTAGAATTAAATTTGATTAGGAAGATTTTTAAAGACTACCTTGCAGACTGTTAGCTGAGTTGCTGACGCACTGTAACATTTCATGAATTAAAAACATGGCATGTCCTCAAGTGTTTACGAACATATGTAACATATATGAGTACATTTATTTTAAGGTGATAAGTATTATTGTCCCATTGTTCTGTTTAGCCACAATGAACTACAGAAACTGACTACTGTGGGGAGCCACTTAACCCCTTACTGACTGGCTAAAAATAAACAAAACATAAAGTTAAAGTCATGGGTCTATCCTGAATACCAGTAGATTACTTATCATTTTTATAATATGCAGAATACTAATTAAGGACTGAATGTTCTTTTTATGATCAGGACCATTTAAGGAGGTGGTTGAAAAATTATCCTCAAATTATACAAATATTAGAAACTGACTTTAGTGTTTAATGGGTGCTGTTTCTCTGATAAAAGTAATGGCAATTTTCCTACAGCATCTTATACTTAGGAGGCTTAAAATGAAGTTTGTAGGACATTTTCTAAAAATTAACTTCAAAACACACTTTCTTGTTTTATAATAACGTAGCAGAAATTTTGTTGTCAAGACACTTATATAAAATAAAAACTTTTAAATGAGTGAAATGATTTGTAGATAAAACATTATTTATTGACATGAATAAGCTGAAAAGAATGTATTTTGTCAATTAAAAATTTGTTGCTAGAATTCTAAAACAATGTTTCATTGATCTGATTAAATTCAAGAGATTATTTTACCAAATCAAAAAAATTAATATTAAAAAATTATTGCTGATTATTTAAAATGGCTGATTTATAAATAAATCTGTTTAAGTGGTATCATTCAAATGGACCAATATTCTTTATCATATTGCCAACACAATTTGTTGTTGAGTGTGTATTCTTAAGACTACCAGTAAGTACATTGTAGAATCAGAAATAACTGACCTATACATCAGACACAGTATTCACCCACATTCCTTTGAGCAGTAAAAACCATCTGAAAAATTTTTTGAAACTAAGAAACCAGCTCAATCAAAATTTTAAGTAAAGTCTTATTTGATCAGCAGTGAGGAAACATCCTTACACTATGACATCATTGACTGAAGTTTAAAAATCAAATAACTAGAGTTTTAATGCCCATTCGCTGTCTATGGACTGCCAGTTGCACTTAGACCAGTGCAAAGTATTGATCTAAGGTCTATGTGAATTGGTTGACCCTGAATACTCTTCATTAAAATTCTCAAAGCAACATTTACAAAACCATGTTTAATCACCCTAATTCTCTGAATGTACCAAGTACTTCACATCCTCATCTAGCCTGGGTCTCAAGAGACCTCACCAAGCTTCATTAGATGTGTTGTGCCTGCCTACTCTCTGCATGGACAGAGAGCCTGGCAAGCTACAGTCCACTGGGTCACAAAGAGTCGGATACAACTGAGCATGCATGCACACACTCTGGTCAGCCAGTGTCTCATTTTGGAAAGAAAAAGAATTAAACTTGGCAATTTGAGACCTCCTGGTGGTCCAGTGATTAGGACTTGGTGCCCTCACCACTGCGGCCCCAAGTTCAATCCCCGGTCTGGGAACTAAGATCCTGCAAACTGCTCAGTGCAGTCAAAATAAAGAGAAACAAAAACAACAACCAAAACTGAGTATCAACTGTTGCCATCAGGCAATACTTTCTCTAAGAAGGAGACTGAAATGAGGATATGCATGACTAGGTAATAATGCATAAGAAGTGCTGCACTAATGACAGTATTTATTCAACAAATATTTATTGTGCACCTACCATAGGCAAGGCATTGTTCTAGGTATTTACAGTCTTAAAAAGATGTGAAAGTTGTATAAAATCAAGAGAAATATTATTCTATAATGTTTAGTGAACATAAAGCATCAGAATGACAGTTTTTTTTACCTGCAATATGTCAACTGCATAGGATCTAACTATATTTTTGTTCATATTTATTTTTAGAATAATTGATGCATAGCTATAAACAATATTATTATAATTTATACAGAAAAAATAAGTATTTACTTCCTACCACAGGATAATTATCAGATATTTTTCTAAGACATAATTTTCACTAAGATATTGGCCTTCTCTCCATCATGTTTTATTCAAATAATTTTGCAGCAAACATGAGAATTCACACAACAGTTCCATTGAAGGCAAAACCTACTGCATATTTTCTATCCTATACTTAGTACAGTATCTTAATATTTAACAAAAATGTATTGAATAAAATTACATTCCTACATAAGCTTATATGTGGGTTTAGGAGTGTACTTTTTCACACATATGTGTGTATTTAAGTTCACATACATTTAAACACATTTTACATATCTCAGTATATTGAATGAGCAAAGGACTCATGGTCTACAATAGTGGTCAATAAACATTTTGGATCAAACATAGCTTTGCTTGATTAGGCCAAATGCTTACAAAAATGACTATTTTGTTTTAATATGTATACCTATTAAATTGGGCTAATATATTTTATTGTTGCCTATCCATATTCATTCTTTGAATGCATAAAAGATACTCTGAAAGTTAGAATGAAATTCATCTAGAATAAACATGATTTTTAATGTCTACTTTTTTATTTATTAAATACATCTTAATTATATCACTAGAGTGATATATGATGGAAGCAATGCCATTTGCTCTTATTCATTACTTCAATTTTCTTAGTTTAATAATTTGAAATATAGATATTTATTTAAAGTCCTAGTTTTAAGCTCAGTTTACTTTGTGATCTGCTTAATGATTATTATTATCACCACTGAAAAAGATACTTCTAAAAGAGAGGTAGTCCCAAATAGAAGAAGAATGCCATCAGCCTTTCTTACTAAGTCAGGATGCTAATTTTTCAGTACTATCTCCAGTTATGACAATTTTTATTTAAATTCACTCATACTTGCATGATGAGTATATTCAGCTGCATTTTCTTTGCAGGCATCTTATAAAATCACTTGTCAATATTGAGGGCTAGCTTTGTTAAAACAAACATGGTCCACAAGTCCACTAAAATATGCACTGTATGGAAATAAAACAAAAGCAAACAAATGCCTTGAAGATTCCTTGAGACCTCTGTGTCGTGAACTCCTCTCCTGCCTGGACACATTGCCATGCATATAGGATCTGGCCTCTGTGTGAGCCCTTGACACAGGACAGCATGAGAACAGGGATGTGGTTTACAACACTGGAAGTTCAATATATATATATATATTTTTTTTTTTTAGATGAAATATAAATGTCATTTAAATGAATATTTTGTTGGCTTACTTCAAGGATTGTCTAGCTCTTCTAGGTGGATATCTATACAGTGGATACAGATGGATGTCTATACAGTTCATGGAACTCTCCAGGCCATAATACTGGAGTGGATAGCCTTTCCCTTCTCCAGGGGATCTTCCCAACCCAGGGATCAAACCCAGATCTCCCACACTGGAGGAGGATTCTTTACCAGCTTAGCCACAAAGGACGCCCAGGTAGATGCACCTCACTTCAAAGACCCTGGGCTTCAGTCATTGACAATGTCAAGCTCATAATGCCTATCAAATAAAGAATGTTAAGTTATTTTTTATAAACATTACAATTTTTGTCAAAACATTTATTTTCTTCAATTTACTGAACTCAAACAGGTAAAAAAAATTCAATCGAACCTAAAATAAATGTATGTTTACTGGAGCCAATAAGTGTATTTATAAATACTTCATGGGATATGGCATACTCATATGGCATTCTATCAACTATTGCCTCTTAAATTATCTCATTTATAATTTGCAAAAATACAATTTTAACTACTAAACCAATTGTAAGTTGAAGTGCTTCTTATGAATAAAAGTTTCCAAATTTGAGGCATTTCTGTGTATTTTGCTCAGAAAGAAATATTAAATTTGTTTCTTATTTTATCACGACCTATATTACTACTATAATTATTAATATTCTTTACTTAATTTACAATTAGTGAATTGATGTAAAATAACTTACCTAAAAATTATATATGTTACTGCTTACCGAATTATCTGCACGTTATCTTTACAAAAAACAGAAACAAAGTCCTACACATTAAATACTTAATTCCTCTAAGTTATCTGCAATAGCTGCTGTGCTCACGACAATTTCTAATTAATTTTAAATGGCATTTAATAGCCATTGTCACCACTGTACAACAAGTACAGATGAATTAGGAGACATAATGCTTGTATTATACGAAGAGTGGCCTGTTTAAACTCTCAAATTAAATCCACACTGTAGTCAAAACTCATTTGATGTTTGCATTTCCTACTTCGCAGACAACACAGTCTCAAAAGGCAGACTAGACTAAAGATGTGTTGGACAACTCTATAAGTACAGTCTCAAGACTCTTGTCATCTTAGCTGTCTAAATTACTTCAACAGAGCTCAAGGGAATTTAAAGAGGAGAAATGACATGACAAACAATTATATTCTAACACTCTATTTATAACAATGCCCTTTCAGATTATTGTTCTTCCAGACTGACATATCACTGTAATCCCAGAGATGAATCAAGGGACTTATAGTTAGATCACGCACAGCTTGTCGACAAAGAAAAAAGCACAAATGAAGAGCTGACATTCAGGAAATATAGAGCGACTCAAGGATAAATTCAGCTGGGATGAGCTTAATTTATCAATGTCAATAACAACGGTGAACACATCGCGAGAATACATGCATATTAATTGAAAATAATTCAGATTAAATCACTGCAGTTTGACATTTTGAGATAGGCACTTTATCTTTTTAAGAAAAAGAGCACTATAAAATCTTTAATCTGAAAACACATCTTAATTGCATGTTATCACCTCCTAATTGCTTCTATATTATATTAAACATTTTGCTAATTACTAGCCTGATCATGGTGTAAATAGCTTGAGGCAAGAGCTCACATGCTGCTGAAGTCTACCAAGCACAGAAGGGCCAGGAGGAAGTTCAGCACTTGGTGAATTCATGGGCTTGTACCTTCTTCGGGGGCTGTCCACCTTTAACTCAGCTCTCTGGTGAGGTAAAGAGATAAAGACACAATGATGAAGATCGGAGATGTTTATTTATCTGTCATATTCTAATATTATTCTTGGGAAATGTTCACCTCTTCTGATACAACAGATGTTCTTTTTCAGGTGATAACATGTCAGTTTCTGTATGATAAAAGAGAAAGTCAAGGTTGAATCTACTTTTTAACCTTATCTTTTGGACTTTCTCAATCTAAGGTGCTAGTATAACAACTTCTTATATGGAATCTTTGGCCAGTAGAGAGGGACAAATTTTTCCATATGTTAGAATTTAGAGTTCTTCCTCAAAGTAGTAGATGATGTATATGGGTAAAATGTCTGTAATTGGGTGGCAAATGCTTTTCTGAGGAAAAAAAAATTAACCAAAAAAGTGACTATGTTTTCCCTATCATCAAAAATGCATGCAAGCCAAAAGATAATAATGGATTTGGGGGGTTTAAAAAAGTGAATCAATGAAATGATGTTTTTTTGGACAGTATGCTTAGCAAAAATGTTCCTCAACTCTTTTTCCTCCTTGTCTTCTTTTAATTCTTAAATAATGTCTAATGTTCTCGAGGATTTAAAGAATTGGGATGATTCTACAATGTATTTTTGGAAAAATACTTGCCAGGACAAAATAAAATGCTCAAAATGTTCCAAACTGTTTAATACATGTATTTCACTTCCAAATATATTTCATGTGGAATTCATAGTAGAAGAATATGTTTTGGAAAGTTTTCCACAGTATATTTATTTTGGCCAGTTACCAAAAAAACAAACAAATGAAAAGAAAAAATTCTATGTCATTCTACTTATGTGAGATACCTAGACTAGTCAAATTCATAAAGACAGAAAGTACAACCATAGTTAGCAGGGACAGCAGGCAGGAAGAGTCGGGAGTTGGTGTTCAGTGGATATAGAGTTTCAATATGGGATGATGAGAAAGTTCTGGAGATGGATAGTGATGCTCATGCCACATGAATGTGAATTTACTTAATGCCACTGAACTGTACACTTAAAATGACTAAAATGGTAAATTTCATGTTATATTTATTTTACACTTTTAAAAATGTGCCAAGAGAGCTTAATGATTCTTTTGTTGTTGTTGTTTTTTCTTCCCATTTTATTGAGACATAACCACTAGACCATTCAGGTACAACCTAAATCAAATCATTATTATTATACAGTGGAAGTGAGAAATAGATTTAAGGGACTAGATCTGATAGGGTGCCTGATGAACTATGGACGAAGGGTCCTGACATTATACAGGATACAGGGATCAAGACCATCCCCATGGAAAAGAAATGCAAAACAGCAAAATGGCTGTCTGAGGAGGACTTACAAATAGCTGTGAAAAGAAGAGAAGAGAAAAGCAAAAGAGAAAAGGAAGGATATAAGCATCTGAATGTAGAGTTCCAAAGTAAGGAGAGATAAGAAAGCCTTCCTCAGTGATCAATGCAAAGAAATAGAGGATAACAATAGAATGGGAAAGACTAGAGATTTCTTCAAGAAAATTAGAAATACCAAAGGAATATTTCATGCAAAGATGGATTCAATAAAGGACAGAAATGATATGGACCTAACAGAAGCAGAATATATTATGAAGAGGTGGCAAGAATATACCAAAGAACTGTACAAAAAAGATATTCAAGACCAAGATAATCACGATGGTGTAATCACTCATCCTGGAATGTGAAGTCAAGTGGGCCTTAAGAAAGCATCACTACGAACAAAGCTAGTGGAGGTGATAGAATTCCAGTTAAGTTATTTCAAATCCTAAAATGATGCTGTGAAAGTGCTGCACTCAATATGCCAGCAAATTTGGAAAACTCAGCAGTGGCCACAGGACTGGTAAAGGTCAGTATTCATTCCAAACCCTAAGAAAGACAATGCCAAAGAACGCTCAAACTACTGCACAATTGCACTCATCACACACGCTAGTAAAGTACTGCTCAAAATTCTCCAAGCCAGGCTTCAGCAATACGTGAACCGTGAACTTCCTGATGTTCAAGCTGGTTTTAGAAAAGACAGAGGAACCAGAGATCAAATTGCCAAAATCCGCTGGATCATGGAAAAAGCAAGAGAGTTCCAGAAAAACATCTATTTCTGCTTTATTGACTATGCCAAAGCCTTTGACTGTGTGGATCACAATAAACTGTGGAAAATTCTGAAAGAGATGGGAATACCAGACCGCCTGACCTGCCTCTTGGAAAACCTATATACAGGTCAGGAAGCAACAGTTAGAACTGGACATGGAACAACAGACTGGTTCCAAAAAGGAAAAGGGGTACGTCAAGGTTGTATATTGTCATCCTGCTTATTTAACTTCTTTTTTTTTTTTAATCTTGAGAAATGTTTAAAATTATATTTATGTAAAGCAGTGAATATACATCTCCACTTCCATTTAGATAACCTACAAAAGCATCATTGTTTCAGCTCAGTTCAGTTCAGTTCACTCGCTCAGTCGTGTCTGACTCTTTGCAACCCCATGAATTGCAGCACGCCAGGCCTCCTTGTTCATTACCAACTCCCAGAGCCAGGCCTCCCTGTTCATTACCAACTCCCGGCATTCACTCAAACTCATGTCCATCGAGTCGGTAATGCTATTCAGCCATCTCTCCTCTGTTGTCCCCTTCTCCTCCTGCCCCTAATCCCTCCCAGAATCAGAGTCTTTTCCAATGAGTCAGCTCTTCACATGAAGTGGCCAAAGTATTGGAGTTTCAGCTTTAGCATCGGTCCTTCCAATGAACACCCAGGACTGATTTCCTTTAGGAAGGACTGGTTGGATCTCCTTGCAGTCCAAGGGACTCTCAAGAGTCTTCTCCAACACCACAGTTCAAAAGCATCAATTCTTTGGCACTCAGTTTTCTTAATAGTCCAACTCTCACATACATGACCAACGGAAAAGCCATAGCCTTGACTAGATGGACCTTTGTTGGCAAAGTAATGCCTCTGCTCTTGAATATGCTATCTAGGTTGGTCATAACTTTCCTTCCAAGGAGTAAGTGTTTTTTAATTTCATGGCTGCAATCACTATCTGCAGTGATTTTGGAGCCCCAAAGAATAAAGTCTGACACTGTTTTCCTATCTATTTCCCAAGAAATGATGGGACCAGATGCCATGATCTTCGTTTTCTGAATGTAAAACGCTGGACTGGAAGAAGCACAAACTGGAATCAAGATTGTTGGGAGAAATATCAATAACCTCAGATATGCAGATGACACCACCCTTATGTCAGAAAGTGAAGAGGAACTAAAAAGCCCCTTGATGAAAGTGAAAGAGGAGAGTGAAAAAGTTGGCTTAAAACTCAACATTCAGAAAACGAAGATCACGGCATCTGGTCCCATCACTTCATGGGAAATAGATGGGGAAACAGTGGAATCAGTGTCAGACTTAATTTTTCTGGGCTCCAAAATCACTGCAGATGGTGACTGCAGCCATGAAATTGAAAGATGCTTACTCCTTGGAAGGAAAGTTATAACCAAACTAGGTAGCATACTAAAAAGCAGAGACATTGCTTTGCCAACAAAGGTCCATCTACCCAGGGCTACGGTTTTTCCAGTGGTCATGTGTGGATGTGAGAGTTGAACTGTGAAGAAAGCTGAGAACCAAAGAATTGATGCTTTTGAACTGTGGTGTTAGAGAAGACTCTTGAGAGTCCCTTGGACTGCAAGGAAATCCAACCAGTCCATCCTAAAGGAGATCAGTCCTGGGTGTTCACTGGAAGGACTGATGCTGAAGCTGAAACTCCAATACTTTGGCCACCTTGTGCGAAGAGTTGACACATTGGAAAAGACCCTGATGCTGGGAGGGATTGGAAGCAGGAGGAGAAGGGGACAACAGAGGATGAGATGACTGGATGGCATTAGCGACTCGGACATGAGTTTGAGTAAACTCTGAGGGTTGATGATGGACAGGGAGCCCTGGCATGCTGAGATTCATGGGGTTGCAAAGAGTCAGACATGACTGAGCCACTGAACTGAACTGAACTGAAGCACAGAATAAGTTAGGCTTCCAAGGTGGTTAACCGGTAAATAATCCATATGCCAAATACAGGAGAGGCAGTGTCAATCCCTGGGTAGAGAAGATCCATTGGAGAGGGAAATGGCAACCCACTCTAATATTCTTGCCTGGTAAATTGCAAGGACAGAGGAGCCTATCAGGCTCTAGTCCATGGAGTCACGGAGTTGGACATGACTGAGCAACTGATCACACATGCAGGCACTGGACAAGGTAAGGATACAGCATCATGATTTGACTTACATCGTGAAGTGGTTATTACAATCAGTTTAGTGAACATTCATCATCTCTTAAAAATACAAAATTTTTCTATTGTTTTCCTCAAGAAATTTTTTTTCCTTTTGATGATAACTCTTAAAGTTTACTCTGTTAACAATTTTCATATATAACATACAGCAGTGCTAATTGTATTTATCATGTTGGACATTACACCTTAGTATAAAACTAATTGAGGAGGGCATGGCAAGCCACTTCAGTGTTCTTGTCAGGAAAATCCCTTCGACAGAGGAGCCTGGTGAGCTATGGTGCATGGGGTTGCAGAGAGTCCTGCAGATTGAAGCGACCGAGCACGCATGCACACACAATACTTATTTATCTTGTAACTGCAACTTTGTACTTTTGACTGCATTTATCCAATTCCCCCTCCTACCTCACCTTTGGTAGCCCCAAATCTGATCCCTCTTTTATGTTTGTTTGTTTTTGAAGTATAATTAACCTACAACACTATGTTATTTCATGTTACATGACATAGTGAATTGATATTTCTATGCATTTAAAAATCACCAAAAACTTCCATTGCAAAATAAATGAGTCAAGGCTATGAGATGTACAATGTGGGGAATACCGTCAATAATGATGTAATATCTTAGTATGGTATCAGATCATAGCTAGATTTGTAGTGATCTTTATCATAGCATTATTAATTAGACTAGTTGAGAAAATGATGATGCAAGAGAAAATTATACACAATGTGATAGTCATTTGGGGTGCTCTTCAGTATTCCATGTTTCTCTTTTCAGGAACACGGTAAGGCTGCATCTTTCCATCCCTTTGAAGTTAGGTATGGTCATGTGACTTTGAAACCAACTGTTATGGATTAAACTGTGTCTCCCCAAAAATGCATTGGTTGAAGCCCTAACCCTAAGTGTAATTTGTTTTGGAGATAGTGCCTCCAGGGAGGTAATTAAAATTAAACAAGATCTTAAGGGCAGGGCTCTAAGCTGATAAAATTAGTGTCCTTATAATAAGAGATTTTCTCCCTCTTTCTCTCCTTCTCTCTCTCCCCATACTCACTTAAAAGAAAGGTCACGCTTGTAAAGACACAATGAGAGGCCATCTACAAGCCAGGAAGTGGAAACCAACTCTGCCAGTGCCTTAATCTTGGACTTCTAGTTTCCAGACTGGTAAGGAAATAATTTTCTGTTGCTTTGGCTACCCAGACTATGGTATTTAGTTATATCAGCCCAAGAAATCTAAGAATTCACAACAGGCAGTACGACATGAGTGAGAAAAACAAGTATTTGGGGTTGGTTGTATTAAGTTCCTGAATTTTGGGGAATTTTTGTTACCATGGCATAACCTAGCCTAGTCTGATTAATATAGCTAGTTTTCCTTATCTATTTTATAGAGTATTATGTGTATAGTAAGCAAAAATATATTTCCTAATATAAAAGAAGAAACAATAATGTCATTATCATTAAAGAGTCATCAGGAATAAGCTAGATTGTTACTCTCATATGGTATAATAAAATAAATGATTTAATTATTAGAAAACTTTAGTTAAATTAAACCATACCTTATTTTCTTCTTAACAGTGCTTTGCTTCTTCTCTCCTGTGTTTGTGTGTTTCATAAGTTCTACTTTGCATACAAATTTTTGCTTTGACTACACGTTTTCTTCCCCTGTTACTGATATAATTGACTTAAATGTTTAATTCATTAACTCTTTGTAAAGACTTTTGAAAGTGATTTTTCTGATTTCTGTTGTCTTTTTTAATTTGGTTACACTCTGCATTTGCCTATTGGATTCCATTTTGCCATTAGTATTTCTTTAATTTGCTGTGTTTACCATAACAAAATACCACAGTCTGTGTGGCCTAGACAACATTTCTTTAATAATTCATAAGACAAAAGACTGACTTCAATAAAGAAAGAAATTAATGAAGAGGAAGAAAATTAATCCCTTCTGTTTTTATTGAGTAATATTTTCTGGATCTTTCCAGATATTTTATTATTTTGCTTTCTCTTTAGTAGCAACAGCTTAATACCATTCCAAGGACCTTTTTAACATTGACCTCTTCTGCTTACTTTCAATGCCTATGGTACATCAGTCCTTGGAGGCTCACAGGGTAAAGAGTCTGCCTGCAATGCAGGAGACCTGAGTTCAGTCCCTGGTGTCTGGAAGATTCCCTGGAGAAGGAAATGGCAACCCACTCCAGTATTCTTGCCTGGAAAATTCCATGGATGGAGGAGGCTGGTAGGCCACAGCCCATAGGGTCACAAAGAAACGGACACAACTGAGAGACTTCACTTTCACTTTTCATGGTACTTAATTTTATGGGAGAAAAAGACATGACCTAAGATTTTGATTGTTTTTCTTTTTCACTCCATGTGAAAGCAGTTTGTTGTCATCATCTATGTTCACTTATATCCATATCTCCCACCAATCCTAAGGTATAGTTTCCTATAATGTTTATCACACTTCATTCTCTGTTATGTTTCATTTTAAAAGAAATTATAATATTAAGGGTACAATAAACAGAACTAAATCCATGGCAGACTTCAATAAATATTAGTTCTCTTTTGCTTCCATTTCCCCTGTAAAGTTATAGGATATTAGTTAGAAAATTGTTTTCTGTATAAATTATTTTATCATATCTTTAAGCCATGATTAAATCATTTCTTTTATACCACAAGTCTCCGATATCTCTTTGTAACCATATATTTTATGATGGTCCCTGCCTTTTTTCTTTCCTTTTCCTTTTCTTCCCTCATTTCCTTGTTTTCTTTTTCCTTTTAAAGCATAATCTCTGAGATTTTGTGAAATTCTGTGCTGTTTAAGTTTTGAATTGGGGCATTTGACAAACCAAATAACTGTTCATAAATATTTTGCATTTGTATTTCTGTGTACTGAATTTTTTTTCAGCTATGTCACAACATAGATTAATAACTTTAGGATATCTTTTGATGCAAAAAATTGCTATTGGATGAGACTTGGTCTGATCTTTCAACTCTGCTATCATGTACTGACTCACCTCAGAATGTGAAACTTTGCAGAAGATTCTGCTTAATAAATTTATTTCCTATTCCTAACACCACACTGCACATATTTGCTTGAACATGTTATCTCATCCATTTTCAAATGGAATATCATAATAGCTAGTAATTCCTGATAGAAATGATATAAATTGTAAAATATGATCCATTAGCTGTGTTCCAAATGTATAAATAAAAATGTATCTGGTTATATATTTAAATAGTGATTATAATAATAATATAAATTATGTTAAGTACATGTAGCAGCAGAGGCATGCCCTTCTGAACAGAAGACATCTCCTCAGAGCATACTGATCAGTTCATTTTTCCTAATGAAATCTTCATTTAGACAGAAGTTACTCCTCACTTCCTTTCTGCTCCTTTTTCTAAGCTAAAGCTGCTGTCTGCCTTTTTTTTTTGCTTGAAAGATACAGTAATTTTAGTTAAAGAGAAATTTTGAATCTTGCAACCTGGCTTGAAAGAAAAGTACATGAGGAACTTGTCACTATGAGGAAATAAAATGATTCTCAAGTAATCATAGAGTTATTTTCTAGAATCATATTATTTTAGCATGGAAAAAGACTTGAAGATCATCTGAACATTTTTATTCTACACAAAATAAAGATGAGGCAAAGAGAGAATTAGCAACTTGTCTAAGTTAGTCAAACAGAAGTATTTAGGCCTGATGAAATGATTTAATCACCATTTGTTTTGTCACATACTGTCTGGAGGGAGTTGACCTGATGTCATTTCCCACCACTTATACAGCTTGAAGAGAAGCATTGTAGTGAAGTGAAGTGAAGTTGTTCAGTCGTGTCCGACTCTTTGCGACCCCATGGACTATATGTAGCCTACCAGGCTCCTCTGTCCATGGGATTTTCCAGGCAATAGTACTGGAGTGGATTGCCATTTCCTTCTCCAGGGGATCTTCCCGACCCAGGGATTGAACCCGAGTCTCCCACATTGTAGACAGACGCTTAACCATCTGAGCCACCAGGGAAGGCTCTAGAGTATATAAACAGTAAGATTCGCAAATCAGCTCAAGGAGCATGAAGTTGCAATACATACATGAAAACAAGATATTAGCAATTATTCAGAGGTATTAGCACAGATTAGAAGTCATGTTGCCTTTGCTTCAAGCTAAAGAATTTCTGAAGACCTTAATTACCATCAGTTTTCTAGACTTCTGTGAGTCATTCCAAAGTTTTGGATATTTTGCTTTTTTTTTTGAGGTATGTATATAAATTAGATGGCATAGCTTTGCTTAAAACCAACAGTGAATTTTTTTCCCTCAATTTTTAAAGCAATGTAACTAATGTTTTCCTACTGTTAAAGTCATTTCTCTTTCCACACAAATTGAAATTTAATCTTTCTAAAACATTACTTCCATTATACCAACTCTTTTGCTTTTAAAAATGAGAAGCTCCCCATTATACACAATATAACCAAAATTTCCCCAGGCCACACAAGCCTATGGAAGCAAATGAGATCACATTACCATTAATAACTGAAATAGCACTGCCTCATGCCCTCACATACATTGCTCAGGACCTGAGCCCAGCATACACTTTATCCAGATATTTCTGGGAGTCCCCAGATGATGTTCATTTTTGCTTAAAACAATTTCACTTTCACTGGGCATGGATGCTACCCTGCTCCCATCTATGGTTCTCCCATTCTACTTCTCTTATTCCCCAGGCCACAGGCAGGGTAAGCTCACAGCTCCTTTGAGCACTGCAAGAAGCTAGATGCTGTGAATACAAACCAAATGTCATTCTCAAGTTAGTCCTGCTTAATCATCTCTGCCTTGCCACCTTATTTTCCTACTGGGGGGTCCCTGCTAGCCTAAAGATCATGGAAGATGCCACAGTGCAGGCAGGCACTGCTGATAGTCAGATACCACCATTACTCTATTAGACTCGCCTTTTCTGGGCACCACCACCAATGTCCTATAGCTGTCAAGCAGTCCAAGAGTCTGCGGGGGTCTACAGTAAAAATGGCACATGCTACAGCCCTGAATGGATTATTAGCTATACTGCTCTTTCCCTAATGATGTATAAGCTTTTCTGTCTTACACATATATATTTATATATTTAAGGTAGGCAAGTTTGATAAGAGAGGGAAAAGTTTTTGTTTCACTGATTGATGAGTTTAGTGAGATTGGCTCCTGGGTTGACCTCCCATGGGGAGTTACCATACTGCCTGTGACAGCTAAGGCTCCCCCACTAGCCCAGCTCACAAGTTGAATTCTCTGAGAAGCTCTTAGGTTGCCAACATCTAGAGCCCATATCTGTATCTCACTAGATCCTTTGTACAGAGTCAAATGCACATATTTTCCTGACATCCACAATGTTGCTCAATTCCACATGTTCAAACCAGTGCCTCAAAAATTTGAAACACAATCCTTCTTGCTTCCCAGATAATCCTAACTTTGAGGTCAAGTTGCAAGTCATCCACCAGAGAAGTCTGTTTTTGCCTGCATCAAACTTGCCAAATGGGGTCATACTTCTGGGTAGTCTCAAAAATAAATCTGCTCACATCAAGCCCTGTAGAGAACTTTCTTTGGAAATTTCAGATGGTGTCAGCAAGGTCAACTGCAAATGTCAACAGCAGGTGACCCTGCCACCTCTCACCTCTGGCTCTCCTTTTTCTGCCCCTTCTCCCTTTGGCCTTGACCTCCCAGACTTCTGACTCTCTACGTAGAAATTTGTCTTCTGGTCTTTCATTCCTTCCTTATATAGAACAATTTAGCTCCTTCTTAATTCACACCTTCAATTGCATATATCTTCTCCTCGCCATGTGCTCAGCATGGGTGAATATTCAAAAGCACCCTCCTCAGAGGGTGGTGTCATCTCACTTTGCCCTCAGGAAAGTTTGCCACACTGCTCTGCAACCCTTAGGTAAATATACAGATACACAGTGAAAATTTTTTGGATGCACTTAACTTTATATTTATATTTAACTAAATATAAATTTTAATTTATATTATTATTATATAAATATTTGCTTATATTGGTCTCCTCTAACGTTTTTCAGTGTTGATCTAGTTTGTGGTTTAAAGCATTAAACCATAATAGTCATTTTTTGACAAAAAATAAATTTCATCTCATAGTTTAGCTGTAATTTTTCTTTTGGCCATTCTGCATGGCATGTAAAATAATCCCCAGGCAGGGATTGAAGCTGCACCCTCTTCAGTGCAAGTCGAGTCTTAACCCCTGCACCACTGGTGAAGTCCCTTAGCTGTAGTTTTATTTTTAAAACAATTTCGACTGAGTGACTGAACTGAACTGAATGTCTGGAAAGGGTGTCTCACTTCAGTTGTGTCCGACTCTTTGCACCCCTTTAGACTGTAGCCTGCCAGGCTACTCTGTCCATGGAATTCTTCAGGCAATAATACTGGAGTGAGTTGCCATGCCCACCTCCAGAGAATCTTTGTGATCCAAGGATAGAACACACGACTCGTCTCTTGTGTCTCCTGCATTGGCAGATGGGTTGTTTACCACTAAAGTCACCTGGGAAGCCCAGTGTTTGGGAAATGGAAATCAGTTCTGAAAAGAAGACGATGTATTTGAGCCAGCTAGCTAATATCTAATAATAATACACTAATATGTATAGGATAATATGGTGTCCCAGGTGTCATAGCAAGTTCAGTTCAGTTCAGTCGCTCATTGGGTCTGACCCTTTGTGACCACCACCCCCCTCCCCCAGCAGGCCAGGCCTCCCTGTCCATCACCAACTCCCAGAGTCCACCCAAACCCATGTCCATCGAGTCAGTGATGCCATCCAATGATCTCATCCTCTGTTTTTCCCTTCTCTTCCTGCCCTAAATCTTTCCAGCACTAGGGTCTTTTCAAATGAGTCAGCTCTTCGCATCAGGTGGCCAAAGTATTGGAGTTTCAACATCAGTCTTTCCAATGAACACCCAGGACTGATCTCCATTAGAATGGACTGGTTGGATCTCTTGGCAGTCCAAGGGACTCTCAAGAGTCTTCTCCAACAACACAGTTCAAAAGCATCAATTCTTCAGCGTTCAGTTTTCTTCACAGTCCAACTCACATCCATATATGACCACTGGGGAAAACATAGCCTTGACTAGATGGACCTTTGGTAGCAAAGTAATGACTCTGGTTTTCAATATGTTATCTAAATTGGTCATAACTTTCCTTCCAAGGAGTAAGCATCTTTTAATTTCATGGCTCCAGTCACCATCTGCAGTGATTTTGGAGCCAAAAAAAAATATATAAAGTCAGCCACTGTTTCCACTGTTTCCTCATCTATTTGCCATGAAGTGATGGAACTGGATGCCATGATCTTAGCTTTCTGAATGTTGAGCTTTAAGCCAACTTTTTCACTCTCCTCTTTCACTTTTGTCAAGAGACTCTTTAGTTCTTTGCTTTCTGCCATAAGGGTGGTGTCATCTGCATATCTGAGGTTATTGATATTTCTCCCAGCAATCTTGATTCCAGCTTCTGCTTCCTCCAGTACAGTGTTTCTCATGATGTACTCTGCATCTAAGTTAAATAATTTATCATGATGTACTCTGCAATAAACAGCCTTGACATACTCCTTTTCCTATTTGGAACAAGTCTGTTGTTCCATGTACAATTCCAACTGTTGCTTCCTGACCTGCATACAGATTTCTCAAGAGGCAGGTCTGCGTGATCTGGTATTCCCATCTCTTTCAGAATTTTCCACAGTTTATTGTGATCCACACAGTCAAAGGCTTTGGCATAGTCAATAAAGCAGAAATAGATGTTTTCCTGGAACTCTCTTGCTTTTTCGATGATCCAGCAGATTTTGGCAATTTGATCTCTGGTTCCTCTGCCTCTTAATACCAGCTTGAACATCTGGAAGTTCACGGTTCACTTATTGCTGAAGCCTGGCTTGGAGAATTTTAAGCATTACTTTACTAGCATGTGAGATGAGTGCAATTGTGCGGTAGTTTGAGCATTCTTTGGCATTTCCTTTCTTTCGGATTGGAATGAAAACTGAACTTTTCTAGTCCTGTGGCCAGTGCTACTGGGAAGTAAGGATAGTCATGAAGACTCTACCTAAAGAGTAAGAGATCAAGACCAATCATAACTTTTCCAAAAGAAAGAATGAAAATCATATGTTGAAAAACCGAGGAAAGCAAGAGTTTAGAATCTGTTATGTTACACCCTGCTCATGCTCAGTTGTGTCTGACTCTTTGAGATTCCAAGGGCTGTAGCCTGTCAGGCTCCTCTGTCTATGTGATTTCCCAGGCAAGAATACTGGAGTGGGTTGCCATTTCCTTCTCCAAGGGATATTCCTGACCCAGGGATCAAACCTGCATCTCCTGTGTCTCCTGCATTGGCAGGCAGATTCCTTACCACTAACGCCAGCTAGGAAGCCCTTGTTATGTTCGTTTCAGTTCAGTGGCTCAGTTGTGTCTGACTCTTTGCGACCCAATGGACTATAGCACACCAGGCCTCCATGTCCATCACCAACTCCCGGAGCTTACTCAAACTCATGTCCATTGAGTTGGTGATGCCATCCAATTATCTCTTCCTCTGTTGTTCCCTTCTACTCTCACCTTCAATCTTTCCCAGCATCAGGGTCTCTTCAAATAAGTCAGCTCTTCATATCAGGTGGCCACAGTATTGGAGTTTCAGCTTCAGCATCAGTCCTTCCAGTGAATATTCAGGACTTATTTCTTTAGGATGGACTGGCTGGATCCCCTTTCTGTCCAAGGGACTCTCAAGAGTCTTCTCTAACACCACAGTTCAGAAGCATCAATTCTTCAGCACTCAGCTTTCTTTATAGTCCAACTCTCATATCCATACATAGGTACTGGAGAAACTATAGCTTTGATTAGATGGACTTCTGTTGGCAAGTAACATCTCTGCTTTTTAATATGCTGTCTAGGTTGGTCATAGCTTTTCTTTCAAGAGGCAAGCATCCTTCAGTTTCATGGCTGCAGTTATCATATGCAGTGATTTTTGAGCCCCCCGCCCCCCCCAAAAAAAATAGAAGTCTGTCAAAGTTTCCAGCATTTCCTCATCTATTTGCCATGAAGCGATCTCACCCTGCTTATTTAACTTATATGCAGAGTACATCATGAGAAACGCTGGACTGGAAGAAACACAAGCTGGAATCAAGATTGCGGAAGAAATAATAACCTCAGATATGCAGATGACACCACCCTTATGGCAGAAAGTGAAGAGGAACTAAAAAGCCTCATGATGAAAGTGAACGTGGAGAGTGAATAAGTTGGCTTAAAGCTCAACATTCAGAAAACTAAGATCATGGCAGCTGGTCCCATCACTTCATGGGAAAGAGAAGGGGAAACAGTGGAAACAGTGTCAGACTTTATTTTTCTAGGCTCCAAAATCACTGCAGATGGTGACTGCAGCCATGAAATTAAAAGACACTTACTCCTTGGAAGGAAAGTTATAACCAACCTAGACAGCATATTCAAAAGCAGAGACATTACTTTGCCAACTAAGATCCATCTTGTCAAGGCTATGTTTTTTCCAGTGGTCATGTATGGATGCAAGAGTTGGACTGTGAAGAAAGCTGAGCCCTGAAGAATTGATGCTTTTGAACTGTGTTGTTGGAGAAGACTCTTGAGAGTCCCTTGGACTGCAAGGAGATCCAACCAGTCCATTCTGAAGGAAATCAGCCCTGGGATTTCTTTGGAAGGAATGATGCTAAAGCTGAAACTCCAGTACTTTGGCTACCTCGTGTGAAGAGTTGACTCATTGGAAAAGACTCTGATGCTGGGAGGGATTGAGGGCAGGAGAAGAAGGGAACAACAGAGGATGAGATGGCTGGATGGCATCACTGACTCATGAACGTGAATCTGAGTGAACTCCGGGAGATAGTGATGGACGGGGAGGCCTGGCGTGCTGCGATTCATGGAGTCGCAAAGAGCTGGACACGACTGAGTGACTGAACTGAACTGAACTGATGGGACCAGATACCATGATCTTAGCTTTTTGAGTGTTGAGTTTTAAGCCAACTTTTTCACTCTTCTCTTTCACTTTCATCTAGAGGCTCTTTAGTTCTTCTTCACTTTCTGCCATGAGAGTGGTGTCATCTGCATATCTGAGGTTACTGATGTTTCTCCCGATAATCTTGATTCCAGCTTATGCTTCATTCAGCCCAGCATTTCTCATGATGTGCTCTGCATATAAGTTAAATAAGCAGGGTGACAATATACAACCTTGACGTACTCCTTTCCCTATTTGGAATCAGTCTCTTGTTCCATGTCCCATTCTCACTGTTGTTTCCTAACCTGCATACAGATTTCTCAAGAGGCATGTCAGGTGATCTGCTATGTTAACATAACCCTGTTGTGTTATGTTATGTTAACATAACCCTGTTATGTTAAAACACTATAAAAAGAAGATGATTATGAAAAGAAAAAAATGAATGGAGACATTGCAACACAAATTCTCTCATGGTTGCCCAGTGATGGATCCTGACCCTAAGAGGCTAATGTGACTTGATCTCAAGTAGGACCATAAAGAAGGCTGAATGCCAAAGAATTGATGCTTTTTAACTGTGGTGTTAAGAGAAGACTCTTGAGGGTCCCTTGGACTGCAAGGAGATCCAACCAGCCCATTCTAAAGGAGATTGGTCCTGGGTGTTCTTTGGAAGGAATGATGCTAAAGCTGAAGCTCCAACACATTGGCCCCCTGATGTGAAGAGCTGACTCTTGGCATTAGAAAAAGCCCATAATGCTGGCAATGATTAAAGGCAGGATGAGAGGGGGATGACAGAGGATGAGATGGTTGGATAGCATCTCCACGTCAATGGACATGAGTTTGAGCAAGCTCTAGGCGACGGTGAAAGACAGGGAGTTCTGGCATGCTGCAGTCCATGGGGGCACAGAATTGGACAAAAACAACAGTGTGCTAGAAAACATAAAATTATCTCTGGATAAACTGATGGAATTCTTGAAAGTCTTAGCATAGTGCAGTACAAGCATATATCCAGTTATGCAATGATTTTCTATGTAAATTGAGAGGATCACGTGAGTTTTTAATTTTTTGTTTTAAGTATATTATGGACTACATTATTTTATTATTTTATTTTCTTATGTTGAGCCATTCTTACATCCCTGGGATAAGTCCCACTTTGTGTGTAATCCTTTTAGTAAGCTGTTGAATTTGATTTGCTAGTATTTTGTTGAGAATTTTTTGTATAATATGCACAAGGATATTCCTATGCAGTTTCCTTTCCTTGTGGTTTCTTTATCTTTGGGTCAAGGTAAGTTGACCTCAAGAATGTGTTAGCAAGCATCTTTTTTTGTTGTTGTTTGTTTGGAAGAGCTTGAGAATTTTATTAATTCTTCTTTAAATATTTGATGGAATTCACCAGTGAAGTCATCTGGTCTTGAACTTTTCTCTTGGAGGGTTTTGATTACTGCATGCATCTCTTTACTTGCCTTTTGTCTGTTGAGATTTTCTATTTCTTCTTTAAAAAAAAGAAGATTTATTTATTTTATTTTTGACTGCACTGGATCTTCATTACTGCACACAGTCTTTGTCTGGTTGCAGAGAAGGAGGGCTACTCTCTAGCTGCAGTGCACTGGCATCTCATTGCAGAGGCTTCTCTTGTGGAGCATGAGGGCTAGGGCACATGGACTCGGTAGTTGTGGCACACCAGTTTAGTTGCCATTTGGCATGTGGGATCTTCCCAGCAGCGATTAAACCCATATCCCCTGCATTGTCAGGCAGGGTCTTAACCACTGGACCACCAGGGAAGCTCCTCTATTTCTCATTGAGTCAGTTTTGTAAATACTGTGCTTCTAGAAAGTAGTCCATTTAATATAGATTAGTAAGATTATTTGTGTGTAATCATTCACTATTCTCTTAATACCCTTTTACTTTCTGAAAGAAAATTAATAGAGTCCCCACTTGCTTTTCTGATTTTAGTTATTTGCAACTTCTGTTTTTTTTCCTTAGCCCAGGTAAAGGTTTTTCCATTTTCTTCTTTGCTTTCTCAAAGAACCAACTTTGGCATTGTTAACTCTCTGTATTAATCACCTTTGGGATGCTGGTGGTAATATGTCTTTTTCCCAAAAAAAGAAGGAGGAGCTTTTGGATAACTGTTACATAAATTACTTTAATATTTGGAGACTAGCAATTATGCAGCTGTAGAAACTGAGTCAATTTTTCAATAACTGGTCTAATATCTATGTTAATATTAAGTAGTGACTTTCTTCTCCCACTGAATACTCATATGTTTCTCAACAACTATGTCAGTAGATTAAAAGATAGCATATATATTTATATATATATTAAAGAAGCTGAGATATTGTAATTAAAATATACACTACTATTAAGGAAAGATCTCATAGTCTGTTGCTGTCAGAGAGATAAGTGTAAAAAATAGATTTTTAGTGGCTTTCATAGTAAGTCAGCCAAAATGATATTTCTCTTTTGGACTCCACTCCTTTACCAGGTCAATCAATTCTCAATGAATACAAAGCTTATAAAACATAAAAGTTAAGGAAAAAAAAAAACTGAAACACTTGAAAAAGAACATAAGAAAACAATCCAAGCATAAATAAGAAACCATCAGTAAAATTTCCAATTTGCTGATGTGTCCTTGGTTTCCCAGTGTCCTTGGCTTTCCCTCCACTGTGGTTTTACTATAGACAATTCTGCCCTAGGTCTGTGGTTCTTGAATGCCCTCCAGCCATCAATCTGAAATGGAGATGAACAATCAAGTAAGTTCAGTTCAGTTCAGTTCAGTCGCTCAGTCATGTCCGACTCTTTGAGACCCCATAAATCACAGCACGCCAGGCCTCCCTGTCCATTACCAACTCCCGGAGTTCACTCAAACTCATGTCCGTTGAGTCGGTGATGCCATCCAGCCATCTCATCCGCTGTCATCCCCTTCTCCTCCTGCCCCCAATCCCTCCAAGCATCAGGGTCTTTTCCAATGAGTCAACTCTTCGCATCAGGTGGCCAAAGTACTGGAGTTTCAGCTTCAGCATCAGTCCTTCCAATGAACACCCAGGACTGATCTCCTTTAGGATGGACTGGTTGGATCTCCTTGCAGTCCAAGGGACTCTCAAGAGTCTTTTCCAACAACACAGTTCAAAAGCATCAATTCTTCGGGGCTCAGCTTTCTTTATAGTCCAACTCTCACATCCACACATGACCACTGGAAAAACCATAGCCTTGACTAGACAGAACTTTGTTGGCAAAGTAATACCTCTGCTTTTCAATAGGCTATCTAGATTGGTCATAACTTTCCTTCCAAGGAGTAAGCATCTTTTAATTTCATGGCTGCAGTCACCATCTGCAGTGATTTTGGAGCCCAGAAAAATAAAGTCTGACACTGTTTCCACTGTTACCCCATCTATTTGCCATGAAGTGATGGGACCAGCTGCCATGATCTTAGTTTTCTGAATGTTGAGTTTTAAGCCAACTTTTTTGCTCTCCTCTTTCACTTTCATCAAGAGGCTTTTTATTTATTTTTTTTAATTTTTATTTTTACTTTATTTTACTTTACAATACTGTATTGGTTTTGCCATACATTGACATGAATCCACCACAGGTGTACATGCGTTCCCAAACACAAACCCCCCCTCCCACCTCCCTCCCCACAACATCTGTCTGGTTCATCCACGTGCACCAGCCCCAAGAATGCTGTATCCTGCATCGGACATAGACTGGCTATTCGATTCTTACATGATAGTATACATGTTTCAATGCCTTTCTCCAAAATCATCCCACCCTCTCCCTCTCCTTCTGTCCAAAAGTCCGCTATACACATCTGTGTCTTTTTTGCTGTCTTGCATACAGGGTCATCATTGCCATCTTTCTAAATTCCATATATATGTGTTAATATACTGTATTGGTGTTTTTCTTTCTGGCTTACTTCACTCTGTATAATCGGCTCCAGTTTCATCCATCTCATCAGAACTGATTCAAATGTATTCTTTTTAATGGATGAGTAATACTCCATTGTGTATATGTACCACAGCTTTCTTATCCATTCATCTGCTGATGGACATCTAGGTTGTTTCCATGTCCTGGCTATTATAAACAGTGCTGCGATGAACATTGGGGTACATGTGTCTCTTTCAACTGGTTTCCTTGGTGTGTATGCCCAGCACTGGGATTGCTGGGTCATATGGAAGTTCTATTTGCAATTTTTTAAGGAATCTCCACACTGTTTTCCATAGTGGTTGTACTAGTTTGCATTCCCACCAACAGTGTAGGAGGGTTCCCTTTTCTCCACTCCCTCTCCAGCATTTATTGCTTGCAGATTTTTGGATCACAGACATTCTGACTGGTGTGAAGTGGTACCTCATTGTGGTTTTGATTTGCATTTCTCTAATAATGAGTGATGTTGAGCATCTTTTCATGTGTTTGTTAGCCATCCGTATGTCTTCTTTGGAGAAATGTCTATTTAGTTCTTTGGCCCATTTTTTGACTGGGTCGTTTATTTTTCTGCAATTGAGCTGCAGGTATTGCTTGTATATTTTTGAGATTAGTTGTTTGTCAGTTGTTTCATTTGCTATTATTTTCTCCCATTCAGAAGGCTGTCTTTTCACCTTGCTTATATTTTCCTTTGTTGTGCAGCAGCTTTTAATTTTAATTAGATCCCATTTGTTTATTTTTGCTTTTATTTCCAGAATTCTGGGAGGTGGATCATAGAGGATCCTGCTGTGATTTATGTCAGAGAGTGTTTTGCCTAAGTTCTTCTCTAGGAGTTTTATAGTTTCTGGTCTTACATTTAGATCTTTAATCCATTTTGAGTTTATTTTCATGTGTGGTGTTAGAAAGTGATCTAGTTTCATTTCAAGAGGCTTTTTAGTTCCTCTTCACTTTCTGCCATAAGGGTGGTGTCATCTGCATATCTGAGGTTATTGATGTTTCTCTCAGCAATATTGATTCAGGGAGAAATTGTGCTTCTTCCAGCCCAGCGTTTCTCATGATGTACTCTGAGTTAAATAAGCAAGGTGACAATAAACAGCCTTGACATACTCCTTTTCCTATTTGGAACCAGTCTGTTTTTCCAAGTCCAGTTCTAACTGTTGTCTCCTGACCTGCATATAGGTTTCTCAAAAGGCAGGTCTGGTGGTCTGGCATTCCCATCTCTTTCAGAATTTTCCACAGTTTATTGTGATCCACACAGTCAAAGGCTTTGGCATAGTCAATAAAGCAGAAATAGATGTTTTTCTGGAACTCTCTTGCTTTTTTGATGATCCAGTGGATGTTGGCAATTCACTTTTTCTCTGAGTTTTCCAAAAGATTTGCTTCGGATCTGATTTGGGAGTGAGTTTACTTGATTGCTTGTTCAAGCTAGTTTTAGAAATGGCAATCAAGTAAACTCACTGCCAAATCAGATTTGAATCAAACCCTTTTGGAAACTCAGAGAAAAAGTGAAGAATGATGTTAAAATATGGAGTTTTCATTTTGACTGATCTATGTTTTTCAGACTCCCACTTGGGTAAATGTGTTGAAATTCTGAACGAAGACCAATGGAACAAAATAGAAAGCCCAGAGATAAACCCATGCACCTATGGACGGCTTGTCTTTGACAAAGACAAGAATATATAATGGAGAAAATACAATCTCTTTAACAAGTGGTGCTGGGAAAACTGGTCAACCACTTGTAAAAGAGTGAAACTAGAACACTTTCTAAACCATACACAAAAATAAACTCAAAATGGATTAAAGATCTAAACATAAGACCAGAAACAATAAAACTCCTAGAGGAGAACATAGGCAAAACACTCTCTGAAATTCTGAAAGAAAGTGTGCATAGAACACATTATACAGAGAACCCAGCAAACGAAATGTAACTTTGTAAGAAACCAAAATCATAAATGTTCTGAAAAGACTCTCAGTCTCTATCTTTTATGGCAAATGTAACTGGTTTTAAGTACTTTTTAGTGGTGTTTACAATTTCACAAACTTCTGGAAGTAAAACATTTCCAAAGTAAGTTTACTAAAGTTTGCAATGCATATTCTTTCAAAAGAAATTCTGGAGCAGTAGAGCTATCTTTTTTTCTTTCTTTTTTCTATGTGGTTTTATGCAATATTTTGGCTCACCAACCGATTATTATATCTAGTAAATCAAAAAGCAAAACAAAAATAAGTAGCACATCTATCAAGACTTTAACAAATATTCCTGGAAAGGAATTTTAGATTTGGAAGGAGCCTTACCGGTAAGTCAAATTTATTCATTTTAACAGATATAAGAAACTGAAATCTCAAAACATCAAGACTCAATAAAAATCAGATAACTTGTGAATGGAATGATCAGAGTAAGAAGTGGATCCCCAGTCTCTCCAATGAGGAAAATTACCACTACCCTTAATAGATTATACTTATTTTCACTTCAAGCTTCCCTGAGAGCTCAATTGCCAAAGAATCTGCCTGCAATGCAGGAGACCCTGGTTTGATTCCTGGGTCAGGAAGATCTACTGGAGAAGGGAAAGGTTAACACCCCAGTATTCTTTGGCTTCCCTTGTGGCTCAGCTGGTGAAGAATTTGCCTGCAATGAGGGAGACCTGGGTTTGATCTATGGGTTGGCAAGATCCTGTGGAGAAGGGAAAGGCTACCCACTCCAGTATTCTGGCCTGGAGAAATCCAGGACTGTGTAGTTCATTGGGTTGTAAAGAGTTGGACACGATTGAACGACTTTCACTTTCACTTTTTAGGGCTTCCCTTATAGCTCAGTTGGTAAAGAATCTGCTTGCAAGGCAGGAGACCCTGGTTCCATTCCTGGGTCAGGAAGATCTGCTGGAGAGGGGACAGGCTATCCACTCCAGGATTCTTGGGCTTCCCTTATGGCTCAGCTGATAAAGAATCCACCTGCAGTGTGGGAGACCTGGGTTTGATCCCTGGGTTGGAAAAATCCCCTGGAGAAGGGAAAGGCTACCCACTCCAGTATTGTGGCCTGGAGAATTCCAGGACTGTATACTCCATGGTATCACAAAGAGTCAGACATGACTGAGTGACTTTCACTCACTATTTTCATTTCATGCCCTATACTATTGAGATCATTTCTTTCTTTTTTTTTTTTTTAATTTTTTTATTTTTTTTTAAATTTTAAAATCTTTAATTCTTACATGCGTTCCCAAACATGAACCCCCCTCCCACCTCCCTCCCCACAACATCTCTCTGGGTCATCCCCATGCACCTGCCCCAAGCAAGCTGCACCCTACGTCAGACATGGACTGGCGATTCAATTCTTACATGACAGTATACAAGTTAGAATTCCCATTCTCCCAAATCATCCCACCCTCTCCCTCTCCCTCTGAGTTCAAAAGTCCGTTATACACATCTGTGTCTTTTTTCCTGTCTTGCATACAGGGTCGTCATTGCCATCTTCCTAAATTCCATATATATGTGTTAGTATACTGTATTGGTGTTTTTCTTTCTGGCTTACTTCACTCTGTATAATCGGCTCCAGTTTCATCCATCTCATCAGAACTGATTCAAATGAATTCTTTTTAACGGCTGAGTAATACTCCATTGTGTATATGTACCACAGCTTTCTTATCCATTCATCCTGCTGATGGACATCTAGGTTGTTTCCATGTCCTGGCTATTATAAACAGTGCTGCGATGAACATTGGGGTACATGTGTCTCTTTCAATTCTGGTTTCCTCCGTGTGTATGCCCAGCAGTGGGATTGCTGGGTCATAAGGTAGTTCTATTTGCAATTTTTTAAGGAATCTCCACACTGTTCTCCATAGTGGCTGTACTAGTTTGCATTCCCACCAACAGTGTAGGAGGGTTCCCTTTTCTCCACACCCTCTCCAGCATTTATTGCTTGCAGATTTTTGGATCGCAGCCATTCTGACTGGTGTGAAGTGGTACCTCATTGTGGTTTTGATTTGCATTTCTCTAATAATGAGTGATGTTGAGCATCTTTTCATGTGTTTGTTAGCCATCCGTATGTCTTCTTTGGAGAAATGTCTATTTAGTTCTTTGGCCCATTTTTTGATTGGGTCGTTTATTTTTCTGGAATTGAGCTGCAGAAGTTGCTTGTATATTTTTGAGATTAGTTGTTTGTCAGTTGTTTCATTTGCTATTATTTTCTCCCATTCAGAAGGCTGTCTTTTCACCTTGCTTATATTTTCCTTTGTTGTACAGAAGCTTTTAATTTTAATTAGATCCCATTTGTTTATTTTTGCTTTTATTTCCAGAATTCTGGGAGGTGGATCATAGAGGATCCTGCTGTGATCATTTCTAATTTATAGTCTATTCTATTGTGCTCTTTTTGTCTCTAGATTATTTTTAATAGCAATGTAAGTTTCATTAATAAAGCTGATTTCAACATTCAGCTGAATTAATTTAAATAGCGATGGTATTTAAATCTTTAACTTTAATTTATTGCTAATTAATTCTTTAAAAATATATCTCAATATTTTTCCTAAAATGCATTTGTTTATTGAACTTGGGTGTGATATGACAGTAATTCAGTATTTACCATTTATGTCTGCCCCTTTCCAAATAGGTTATAAGAAAACTGGTGATATTAAAGAAGACACTCAATAGACTGGCAAACCAATAGTGTGAGAATGAATAGAAAATCCAAGTAGTAAAATCAGAATAGAGAAATAATTATGAAAAAAAGAAAGATAATCTGTAGGAGATGGTTTCAAAAAATTTCAACTGAACTTCGTGATAACCAGGGGGAAACAGGGAACGTGATGGTTTATGTGTGCATGCCCAGTCGTGTCTGACTCTCTGTAGCCCCATGGACTGTAAACTGCTAGGCTCCTCTGTCCGAGGGATTTTCCAGACGAGAAGACTGGAGCAGATTGCCATTTCCTAATCCAGAGTGCCTTCTGGACCCAGGGTTTGAACCGCGTCTCCCGCATCTCCTGCCCTGGCAGGCGGATTCTTCATCACTGCACCACCTGGGAAGCCCATGTGGTGGTTTATACAAGTGCCATTAGATAAAAAGGGATTATGTTTTCCGTTTTTGGTTGTTTATCAGAACTAAAACACATGGTTTAAAACCACTGTTTTAATGGTTTTGCTACTTTCTTTATCTGTGTTCTTAGCATGGACCTCTTAAGAAGAATTAAGAAACTTAAATAAAAAATAATTAATTTCATAAGGCATGGGATAATTTTTTCAGTCATTTTATTGTCTTCATTTTAATATTTAATATAGCTATTTTGTTCATGACTAACTTTTAGATAGATACTAAATGAACGTAGTGGCATTATTTGAAAATCAAATTATTTTATATAATTGTATAAAGGCAATTTTGTATGGTGCCACGGTAATATGATATGGTTTTGTAGCTTTCTGATGTCATAAAATAATGATTAGAATGTAGATGGTGATGAATAATTGTATTTCATAAAGTCGGATACAAAAACATAAGTGTAAAAATACACCTGAAGTTTTTCCATGAACAAAAGACATTTTTCTGTCTTAATATATTGTAAAAACTTTTGTTTGATCATAAAGGTAAGAAGAAACTTTTTCATTAAGAGCTGAATATTTCCAACTTTCTGCACCTTAATTGTGCCTTGCAATTCAGGTCAATTATTATAAAGTGAAGAAAATAATTTTTTATAACCTTTGTACAACTCAAAAATATTCACACAAATTTTCCCAAAGTTCAAAAGCAATTATGTGAAACAAGCAAAGGACTTTAAAGATATCACATCAAATTGTTAAATCAAATGGAGTTGATGCTTCCAAAATCTGCATCTTCCAACAGCTGCCATGACAAGATTAAACCTCTTCCATCTTCCTGAAACTGCACGTCAATCCTGCACAAGCTCTTTTTGGAATGGGATCTATTGGGCAGACATTATCTATTTTCTCTCCTTCCATTCATTCTCCCACTCTTGGAATGCAGGCTAGTTTTTGAAATACTTATTTATTTTATTTGACTGCCCCAGGTCTTAGTTGTAGCATGCCAGATCTTTTTGGGGGCATGTGAACACTTAATTGTGACATACTGATAGCTTATGGTGAATGGTGTCAGATTCTCGATCTCCAAAGAAAATTGAGCTTCAGAACCAGGGACCAGGCTTGATCACTCAAGAGCTTTTGTGTACCAGAGTTTTATTAAAGAATGAAAAGAGACAGAGAAAGCTTCTGGCTTAGACACCAGAACAGGGACAGAGAGTTTCCCCCTCGCTAGTCTAAGCAAAGTAGTTATATACTTTTAAAATTAGCTATTACAATAAATTTTAAAAATGCCTCAAGTTTGTAAAAATTTTACCAGATCCACTCCCACAATTTACATTTTATGGTAACAGGATTAGAATTTAACAATAGAGAGATCTTACCAGACCCACTCCCATAACATACATTCTAAGATATCAGGACTAGTCAGAAGGTTTTCAGGAAGGAGAAACTGTTCACAAGCATGATACATTGTTGTTACATAACCCTAGTACTGAGTTTAAACTGAGTTGTTCATTGTGTAATCATCAGTTCCAGACTTAAAATAAAAAAGAAACAAACAAAAAAGTTTTAGGTGACTAAGTAATGTAGAGAAAACAATAAATAAATAAATAAAAAGACGTTTGTCCTTTCCTCCTTCTTGAGAATTCCAGAGCCCTATCTTCTCCTCAAGAGCCCCAGACCCCTTTTTCCTCCTCAGGGACCCCAGACTTCGTATCAACCTGCCTAGGAATTGACTCTCTCAGTATGAGATCTAGTTCCCTAAACAGGGATTGAACCTGGGCCCCATGCATTGGAATCATGGGGTCTTAGTCACTGGACCACCAAGGAAGTCCATGAAGTGAAGGTTCTTGACCACTTGCAACACAAACTGAACTCTGCTCTGCTGCAGGTCAACAAACCTTTCTAACACCAGAATCTTTCCTGAATCCTAGCTCTACATTTGACTGTGGTGCTTTTCTGAGTTCCCAACCTGTATCCCTTGGCTTTCTTGACATTTTACCTTCCTAACTGCTCCTCTATCTCCTTTCATGGTGTTCATTTCTTACACTACTGCCTTTCCCTTAATTTTATGTTAGGGTTTTGAGTTTTCCTGGTGGCTCGGATGGTAAAGAACTTTCCTACAATTCAGGAGACCCAGGTTTGATCCCTCGGTTGGGAAGATCCCCTGGAGAAGGGAATGGCTACACACTCCAGTGTTCTTGCCTGGAGAATTCCATGGACAGAGGAGCTTGGCAGGCTACCATCCATGGGATCCCAAAGAGTTGGACACGACTGAGTGACTAACACTATGCTATAGTTGATTCACAATATTCTGTTAGTTTCAGGTATACAGCAATGTGACTCAGTTATACATATACATGTATCTTTTCTTTTAGGGCTTCCCAGGTGGCACTATTAGTTAAGAACCCACCTGCCAATGCAGGAGACTTAAGAGCCACAAGCTTGATCCCTATGTTGGAAAGATCCCCTGGAGAAGGAAATGGCAACCCATTCCAATATTCTTACCTGAAGTCACATAAAGTCGGACACAAATGAAATGAATTCGCATAGCACGCCTTCTTTTTCAGATTCTTTTCCCATATAGGTTACTGAAAAGGACTGAGTAGAGTTCCCTGTGCTATATAGTAGGTCCTTCTTGATTATTTTATATAAGATAAAACTTCCTAGTTTACCCCTCTCCATCTTTCCTCTTTTGTAACCATAAGTTTGTTATTCTAACTCTATCCAACATTATTCATTCCTTACACTGCTGTTTTATCCATATGAAAGCTTACACATCTGTTTTTGATACCTGCAATTTTGGTTTAGCAGGTTTATTAAATCAACCACTGTAATAGCTTTTATTTTTTTTTTTTCTGATTACTTCTAAATGTCAAACTCCATTCATAACCCACTGCCTTTGTCCCTGTGTCTGTTCTTAGCAGCTTACATAGGCCACATAAGGGGTATACAGATACATATATATCCAACAGGGAAATTTTCTCTCTCCCTCCAAGACAAGCAGTCTTTTCAAATAGCTTCATTTTAGTCAGAAGTATTAATATCATCACCCCTTAAACTGGAAAGCCCAGATCAGGTTTTTCTTTCATATCTTATATAAAACTAATTTTAATACCATCATCTATCCCTTCTAAATGCAGCAGAAATAAAAAATCACACACTTCCAACTGACCTCCACAGTTGCTTACCCAGGTTTTATTTCATTTCATGGATGGGTCAGGGGATTCCATTTAACATTCCAAATAGAGATTATTCATGACTTCACACAATCTCGCAATCTTCATTCCACCCTATATTCAGCAGATGATCTTAGATACCAACTTTATGGGGAAGATTAATACATGAGACCTTAAAAGAAACAAGCCTGCTTCTCTCAGGGAACTCATCAGGATTATTAGCTGAAGATTACACTTGGAATCAAACTAAGTTATATTTAACTACTATCAGTCTTGGAAGTTTAAGCTTTTTATGCCTAAGATGAGTGAATTTTCAGTGGTATTTCTCTTACCTGAGATAATGTATACCACTCCATATCTATTACAAATGTTTGTTCAAGAAGTAATAGATGGCCCAAATATGGAGCCTTAAACAAATATGAGTTTGTTTTTGTTACACAGCAAGAAGCCTCTGATGTGCAGTTACTAGTGCTAGTTGAACAGCTCAATGAATTGACCCAAGGCATTAGATATTCTCTTGGCAGCTTCAGTCATCACATCTGAGTTCCAAAAAGAAAAAGAAAAAAGGGGGTGTGAAGATGACAACGGGCTTCCCAGAAATCACACAACTGAGCTTTGCTTAAATGCATCATTCAGAACTCTTCTTGGAAGTTCCTCAACAGAAATGTGGGGATTAACTTAACCAATAATATCCACTTGCTGCTGCTGCTGCTGCTGCTCAGTCGCTTCAGTCGTGTCCGACTCTGTGCTACCCCATAGAAGCAGCCCACCAGGCTCCCTCTGTCCCTGGGATTCTCCAGGCAAGGACACTGGAGTGTGTTGCCATTTCCTTCTCCAATGCATGAAAGTGAAAAGTGAAAGTGAAGTCGTTCAGTTTTGTCCGACTCTTAGCTACCCCATGGACTGCAGCCCACCAGGTTCCTCCATCCATGGGATTTTCCAGGCAAGAGTACTGGAGTGGGGTGCCATTGCCTTCTCCATCCACTTGCTATCTTTTGTCTATTTACAGTTTTTTCCAAAAGCTCGCCTAAAATCTCACCTCCTTCAAGAAAATTTCTTCACCTGTTGTTGACCACACTTATCCCTAATTCCTGTAGATTTCCATTTCAGTGATAGTAGATTCATACAGTATACCATTAAGAGATTTTGCACTTAATGTTTTGATTAAGTGCAAAAAAATTAAAATTTGTTTTTTGCACTTAATATTGCACTAATATTTTGCACTTAATGTTTTGTCTCCTTAAAATGTGAATGTGTACTGAAGGCAGAGGTTATGTTGTAGGGCTCTTTGCTGTTCACACAGGACCATGCAAAACATATACTCCCAGTTATTCGGGAATTTAGATTCATGCAAGCTCAAATCTGAAATGTGTGCATGCTTGGTCGTGCCCAACTCTTTGCAACCCTGTGGACTATAGTCTTCCGGATTCCTCTGTCCATAAAATTTCCTAGGCAAAAATACTTAAGTGGGATACCTTTTTCTTCCCCAGGGGATCTTCCTGACCCAGGGATCGAACCCATATCTCTTAAGTCTCCTGCATCGGCAGGCAGATACTTTACTATTATTGCCATCGGGGAAGTCCCCAAATCTGAAATAAGAAATCATTAATTTTAACTGTGTACTCCTTCCAAGATAATTTATCTTTCATTCTTCCTCTGTAAATGTGAAAAAAAAAAAAAAACACACACACACACACAAATAACTGCCAGGGAAGATGTGAGAAATCAACATAATAAAATGTAACAAGCACAATGTATTCCTAATATGCATTACTTCCCTTAATAAAAGCCTGATTACAGTTGATAATAGATATGCTTTCTACTTAATATAATACGTAGAACTTACATTACTTTGAAGACCAAAGATTCAAAACTTTAGAAATTAATCCCTTTAGAATTTACTCTATGGAAAAAAAAAAAAAAAACTAACACTTTGTTTTCCTTAAACTAAAATATTTTTCATAGCACTTAGTTCAAAGTTATTAAATATATTTTCAATGATTATATTCATTTTAGATATGGGCTTAGGTAATCATATCACAACAATCCTTAAAGATAATATCTTTCATAATTTTAGTCTTATTTCGCTTCAGTTAGAGCTAAGGGGTCTTATCTGGAAGCTGTATTTGCCAGGAAAACACACTGTTTTACTCACAGAATGTGCTTATTTGTGAGAGAATGATAAAGATAATGATGTGGGGAGGATGCAAATCATTTATCCAACTCCCCACTTAGTGCTACTTCTATTTTATGGCCCTACATGATTTTGTTAGTGTGTGTGGGTTTTTTATGTTTTTTTTCTTTCAATTAAGGTCTACTTTTTGGAAAGTTGCTGGAAAATGGTGAATAAAATCCAAATGATCTAAGTACTGTTGGAGAAAAAAATTATCTAAAGGTTTGAAAGAACTGTTCTTAAAGAAAACTATCACTTCCAATACTTTAATAAAATATCAATTCTTTCCACCTATACAATATCCTTATAGAATAAGAAAAAGGAAAACCAGTTTTAAAAAGTTATCAAGATATTAAAATATACATGAAGGTAATAAAATATTTGATTGAGGTCATACCTGAATGGTCTAGTGGTTTTCCCTACTTTCTTCAATTTAAGTCCAAATTTGGCAATAAGGAGTTCATGATCTGAGCCACAGTCAGCTCCTGGTCTTGTTTTGCCGACTCCATCTTTAGCTGCAAAGAATATAATCAGTCTGATTTCAGTATTGACCATCTGGTGATGTCCATGTGTAGAGTCTTCTCTTGTGTTGTTGGAATAAGGTGTTTGCTATGACCAGTACGTTCTCTTGGAAAAACTCTATTAGGCTTTGCCCTGCTTCATTTTGTACTCCAAGGCCAAATCTTCCTGTTACTCCAGGTATCTCTTGACTTCCTACCTTTGCATTCCAGTCCCCTAAAATGAAAAGGACATCTTTTTTGGGTGTTAGTTCTAGAAGGTTTTCTAGGTCTTCATATAACCATTCAACTTCAGCTTCTTCAGCATTACTGGTAAGGCATAGACTTGGATTTCTGTGATATTGAATGGTTTGCCTTGGTAATGAACAGAGATCCTTTTGTCGTTTTTGAGATTGCTTCCAAGTATTGCATTTGTTGACTATGATGACTACTCCATTTCTTCTGAGGGATTCTTGCCCACAGTAGTAGATATAATGGTCATCTGAGTTAAATTCACCCATTCCAGCCCATTTTAGTTCACTGATTCCTAAAATGTTGATATTCATTCTTGCCAACTCCTGTTTGACCACTTCCAGTTTGCCTTGATTCATGGACCTAACATTCCAGGTTTCTATGCAATATTGCTCTTTACAGCATCAGACTTTACTTCCACTACCAGTCACATCCACAACTGGGTGTTGTTTTTGCTTTGGCTCTGTCTCTTCATTCTTTCTAGAGTTATTTCTTCACTGATCTCTAGAAACATATTGATCACCTACTGATGTGGGGAGTTCATCTTTCAGTGTCCTATCATTTGCCTTTTCATACTGTTCATGGGGTTCTCAAGGCAAGAATACTGAAGTGGTCTGCCATTTCCTTCTCCACTGGACCACATTTTGTCAGAACTCTCCACCATGA
Source organism: Capra hircus (assembly GCF_001704415.2). Lineage (NCBI taxonomy): Eukaryota > Metazoa > Chordata > Mammalia > Artiodactyla > Bovidae > Capra > Capra hircus. The sequence continues at coordinate 119,897,229 of NC_030808.1, forward strand.
CCCTTCTGTCTTGGGTGGCCCTACATGGCATAGTTCATAGTTTCACTGAGTTAGACAAGACTGTCGTCCATGTGATCAGGCTGGTTAGTTTTCTGTGATTGTGGTTTTCAGTCTGTTTGCCCTCTGATGGAGAAGGATAAGAGGCTTATAGAATCTTCCTGATGGGAGAGACTGACTGAGGGGGAAACTGGGTCTTGTTCTGATGGGAAGGGGCCTGCTCAGTAAATTTTTTTTTTTTTTTTCAAGAAGGAATATCTTTTTTTTTTTTTTTTTTGGAAGCAGAGACAGATTTTGGTTTCATGGACTCCAAAATAACTGTGAATAATGAGTGTAGCCATGAATTGAAAACACGCTTGTTCCTTGGAAGAATATCTATGGCAAACATAGACAACATATTAAAAGGCAGAGACATCACTTTGCCAACAAAGGTCTGTATAGTCAGTGCTACGATTTTTCCATTAGTAATGTATGGATGTGAGTTGAAACATAAAGATTGCTGAGAGCAGAAGAATGGATACTTTCTTTCTTCCTTCCTTTCTTTCTTTTTTTTTGAACCCCCCCTCCCATCTCCCACCCCATATCATCTCTCTGCATCATTCCCATGCACCAGCCCCAAGCATGCTGTATCCTGCATCAAACATAGACTGGCGATTCGTTTCTTACATGATATTATACATGTTTCAATGCCATTCTCTAAAATCATCCCACCCTCTCCCTCTCCCTCAGAGTCCAAAAGTCCACTCTACACATCTGTGTCTCTTTTGCTGTCTTGCATACAAGGTCATCATTAGCATCTTTCTAAATTCCATATATATGTATTAGTATACTGTATTGGTGGTTTTCTTTCTGGCTTACTTCACTCTGTATAATTGGCTCCAGTTTCATCCACTTCATTAGAAATGATTCAAATGTATTCTTTTTAATGGATGAGTAATACTCCATTGTGTATATGTACCATAGCTTTCTTATCCATTCGTCTGCTGATGGACATATAGGTTGCTTCCATGTCCTGGCTATTATAAACAGTGCTGCGATGAACATTGGGGTACATGTGTCTCTTTCAATTCTGGTTTCCTCACTGTGTATGCCCAGCAGTAGGATTGCTGGGTCGTAAGGCAGTTCTATTTCCAGTTTTTTAAGGAATCTCCACACTGTTCTCCATAGTGGCTGTACTAGTTTGCATTCCCACCAACAGTGTAAGAGGGTTTCCTTTTCTCCACACCCTCTCCAGCATTTATTGCTTGTAGACTTTTGGATTGCAGCCATTCTGACTGGTGTGAAATGGTACCTCATTGTGGTTTTGATTTGCATTTCTCTAATAATGAGTGATGTTGAGCATCTTTTCATGTGTTTGTTAGCCATCTGTAGCTCTTCTTTGGAGAAATATCTATTTAGTTCTTTGGCCCATATTTTGATTGGGTCGTTTATTTTTCTGCAATTGAGCTGCAGGTATTGCTTGTATATTTTTGAGATTAGTTGTTTGTCAGTTGCTTTAGTTGCTATTATTTTCTCCCATTCAGAAGGCTGTCTTTTCACCTTGCTTATAGTTTCCTTTGTTGTGCAGAAGCCTTTAATTTTAATTAGGTCCCATTTGTTTATTTTTGCTTTCATTTCCAATATTCTGGGAGGTGGGTCATAGAGGATCTTGCTGTGATTTATGTCGGAGAGTGATTTGCCTATGTTCTCCTCTAAGAGTTTTATAGTTTCTGGTCTTATGTTTAGATCTTTAATCCATTTTGAGTTTATTTTTGTGTATGGTGTTAGAAAGTGTTCTAGTTTCATTCTTTTACAAGTGGTTGACCAGTTTTCCCAGCACCACTTGTTAAAGAGATTGTCTTTACTCCATTGTATGTTCTTGCCTCCTTTGTCAAAGATAAGGCATCCATAGGTGCTTGGATTTATCTCTGGGCTTTCTATTTTGTTCCATTGATCTATATTTCTGTCTTTGTGCCAGTACGATACTGTCTTGATGATTGTGGCTTTGTAGTAGAGCCTGAAGTCGTCAAGCAAGTTGGTTCCTCCAGTTCCATTCTTCTTTCTCAAGATTGCTTTTGCTATTCGAGGTTTTTTGTATTTCCATACAAATTGTGAAATTATTTGTTCTAGCTCTGTGAAAAATACCGTTGGTAGCTTTATAGGGATTGCACTGAATCTATAGATTGCTTTGGGTAGTATACTCATTTTCACTATATTGATTCTTCCGATTCAGTAAATCTTTAATTCAATTTTCTGTTGATGGGCAGGGCTGTGTTCCCTCCCTGTTATTTGACCTGAGGCCAAACTATGGCAGAGGTAATGAAGATAATGGCAACCTCCTTCAAAAGATCCCATGCACACACTGCTACACTCAGTGACCTCAACCCTGCAGCAGGCCACTACTGAGCCACACTTCCACTGGAGACTCCTGGACACTCACGGGCAAGTCTGGGTCAGACTCTTGTGGGGTCACTGCTCCTTTATCCTGGGTCCTGGTGCGCACAAGTTTCTGTTTGTGCCATCCAAAAGTCTATTTCCCAGTCCTGCATAAGTTCTGGTGACCCTGTGGTGGCGTTAAGGTGACCCTCTTCCCAGAGGGCTTATGCCATACCCAGATCTACTGCCCCAGAGTCCCTGACCCTGAGGCAGTCCACTGCTGACCCATACCTCCTTGGGGGACACTTAAACACAGTTCTGTCTCAGTCTGTGTGGGTTCTCTGGGTCCTGGTTTGCAAGGAATGTTTAAGCCCTCCAAGCATTTCTGGTGGCTATGGGGTTTGATTCTAAATGCGATTTCGCCCCTCCTACCATCATGCTGGGCCTTCTTCTCTGCCCTTGGACATGGGGTATTTCCTCAAAGTCACTCCAGCAGCATGGAGCTGCTGCTCCAGCACCTACCATCTTGCTGGGGCTTCTCTGGACGTGGGGTATCGCCTCATAAGCGCCTACAGCTGGGAGCTGACTGTGGCTCAGATCATGAACTCCTTGTTGCCAAATTCAGACTTAAATTGAAGAAGATAGGGAAAGCCACTAGACCATTTAGGTATGACCTAAATCAAATCCCTTACAATTACACAGTGGAAGTGACAAACAGATTCAAGGGATTAGATCTGATAGAGAGAGTGCCTGAAGAACTATGGACAGAGGTTGATGACATTGTGCAGGAGGCAGTGATCAAGACCATTGCCAAGAAAAAGAAATGCAAAAAGACAAAATGGTTGTCTAAGGAGGCCCCACAAACAACTGTGAAAAGAAGAGAAGTGAAAGGCAAAGGAAAGATATACCCATTTGAATGCAGAGTTCCAGAAAATAGCAAGGAGAGATAAGGAAGTCTTCCTCAGTGATCAATGCAAAGAAATAGAGGAGAACAATAGAATGGGAAAGACTAGAGATCTTTTCAAGAAAATTAGAGATACTAAGGGACTATTTCATGCAAAGATGGACACAATAAAGGACAGAAAATATATGGACCTAACAGAAGCAATAAGATATTAAGAGGTGATAAGAATACACAGAAGAACTATACAAAAATATCTTCATTACCCAGATAATCATGATGGTGTGATCATTCACCTAGATCCAGACATCCTGGGATGCGAAATCAAGTGGAACTTAGGAGGCATCATTATGAACAAAGTTAGTGGAGGTGATACAATCCAGTTGAGTTTTTCAAATCCTAAAAGGTAATGCTGTGAAAATACTGCACTCACTATGCCAGCAAGCTTGGAAAACTCAGCAGTGGCCAAAGGACTTGAAGAGGTCAGTTTTCATTCCAATCCCAAAGAAAGGCAATGTCAAAGAATGCTCAAACTACTGCACAATTGCACTCATCTCACATGCTGGCAAAGTAATGTTCAAAATTCTCCAAGCCAGACTTCAACAGTATGTGAACCATGAACTTCCAGATGTTCAAATTGGATTTAGAAAAGGCAGAGGAATCAGAGATCAAATTGTCAACATCCATTGGATCATGGAAAAAGCAAGAGAGTTCCAGAAAAGCATCTTTTTCTGCTTTATTGATTATGCCAAAGCCTTTGACTGTATGGATCACAACAAACTGTGGAAAATGCTTAGAGATGGGAATGCCAGACACCTTACTTGCCTCCTGAGAAATCTGTATGCAGGTCAAGAAGCAACAGTTAGAACTGGACATGGAACAACAGACTGCTTCCAAACAGGGAAAGGAGTACATCAAGGCTATTTATTATCTTATTTAACTTGTAGGCAGAGTATTTATACCCTGCTTATTTAACTTATATGCAGAGTACATCATGAGAAATACTGGGCTGGATGACGCACAAGCTGGAATCAAGATTGCTGGGAGAAATATCAATAACTTCAGATATACAGATGACACCACCCTTATGGCAGAAAGTGAAGAAGAACTAAAGAGCCTCTTGATGAAAGTGAAAGAGGAGAGTGAAAAAGTTGACTTAAAACTCAACATTCAGAAAGCTAAGGTCATGGCATCTGGTCCTATCACTTCATGGTAAATAAATGGGGAAACAGTGATGGACTTTATTTTGGGGGGCTCTAAAATCACTGCAGATAATGACTGCAGCTATGAAATTGAAAGACGCTTGCTCCTTGGAAGAGAAGCTATGAACGACCTAGCAGCATATTAGAAAGCAGAGGCATTACTTTGCCAACAAAGTCTGTCTAGTCAAAGCTATAGTTTTTACAGTGGTCATGTATGGATGTGAGATTTGGACTACAAAGCACCGAAGAGCACCAAAGAATTGATGCTTTTGAACTGTGGTGTTGGAGAAGACTGTTGAGAGTCCCTTGGACTGCAAGGAGATCCAACCAGTCCATCGTAAAGGAGATCAGTCCTGAATATTCATTGGAAGGACTGATGCTGAAGCTGAAACTCCAAAACTTTGAACACATGATGCGAAGAGCTGACTCATTTGAAAATACCCTGATGTTGGGAAAGATTGAAGTTGAGAATAGAAGGGGACGCCAGAGGATGACATGGTTGGATGGCATCACCAACTCAATGGACATGAGTTTGAGTAAGCTCCGGGAGTTGGTGATGGACATGGAGGCCTGGCATGCTGCAGCCCATGGGGTCACAAAGAGTCAGACATGACCTAGTGATTGAACTTAACTGAAATGAATAAAATATTATAGCAACTGCTCATATTTTTATTATTCAGCATCCAACTCAATAGAGAATCTGATTTCATAGATACTATTAGATATTAGATATTAACAAATAACAATAACCTAGTAGCTTAACATACTAAAAATTTATTATCACAGTCTCCCTGTGTCAGAAATTTCAGAGCAGTTTAGCTGGGTGGTTCTGAGGATCAATTACGAGGTTTCAGTTAGGATGTTGGCAGGGACTGTGGTCGTCTGTAGTAGGACCATGCCACAGGGTTCACTTCCAACATGATTCTCTTGCCTGGTTATGGGCAGATGGCCCGAGGTCCTCAGGGGTTATTGGAAGAAAGACTCTTTTCCTCAGCACATAGAGTTGCTGGAATGTCCTCATGACAGAGCTAGTTTTCCCACAGAGCAGCAGAGACAAGTGCTCATTAACTCAGTCGTGTTTATCTCTTTTGCAACCCCATGGAATGTAACCCTCTAGATTTCTCTGTCCATGGGATTCTCTGGGCAAGAACCCTGGAGTGCCATTTCCTCTTCAATGGGATCTTCCTGACCCAGGGATTGAAACTGTCTCTCCTGAGTCTCCTGCATGGCAGGTGGATTCTTTATAGCTGAGCCACCAGAGAAGTTCCAGGAAATACAAAAGAAAGGACAAAAAGGAAGCTGCAAAAACAAACAAACAAACAAAACAACCACTTAACAGGTATAAGTACATTTAAAGTTATGAGTGACATACATACACTATTCACCTATGTATAAAATAGATATCTAATGAGAACATACTGTATAGCACAAAGAACTCTACTTAATGCACTATGCTGACCTGAATGGGAAGTCCAAAAGGGAGGGGATTATATGTATACGTATGGCTGATCAACTCACTGTACAGTGGAAACTAATACAACATTGTAAAGCAACTATACTCCAATAAAAATTAATTTTTAAAAGAATAGATTTTTAAAAAAGGACGCCACAATGATTCTTATGACTTTGTTTGGATATCAAACACTGTCGCTTCTAATGTATTCTGTTTGCTAGAAGTAAGTCATCACACACAGCCCACACTCAAGGAGAAGGGAGTCAAGCTCCACATCTTGCAAGGAGGAGTATCAAAGAATTTTTGAACATATTTCAAAATCACCACAACATATCCACCTACTTTCTACTCATCATTCCAGTTATTTTGAAAGGATTCCAGACAGTGAATCATTTCATCCATAAATAAAAAAACTCCACAATTTCATTCTCACAACCAAAATAGATAACTTTTTTTATATCATCAAGTATGCAATATTCTCAAGTAGCTTTGATTTTTTTCATAAAATTATTACAGTTGGTTTGCTTTGTTTGAATCATTATCCAAACAAGGACCACCTATTACATTTAACAGTTTTCAAATTGGTGTTAAATCCTCCTTTGATCATCTAATTTGAAATATGGTTGCAACCAGACAAAAGCATAAGATGGAGCTCTTTGTTAGTGGTCTTTTGAAAGATATGCATTTAGTGCTTTGTTTCTACATTGCTTATTGTTTTTTTCACAAGGAACAGTCAAGAAGCAAGGAAGCAGATTTTCCTAGGTTACCTTTGAACCTGGAATTTATGTTATTGCTTTGGTTATATTCCTAATAAGCCACAGGTGTACACTACAGGAGCGAGTGGAAACAAAGACAGGGGTATGATGACAGTTAATTGTCCATAATCTATTTATCCTGAGGAACACTTCTACATCTGTTACATATTTAGGTATTTGCTACTTACAGTTTTTTCATGATTTTTGAGTAGAGAGGCATCTATACCTAAAGCACTATAAAAAGAAAAAATGCTATCAAGGGGCCTTAAAGTAGCAAGACAAAGAGAGTACAGCTTTTTGTGTCTGCAAAATGAATGGCTCCATTCATTTCAATAGGGATTTTGTTTTATATGTACTGTTTAGGTTTGGGCACTAAACACTTAACTCCCATTTCAGAATGAATTACTTTGTTAAATGCAGGTATTTAAATAGAATAAAGCATTTTACAAAATTCTTTAATAAGTACATTTATCCTGTTTTATTGAATATTTTATAGCATTATTCTCTGTTCTTTCTCTAATGGGTTTTGCATTATACATATGTGGATGCATATATGCCTTATATATATAAATATGCATGTTTTAAATTTATATATTAAAATAGCTCCTAAAATTTGTCCCACACTCCCATTTTTTTTGTATTTTTTAACTAATGATAATTTTAGATCCCAATTTGCAAAAATAAATGTTTAAGTGCAATTATAGCTAATCTTATATAAATGACATTCTAAACGTAAAATGTTCGAAATTTTAAAAAGTGGAAGTTTCACGGTTTATTGTATTATAGCTATGTATGAGAAATTTAGATTTAATCATTACTGAAAATTAGTAATTTATTTAGAAGTATCTTAAATATTATTTGCAGGTGATTCTTTCTCCAGTCATTGACAGATCCAGTTTTTCATAAAATTGCTGAATGATTTTCTCCTGATAGTGTATTTCACTTTGAGTATTTTATTATAATTAATGCATTAATAAATACTAAATTTATACATTGCTACATTACTCATTACTAAAAGAATTTGCACAACTTACTATGACAAACTTTCTGTAGCTGACTTGTACCTGTTATGTGATGAAATGGCAAGAATATAATTATTAATAAATTCAAACTACTGTTCAACTTTATCTCACAAGGCACAACCATTTACACCAAGAAATGTACACAAACAAGACTCCTATTTGCAGCTGGCATTAAACTTTAAGAGCAGTTGACTTTGTTATCTAGATCCAATTTTTAATGCTCACTGTTAAGTTCCTTTCTTTTTTTAATTTTCAAACCACCAGAGGATGATTTCCTTAAGAATGTTCTCCCAGGTATGTTCAGAATATTAATTAGGCCCATCTATTTCTGTCGGGTAATAACAATGTCACAGGCTGAATGGACGCTGTGACCTGTGAAAGAACTATTCATATGCTTTCGTCTGCCCCAGTGCATTCTTTAACAAATGAACATAGACCTTTTTCACAGTCATCTTAAATGTTTCAACTCTGTGTTTCATGTTTGGCTCTTGCATCTCCAACCATTTCTTTTCTGCCTCTTTTGGGGAAGACTTCCTTGCTACTCATTTAAACGCTTCTGCCTTTATGACTATTTTACTACCATACCTATGGGGCTTCTTACTGTATTTGCCTGTAACTGAAGGAGATTTTAAAGGAATTAAATTTATTCAGACTAAATCTTCTGGGGGATGCAAAGGCATCTTAAACAATTAGCAATAATTAAAAAGCATCTATTCAGACTGGATAAAAGGTAAATAGATTTCATTTAAATATAGTAGTTAGTTGGTGCAGTTTTCCCATTTGTATGCTTTAAAAAAAATTTAAAAACCTCCTGTTGGCAAGTAACTTTGAAATAACAAAATAAAACATTGGTTTTTGTCCTTTGTATATTTTTTTTTACTCATGAGTAAAACTCTTGACAAATTGTTGTACTAAAAATTTTAATTATCTTTAATTTAGGTGGTACACCTAACACTGAATATGATATCAAAAGAATGGTGCCTGAATAAAACCTAGATTTGCTTTATAAATTTTTAATCCAGAATTAGTGTGGAACTGCTTAAAGGTTTACAGTTTTTTGACTTCTGATTTTTTTTTGTAAGTTTTGATCAGATTTATCTGTCTCAATGAAATATTTGCTTTGTGTATTTTAAGGGTAATATGTTTCATGTGTTCTAAGTCATCCTTAAATTATTTCAAATTAGGACTTATGGGTAGTCAGACAAGATAAATTATATTTTTACTCAAACACATTTACAAGAATACATACAGTATATGTGTAAATGTAGTGATACATAAAAGTAGCCTTGTGCTCATATATGTACATATGAGTATCTACACACACACCAATTTATACAAAAACAAATACACTTGAATTATTTTGCTCAAGAAATGCATAGTTTAGTAGATTAGCCAGCCACTTTTTGTGTTTGAGGAGGTACAAATGAAGGCACTTAAAATCTAACTCTGTGACTTGAATCTAACTCTGTCATTGGATATCATAATGTTATAGTTTCATTCATCAGTGTTTTAAGTAAAACCATATTTTTATAAATGATATCAGTTAATATATTTTTAAATGATGGACTGTGAAGAAATGTGACATGGGATAAAAAAGGCTAGTAGAAAGAAAAAGACTTGAAAGCCTAGAGAAAATACTGAAAAAATGTGCAGACCAAAGATACATTTTTTTCAAGCACTACCCAAACTCAGTCATTCTATAATAGTGAAAAATATGTGTAATGATTTTGGGGGCAAAGATAGCACCACTAAGATTAAAGCAGGCTATTTTAAGGTTAAGCTTACAGATTCAACCTCAAAAAAACATTCATGCTTAACTCCACTCAGCCATTTTACAAATATATTATAAACAAGAAATTAAAAATAAAATAGAGGGAATAAAAAAGCCATCTTTGGAACAGAAAGAAAAACAAAATGGAAGATTGACTTATTTTCTAGTGATGACTGGTTACACAATCTCCAGGTATAGGAAAGAGCACAATGCTGAAAGCAGTCTCAGTTTTTGTGAAACAAAGCACTTTTTGCATAATAATGGACTACAGAAAAGACTTCATTTAAAAAAAAAAAAGAATCTGAGTTTAGAAAATGGGTTTGCCATTTTCTCATTGTCTAAGAGAAATTTAAATTTACCTCACCAAACATAAACTTTTATAAGGAGGATAATAATGCATTTCTTGAGGGGTAGTTATGAGGATTAAGAAATAACTAAAGTATAATAATATAATCTCAGGGAGATGAAACAATAAAATTTCCATTAGTCTCATGTAATAATGCTAAATCACTCTATTTGAAATACAGAAAAATAGTACCTTTAGTAAGAAATAATAAAGAACTTTCGTGAACATAAAGTAATTTATAACACAGAAGTCAAATATGTGTTTAGATGATATTTAGAAAGAATTCTAGGACTACCTCAACTTGTAAAGTCCCTGAACTTTACCTTTAGGATATATTCCTTTTCTAACTGGCATGGAAGATTGTGGTATACTCTTCTTTCCATCCTTCTTTCTGATCTATTGCTTATTCTGACTTCTGGAGTCTACCTGGCTCACATCAGATGTATTCACCAAGATGCACCAAGGATACCAGTCTTCTAGTCAAATATTTCAGCTTCTGAAAATGCTTGGCCCCCATTCCTAGTAGTTATTTCATTTCATAAAAGCCTTATTAGTAATTTTTAAAGTCCATATATTTTAATCAAATAATTATGCATTTAATAGTTTAGCTTTACATTCTTAACAATCTAGCATTTTTGAAATTTACATTAGCGGAAAAAGACATATCTAACTGTTGTGCACTGATGTTCTATAATTTGTACTTGTAGATTTAAAAAATATATTTAATGTGTACAGCTATCCAATAGAGTTCCACTATGCTATGATTTTAGAAGAGTTTCTATACAATATTCTAAGATGAACTTTTAACATATAAATAAAAGAAATGTTAAAATTAAATTATCATTTAATAATATGACAAAATAAAACATCTGAGTTTTGAAAATTACATGTGCATAATTTCATAGAAGGAAGTATAACCAAAAAAAGTTATTATGCTTCTGATTTTGATTCAGTAGAGATTTTCAAATATCAGTTTATAAATGAGATGCCAAATAAAGTGACACATAAATTATTGAAATTATTGGTTTGGTTATTGGCCACCTACTTTACCTCACTGTAGATTAAAAAAATCATATGAAATTAAAAAAAGAAAAAAGACTTAACTACCAGATGAGGTGACTTTTGAAGACCATTCAAGGATATCATATCCCATATTCTTTCAAGCTTTGCTAGAGACTATTAGTTTGGCTTTTGGGGATTTTTAGTATTACTTGTAACTAGCACTATTAATTGGCTTTAAAATTCCTGTGACTTTAGAAAGGCTTGCCCTCAGCTAAAATAATAAAATTCATTTTTAATATAGAAGTTTCCCTAAAGAGATCTGTCCAAGTATGAAAAACTGCAGCTTTATTAATGAGCTTATAATGACTTACTTTAATCAACGGCTATTTTTCCACATCAATAGTAGATCTCATTGTCTTAAAGTCCAGTAACATGATTTAATAGCTGTATTCTGGAACATACAGATTTTTATAATATTTTATTTTGTGCTCTTAAAAACTATTAACATTCTTGCATTCTTATAAAATAGATATAACCCAATACAGATCCCAATCAAAAAATTAGATGAAAAAAGAACATAGTGGTAAGATTGTTTTCAATATTACATCATTCTTTTAAGGTCAACAGAGAAAGCCTATTTTTTATCATAACTTTTTCTTCTGAATTTCACAACAGGTTATTCCCAAATGTAAGGAGATAATGTGGCATAGAAGAAAGATGTAAGTCAAAGTGGAAATTCCAGTTTGCCATTTATTGATCCTAAACTTCTTAGGAACACTAAGTCTTTAAAGCCTATTTTTTCCTCCAAAGAGAGACAAATATTACTCATTTCTCTGACTCCAGGAAAACAAAGAGACAAGTTACCTAAGTTCTCTATGATATGAAAAGTATAATATTTATTTTACAGAGTTGTTATGACTATGAAATAAATGAGGCAACTATAACTTACTTTTTTTTTCCAAAAACTATTAAACGTGAAAATTTTGTCAGTCTGAGCATAATTCATGTCAAAGATCTGGACATGGGTCCTGAGAATAATAAAGTTAAAAACAACTTGAAATTTCCTAGTGAAAAATAAAATCTTATATGTAGTCTATAAAAACTAATACATATATATATATGTAAGAAAACTTTGACTAGTGATCAGTTCATATTTTGCCTTTCCTTTAAATTTTCAAAAGAACATGAAGCAATATGAAGGCAAAACTTCTGCTTCCAAATAATGTTGGAATAAGTGATTTAAACTCCTAATGAGAACACCTAGAAAAGCCAAATTAAACATTTTTAGGAAATGGCAACCCACTCCAGTGTTCTTGCCTGGAGAATCCCAGGGACGGGGGAGCCTGGTGGGCTGCCGTCTATGGGGTCGCAGAGTCGGACATGACTGAAGCAACTTAGCAGCAGCAGCAGCAAGACCTGCTTCAGTATAACAGATAATTTAAAAACTAGTGAGGACTCACATGCTACAACTCAGAAAAAAATATATTGCTACATTGATGCACTGTATCAAGGGGTTATCACTTTTGTATTAGAGGCATCTACCAAGAGGCTGAGAACTGGTAATCTGAGAAACTAGAAGGATCAATACTGGATTGCAGTGTCTGCCAGAAAGTACTCTGAAATAAGGCTCTGAAAAGCTATTATCTAGGAATTAAAGGGCTGAAACCCACCCTAGTATGTGCTGAAGTTTATCTTTAGTTCAGTTCAGTCACTCAGTCGTGTCCAACTCTTTGTGACCCCATGAATCACAGCACGCCAGGGCTCCCTGTCCATCACCATCTCCTGGAGTTCACTCAGACTCAGGTCCGTCAGGTTGGTGATACCATCCAGCCATCTCATCTTCTGTCGTCCCCTTCTCCTCCTGCCCCCAATCCCTCCCAGCATCAGGGTCTTTTTCAATGAGTCAACTCTTCGCATGAGGTGGCCAAAGTATTAGAGTTTCAGCTTCAGCATCAGTCCTTCCTATGAACATCCAGGACTGATCTCCTTTAGGATGGACTGGTTGGATCTCCTTGCAGTCCAAGGGACTCTCAAGAATCTTCTCCAACATCACAGTTCAAAAGCATAAATTCTCCGGCACTCAGCTTTCTTCACAATCCAAGTCTCACATCCATACATGACCACAGGAAAAACCATAGCCTTGGATAGATGGACCTTTGTTGGCAAAGTAATGTCTCTACTTTTCAATATGCTATCTAGGTTGGTCATAACTTTCCTTCCAAGGAGTAAGCATCTTATAATTTCATGGCTGCAATCACTATCTGCAGTGATTTTGGAGCCCAGAAACATAAAGTCTGACACTGTTTCCACTGTTTCCCCGTCTACTTCCCATGAAGTGATGAGACTGGATGCCATGATCTTTGTTTTCTGAATGTTGAGCTTTAAGCCAACTTTTTCACTCCCCTCTTTTACTTTCATCAAGAGGCTCTTTAGTTCCTCTTCACTTTATGCCTTCAGGGTGGTATTATCCATGTATCTGAGGTTGTTGATATCTCCTCTGGCAATTACAATTCCAGCTTGTGATTCATCCAGTGCAGGATTTTGCATGATGTACCCGGTATCATCACACAAAATGTGGATACTCTGTGGAAAATTCTTAAAGAGATGGGAATACTAGACCACCTCACCTGCCTCCTGAGAAACCTGTAAGCAGGTCAAGAAGCAACAGTTAGAACCAGACATGGAACAACAGACTACTTCAAAACTGGGAAAAGTGACTCTTGAGAGCCCCTTGGACTGCAAGGAGATCCAATCAGTCAATCCTAAAGGAAATCAGCCCAGAATATTCATTGAAATAACTGATGCTGAAGCTGAAACTCCAATACTTTGGCCACCTGATGCAAAGAACTGACTTATTTGAAAAGACCCTGATGCTGGGAAAGATTGACGGTGAGAGGAGAAGGGGACGGCAGAGGATGAGATGGTTGGATGGCAACACCAACTCAATGGACATGAGTTTGAGTAAGCTCCAGGAGTTGGTGATGGACAGGTGGATGCAGTTGGTGTGCTGCAGTCCATGGGGTCTCAAAGAGTCAAACACAACTGAGTGACTGAACTGACCGACCACAGTGTCTAATGTTAATAATAAATTGCCTTCATTACTCAACTGAAATGGAATATTGTTTCCAGGATTATATTATCAACAGGTATGTCAGGATTACCTATATTTTCTAACATCTTTTGATATTTGACTTCTTGAAGGAGATTCATGTTGACTTTCTATTTACTTGCCCCTCCTCTCCAGTTTCATCACTATAATCTCCTTGGAGACAAAGTCTTTCTTTATCTTCTTTTTAATTATTTCTTGTACATTTTTCACCATCTCTAACAGATGACAGGAATTATCTACCCAATTAAATTTGAATAAAATAGTTTACATAAATCAAGTTAAAGTGAATTGATCTGAAAAACGTATTCTCCCATAGTTGTTCTTTTCCTTTTGATTCTTGTCTAATACCAAATCTGTTATTGAGATTACTTACCCTCATGTTTAGTCTTGATCTGTAAATAAAGACATAATTATTTATTTATTTTTATTTTACTTTACAATTAGTAAAATATTTTTCACGTAAGAGATTTTTTGGTTTCTTTGGCTCTTGCAATTTGTCAGAGAGAGAATTTTTATGCTTCAATTTATTTGTATTTCCAAACACATACCAGAAAAAAATAAAGCCATGTTTGATAGCAGACACTTACCCTTAACATAAACCTCTATATGGAGATCTTATCAGTTGAAAATAGCAGATTATATTAAAATCTGAAGATGCCACATAGAAATAGGAAATAATTAAAATCAAGATATTAATTATATCAACACCAGTTTAACATATTAATGAAATTATAGGAACTTCTTTAATTATACCAAAACTTACCAATACCTGTGCCTGTGGAAGCCTCCTGAGTTATTGCACCTCCTTGCATTGCTGAGCCTGAAGAGCTTGATATGAACCTGTTCTTATTCTTAATAACTGAACCTCCTCTAAGCTATTCCTTTTATACTCACCCTCCCCATTCCAGGTCCCAGCAGAAGGTTTAATAACGGATTCCAAGATTAAGCATGACTTTCCACACATTTGGCTTAATTCATTAAGATGATTTCTCTCACAATTCTGGTGAGAAGGCTAGAATGCTGTGAAGCAGGCTGGTATCCCTATCTCTCTGCAGGCCTTCCTCATGTGGCTGACTTGGACTTACTCAGGGCATGGCAATCTCAGGATAGTCTTTTTTGCATTGTGGTTGGCTTCCCCCAAAGTGCTCCTTCTAAGAGCAAGGAAGAAGCTACTAGATACAACAAATTTGACCTTAAAAATCACAGAGTTACTTCTACTGTCTTCTATTGATTATACAGGGCCCACCTAGATCAGCATAAGAGGAAACCACACAAAAGGATTAATACTAGGAGGCATAGCTCGCTAGGGCCATCTTGGAAGAGGCCCTGCCATCTTTTATAACCCCTTAAGTGAAAAAAAAAAACCCTACAGAGACCATTTGTAAGAAATGTATTTTTGCCTCAATAGCTTTTTGTCTCTTTAATTTTGAAACTATGAATTCAATAATAACCTCTGTTACGTAACACAAACAGTAATTTTTGCCCTGGGCAATATATGTGGTATGCAATAGAGATCTAGTTTGTATCTTTAGTTTAGTTTGTATATGTTCTTCTGGTTTAGCACACATTTCTGAAAGGATTCACAAATTCTTAGTTAAAATGCCACATGAAAGTATTTTAAGATATACTTGCTGAATACCTACCATATGCTAGGTGCCAGGGATATATCAATTAACAAAAGTCTGTCTTATCTTCAGAGAGTTTAGAATTAGGACAAGCAGTGCTTGCTGTTTCCATGTTTCAATTTCCCCTTGGACAGATCCTTATATAGTTTATCCAAAATTCTTTTTCTCAGACCCTCACACCTTATCTGAAATGTCTTTCATGATGAAAAGAAGCTGTCTTTCAGGTTGCAAAAAGAGTTTAGCAAATGAAACACAGTATGAGTGATAAATGTTAACTATTTCTTCTCTCCTTCCCCTATATGATTTCACATGGGATTTATTAAGAGAAGATGTATTTCTTCTGTTAGGTCACGAAGAACATTTTTTTTTTCATCTATATTCTCCAAGGAAGCTCATGGTGAAATAGATAGAATGTCAGAAATAATTAAGAAAAATGCAAGGGTATCCAACAACCTAAAATTATACCTTTTGGTGATGCCTACTTTCATCTCCTTGGTCCCTTGACAGATATAAACACCAACTTATCACATCCTTTAGATGACGGTGTGTTAAATCAATGTGAATGAACTCATGGGACAGTAAATGGGGAGGATGAAAACATTCTCTTAGAAAGCAGAGGTCATGGAATCTAGGAAGTCAATATACACTATGCTATAGATACGAAATCTAGAATCCTTCAGAATTCTTATATTTAAAGCCTCCAAAATCTGTTTCATCATTTTCACTTGTTTCAATTATACTTTCATTTGATCAGTTTTTAACCTACTATTTTCTTTAACCACAGAAATTGCTTTTTAAAATATTTATTTCAGTTTTCCCCTCATCTTTCAGTGTTAGCTATTTAGTTCACTATGGTAGTAAAAACAACACAGAAAAAGTGGACCACTTATATCAGAAACATGATACCTCACAGTCATGGGAATCTCCTTTGTAAAGACTCAGCATGTATTTCCTTCCCTCAGCTGAAATACTTTTATTGTAGATGCACAAACTAATTTTAATAAATGTACCTAAGAATCAGTTATTATTATTTTTCTTTTTGATTAGGTATGATGTGTGCATGTGAGCTCAGTCGTGTCCAGTTCTTTGTGGCCCCATGGAGTATAGCCTGCCAGTCTCCTTATGCCTATGGGATTCTCCAGGCAAGAACACTGCTGTAGGTTGCCATGCCCTCCTTTAGGGTATCTTCCCGACCCAGGGATCAAACCTGCATCTCTGTGTCTTCTGCTTTGGCAGGCAGATTCTTTACCACTAGCACCACATGATTAGCTATGCTGCTGCTGTTAAGTCACTTTAGTCATGTCCGACTCTGTGCGATCCCATAGACAGCAGCCCACCAGGCTCCTCTGTCCCTGGGATTCTCCAGGCAAGAATACTGGAGTGGGTTGCCATTTCCTTCTCCATTAGCTATGACAAGCTATGATAAATAGATATAAATTATTTATTGATATTCTATTAATTAATTTAAATACATGCTATTAAAAATTTTGAACAAGTAAATAAAATATCTGTAACTATATTAATATTTGCCTGTCTAAAACTCTTGATTTCTCATTACTAGTGGTAGTTACAATAAAACAGATAAAAGCTTTAAAATGTAGGAGTGTTGAGCAAGTCAAAGAAGTTGCTCACAGCATAAATTTAGCTCTGCTCCTCCAAGCCATACATTTTAACAGAACAAGGTCATCCTTAGATTAACCCTGTCTTTAGATGGATGCATATGTCTAATTCTGAGAATGACATTAGATATTTCATTTACCTGCACATTCTCCAGTATTAGCTATATAAATAATAATGGTCTGTAATTGGCTTTGCTTTTTTTTTTTCTAACAGACTTGGGTAGGGGAGAAGTTATTGACTTTCAGACTTCTAAAGATACCGAAAATGCTAAGGCTTTATCTGAATAACTAAAAATCCCAATTAGTGGAATCTAAAATATTAGCATTTTGTTACATCTATTATATCAAAGTTGCAGTATGTATTTGCAAATATATATTTTGTATCCCTTCTATAATATCTTGGATACTTCACAGAAGTTCCCATAAGTGGGAAATTTAAAATTATATCCTTGTGTCTAGAGATATAAATTTTGTATAAGAGACAAGAATATATTTGCAATTAGAAAATGCAATTTTGAGGTAAGCTGACATCACTGTAAGTTTAACAGGTTCCCTTCCAAATTTTCAATTCAAGTTTTCACTTGGCAACCATAAGATGTATAAATATTTGGAACATTTTAAACTAAATACACTTGAAAGACATTTTGGAGATTTAAAATTTTGTACTTTAATAATTTGAAATGTATTCTTGAAAACTGACTTTCCATACACATAAATATGTACATACATGTTAATAAACTTTCTATTTTATATATGTATGATTCAATATACTGCCTTTTTTGTTCTTTTTAACAGTTAACAACTATGTATATTTAAAGTACACAATTTAATTATTTGATGTGTATATGTATCTTGAATTAATTATTTCAGTCAAGTTGATTAACATATTTGTCCCTTAGATACCAATTTTCTTGTGTGCCAGGACCACTTAAAATCTACTCTCTTAGCAAATGTCAAGTACAAAATATTGTTAACTATATTCATATTGTACATTAGATCTACAAAACTTATTCATCTTGCATATTTCCCTAGCATAGTGTCCTTCACATTCATTTCTAACAGGGTACTTCTAGTGGTGACGAATTCCATCAGTTTTTGTATGTTTGGCAATGTCTATCCTCTGCTTCATTTTTTAAAGGATAATTTTGCCAGGTACAGTAATCTTGATTGGTAGTATTTTCCTTCAGTATTTTGAATATCTTATCTGAATCTTATCATATGCAAATTTTCTACTGAGAAATCCATGGATGGCCTTATGTTATTTCCATTTTTGCTATGAATTACTTTTCAAAATTCTCTTTGACTTTTAGCAATTTAATTATAATGTGTCTCAGTGTAGATCTCTTTAATTTCATTTACTTGGGAATTTGGGGGCTTTGGGATTTATGAATCTGGGTGTCCATTTTCCTCCTCAGATTTGGGAAATTTAAAGCCATTATTTCTTGAAATACATTTTTTTCCCTTTTCTTTTTCTCTGCTCTTTCTGGTAACCCCATAATGTTCATATTGAATCTTTTGGTTATTTCCCACAAGATTTTCTTTACTCTTTTTCATTCTTTTTTCTTTCTAAATGACTTGTCTTTAAGTTCACAGATTCTTCTTCTTTTTTTTTTTTTTTTTTTGCTTGAGTCTGCTGTTAAAGTTTTGTGTTGTATTTTTCCTTTCATTCATTGCATTTCTCAGCTGCAGAATTTCTGTTTGGTCCTTTTTTATGATCAATCTCTTTGTTGAACTTATTGTTGTGTTCATGAATTGTTTTTCTGATTTCATTGGATTATGTTCTCTTTTAGCTCACCAACCTTACTTTAAAATTACTTTGAATTCTTTGACAAGCATTTTTTTTTGTAGCTCTTTATTCTTTATATTTAGTTCATGAAAATTTATTGGGTTCCTTTGGTGGTATCCTACTTCCTTGATTTTTTATGTTTATTGTGGACTTCAATAGTTGTCTATATGTTTGAGGGAACAGTTACCTCTTCCAGACTTTATGGACTGGTTTGGTGGGGAAAGGCCTTCATTTATGGGTGAATGTGAGGGCATTCATGGGTAGGGTATGGTGGTTCTGTGGGGGCCCAGCAGTGGTATAGTCTCTATAGTCTCTGTGGAGTTCTGTCAGTGAAGATAACACCACTAGTGAAGACTGGAGAGATCTTCAGTGGCCCAGGCTGTGGGTATTTGTGATGTTGAAGTCTCCTGAGGTCCTTCAGTTTTCCTTTTTCCCTGTAGGAGGAAGTCCTAGCTAAGGGAATTTCTCCTGGCTTTGGGTCTGGCCTGCAGGTGGACATGCACTGGCAGTAGCACCAGGTTTGGGGTCCATGTGTGGTTGTAGCAGCAGTAACATTGGTGTCTGGGCTGCAGGAGAGGGGAGTGTTGGTTCTAGCCCAAGAGTTTGGGAATGAGGCACACACAGCAGCAGCTCCTTCGAAAAAAGTGTTTTACAGCAGTGCTTGCTTCTTTTCCAAGGGAGGTAAGCAAAGTGGCCTGGGTTCAGGGCCTGTGAAAACTGTAGGCATCTTAAGTAGTGAATGTTGCAGGTTTCTGTGGTGGTGGTGAGGGCTGTTGGGATCCTCCTGTTCTCCTTTTCCAGCATAGGAGAAGGTTGCATGGAGAGGATCCCTCTTGGGGATGGGCTATGCCAGACTGAGGTCTGGAGTGACATAGGCAAATGCTTCCTGTGCTTATATAAGAGGTGATCCTGGGTTTCCATGACCCACAGTGTTTCTGCAGCTCTGCCATTGTATTCTGGAGCTCTCTGAAAGATATTTTCATTGGCATATAGTTGTTTATTCATTGTTGTTATTGTTTTTGTTGGGACCTCCTAGTCTTCCCTCTTGCTGATATCACCCACCCCCCATATACTGTTATTAAAATTTTTTTTTTTGCTTTTTAATTTTTTTTTTAATTGAAGGATAGTCATTTTATAGAATGTTATGATTTCTTGTCATACAACAACAAGAATCACCCATAGGTATATCCATGTCCCCTCCCTCCTGAACCTCCCTCCCAATTCCATCCTTCAGCCTGTCATAGAGCCCTGTTTGAGTTCCCTGAGTCATACAGCAAATTCCCATTGGCTATCTATTTTACATATGGTATTGTAAATTTCCATGTTACTCTCTCCATACATCTCCCCTTCTCCCTCCTTCCCTCCCCACCATGTCCAAAGATCTGTTCTTTATGTCTGTTTCTCTACTGCTGCCCTGAAAATAAATTCATCAATGCTACCTTTTTAGATTCTATATATATGTGTCAGTATACACTATTTATGCTATTTAATATTGAATTGATATTCTGCCAACTAACCCATTTGCTAGGGTCACAGTTAAACATATATATTAGTATTCACCACTTTTGTTGCTTTTACTTTGTCTACTCTTCTGCTATGGGGGTGGAGGTGGAGACCAATTATCCTAAAAGACCAGTTACAAATGAGACACCACCTGAGCATATAGTGAAAGGTAATGGTTGTCTTGGGAACCTAGTCAAAATTAATACTTTCAAACCCTGACTCTTCTACTCAGATAACCTTTTAGTTCAGCAGCTTTCAGGTATACGTTGATATTAAAAATCAGATCTCTTAATACTGGTAGAAATGTATTAGCTGACTGTCTTTTTTTCTTCTTCATGAGTTATATTCCTTGAATTGTAGTTTTACTTGGGGTAGTTGGACCTTGCAAGACCTTACAGTTGTTATTCCAGCTGAACAAATTTCAATACACTTAGATAGAAATTTGATCTATAAATCAAACAGTTAGCAGGAGAGAATTTTAAATTCTCAGTTTTTGTGTGTTTTATTCCAAGATGTTTACTAATTCTAATATGTAATTCTTTTTACCAACTTGACGAAGTAATATTTTTTTGTAAAAAATTGTAAAATGTAGAAAAATTAAATAAGAAATCAAAAAGTACCTATAAATCCATCACTTTTATCTTGTTACATTTTGTTCCAGTCTTTTTATCACATATTTTGGAATGATGCCATATTTTTCTTCCTTTTGCCTCTTACACTGTCAAGAATCTGTTGCCTAAAATAATTTATCCAATTACTATAATAGTTTGTAATGATAGTATAATACCACATTGGTAGTATTACTATTGCACTGATAATGTATTTGAAATACTGTACTGTGGTTAATTTGTTATATTTTCTTCTGGTACAATGTTGACTCAAACTGTGTGATATTTTGAAGTTTTTCTTATTTATTGTCAAATTATTCTCGCAATTCTAGAATAGTTCTAGAGTCTGGAATGTCTTCATCAATTTATGGGCCTTCCATCAAAGTAAGGAAGCTTCAATATCATCATCCTCTGTCTAAATTTGGGATTTGACAATAGAATAGTCTCAACAAGAGAATTTTGCATCTCATTTATTTATTAGCAAAGTTGAACATACTTTTTACTTTACTAAAAATTTATATTTATTACTATTTTTAAGTAAATTATATATACTCAGCTCTTATCCACTTATTTGTTGATGTTTTCTACTTTCATTTTCCTTTAAAAACCTCAATATAAAAATATTTTTAATTTGATGGAAGTTAAATTAATCTTCCTTCTTGCTAGTGTCTTCCCTTGTGTATGTGTGTTTAGAAAATTCTTCCCAAATCCAAGATTAGAAAAAAATGATTTCTATATTTTCTTCCGAGTGTTTCATGATTTTGTTACATTTAATTATTTAAGGAATTTAATGCCTGGTTAAAGAAGAAAGTCATGACTGGGCTAATGCATTTATAGTAACTATTTCATTTAACTACCATACCAGTTCTGTAAGATATATATCACAAATCTTAATAGAAAATCAAGAGACAAAGAGATGTTATTACCAAAAGTTAAACATCTAGTAAGTGCTGTGTCTGTTATAATCCACCTTAGCATGGAAAGTTTTCTCTGCAACTTTATAGATGTAAAGAAGTTTTCCACAAGAACTTCCAGAGTGCTGCCTAATCAGACTTGATTATGGGAAGTCCTCATTATTTAGTCCTGGTCTTTGCACCATACCACCAAGGTGCTTCCTTTGCCTATGATAAGCTTCATGAGAAGATTGATTAGCATATACTGCTTTTCACTAGAGACTAGTGTCATCTTCTCTCTTTTGGATCAAATGCTGTCATCTTCTTATCTACTTCTTTTAAGCATAGATGAGAATCTTTTCCTTGATTTTACATAGGCTTGGATTGTGGACTGTGTTTGTTGCTCAGTCATGTCCAACTCTTTGCGACACCATGGACTGTAGCTTGCCAGGCTTCTTTGTCCATGGAATTCTCCAGGCAAGAATACTGGAAGTGGATTGCCATTCCCTTCTCCAGAGGAAGTTTCCAAGCCAGGGATTGAACCCTGGTCTTCTGCCTCACAGGCAGATTCTTTACCATTTGAGCTACAGGGCAGTCGTAACCACCTATCTCCTGAACTGGCAGGCAGATTCTTTACCTCTGAGCCACCTGGGTAGCCCTAATAAACGCTCAGTCATGCAAAGATCCGGAGATAACTTCTCGAGATAACTTATCCGAGATAACCTTGCTAAAGGTTCAGAAATAATGAAAGAGAAGCTCAAAATGAAGATTAGTGCACAAGTTCAGGGGCTCTCTCTGGAATGACTCCTGATTTCAACAAGAGACATCTCACCCCTACTACTTGAAAAGGAAGCTCAACTTTACCACCAGAAGGGGCAAGGTGCCCCAAGGCTAGCCTCACGTAGTAGGGCTTCTGACATCTTTGTGTGTAACTGGGGCCAAAGTAACTTTTGACCATAGAGGGAGCAGAACGATTTTCCCTTTTACTCACTCACTCAAATGGTTGTTCACTCATTCACATCTTCAGTCTTAATTTTTCTGCCGCAGCATGCATCTCTTCATACTATAAAGTGTGAATATACATTTCAAATTATGGTGCTGGAGAAGACTCTTGAGAGTCCCTTGGACTGCAAGGAGATCAAACCAGTTAATCCTAGAAGAGATCAACCCTGAATATTCATTGGAAGGACTGAGGCTGAAGCTGAATTTCCAACACTTTGGCCACCTGTGGTGAAGAGCTAACTAACTGGAAAAGACCCTGATGCTGGGAAAGATTAGGGGCAGGGAGAGAAGGGGGTGACAGAGGATGAGATGGTTAGATAGCATCACTGATTCAATGGTTATGAGTTGGAGCAAACTCAGGAGATAGTGAAGGACAGGGAAACCTGGTGTGCTGCAGTTCATGTGGTCCCAAAGAATCAGACATGACTTAGCAATTGAACAACAACAATGATATATTTCCTTCTGAGGAAACTCCTCCCCTAAACACACACACACACACACATTCACATGCACAGGTCTGGTCTATTCTGATTCTGTGACATCATAAAAGGACCAACTATAGTGGTCCAGAGCAGTATCAGTCATCTAGAGGAACTATGTCAGATTTGCTCAGGCTATTTTTCATTCCTTTCTCTAATCAGCCATCTAAAACAGATGGTGATCTCTCTGGCTATCCTTGTCTATGTGTGGGGAAAAAAAAAAAAAAAAACCTCAAAACCAATGACTTTAAAAAGATATTTCGTTTACGTGTTTGTATGTAATTTAAGACTTGGTAGAACCAGTTTGTCTTTCTTTTACTTGGCATCACCAAAGATAGCTTAATTCCTGGGAATTAATGTCAACTGAAGAATTGTTCACTTACATATTTGGCAGCTGTAACTGTCTGTCAGTTGAGACCTTAGCTAAGGCTACCTTACCCAACAGAGCACCTATACAGGATGTTTTGATGTGGCCTGGGATTCCTCACAATGTTATGTTTGGGTTCAAAGGATGTGCATCCCAAAAGACATAGAACCAGATGGAAGTTATATTACTTTATAACCTATCATTGAAAGTCACATAACATCACTTCCACCACATTCTATTAAACCAAAGCAACCACAAAGCTCCATCCAGTTTCAAAGAGATGGGAAATGGACTATACTTCTTCAAGGAGGGTTGACAAGGTTCTGGAAAAGTCTGTGAGTACAGAAGTATTGCTGTGCTGATTTTATAAAACAACATACCACAGTCTCCCTTCTGGTTATCAAACACACATTCATTTCACATCTAAAAAAAAAAAAATCCATCTCTTTTCTAAGGCTCTCAAAGTTTTACTTCATTATAATTTCAGGTTCAGGTTCAAACTCTAAATTATGTTCAGTTGCTTATCAGGCTTCTCAGTGTGTGCCCCTCAAGTATTAGTTCCTTGAGAATAATTTTTATAGTTAAAAAAAGTTAAATAGACAAGTTATCAGCTCTGAAGACTACCAATTTATGATGGCAGGACATGCACCAGATAGATAACCACTGCAAGTACTCATTCAAGTGGACTAAAAGGAGAGGTCCAGGTTAATCAGTGGGCTACAGAACTCTGAAATCCAGGAAGGTTCACGTTGGCAGTCCCTTTACTGGTAACTGCTTAATGAGGCTAAAGAGCTTAGAAAGGACTTTTATTTATTCTTTTATTAACTCCCTAATATTTAAAATCTATACAGTGAGCAGGAATATATGGATTAATTTTTTAAATTATGGTAATAAAAATGTTTTACATTGGAAAAAGAGATCAAATGAGGAATTCATAAGGCAAAACATAGGATTAATAATCTAAGCACAAATAGAGATTTGAAGTCGAAATCATGAATATGACAAATTATAACATAAATAAATTATGAATACAATGTAAATTAAAATCTGCTTATAATTTTAAGCCTGTAATTTGATAATTAATATACAAGTGTAAGAGAAAAACAGCTATGGTAACTGTATTTTGTTTTATTTTATCTTATACTTTTCTGGGATATCCTAAAGGAATAAAAAACAACGAAAACCAAAATATCCTGTTAAGTATAAAAAAGCTATTTAGTTCCACTGAGGATTGTGAAGTTCTGGGTAAATTCACTCTCAGAATAATGGAAAATTCACCATAAATTTATCAACATAAAAGTTTATTTTAATTCAGATGAAAATCTAAAATAAAAATAGTCTCCTGAATTTTTAAATGTAGCTTGCTCAGTTAGAATTATTAGTTTTATCTTACTCAACATAAATATAAATATTACTACATAAGATAGTGATCAGCTCAGGATCTATTGAAATATGAAGTCCAAGTTTTTCTTTATTTCTATGAAACAATAATTACTATTTTTATTAAATGGTTGAATAAACAAAGAAATAGAATAACAACCCAAACAGAGATTTGAAAGTCAAAGTTGAAATTAGAACATATGTAAACTGATATGACAATTCCAATTCTGTATTTTTGAAAATTAGCATATCAAAGGAAAAAAAAACAAAGTATGATTACCAAGATTATTTTATGTATCTCCTCCTAGAATCTACAGTAGACAAAAGAAATCATGAAGATGACTGGCTGCTATAATTTTTGAAATTTTGAATGGTACCACTTTTCAGTAATACTCAGAGATTGTGCGCTAGATGTACCTGTTGTCATTTGTTGTTTCTAATTTTGACTTTGAAGCTGGATAACTAAGTTATCCAGGGCATTGCGAATCAAACAAGATAAATTATTTCAATAAAATAAATAAGACAAATCATCTCGGAGAAGTAGATCCAGAGGTTTCTGATAAGTAAAAGTCAATTTGAACTTTGCTTCATCAGGAATCTTGCTTGACTCACAGTTTGTAACCATGTTCCAAACATGTTATTACTAGATGTCATGGTACACAGTAGTGTGATTACATAGTTTTGTAAAATATTTATGGCAGAATTCTTAAAGCACCTTTTCATGGTGAAAGTCATGACAGCATGAAATAAACTTATATTCACCCTTTAAAATTCAGTTCCCTGAACATTTAGTTCTGGAAGGGAACTGCAGCCTGCATTTTGTTTCTGAGGTTTCCAAATTCTCTTCTGGAAAGCTTCCATCAAAATCACACACTGGAGACTAATGGCCAGTGCAAATGTACATTACTCAACCATTCGGAGCCCACAGATTATCCTCTAGACTGACTTCACAGGACAGACACCAAAGCAGAAAAATAGCCAACCTGCATGATGCTGTAAAACCTTAAAAGCAACAATGGGTAAAACAAGACTCTTGGTATTGAATGCCCCTCTATCCTATTCAGCACATTTTGTAGAGTATCTCATTTTCAAAAGCACTTTGACAGTTCACCTTTAATGAAATCAAAGCTTTTAAGAGGAAAGGACTGATGATATTGCAGCCCTTGATATCCCCTCTCTACCAGATGGGCAGAGTGTTAGATGCTTAACTTAGCACAGTGTTAGCTGCAAGATGCATGAGTTCCAAAATGATTCCAAGTGTTCATTTAACATGAGTCTTCCTTTGAGAAAAGGCTGCCAGTGGTGCATAATTGGGCCAAATGTGCAGTAGTTTCATAATGTGAGCTGTAATCCAGTAGGAACTAAATCCTGCCATTCCTCTCTTTAGGGAGACTTCTCAAATTCTGCTCTTCTTATTGTGAATAGTAACCTGAAATAGTTAGGGGTTACTAGAAATCTTCTTTAGAAAAATTGCTGCACATGTGCCGAAGCTTTCTTACTGTAAGTCTCAGTAATGTGTTTATTAATTGGGCTGTCCCTAGAGCCACAAGATGGGAGCCAACATATCATTTCTTCTCCACTAATGAGTTATTCTTTTATTTTGTGTATTATGGCTTTAGTTATCATTTCATCTTTAAAATTAAGTAATCAGTGTCTTCTTCAATGACTAAAATCATTTTTGTGTACTGATAGAAACTCTATTTCCATGGCATTGGTGTTACAATGGGATCTAACTTTATGAAAACGTAGATCTGTGCAGAAGCACACTTTTCCCGTGGGGATTTCAGTTCACCAATCATATATTTGTGTGTGTGAGTGAGCGTGTTGCAGTGTTCACATTCACCCATTAATGAACAAACCCAGAAACAATTTCCCACAGCACTGCCACATTCTGTGACTGTTAAGGTAGGAAGCAAAGAGTTTTTTTATCAAATGGAACTAACCAGGGGCCTTTATAGAAAGCAGAATGCAATTACCCGAATTGCAATTTGGCCAGGACATCGGATCTAGTGCCTGAATTCTTCTGGAAAGTACCAATACTCTGGTTTTATGCCTTATCAAAAAGTTGATGCCCATGGTCAAAAAGTGCCTTTCTTTTGGATCATTTGGCAATCCAGAGCTGAAGTTGCCTTTTTTTGGAAAAAAAAAAAAAAATGTAATTGGACAAATTGTGGATTGGTGCAACCAGTTCTCACTGGGGCAGTTGTTTTATTTTTTAACAGAGAAAAATAAGGATTCTATTTTTGCTTCAGATCAATTCAGAGTTCCCTTTGTTATTTCCATGACTAACAAACCTAATGCATCTAAATCCTTGATTTATCATGAAAATTAACCCTGTCTCTTACCAAAGTAAAACAAGATAAACAATAATTTCATTCTTTATATTTTTGCATAATTTGTATCTAGAGTTAATACATTTTGAAGTTCTAATATTAGCATAGTTTCTATACACCATCAAATAATTATATTATTAATGATTTATATGCAAGGGTTGTAGTAAAACATATTCAAGTTAATTCAGAAGTGATCAGTTTTAATAGAGAGAAGCTACATGGTAAGTGTTTAATTATACACCGAAAAGGGCTTTCATGATATCTACTGCAAAAGAATTATTTGACAATATTAGGTTTTAACCTAAATATACTTCAATTGATGGAAATAATGTTTCAAAATTTCTGAAAATAGTACAATTTCTGTATATGTTTCAAATATACCTAATAAAAAATAATAAAGTCATTTTTAAAAGAAAAAGGTTTAAAGCATTTTTAGTAGCCTTAATTATTATGATAAGATTGGGTTCTTATTAACTAAGAAAATATTAAAGGAAAGGTAATCCTGATGTTAGTTAAAAGGAATGATAATGTAATTCAATTTACAAGTGTAGTAGTTTTCAGTTTAAGTTTTATGTTTCAAATACCACACAATTATCCAAGTCCCTCTGCTTGTGAGTGGAATTTATTTTCTCATTTATCTTTATGCTCATAGAACTAATCCCAAAGTTACTCTTAAATGTACTGCTCAAGCTTTTCTATTTCCGTTTGGGTCAGGGGGTCAGAACACTATTCTCCTGAGGTCAGGGTCATCCTCATTAGCGTTGCTCTCTTCTGAGGCCACCGATTATGCCTTTCGTCCTGAGAAGCCTGGGGTGCCTGAAGGAAGAGCAGATGGATCCAGAAAAATCTATCATAGCCATAAGTACCCCGACTAATGTCAGGTCAGGACTGCCATTTTCATGAACAAAGAGTGGCATATTATTACTCTTCAGCCTCTACATTCTTCTTAAATTTACTCATCAGAAGAAAAGACGCCTATGTCAAGGATAAGCCAAAAAGGAGTTAATATATTTACATTTAAAAAGTAATGTTCCTCTGATAATAAAAGAAGGTTTTTTAAAGCACTACATTTAAAAGATAATAATTTTTTAAATGAGTCTAATTAAAATTTTTTCACAGAAAACTTAGCTGCATGAAGAAATTCTCAAGCCATAATTTTAATTAAATGATGGATATAATTCAATATTAAATTGGTTAGACAATTTCATATAAGATATGTTAGCTATATATTTATATATAGCATATATTAATTATAATATGTAATGTTACTTGATGATGTGATAATGTATATTATGCTGCATGTTCATTGTGATTATATTAAACATACTATAATTTATTATTGTAATACTATAATTCCCAAATAATGCTATGCATTATTATATCCCTGGAGGAAACAATCTTCATGAAGAGCAAGATGAACATACAAAAGGCAGTGGAACCTTGGGAAAGGATGAGAAGAGAAAACAAGATGATAGGGGAGATCAGGAGAGAATGTAAATAACATAATTTGACACCTTGGATTCAAGTGTATCTGAACCAGGTCTTATTTACCCCTAGAATTTTAATTACATGAAGTTATAAATCTCCCTTTATGTTTTTTTAATTGATTTAAGTTAAAGACACAAAACATTCTTAATAATACATATGTTATTAGCTCAATTAATGGGTAGTTAGCCAATCAAAGAAACAAACTGTACAATACTTCAAAATTGAAAGCATGTGTGTTTATGCTTGCACAATGTTTTAAGATTCCATTGTGTATGTACATCTTAAAAAGAAAAAAAGGACCTCATTTCATTTAACAAAGAGTAAAAGACAATATAGTCCAAAAATTTAGAATTAGAATATTTTAAAATGTTTTTAATAATTGTTATAAAATATAATAAAGAGGCAACCTACAGAATAGGAGAAAATATTTACAACCAATAGGAAAAATATTTGTCTATTTTATAAGGGTTTAATATCCAAGATATACAGGAATGCATACAAATCAATAGCAAAAAAGAATAGAATATTTTTAGTTCAGTTCAGTTCAGTTCAGTCACTCAGTCGTGTCCAACTCTTTGCGACCCCATGAATCACAGCACGCCAGGCATCCCTGTCCATCACCATCTCCCGGAGTTCACTCAGATTCATGTCCATCGAGTCAGTGATGCCATCCAGCCATCTCATCCTCTGTCGTCCCCTTCTTCTCCTGCTCCCAATCCCTCCCAGCATCAAAGTCTTTTCCAGTGAGTCAACTCTTTGCATGAGGTGGCCAAAGTAATGGAGTTTCAGTTTAGCATCATTCCTTCCAAAGAAATCCCAGGGCTGATCTCCTTCAGAATGGACTGGTTGGATCTCCTTGCAGTCCAAGGGACTCTCAAGAGTCTTCTCCAACACCACAGTTCAAAAGCATCAATTCTTCGGCACTCAGCTTTCTTCACAGTCCAACTCTCACATCCATACATGACCACAGGAAAAACCATAGACTTGACTAGACGGACCTTAGTCAGCAAAGTAATGTCTCTACTTTTGAATATGCTGTCTAGGTTGGTCATCACTTTTCTTCCAAGGAGTAAGTGTCTTTTAATTTCATGGCTGCAGTCACCATCTGCAGTGATTTTGGAGCCCAAAAAAAGAAAGTCTGACACTGTTTCCACTGTTTCCCCATCTATTTCCCATGAAATGGGCAATGGACTTGACTAGACTTTTTTCTAAAGAAGAAATATAAATGGACAAATATTACCTGAAAAGATACTCTATATCACTAATCATCAGTGAAATGCAAATCAAAACCACAGTGATACAACATATCTGATAATTTTTTTTTAACAAAAGGTGAGTGATAGCCAGTGCTGGAGAGGATGCAGAGACAAGGAAATCCTCATACACTATCTGTGGTAAGGTAAATTGATACAACCAATATGGAAAATAGTATGGAAGGTACTCAAAAAATTAAAATGAGCATGTGATCCAGCAATCCCATGTCTGAGTGTGTATCCCAAAGAAATGAATTTACTATCTCAAAGAGATAACCCCCATGGTCTTTGCAGCATTATTCACAATAGCTAAGACATGAAAACAAATATACGGGAATACTATTCAGCCATGAGAAATAAGAAAATTTTTGCCTTTTGTGAAAACATGGATGAACCTTGAGAACATTTTTTTAAAGAACATGTGGCATACCACCCCCAAATTTCTATATTATTTCATATATGAAATCAAAAAAAAAGAAGAAGAAAAATAAGTTGAATGACCTCAGAAATAGAGACTAAAATGACAGTTACTTAATGCTAAGGGTGATGTTAGTCAAAATTATAAGATTTTAATAATACTATGAATAAGTTCTGGGGATCTAATGTACACCATAATAATGGTAGTTAATAATATGTATTATATACTTGAAATTTACTAAGAGAATATTCTCACCACACTCACAAAGAAGTAAGTATACGAGATGATATATAACATGACTATTTGGATTTACAAAAAAGAAAAAAAAAAAGAAAGAAAAACACCACATTTTCACTCTGAAAACTTCAGCCAACATTTTGGATCAATTTTCTCCTCCCTGCTTGATGAACCCACCCAATCGTCTTTCTCTTTCCATCCCTCTTATTGCTTAGGTACCAGCAAATCATGACATTTACATGGATGCTTTTGCTTCCAAAACTACTGAACTGAGGTCCTGGTTCTTTACCTTTCAATGCTCTTCCTGAGCTTGCAGAATTGTCATTGTATATTAAATAAAACCACTAGGAAAACCCTTCTCTGAAGGATTCCTCTACTGGGACTCTTGTGTCCTTGTAGGTGGATGTTGCTGTTGTTGTTCAAGTCATGTTGTTGCCACCAAGTTATGTCCAACTCTTTGCAACCCTATGGACTGCTGCATGCCAGGCTTCCATATCACTCACCATCTCCTGGAGTTTGCCCAAGTTCATGTCTATTGAATTGGTGATGCTATTCAACCATCTCATTCTCTGTTGCCCTCGTCTCTTTCTGCCTTCAATCTTTCCCATCATCAGGGTCTTTTTCAATGAGTTAGCTATTCCTGTCAGGTGGATGTTGGGGTTACAAATAAATTTTATCAAGCAGACAAATCCACAAATACAGAATCATGAATAATAAAGATCAACTGTGCCAAAACCCTTACTGCTCCTAATAAATGTTTATACTCAGAGAAACACTGGAAACAGCAAACAATCTATTACTAAAGCAATGTAACTGGAAATAAACCATGATATTCTCACAGGTGTGAAATTACTAACTGTCTTCACTCTTTATATCAACGTGCCAGGTTTTCCTAACTTTGGGTGTACAATGTGTACAGAAGAAACATTAAATCTTTTTGATGGTATGAGTACCAATATTCTTTAAAAACCATCAGGAAGACTTCAGAAGTTGAAGACAGGAAATATTTATCAAGTGATTCACCCAAAAAAAGTAATGGTAAATGTGTTTAGTGGACAAAGAATGTATACAGGACAGAATGAAAGACATCTTTAAAATGAGGCCAGGAAGGCACACTGCCAGCTACAAATGCTTAATATAGCGCAGATATTTTTATTTGGGAATAAATCTAAACTATGTCCTTCTGATTTAGAAGAACAAAAGTATAACAGGGTCCAAGAAGTCGTCAATAAACTTAAGGTGAACATGTACAATGGCATTAGCAATGAAGAGCCTGCTCTGGAGTTTGTGTCCACGCAGTGGGAGATGCCTTGAGAAGGAAGGACAAATGAACTCAAATCTCAAGATCTTTTACCTATATTTTAAGGGCACCAATGCACCGTGCTCGCCCATGACCTTCCATGCTCTAGTCTTGTCCTTTTTGTATTAAGGATCAAAGACCAGCTATACTAATAGAAATTTGCATGTATGCATCTTTCCCTGGTGGCTCAGATGGTAAAGAATCTGCCTGTAATGCAAGAGACTTGGGTTCAATCCCTGGGTTGGTAAGATTCCCTGGAGGAGAGCATGGCAACTCCACTCCAGTATTCTTGCCTGGAGAATCCCCATGGACAGAGGAGCCTGGCAAGCTAAAGTCCATGGGGGTTACAAAGAATTGGACACAATTGAGCAACTAAGCACAGCACATCACACATTTTACTGCAACTGACAAAAAAGACATGTTTGAACCTCCAACATTTTCCTCACTGATATTGACCTTTGCTAAGTATCTGCCATTTATGAATGCACTGGTATAAAGAAATACCAAGAATGGGAACTGACTGTGGCTCAGATTATGAACTCCTTATTGACAAATTCAGACTGAAGAAAGTAGGAAAACCAATAGACCATTCAGGTATGACCTAAATCAAATCCCTTATGATTATACAGTGGAAGTGAGAAATAGATTCAAGGGATTAGACACAGTGCTTGAAGAACTATGGATGGAGGTTCATGACATTGTAAAAGAGGCAGTGATCAAGACCCTTCCCAAGAAAAAGAAATTCAAAAAGGCAAAATGGTTGTCTGAGGAGGCCTTACAAATAACTGAAAAAAGAAGAGAAGCTAAAGGCAAAGGAAAAAAGAAAAGATATACTCATTTCAATGCAGAGTTCCAAAGAATAGCAAGAAAGCCTTCTTCGGTGATCAATGCAAAGAAATAGAGGAAAATAATTGAATGCAAAAGACTAGATATCTTCAAGAAAATTAGAGATACCAAGGAATATTTCATGCAAAGATGGGCACAATAAAGGACAGAAATAGTATGGACCTAACAGAAGCAGAAGGTAGAAGATATTAAGAAGAGGTGGCAAAAATACACAGAAGAGCTATACAAAAAAGATCTTCATGACCCAGATAATCACAATGGTGTGATCACTCACCTAGAGCCAGGCATCCTGGAATGCAAAGTCAAATGGGTCTGAGGAAGCATCACTATGAACAAAACTAGTGGAGGTGATGGAATTCCAGTTGAGCTATTTTAAATCCTAAAAGATGATGCTGTGAAAGTGCTGCACTCAATATGCCAGCAAATCTAGAAAACTCAGCAGTGGCCACAGGACTGGAAAAGGTCAATTTTCTTTCCAATCGCAAAGAAAGGCAATGCCAAGGAATGTTCAAACTACCGCAAAATTGCACTCATCTCACATGCTAGCAGAGGAGCTTGGTAGGCTGCAGTCCATGGGGTCGCTAAGAGTTTGGCACTACTGAGAAACTTCACTTTCACTTTTCACTTTCATGCATTGGAGAAGGAAATGGCAACCCACTCCAGTATTCTTGCCTGGAGAATCCCAGGGATGGGGGAGCCTAGTGGGCTGCCATCTATGGGGTCGTACAGAGTTGGACACAATTGAAGCGACTTAGCAGCAGCAGCAGCACATGCTAGCAAAGTGATGTTCAAAATTCTCCAAGCCAGACTTCAACAGTATGTGAACTGTGGACTTCCAGATGTTCAAGCTGGATTTAGAAAAGGCAGAGGAACCAGAAATCAGATTGCCAACATCCCTTGGATTACCAAAAATGCAAAAATATTCCAGAAAAAATATCTACTTTTGCTTTATTGACTATGCCAAAGCCTTTGACTATGTGGATCACAATTCTGGAAAATTCTTCAAGAGATGGGAATACCAGACCACCTCTTGAGAAATCTGTGTATGTAGGTCCAGAAGCAACAGTGAGAACTGGAAATGGAACAATAGACTGGTTCCAAGTAGGGAAAGGAGTACGTCAAGGCTGTATATTGCCACCCGGCTTTTTCAGCTTATATGCAAAGTACATCATGCAAAATGCCAGGCTGAATGAAGCACAAGCTGGAATCAAGATTGCTGGGGAAATATCAATAACCTCAGACATGCAGATGACATCACCCTTATGGCAGAAAGTGAAGAAGAACTAAAGAGCCTCTTGATGATGAAAGTGAAAGAGAAGAGTGAAAAAGTTGGCTTAAAACTCAACATTCAGAAAACGAAGATCATGGCATTGGGTCCCATCACTTCATGGCAAATATATGGGGAAACAATAGAAATAGTGACAGATATTATTTTCTTAAACTCCAAAATCACTGCCGACAGTGACTGCAGCCATGAAATTGAAAGACACTTGCTCCTTGGAAGAAAAGCTATGACAAAATTAGACAGCATATTAGAAAGCAGAGACATTACATTGACAAGAAAGGCTCATCTAGTCAAAGCTATGGTTTTTCCAGTAGTCATGTATGGATGTGAGATTTGGACTATAAAGAAAGCTGAGCACTGAAGAATTGATGCTTTTGAACTGTGGTATTGAAGAAGACTCTTGAGAGTCCCTTGGACAGCAAGGATAGCAGACCAGTCAATCCTAAAGTAAATCAGTCCTGAATATTTATTGGAAGGACTGATCCTAAAGCTGAAACTCCAATATTTTGGCCACCTGATGTGAAGAACTGACTCATTTGCAAAGACTCTGATGCTGAGAAAGATTGAAGGCTGGAGGAGAAGGGGACAACAGAGGATGAAACGGTTGAATGGCATCACCGACTCAATGTACATGAGTTTGAGTAAGCTCCAGGAGTTGGTGATGGACAGCGCAGGCGGCTGCGACTGGCGCACTAAGCATGGCTGAGACGAGCTACCCCACGTCCGAGGTCAGGGGCAGAAGCCGGGAGGACCCCATGCCCAAAGGGCAGCGACCAAGAGGAGTTACCCCGTGTCCAAGGTCAGAGGCAGGGGCAGGAGTGCCAGGCTGCGATGGCACAGGAATGGCTGAGAGGAGCTACTATGCGGCCGAGGTCAGGGGCGGTGGCCAGAAGGAGCCACCCTGCATCCGAGGTCAGGGGCGATGGCCAGGAGGAGCAACCCCACGTCTGAGGACAGGGACGGTGGCCGGGAGGAGCAACCCCATGTCCAAGGAGTGGTGGCTGCACCGGTGTAGGAGGGCCTAGAGGAGACATCCCACGTTGAAGGTCGGGAAGGGCTGCAGTGAGGAGACACCCCTCATCCAAGGTATGAACCAACAGCTGTGCTTTGCTGGAGCAGCCATGAAGAGATACCCCACACCCAAGGTAAGAGAAACCCAAGTAAGATGGTAGGTGTTGCAAGAGGGCATCAAAGGGCAGACACACTAAAACCATACTCACAGAAAACTAGTCAATCTAATCACACTAGGGCCACAGCCTGTCTAACTCAATGAAACTAAGCCATGCCTGCGGGCAACCCAAGACTGGCGGGTCATGGTGGAGAGGTCTGACAGAATGAGGTCCGCTGGAGAGGGGAATGGCAAACCACTTCAGTATTCTTGCCTTGAGAACCCCATGAACAGTAGGAAAAGTCAAAATTATAGGATACTGAAAGACGAACTCCCCAGGTCAGTAGGTGCCTAATATGCTACTGGAGATCAGTGGAGAAAGAACTCCAGAAAGAATGAAGGGATGGAACCAAAGCAAAAATAATACCCAGCTGTGGATGTGACTGGTGATAGGAGCAAGGTCCGATGCTGTAAGAGCAATATTGCATAGGAACCTGGAATGTCAGGTCCATGAATCAAAGCAAATTGGAAGTGGTCAAACAAGAGATGGCAAGAGTTAATGTCGACATTCTAGGAATCAGTGAACTAAAATAGACTGGAATGGGTGAATTTAACTCAGATGACCATTATATCTACTACTGTGGGCAGGAATCCCTCAGAAGAAATGGAGTAGCCATCATGGTCAACAAAAGAGTCTGAAATGCAGTACTTGGATACAGTCTCAAAAACGACAGAATGATCTCTGTTCATCTCCAAGGCAAACCATTCAATATCACGGTAATCCAAGTCTATGCCCCAACCAGCAATGCTGAAGAAGCTGAAGTTGAACGGTTTTATGAAGACCTACAAGACCTTTTAGAACTAACACCCAA
This sequence comes from Capra hircus, assembly GCF_001704415.2. NCBI lineage: Eukaryota > Metazoa > Chordata > Mammalia > Artiodactyla > Bovidae > Capra > Capra hircus. The sequence continues at coordinate 119,933,544 of NC_030808.1, forward strand.
AAAGATGTCCTTTTCATTATAGGGGATGGAATGCAAAAGTAGAAGTCAAGAAACACCTGGAGTAACAGGCAAATTTAGCCTTGGAATGCAGAATGAAGCAGGGCAAAGACTAATAGAGTTTTGCCAAGAAAATGCACTGGTCATAGCAAAAATGCTCTTCCAACAACACAAGAGAAGACTCTACACATGGACATCACCATATGGTCAACACCAAAATCAGATTGATTATATTCTTTGCAGCCAAAGATGGAGAAGCTATATACAGTCAGCAAAAGCAAGACCAGGAGCTGACTGTGGCTCAGATAATGAACGCCTTATTGCCAAATTCAGACTTAAATTGAAGAAAGTAGGGAAAACCACTAAATCATTCAGGTATGACATAAATCAAATCCCTTATGATTATACAGTGGAAGTGAGAAATAGATTTAAGGGCCTAGATCTGATAGATAGAGTGCCTGATGAACTATGGAATGATGTTCCTGACATTGTACAGGAGACAGGGATCAAGACCATCCCCATGGAAAAGAAAGGCAAAAAAGCAAAATGGCTGTCTGGGGAAGCCTTACAAATAGCTGTGAAAAGAAGAGAAGCGAAAAGCCAAGGAGAAAAGGAAAGATATAAGCATGTGAATGCAGAGTTCCACAGAATAGCAAGAAGAGATAAGAAAGCCTTCTTTAGTGATCAATGCAAAGAAATAGAGGACAAGAACAGAATGGGAAAGACTAGAGATCTCTTCAAGAAAATTAGAGATACCAAGGGAATATTTCATGCAAAGATGGGCTTGATAAAGGACAGAAATGGTATGGACCTAACAGAAGCAGAAGATATTAAGAGATGGCAAGAATACACAGAAGAACTGTACAAAAAAGATCACCACCCAGATAATCACGATGGTGTGATCACTCATCTGGAGCCAGACATCCTGGAATGTGAAGTCAAGTGGGCCTTAGAAAGCATGACTACGAACCAAGCTAGTGGAAGTGATGGAATTCCAGTTGAGCTATTTCAAATTCTGAAAGATGATGCTGTGAAAGTGCTGCACTCAATATGCCAGCAAATTTGGAAAATTCAACAGAGGCCACAGGACTGGAAAAGGTCAGTTTTCACTCCAATCCCAAAGAAAGGCAATGCCAAAGAATGCTCAAACTACTGCACAATTTCACTCATCTCACATGCTAGTGAAGTAATGCTCAAAATTCTCCAAGCCAGGCTTCAGTAATACATGAACCGTGAACTTCCAGATGTTCAAGCTGATTTTAGAAAAGGCAGAGGAACCAGAGATTAAATTGCCAACATCTGCTGGATCATGGAAAAAGCAAGAGAGTTCCAGAAAAACATCTCTTTCTGCTTTATTGACTATGCCAAAGCCTTTGACTGTGTGGAGCACAATAAATTGTGAAAAATTCTGAAAGAGATGGGAATAGCAGACCACCTGACCTGCCTCTTGAGAAATCTGTATGCAAGTCAGGAAGTGACAGTTAGAACTGGACATGGAACAACAGACTGGTTCCAAATAGGAAAAGGAGTACATCAAGGCTGTATATTGTCACCCTGCTTATTTAACTTATATGCAGAGTACATCATGGGAAATACTGGGCTGGAAGAAACACAAGCTGGAATCAAGATCGCCGGGAGAAATATCAATAACCTCAGATATGCAGATGACACCACCCTTACGGCAGGAAGTGAAGAGGAACTAAAAAGCCTCTTGATGAAAGTGAAAGAGGAGAGTGAAAAAGTTGGCTTAAAGCTCAACATTCAGAAAACGAAGCTCATGGCATCTGGTCCCATCACTTCATGGCAGATAGATGGGGAAACTGTGGAAACAGTGTCAGACTTTATTTTTGGGGGCTTCAAAATCACTGCAGATGGTGACTGCAGCCATGAAATTAAAAGACACTTACTCCTTGGAAGGAAAGTTATGACCACCCTAGATAGCATATTCAAAAGTAGAGACATTACTTTGCCAACTAAGGTCCGTCTAGTCAAGGCTATGGTTTTTCCAGTGGTCATGTATGGATGTGACAGTTGCACTGTGAAGAAGGCCGAGTGCCGAAGAACTGATGCTTTTGAACTGTGGCGTTGGAGAAGACTCTTGAGAGTCCCTTGAACTGCAAGGAGATCCAACCAGTCCATTCTGAAAGAGATCAGCCCTGGGATTTCTTTGGAGGGAATGATGCTAAAGCTGAAACTCCAGTACTTTGGCCACCTCATGGAAGAGTTGACTCATTGGAAAAGACTCTGATGCTGGGAGGGATTGGGGACAGGAGGAGAAGGGGACGACAGAGGATGAGACGGCTGGATGGCATCACTGACTCGATGGACATGAATCTGAGTGAACTCCGGGGGATGGTGATGGACAGGGAGGCCTGGCGTCCTGCGATTCATGGGGTCGCAAGGAGTCGGACACTACTGAGCGACTGAACTGACTGAACTGAGGGAAGCCTGGTATGCTGCAGTTCATTGGGTCACAAAGAGTCGTACATGACTGAGTGACTGTACTGCCTGATTAATAAATGAGACATGGGCCTCTATTTCAATATCCATAGCCTTTTCTGTCCACTTCTTTGGAAATGACAGTCTACACTAAACATAATCACTATCTATACTTCCATACAGTGTAATTCAGGAACCTACAATGAAGAAAGTCTTGTTTCTGTCAAGAGGAGATGACAGACTGAGCAGAGACTGAAGGAGAGATAACAAGATTAAAGGAGATCTGTAAGTGAGAACTTTTTTTTTTTTTTACTGTTACAGGATAAAATTAACTGAAATGGAGTAAAATCGAGTACTTAAGTGATTGCAGTGGGAAGTGTGTAGATTGTAGTTCCAGGGTTCTCTTTGAAAGAATAAAGGTTTCTTTTAGAGGGGATGGTCAATAAGCTTCAATTGGCAAAATTAAATTACATGCATGTAATTATTAAATTTAAGAAAACAAACGTCTGAGAAAGTACAGAGTAAGACATGTATTACAGATATTTATTCAGGTCTCTTGCTAAGTTTTTCAGGAGGAAAAGGATCATCGCAAACAAAATATGTTGAATGACTTTAACTTTTTTTGGACTGGAAAACATTGCCTGTATTCCCAACACGAGGGCATGTGAATAATGAGCCAAAGGAATTTTAAATTAGACCTCTTTTTCTTCTTAGTTAAATTTAGCACAATTTGCATTTAAAGATGGGGCTTCCCTGGTGGCTCAAAAGAATCTGCCTGCCATGCAGAGGAAGCAGGTTTGATCCCTGGGTTGAGTAAATCACCTGGGGTATGAAATGGCAACCCACTCCAGTATTCTTGTCTGGAGAATTGCATGGACAGAGGAGCCTGGTGGGCTACAGTCCATGGGATCACAAAAGACTCAGACACGACTAAGCGACTAAATAACAAAAGCAACATTTAAAACTAGATGAGAAACATGTCAGCTAGAGTAAGCTGCTGCTGCTCCTAAGTTGCTTCAGTCGTGACTGACTCTATGTGCCCCCATACGGCAGCCCACCAGGCTTCCCCGTCCCTGGGGTTCTCCAGGCAAGAACCCTGGAGTGGGTTGCCATTTCCTTCTCCAATGCATGAAAGTGAAAAGTGAAAGTGAAGTCACTCAGTCGTGTCTGACTCTTAGCGACTCCATGGACCGTAGCCCACCAGGCTCCTCCGTCCATGGGATTTTCCAGGCAAGAGTACTGGAGTGAGGTACCATTGCCTTCTCTGCAGCTAGAGTAAGAGGACATGTGATTTTGATGCCTGGGAACCCGTTTTAGAAAATTGGTGAAGTGAAAGTCACTCAGTCGTGTCGGACTTTTGAGACTCCATGGACTGTGTTGTCTCTAGGCTAGAATATTAGAGTGGGTAGCCTTTCTCTTCTCCAGGGGTATCTTCCCAACCCAGGGATTGAACCCAGGTCTCCTGCATTGCAGCAGATTCTTTACCAGCTGAGCCAAAAGGGAAGCCCAAGAATACTGTAGTGGGTAGCCTATCCCTTCGCCAGGGATCTTCCCGGCCCAGGAATCAAAACTGGGTGTCCTGCATCACAGGCAGATTCTTTACCAACTGAACTATGAGGGAAACCAAAGAAAAATAGTAGAAGGAATTTTTTTCTAGAAATGAAGCCATGGAGAACCGGGAAGTCAGAAATCTTTGACTATCTTGCCAATTCTCAGAGATTGAGTGAATAAATTCTCTTTGAAATTCCAACTGAAAAAAAAAGAGTATTGATAAAACTACACCCCAGTGTGCGGGGGTTCTATGAAGTAGTATTTACTTTATAGTGGAATTTTTGTAGGATTTCCACTAATATGTGTCAATTATAGCATAAAATCTAAAGATAGCATTAAAAGGTTTGATGTATTTTATATACCTCATGAGGAGGGCATAGCAACCCATTCCAGTATTCTTGCCTGGAGAATCCCATGGACATAGGAGCCTGGCGGGCTATGGTCCATAGGATCGCAAAGAGGTGGACACAACTGAAGCAACTAGCAGCAGCAGCATATACCTGATAACTCAATTCTCTATAAACTAGGCACTATGAAATGATAGACAATTTGCTGTAAAGGAGATAGAGTGCAGAATAAGACAGTCCTTTACCCACAAAGATCTCAGAGTATATTGTGTTGCAAGGCTTTGGCATCTTATGGATTTTTTAAATTTGGAGTTTTACATAGGAAGTCCTGCTTTGTCAAGATCAGTTCAGTTCAGTTCAGTCACTCAGTCGTTCTGACTCTTTGCGACCTCATAAATCACAGCACGACAGGCCTCCCTGTCCATCACCAACACCCAGAGTTCATTCAGACTCACATCCATCGAGTCCGTGATGCCATCCAGCCATCTCATCCTCTGTCGTCCCCTTCTCCTCCTGCCCCCAATCCCTCCCAGCAGCAGAGTCTTTTCCAATGAGTCAACTCTTCACATGAGGTGGCCAAAGTACTGGAGTTTCAGCTTTAGCATCATTCCTTCCAAAGAAATCCCAGGGCTGATCTCCTTCAGAATGGACTGGTTGGATCTCCTTGCAGTCCAAGGGACTCTCAAGAGTCTTCTCCAACACCACAGTTCAAAAGCATCAATTCTTTGGTGCTCAGCCTTCACAGTCCAACTCTCACATCCATACATGACCACTGGAAAAACCATAGCCTTGACTAGACGGACTTTAGTTGGCAAAGTAATGTCTCTGCTTTTCAATATGCTATCTAGGTTGGTCATAACTTTTCTTCCAAGGAGTAAGCATCTTTTAATTTCATGGCTGCAGTCACCATCTACAGTGATTTTGGAGCCCAAAAAAAGAAAGTCTGACACTGTTTCCACTGTTTCCCCATCTATTTCCCATGAAGTGATGGGACCGGATGCCATGATCTTCGTTTTCTGAATGTTGAGCTTTAAGCCAACTTTTTCACTCTCCACTTTCACCTTCATCAAGAGGCTTTTTAGTTCCTCCTCACTTTCTGCCATAAGGGTGGTGTCATCTGCATATCTGAGGTTATTGATATTTCTCCTGGCAATCTTAAATTTAAAATAAGACTACTTTTTGCTTCAATAATTATCTCATGAAAACAAGAAAAAACTCTCAGGATAAATTATTGTTTTACATACTGAATCAATTTGGTTTTGTGAAACTGCACCTATAGTGGCCTTATTTTCCTCATTTTGTCACAAGCCAGGGGAAAATTCATCACTAACTTCACCCATTTGAGAATCACTAAGTTTGACACATAAAAAGGGTTTGCAGTGTCATGTGTCTTCTTCTTTCAATTAGAAGGATATGTCACAGCACTGAGCAGCCAAAAAGTAAGAGAGAAGGGACCATATAGTCAAACATTGCCCGCATATCATCCACCAACAAGAGATAAGTTAGGATAATATTCAATTTTGAAATGTAACATGTTTTCTGAGGGCTTCCTATCCATTTTTGATACTTTCATGTGAATTTTTAATCAGATCATTTGATAACATCTTGATAAGATCTAGTGCACCATTGCTATTGCTAATTGCTAAGTCCCTTCAGTCATGTCCGACTCTGTGCGACACTATAGACGGCAGCCCATCAGGCTCTCCCATCCCTGGGATTCTCCAGGCAAGAACACTGGAGTGGGTTGCCATTTCCTTCTCCAATGCGTGAAAGCGAAAGGTGAAAGTGAAGTCACTCAGTCATGTCTGACTTAGTGACCCCATGGACTGCAGCCTACCAGGCTCCTCCATCCATGGGATTTTCCAGGCAAGAGTACTAGAGTGGGGTGCCATTGCCTTCTCCATTAGAATTTTCATTTTTACTAGGGGAAACAGGGAAAGGCAATTTTGAATTACTAGGGATGTGACTATTGGAAGATTGAGTCTGAAAGGGTTTGAGAATCTGAGGATTGCATGTGGTTTAGGCATCTGGAAGGCAGGTAATAAGTATAATTGGAAATGAGAAAAGATTAAGAAAAATATTGGGAGAGAACCAAAGATAAACTTGTGAATTCCAACTTCTTTTGGTTTTCTTATTAAGATACCACTCCAGTTCTTCTAAAAATAATCAACCCTCCCCCTTTTGGGGACAGAAACTTAAACAGATCCAGATAATTTAAGATGGAAAAACTTTGGTTCTAGTTAAAAAGGGGAGGAGGGAGAAATCCAACATTCTAGCTGTAGGAGCTGTGCCCTCAGCAATCATAGCTGCCTATATTCAACACCAACGGTTTTGAGAAAAGGATTTGAGTGTTAGTTCCTTCAGTTCGGTTCACTCAGTCGTATCCAACTATTTCTAAGCCCGTGAACTGCAGCATGCCAGTCCTCCCTGTCCATCATCAGCTCCCGGAGCTTGCTCAAACTCATGTCCATTGAATCAGTGATGCCATCCAGCCATCTCATCCTCTGTCGTCCCCTTCTCCTCCTGCCCCCAATCCCTCCCAGCATCAGAGTCTTTTCCAATGAGTCAACTCTTCACATGAGGTGGCCAAAGTACTGGAGTTTCAGCTTTAGCATCATTCCTTCCAAAGAAATCCCAGGGCTGATCTCCTTCAGAATGGGCTGGTTGGATCTCCTTGTAGTCCAAGGGACTCTCAAGAGTCTTCTCCAACACCACAGTTCAAAAGCATCAGTTCTTTGGCGCTCAGCCTTCTTCACAGTCCAACTCTCACATCCATACATGACCACAGGAAAAACCATAGCTTTGACTAGACAGACCTTTGTTGACAAAGTAATATCTCTGCTCTTTAATATACTGTCTAGGTGTGTCATTGCTTTTTTCTGAGGAGCAAGTGTCTTTTAATTTCATGGCTGCAGTCACCCTCTGCAAAGATTTTGGAGCCCAGGAAAACAAAGTCTGTCACTCTTTCCATTGTTTCCCCTTCTATTTGCCACGAAGTGATGGTACTGGATGCCATGATCTTAGTTGCTTAGTAGTGTCCAACTCTGCGACCCCATGGACTGTAGATTGCCAGGCTCTTCTGTCTATGGAATTCTCCAGGCAAAAATACTGGAGTGGGTTTCCATTTCCTTCTCCAGGGGATCTTCACAGCCAAGGATGGAACTCACGTCTCCTGCATTGCAAACAGATAATTTTACCGTCTGAGCTACCATCTAACACCAATGGTTTTGAGAAAAAGATAAAGATTTTAAAATAAAGGCTGTTACAGGCTGAAACTCAGAGAACTGATATAAGTATTCTGAATTCATAAAATGTAAGGAGCTTTTGTGTCCTAAAATATGCTTTACTTCTGCAAGTCCTTACATTTAACCTAAATTATCCTGCAATCTGACATGTAAATTCTAAGGTGACAAAAAGAATAGCAAAGGAGGTTGAATAAGATGATAAATTGAACATACACCTTGCTCCTGAACAAAGTTTATTTAGTGTAATGGATTATTTTGTTTTTGCAAAATCCATATGTTGAAATCATAATGCCCTATATGTTGGTAGTAGAGATAGGGCCTTTGGGATGTAATTAGGTCATGAGGATAGAACGCTCATGAAAGGGATTTGTGCTCTGGTAAAATAGATCCCAGAGGTCTCCCTTGTGTCTTCTGTTATGTGAGGATGAATCAGGAAGGCAGCCATCTATGAGTCAGAAAGTGGGCTCTCACTAGACACCAAATCTGCTGGCACTCTGATCTTGGTCTTTTCATCCTCAAGAACTATGAGAAATAAATGTTTGTTGGTTATAAGCCACCAGTCTATGGTATTCTGTCAAAACAGCCTGAAAGGACCAAGATGTTTAGGTTCTTTAAAAGTAGATGCAAGACACTTGGGCTTCCTGGGTGGCTCAGAGGTAAAGAATCTGCCTGCCAAGTAGGAGATGCAGATTCGAGCGTTAGTTGGGGACGATCTCTTGGAGAAGGATATGGCAACCCACTCCAGTATTCTTGCCTGGAAAATCCCATAGACAGAGGTGCCTGGCTGGCTACAGTCCATGGGGGTCACAAAAGAATTGGACATGACTTAGTGACTCAATGACAACAGCAAGATACTTGGCAGGGAAAAGTGATTAGAAGAAATTTTGAGGAAAAATTCTGAATGATGGAAAGCGAAAATAAAAACATCAACTGTTTTTGGACTCACCACCTGAATGCTATCACCTATGCCAGCGAGTGTCAGCATGATATCTTTTGTTCTGTTTCCTTTATGTTCACTTTAAAAAAACAAATGTGTACCCACCAAAAGAGTGATTTTCCAAATTTTTAAAACAAAAATGGAATCACACTTTACCATATTTTTCTGTATTTTTTCTTTTTTTGGTATAATATAAATGTTCCTCTGGATCCATTGGTAAGGTCATAAAGAAGATGCTCTTTTGCTTAATTTTTAAAAATTTTTAATATGATTTTCATGTCTGTCTTTCTGTTTCTTCACCTCTTAATTTAGCTCCTTATCTATCATTTTCTATCATATCACCTTATTTTACTTTACTCTTAGCATATAATTGCTCTCTGAAATTACCTTATTTTTTAACTAATTTATTTTTCATCCTCACTAGTCTATGATTAACCAAAGACACGCTTTCCTTTAGAACTTGCTTTAATACCAACATTTAAAATAGGACATGAACACTGTACATATAAGTTAAATATTTGTTGAATGAATAATGAATAAGCTCATTCCTTTTTTATGGTTGCATAACATTTCACAGCATGAGAGTATCTTAACTGATTCAACCTTTCTCTCCTTAATTGACAATGTAATTTGCTGATTTATTTTTCCTACTCAAATAATGCTACAATAAACATTTTTTTATGTATCTGTGTTTTCAGTTCTGTTTGATAGATTCTGCAAACTGAGATTATTTAGCTAAAGGATATGTATATATGTATTTATTTGTATATATATATTTCAATTTTAATAGATACTACCAAATCTGTTCCAAAGGAGTAATAGTATGTGATACCTCTGCCAACATATATAAGAATTCCCATTTCCCCACATCTCATTAGCACTGAGCATTACATATTAAACACATATACATGTACACATTTTTCCCAGCCTCATGGGTTAAGAAAACTAATATGTTACCTGTATTTCCATTTTAATTTTCCTAATCACTGGTGAAGTTATGTATCTTTATTAATAACCATTTTCCACTGGCATCTCCCATGTGACTTGCTTGTTTATATCACTGCCAAACTTTATTTTTTGCATCCTTTTTATCAACCTGTTATTGCTGTACCTATTATGCAAATTTTCTCTCAGTCTAATTTGTTTTTATACTTTGTTTGTGGTATATTTTTCCACATAGTAAGTTTAAATTTCTTTGTAACAAATCTCTTAATCTTTTCCAGTGATGTTTCCTTTGTTGCTTTTAAGGCTTCTCCCTCCTCCCCCAAAACGTGTTTGTACAGATATTCTCCCAGTTGTCTTGAAAATATTGTTAGTCTTTTACATTTAAATTTTTAATCTACCTAGAATTTATGTTTATAAATGGTATAACAAAATGGTCCATGTTTATGGACCATCCTGTGACCCAAACTGGCTCACGAGGCACAAGAAGAAAGTGACTGCTATAAAGAACTTTCTTTATTTCTGTCATGGAGCTTTCATATGTAACCAATTCTTTCTTTCTTCCTCAAGTCAGTTAGGAAGTCTGCAGCACTGACATTGTTGGCAGTGTATAGAGATCCCCAGAGGAAGCAGAAGGAAGATGAAACTGCCAAGTTGAAGGCAGAATGGAGAAGCAATTGAGCTATAGAATCCAACTCTAAACTTCCAGTTGATAAGCTAATAAATCTCCTTCACTTATGGTTCTTGAACTGCAGCATGAATAAAAGTGACATGAAAAGCTCATTAACACATGGGTTCTTGGCCCCACCTCCCAAGATTTTGATTCAATAGTTCTAGGATAAGTCCTGAGATTTGCATTTCTAACAAGATCCCAGGTGACACTAATGCAGCATGCACACTGACCACACTCTGAGAAACAGAGTCCTGCACTGTTGCAGCCACTTTGAGACTCATCTTCTTTTATATTCAGCCAAATGCATCATAACTGATACACCATCCTGGGCTGTTTTTTTTTTTTTTCACTCATGTTCCTCATCCATCACTAAAATGTGTTTGCATATTTATTTACTTAATTTTATACTTTTATTCTGGTAGTTCAGCCGGTAAAGAATCTGCTATTAATGCAGGAGACCTAGCTTCAATCCCTGGGTCAGGAAGATCCCCTGGAGAAGGGAATAGTAACCCATTCCAGTATTCTTGCCTGGGAAATCCCATGGACAGTGGGGTTTGGTGAGCTACTGTCCATGGGGTTGCAAAGAGTTGGACAAGACTGAGCAACTAACACTTTCACTTTTTTCATACTTCTCTTCATTTATGTCCTGTTCTTTTAGGGTTAATTTATTCCTTAGGTTTGTTAGAGGTTTTGTCAACCAGCATAAATACTATAAGCATTTATTTTTCTTGTCTCTGTGTAAAACATGTGTGTGTACATGTGCATGTGTGTGTATTATATGTCTATAGTTTTAAGACATTTATTAATGTTCAGACAGTTAAATAAAATGATAATGAAAAATGATTTGCATTGTAATCACTCTGGTTTTCAGGATATAAAATTTGTCACATTCAGGATTCTGGAAGAAGACAGCCAGCACACTCTAAATTTTTCACTGATGAAAGTTTAATAGGCGATTTTTAGAAGAGTTAACATATTTAAAGGAACATGTTTGAGATGGGGAGGCATTCAGTGAAACATCAAATAAATATTTTTCATAGATGTAAAAACATAAAATTTATCACCATGAAAACTGACAAAAATTAAGAATGTACATTAGCAAGTTAAGTAATAACCTTGAAAAAAGAAAATGTTGGAAAATGAGTAGAGAAAAATAATTTCATAAAGTAAATAATTTAATAAAAATAATCTATGATACCCTTTCAAAGTAATGTTCTCATAATATTACTCATAATAGTCCAAATTATTACATTTCAATGGTGACAGGTCTGCAGGATAAAGAGAAGTAGGCAAGGTTCTTATCTTATGTAAGGAAGAAATTGACAAAGCTATATCTAAAGAATAGTAGAAAAATGAGTTGAAAGATGTATATTAAGATTTTAAAGATATATACTAGGCAGAGAGAGGATTTATGATTTCAACCTACAGATAAGGGGAAAAAAAAACCAAGTGATCTTTACAGATCAAACTAAAAGAAGTTGAGGAAAACCCAGCAACAGAACAGAGCAGAATAAGTGTAGTAAGCGATATAAAACAAAATGATATGGCAAGGAAACATTTAGCATTACAAATCTCAAAAAATAGATTAAGTTCTCTACATAAAAGTTCAAAAAATGTAGTTATAAGATTTTTAGGAAGATAAGTACCTTCAAAGTAACATTGTAGAAAGACTGAAAATTAATTGATGGTAGTTAAGTACTAGGCCAATGCAAATGCTAACTCAAAGAAAGCAGTTATATTATATTGAGATTGAACCAAAGAGAATTGAAGGGGAGGTTCATTAAAAGGGAAAAAGAGGTATATTGGGTACTGATGAAGTTATGAGTCAATATCAGTTATAAAAGTCGTGAAATTTTGCTAAACAGTTTCAGAAATCTTCAAAGTAAAAGTGGATTCAAACATCATGGGAAATCAACATGTCACAGTAGTAGTGGGAGAAACCAAATGATTTGTCCAACTAAAAGCTGATTTGGTGACTATAAGTTGAAAGAGATAAAAATAAAGGGCAACAAACATTCTCTGCAGAGGTCTAGACAGGAAACATTTTAGACCTGAAGAACATGTGGTCCATGTCACAACTCTGCTATTGTAATATGAAAACAGCCAAAAAATAATACAAAAATGAATGGGAGTATCTGTGTCTCAATAAAACTTTATTTACAACAGTAGAGGAAGAAAAATAATGTTTCCTTTACCTTGAGTTCTCAGCTGAGACTTTCTGTAATGAAAAACAGATAACCAAGAGATAAAATAGACAGAAGTTCTTTACCATGCCTACTTCACATATACACAGGAGATCACAGGAGATACCCAGGGGAAAAATGAGCAAAAAATGCTCCTCTTCTGTGATAATAGTCAATCTCACCTGGTTGATGAGATAAATAAACTGATAATCATAAATTGATGATGAGATAAATCCCCTTGAGAGGGGATTTATGAAAACTGAGTTCCTTTTGGGTGATCTTTCTTTAAGCAAACAGAAGGAGTTTGGAGAAAGTTTCCTTTTGCATGCTGTTTTGCAAGTGCCTTTTGCTCAAAATAACCAATATACGAAAGTAGCATATTCTGGGGTTGCAAATCCTCATCCCTGGTGGCTCAGATGGTAAAGAATCTGCCTGCAATTCAGGAGACGCTGGTTTAATTCCTGGGTCTGGAAAATACCATGGAGAAGGGAATAACTCCCTTCAGTCATGGTTTGAGGAAAAACCCTGAGACTTCCTAGTGCAAAGACATTTTCTTCTACTGCAATGTCCTAATTGTGCAATGTCCTCTGTGCTACCTACCCTTGAAGGCTCTGGTCAGATTCCTGAATTTCATTCTAACAAGAGTCATCATGCTGGATCCAACCACAGATGGCCTGGACTGCCATAGAGGAGAGAGGACACTGCCCCAGAGGTTAGAGGAGCTCCTACCAGCACCCCTACCAGGATATTAATGAAATGTGCATAGCTTTGGCCCTTTGTCAGTGGACAGGTTCTTACCATTCACCAGAGCTCTCTACTCTGAAGACACAAGGAGCTTCACACAATTTGTATCTGTTAGATTTTTCAGAAGTGTCTGATATTCTCAGGGACACACAACAACTTGTCTGAGTGGTCTCTGTAAAGTTTCTTTCACATGAAACTTAAAGTGAAGGGGTGGGTGGTCCTCAGCACCCAACAAAGATTCTCTCCAGAAAAAGCCCCCCTCTCTCTACTAACTTACCTCTGGCTGAAGTCTGAGTCTGCAGTTTACATGGGCTGAAAGTGGTTGATGTGCAAGAATTGCGATGTGGATTTTCAGGTTCTCTTTTGCAGGACTCTCATAGCTTTGCACAGCTCCTCACAGTGAGGTGTGAGAGTATTTGCCAGATTTTTCTTTTCACGACCTCAGCCAAACTTGAGGTAGGAAGAGTTCCAATATAACATTTTGTTACATAAAAATTACTTGTATCCATGGAAATTTCTTTTTTAAAAAGCATGTAATATTTTATATAAAGAACATCTTATGAGGATCCCAAATCAGAAATCATTCAGGCTACATTTCAGGGAGTGGACTGCACTGCTGCTACTGCTGTTGCTAAATCGCTTCAGTCATGTCTGACTCTGCACAATCCCATAGACAGCAGCCCACCAGGCTCCTCTGTCCCTGGGATTCTCCAGGCAAGAATACTGGAGTGGGTTGCCATTTCCTTCTCCAATGCATGCATGCATGCTAAATCGCTTCAGTCATGTCTGACTCTGTGCGACCCCATGGACAGCAGCCCACCAGGCTCCCCTGTTCACAGAATTCTCTAGGCAAGAATACTGGAGTGGGTTGCCATTTCCTTCTCCAGTGGACTGCGCAAATAAAGGCAAATATTTATTTAGATATTAAGAAGAATTCTCTACATAACCCTTGGGTTAACTTGGGAGATCAAAGCTAAAATTAATTCTAATGAAAATAATGAATTCTAGTTAGAAATCTACCCAATTTATCATGTGAACGTGATTGAAATGCTACAAAGAGGAAAATATACAGCCCTGTAAACATTTATTAGAAGACAAATAGAACTGAAAGTAAGTGTAGGTAAAGAAGCTCTGGAACAGAAAGTAAAAGAGGTATGACTGGGCTGGAGCGATGTGCTCCAGGTTATACCAGCACACAATTGGTTGTCATGGTAACAGCTGAGATAAAAAAGGGTGGACTAAGAGGAGGAGAAATCAGGTATATGTTATGCCTCACTAATCAAGATTAGGAGAAAACATTGATCTTCTTAAACGTCTAATGGGATACAATGCCATGAGAATAATTCACTTTGGTCAGTATTTTCTTATACTCCCTACCAAAAGCCATTCTACAGTTGAAAATAAAGCAAAACAGTTAGACTATACAAAAGTGACCTTGCACTTGCATAAAACAGAATTAAATTGGTTTATGTAAAGCACCAAGCTGACTATAGTTAAATGAAACGGTATGGAAAGTTAAGTAATTCCATCCTAATTCACTCTGCTGTAATAAAACATTTAAGTATACACATTATGGATATAAGGTCACCTACTGTTTTGAGTCTCCCAAAAAGAAGCTCATAGCTAAGTTATAAATTAACTTAAAAGGTTTTATAAAATTATAAATGTTTTGCCGAGCCTTTAGAAATGCTTCCATGGGAAATTACTAAGAATGTGATAAAAAATAGTTTGAACAGGCTTAAACTGGTAATTTAAACTTTCCTAACATGGAAGATGATCATTTTTCAAAATCAGCTCAGCATCAGAATTTTTTTCAAGATTTGAATCCACTCAATAAATACATTAATTTAATGATTTCTCAAGACAGTTTTGCTTTTCTTCTCCTTTTTAACTTTACTTTTAGTAAAAATTAAAAAAAAAAAAACATTTTGAATGATTTCAAGAAAACAAACCCAATGTATACCCTATTGAGGTTAAGTTAAAGCTGATTTTTAAATTGTAGGGTTAGGTCTATTTTATGTTGATTTGTTCTGTTTTATTCATAAGGTTAAATATTTAGTCATACCCTACTCAGTTTTTGATGACTGCTGCTATGAATTCCCTCCAAATACAACACTGATTGTTATGACAATACTAAGCAGAAAAATGAGACTTATCCTGCCAAAGAATCAAGATATAAATCTATTTAAGAATTATAGATACAAGTAATAAATAATCTAATTAATTGATAATGAATGGGGCAGTTTGAATTTATTCTCTTTTTTCCTTCTTCAGATTAGAAGTGCAAGGAAGGGAGAAATAAATTCTACCAAGGGGAGGGAGGTTCAGAAAGGCCTCATGACTTGTGTAAGGCTGGAAATAAATCTTGAATGGCATGTTGGTGTTTGCCAGATAGGCAACCAGAGTAAGTGTGCCCCTTCTCACTGGCTCCATCCTTTCCAGTTAAAAAAGGAAGATTAGGGTTATGGAAACAACAATTATTTATTTATTATGTGGAATAAATTACTTTGGGTATGTGTTTCAACCTCCCAGATATAACCCTTATGTTGAGGGAGATATAATGCCTCCCTAACAGGAAGGAATCATTTTCACTACAGTGTGTTAAATGTTGGTTCATGCAAATAGATCCTGCTCCCACTGTATTTGTAGTTGTACAATTGTTTACTCATTCCAATCATTATTACCATACCACCTCCACTGAAGGCAGTGGGCAGTTAACTTAGTGCTTTTAACCTTGTCAGGAAAGGGTAAATAACATCAGCCTAATAACAGTTTTAAAGGCAATGACAGGAGAGGAAGGGAAGATATAAAATAGAAAAGCTATAATAATATACAAAGATGTTTCACAAAGCTAAAGAGTAATGTTTATTTGAAAGTGTAATGAAATACAGAATATCCACCCAAAAGTGGCTCTGGACAATTTATCATATTTTGAGTACATTCCTAAAAATTTAGTCCAGTTTCTTTTTTGAAAAGAATACTTAATTGAAATTTCATGTGACCAAAGAAATTTTACCATAAATTGAAATTATCACTATGAATTCTAACAAATGACTTACAAGTACTTTTTTATGCTCCATGGCCTCACTCCTATTCATTTCCTTGCATCTTTACTTCTTGGACCAAACTTTGGTCAATCTAAGTTTCATTACAATATTTTCTTGCTAAAGTCTTTATCTTTCTTTCTGTTTTTAAAAAATCATCTAACATCAAAGCATTTTTACTTATATTGAAAACCCTCATCAACTGCTGTTTGTTTCTCTTTGGTAACATCAGCAACTCCACTGAATCTAGGCAGTCTTAGCAGGATATATTCCTTTCCCATGTTCTCCTATTCTATTTCCTGCAGCGTCTGATGTAAAACAGATTTTAAAGTTCATGATAGAACAGAGGTCAACATGAAAGACTCTAGGATCCTGGCCTTTGGTTTTTGCTTCTGGTCTTTATTATTATAACAAATAGTTAGTTGAACTATTATTTTCCATGTCATGAAAAAATATTAGAATGACAGCCCTCTCTTTTTAATCATAGATCAAGATTTTCAAATACATAAGAACAGATATAAGAGAAAAAATTATAACAGTATCACAAGATAAAAAAGGAACTGGAACATTCTTAAGTTTCTAAATAAACAGCAAGCATACCATCAAAGTCTAAGCTTTCCTCCTTCTCTCCTGTTTTGATCCAGAATGTGTCTTCAAACAGTCTCAGGCCAATGCCTCTGCCTGTGCTTTAGATTCTACTTCCTGCTGCTTCATCTGGGAACATGCACTGAACATTTTCTCTTTTTCTTTTCTCCCTTTCAAAACAACAACCAGCCCTGTCCCATCTCCACAGTACCCACAGCTTCTGCATGACTCTCTTTTCTGAACAGCCACAGTTCTGTACCGGATGGCCATTCTCTGCACTCCATTCTCATCTTCCTCTCTCTCCTTTTTTTATAATTTTTTTTCTTAACCCACTCCATGTTTCTATCAGCAGCACTCTGATCACAATAAACTGTGGAAAATTCTAAGAGATGGGCATACCAAACCACCTGAACTGACTCTTGAGAAACCTATATGCAGGTCAGGAAGCAACAGTTAGAACTGGACATAGAACAACAGACTGGTTCCAAATAGGAAAAGGAGTAAGTCAAGGCTGTATATAGTCACCCTGCTTATTTAACTTATATGCAGAGTACATCATGAGAAACGCTAGGCTGGAGGAAGCACAAGCTGGAATCAAGATTGCTGGGAGAAATATCAATAACCTGAGATATGCAGATGACACCACCCTTATGGCAGAAAACAAAGAAGAACTAAAGAGCCTCTTGATGATGAAAGTGAAAGAGGAGAGTGAAAAACCTGGCTTAAAGCTCAACATTCAGAAAACGAAGATCATGGCATCTGGTCCCATCACTTCATGGCAAATAGATGGGGAAACAGTGGAGACAGTGGCTGACTATTTTCTTGGGCTCCAAAATCACTGCAGATGGTGACTGCAGCCATGAAATTAAAAGACGCTTACTCCTTGGAAGGAAAGTTATGACCAACCTAGACAGTATATTAAAAAGCAGAGACATTACTTTGCCAACAAAGGTCCATCTAGTCAAGGCTACAGTTTTTCAGTAGTCATGTATGGATGTGAGAGTTGGACTATAAAGAAAGCTGAGCACTGAAGAATTGATGCTTCTGAACTGTGGTGCTGGAGAAGATTCTTGAGAGTCCCTTGGAACTGCAAGGAGATCCAACCAGGTCATCCTAAAGGAGATCGTTCCTGGGTGTTCATTGGAAGGACTGATGTTGAAGCTGAAACTCCAGTAGTTTGGCCACTTGATGTGAAGAGCTGACTCATTTGAAAAGACCCTGATGCTGGGGAAGATTGAGGGCAGGAGGAGAAGGGGACAACAGAGGATGAGATGGTTGGATGGCATCACCGACTCAATGGACATGGGTTTGGGTGGACTCCGGGAGTTGGTGATGGACAGCCTGGCATGGTGCGGTTCATGGGGTCACAGAGAGTCAGACATGACTGAGTGACTGAACTGAACTGAACTGACCCAAGTAACTCTTATTAAAGTCACCAAATCAAAAGGCCATTTTTCAATGCTTTTCCCAGCAGCAGTCAACTGAGAAGGACCCACCTTCCTTCTTGAAATACTCTCACCTTTTGCATCAACATCCTAAGTGCATGCATGCATGCTAAGTCGCTTCAGTTGTGTCTGACTGTGTACCATCCTATGGAGTATAGCCTTCCAGGCTCCTCTGTTCATGGGATTCTCCAGGCAAGAATACTGGGGTGGGTTGCTGTGCCCTCCTCCATGGGATCTTTCCAACCCTGGGATTGAACCTTCACCTCTTAAGTCTCTTGCATTGGCAGGCAAGTTCTTTCCCACTAGCACCACCTGGGAAGCCCCAACATCCTATATGAAGGGACAAAAAATTATTAATTTCATACACTCCCTGCATTTTTCCCTTTTCATGCCCTACCTCTCCTTTCTTATTGCCCTCTCTCCAGTTTGAGAAATACTAGATTCTTCTACTTTGCTCTGGAATTTTGAGATGTCTCATCTGTGAAACAGGAGAAAGGCAATAGGCAGAGTCATTAAAATATATGTAATATTAGAGAGGGAAAGGCAGGTGTTTATATAATAGGGTGGACTGATAAGAATGAGAAAGAAGAAGTCAAATATATTCTTTGTGAGCAAAATAGTACTATATTTTATATCAAGCTATTTTACCCTGAGTGAGATGGAATACTACTGACATGTTTTCAGAAAGAGACATTAGAACAAGCGTAATCTGATTGAAGTGGAGCAAGATTAGAAAGGAATTTTACTGAATATTTACTAATTAACTAGAGGGGCAGGAAAAGATGGTAGAGCAGAGAAACCTTGGGCTCGCCTCCTCCCATGAACACTCCGAAAGTACAACTACTTATAGAGACACTCTCTCTGAGGACAACCCGAAAACCAGCAGAAAAGATTTTCCACAATCAAAGATAAAAATAAAAAGCCATACTGAGATAGGTAGGAGGAGCAGAGTTTCCAGCTGGCTAGGACTCACACCCATGGGCCGGGGGATACAACAGCTTCCAAGGTCCCCTCTGAGGAGCAAGGTCTCTGAACTCCACATCAGGCTCCCTAGCCTGGGGAGCTTGCACTGGGAATATGAACCCCAGTGACATTTAATGTTGAAAACTAAGAAGATTTACATCTAGGAGAGCCAGAAAGCTATAGGAAACCAAGACTCTACTTTCAAAAGACTCATGCAAAAGCTCTCTTATCCTGAGTGCCAGTGCAGAGGCAACAGTCTGAAAAGCACCTGAAGGAGATTCATTGACTAATTTTATGGCAGATGCTAAGGGGAAAAAATCTGTTGGAACGTTCTCTGGCTACAAAGGAACTAGTGGGCACAATTTTTGGTGGGGAGGACTGAACTTATACTTGGCTAACCTGGTGCTAATAGGTACCATTTCTGATTTTCTCCGTCTAACTAACTAGCACTGTTTGGTCTTCCCGGGGTCAGCTGTGGCACTTCTTCAAGTGCCCCCCTTCCTCACTAGTCTTGGTGCGTGCCCTTGGCCAGCACTGGAGGTTTTACAAAACTACCCTGCTCCCAGTCAGACCTGGTGGGTACCATCAGCTGGAACTGGAGTCTCTCCAAAGTAGCTCCCATCCTTCCAGTTCCAACAGATGCTCTCATCCAACATCATAGCCCCTCTAAAACTGCTCCCATCCCACCAGTCCTGGTGAGGCACTTGTCTGGCACTGGCAATCCCCCTAAGTGACTCCTTTCCAGGGTCTGACCTCTAATATCAGAATACATGTAAATAGCTATGACTGGGCCATTTGGCCAACTTCACACATTAGTCTGCGCATAGCATCTGCAGCCCAGTTACAGAGTTCTCATGAAGGACACTCCTGGAGTGACTCTAGAAACTTAGGGAGTGGCACTGCTAGGACCCCAAAAGATACCTTCTACAGAAAGCCACACTTTCAAATCCAGGAAATGTAGCTGATATGCCTAATTCCTGAAAGAAACCCAGTTGTTCAGACACTAAATTGTCTCTGACTCTTTGCGACCCCATGGACTGCAGCACATCAGCCTTCCTTGTCCTTCATTATCTCCCTGAATTTGCTCAAACTCTTGTCCACTGAGTCAGTGATACCCTCCAACCATCTCATGCTCTGTCATCCCCTTCTCCTCCTGCCTTCAATCTTTCCCAGCATCAGAGTCTTTTCAAATGAGTCAGCTCTTCACATCAGGTGGCCAAAGTATCAGAGCTTCAGCTTTACCATCAGTCCTTCCAATGAATATTCAGAGTTGATTTCTTTTAGGACTGATTGGCTTAATCTTCTTGCTGTCCAAGGGACTCTCAAGAAAGAGTCTTCTCCAGCACCACAGTTCAAAAGCGTCAGTTCTTCAGTGTTCAGTTAGCCCAAGTGAAGAGACAAAGAAATATATTCCAAGTGAAAGAGTAAGACATAACCTCAGAAAAATAACTAAATGAAATGGAGAAAAGCAAATTTCCAGATAAATAGTTCAAGTTATTAGTCATTTAAAAACCCCCTTAACTCAGGAGAGGAAAGGAGGAACACAATGGGAAGTTCAACAAAGAGATAGAGAATATAAACAGGAACAAATCAGAGGTGAGAAATAAAACAACGGAAATGAAAAGAACACCAGAGAGAACCATCAGCAGATTCAATGATACGGAAGAGTAGACCAGTACTGTGGAAGACAGGCTAGAAGCAAAAAGAAAAAAAGTCAGAATTTAAGGGATCTCTGGAACAATATCAGTCATAACACTCATATTATAGAGGTCCCAGAAGGAAAAGAGAGAGAGACAGAAAACCTATTCAAAGAGATGGTGGCTGAGTACTTCCCCAACCTGATAAAAGCAATAAACAGACATTCAAGCCCAGGAAGCACATTGAGTCCCAAATAAGATAAACACAAAGAGACCCACACCAAGACACATTATAATTACAATGTCAAAAGTTAAATATAAAGAGAGAATTTTAAAGTCAGCAAGAGAAAAGCCATAGTTACAAACAGGGGAGCCCACATAAGATTATCCCCAGAGAGGGCATGGCAGTTCACTCCAATATTCTTGCCTAGAGAATCCCATGGATCAAAAAATCTGGCAGGCTACAGACCATGGGGTCACAAAGAGTCAGACATGACTGAAGTGACTGAGCATGCATACATACAGATAAGATTATCAGCTGACTTCTGAGCAGAAATTTTGCAATGCAAAAGGGAGTGGCATGACATATTCAAAATAGTAAAAGGAAAAAACAAAAACAAAAACTTATAACCAAGAATACTCTATTTAGCAAGTTTATTACTCAGAACTGGAAGAAAACTAAAGAGTTTCCTAGACAAGCAAAAACTAAAGGAATTCATCACCACTAAACCAACCTTATGAGAGGTGTTAAAGGGATTTCTTTACACAAAAAAGAAAAAAGAAGACAACTAGAAATATGAAAATTATGAAAGAAAAAATCTCACTAATAAAGGCAAACATATGGTAAAGTTAGTGGATCAACCACTTGTGTGTGTTAGTCACTAAGTTGTGTCTGACTCTTGCAACCCCATGGACTGTAACCCGCCAGGCTCCTCTGTCCATGCAATTCTCCAGGTAAGAATACTGGCGTGGGTTGCCATTTCTTTCTCCAGGGGATCCTCCCGACCCAGGAATTGAACTCGGGTCTCCTGCATTACAGGCAGATTCTTTACCAACTGAGCTATGAGGGAAGCCAACCGCTTGTGTAGCTGTATGAAAATTAAAAACAAACCTAGTAAAATCATAGATATCTAAAATTAGTTAAGGGATACACAAAATAAGATGTAAAAATATGATATCGAAAACATAAAACACAGCAGGGGGTGAGGGAGTACAAATGTAGTGCTTTTAGGATGTGTTCAAACTTAAGAAATCATTATCTTAAAATAGATTGCTACATACATAGCTTACTTATAAGAGCTTCATGGTAACCACTAACCAAAACCTGATAACAAATACACAATGATGAGAAAAAAATACAAGCATAACACTAAAGAAGTTATCAAAACAACAGTCAAGAGAGCAAGAGAGTAAGAAAGAAACAAAAAGAACAGAAATAACCAGAATATAATTAATGAAATGGCAATAAGTACATACTTGTCAATAATAACTTTAAACGTAAATGATTAAGTGTTCCAATCAAAAGATGTGAGGTGGTTGAATGCATAAAATGCAAAAAATGAACCAAAAAAATCCCTTACATAGTTTTACCTATCCGTCTCAAAATAGTCACAAAAAATTCATTAGGAAGGAACACTTCCAGACTATTTTAAATAATACCAAAAAACAAGCAAACTGACTAAAAAATGGACAGGACCTCAGCAGACATCTCTACAAAGAAGACATAGAAATACTCAACAAACATATGAAAAAATGCTCAACGTCACTAATTATCAAGGAAAAGCAAATCAAAACCACACTGACCTTAACACTGGTCAGAATGGCTACCATGAAAAAGAGCACAAATATCAAGTGTTGGTGAGGATGTGGAGAAAAGAACACCCTGGTACACAGCTGGTGAGAATGTAAATTGGTGCAGCCAGTATAGAAAACGGGATGGATGATTCTTAGAATACTAAAATTAGAACTACCATATGATCCAGCAATTTTACTCCAAAGATCTTCACGACCCAGATAATCATGATGATGTGATCACTAATCTAGAGCCAGATGTCTTGGAATGTGAAGTCAACTGGGCCTTAGAAAGCATCACTACGAACAAAGCTAGTGGAGGTGATGGAATTCCAGTTGAGCTGTTTCAAATCCTGAAAGATGATGCTGTGAAAGTGCTGCACTGAATATGACACCAAGTTTGGAAAACTCAGCAGTGGCCACAGGACTGGAAAAGGTCAGTTTTCATTCCAATCCCAAAGAAAGGCAATGCCAAAGAATGCTCAAACTACCACACAATTGCACTCATCTCACATGCTAGTAAAGTAATGCTCAAAATTCTCCAAGCCAGACTTCAGCAATATGTGAACTGTGAACTCCCTGATGTTCAAGCTGGTATTAGAAAAGGCAGAGGAACCAGAGATCAAATTGGCAGCATCCTCAGGATCATTGAAAAAGCAAGAGAGTTCCAGAAAAACATCTATTTCTGCTTAATTGACTATGCCAAAGCCTTTGACTATGTGGATCACAATAAACTGTGGAAAATTCTGAAAGAGATGGGAATACCAGACCACCTAACCTGCCTCTTGAGAAATCTGTATGCAAGTCAGGAAGCACCAGTTAGAACTGGACATGAAACAACAGACTGGTTCCAAATAGGACAAGGAGTACGTCAAGGCTGTATATTGTCACCCTGCTTATTTAACTTATATGCAGAGTACATCCTGAGAAACACTGGACTGGAAGAAACACAAGCTGGAATCAAGATTGCTGGGAGAAATATCAATAACCTCAGATATGCAGATGACACCACTCTTATGGCAGAAAGTGAAGAGGAACTAAAAAGCCTCTTGATGAAAGTGAAAGAGGAGAGTGAAAAAGTTGGCTTAAAGCTCAGCATTGAGAAAACAAAGATCATGGCATCTGGTTCCATCACTTCATGGGAACAGTAGGAACAGTGGCAGACTTTATTTTGGGGGGTTCCAAAATCACTGTAGATGGTGACTGCAGCCATGAAATTAAAAGACACTTAGTCCTTGGAAGAAAAGTTATGACCAACCTAGACAGTATATTCAAAAGCAGAGACATTACTTTGCCAACTAAGGTCCGCCTAGTCAAGGCTATGGTTTTTCCTATGGTCATGTATGGATGTGAGAGTTGGACTCTGAAGAAGGCTGAGTGCCGAAGAACTGATGCGTTTGAACTGTGGTGTTGGAGAAGACTCTTGAGGGTCCCTTGGACTGCAAGGAGATCCAACCAGTCCATTCTGAAGGAGATCAGCCCTGGATTTCTTTGGAAGGAATGATGCTAAAGCTGAAGCTCCAGTACTTTGGCCACCTCATAAGAAGAGTTGACTCACTGGAAAAGACTGTGATGCTGGGAGAGATTGGGGGCAGGAGGAGAAGGGGACAACCCAGGATGAGATGGCTGGATGGCATCACGGACTCAATGGACGTGAGTCTGAGTGAACTCTGGGAGATGGTGATGGACAGGGAGGCCTGGCATGCTGCGATTCATGGGGTCACAAAGAGTGGGACATGACTGAGCAACTGAACTGAACTGATACCTCTGAAAAATCCAAAAACAACAATTCAAAAAGATACACGTACCCCAATGTTCCCAGTAGCATTATTAACAATTGCCAAGATATGGAAGCAAACTAAGCATCCATCAACAGATAAATGGATAAAGAAGATGGGGTATATATGTACAATGAAATATTATTCAGCAATAAAAAACGAATAAAATCACACAATAAATTGGTGGTTGCCAGAAGGGAGAGTGATGAGAGATTGAGTGAAATAGGTGAAGGTGATTAGGAAATAGGAATTTCCAGTTATAAAATAAGTCATGGGGATATAATGTATAGCATAAGAAGTATAGTCAATAATACTATAACAATTTGTATAGTGACTAGCAGTTACTAGACTTACTGTGATGACCATTTCACAATGTGATCACTACATTGTACACCTGCTGCTGCTGCTGCTAAGTCGCTTCAGTCATGTCCAACTCTGTGTGATCCCATAGACGGCAGCCCACCAGGCCCCCTATCCCTGGGATTCTCCAGGCAAGAACACTGGAGTGGGTTGCCATTTCCTTCTCCAATGCATGAAAGGAGAAATGAAAGTGAAGTCATTCAGTTGTGTCTGACTCTTAGCGACCCCATGGACTGCAGCCCACCAGGCTCCTCCCTCCATGGGATTTTCCAGGCCAGAGTACTGGAGTGGGTTGCCATTGCCATCACCAACTGTATACCTGAAACTAACATAATATTGTATGTGAACTATACCTCATTTAAAAAATAAATATACAAAATAATTAACTGGATTTTTGGGTATCTTCAAAGTTATTGTAGATATACCAAAGGAGGGATAGACATATTTTGAAATAATGATATTTTAAATTCTTAATGGCTTGATGTTTTCTTCAGATAGACTTAATTCCTTCATCAACAAGGATTGGCTCTATGCAAAATATTTCCTAACACATGTTGTCAGCACAGATACGATCTCTGAATGGTACACTCAGATATTCACTTCTATTTTATATTTCCCCCAAGATGTATGAACAGCTTCACTAAATTCAAAATAGAACCCATGGTCTCTGCTGCATATCCTCTCTCCTCCCTCCAAATACATTCTCTTCCTTATTCTTAAGGGTTATCGTCATTCTGAATGCTGTCTCAGTCTATTGATATGCTCTGCAATCCTTGGTCTCATCCAAGATGAACCATTAAAAGAAAAAATAACACAATTTATAGTCTGGTGCCAGTTAGAAGGTGTATATCTACAAGTAAAGGGATATCTAACCAAAGTGACCAAACAGGGATTTATTATTTCACATAAAAGTGTGAAAGTATAAGTCCATTCATAGGAATTGGTAACTAATCATAGGACTTAGGACTTAGAACTTGGGCGCCTACCACAGGGTTCCAAGGTTAGTTAGGGGAATATTTAGGAACCTGGAAAAGAAATGATAATTTGTGTTTATCTACAGCCTACACAACTGTATTTAACATGAAGTTTTAGTCAATGACAATTCATTTTGGAAGTTAAAATCTTGATGGAGCATTTCATTAATATCCCCAGCCTATTAACTTTTCCATCAATTTTATTGTCATTTTACAAGCTGGGATTTGGAGTTGTTTGGGACTTGTTTTCTCGCCTCCTTTTTGGGAGGTGGGGAGTATGTCTTAAACTCCTAAGTCAGTGTAGGAAAGGCTGTGGTTCCAGCAGGCATGACTGAATTTCAGAATTGTTTCTATAACTGGAGGGAGAATTTGCTTGCAGGTATTCCAGGCCATAGCTCTCTGAAAGTTCCTCCCACATGGCTTGCTTAGCTCTTACTTTCATTTTGTATTAAACAAAAAGTCATCTGAGGGCTATTTAATGCTCTGGTTTGTGTGTTCCAATACCAGATAAAAGTTAAACAGATGAACCATTTGGGGGGTAAGGATTGGGAAATCCAAGGCTGCTAAAATGCTTTAAAGTTTCAAAATGGTTTTGTTTTTTTAAACCCATTTTCCATGTTCCAGCAGCTGTGGGTTTTCCCAGGGCTCCCCCTGTGGCTCAAAAGGGAGCTGCTTAATGCTTAACAGATGAGCCAATTGAGTTTTTAAATGCAAAATTAAACTTAAAATGCTCAAAGAGCACAAGGGAATCCACAGCCAAGAATAGGCTGAAGGAGGAGCAGGAGCTGCAAGCACTGGGCTGTGGGGAGACACAGCCTCTTCTACTGGAAGCAGCAGCCAGTGTGAGGAGGGTACAGGCACATCCATCTTTCCATCAACCCTCAAACAGGCTGTAATTATACTCCATCTTGCTCAGGGTTTTTTCCGTAACTACTTTCTTTAGATTTACTTATGTATGTCTATTTTTCTTTAGGAATAGGAAAAAAAAAAAAAAGGCAACAAGAGATAGATGTATGGACTCCAGAATACAAGGCAAGTGTGTTTTGATCTCCAACAGGTTTGTTCTCTTAGTGATAGTGAGAAAATTTGGTTCTCTCAGCATTATTTTTCTCCTTTAGATTTCTAGATAATTTGCCTCTGGGACCCCAGACACTCAGAAAATCATCTAGACTCTCCGAACATTCGGCTTTGAGTACAAGGAGCCAGGATGACTGGGGACGTTTGCTGGGACAATTTGCCAAGTTACTGAATGAACTGTTTTATCATTTATCTAAATATTTGAACATAAGAAACAGTGGATTTGGTGTTTAAAATCAGAGAAAAAAATTACTAATTTTGAAAAAGTCATCTTTGATTCAAGACAAACTACCTAAACACCCTAAAGAAAAAAATCTCCATATTATTGGTGTGTTTTTATTTAAGAGGGTCCCAACATCAAGACTAGAATTCTGTGGATTACCTTTTTTTAATTCAATTCAGTTCAGTTCAGTCGCTCAGTCGTGTCCGACTCTTTGCAACTCCATGAATCACAGCACACCAGGCCTCCCTGTCCATCACCAACTTCAGGAGTTCACTCAGACTCACATCCATTGAGTCAGTGATGCCATCCAGCCATCTCATCCTCTGTCGTCCCCTTCTCCTCCCGCCCCTAATCCTTCCCAGCATCAGAGTCTTTTCCAATGAGTCAACTCTTCACATGAAGTGATAAAACTGTTGAATTCCCAATTTCGGAAACCTTTTGGGAAGTCAGTTTCATGATTCCAACAAGTTTTTCATAGCAACATGTACATTGGCATTCTAGAATGGGATATGATCCCAGTGAGGCCCATCAGACCACATAACCTCCCAGATTTCTGGCAACTACCTACCAGAAGCATGAATTCCTTAGTATGGGAGGTGGGTCACTTGCTGTCTAGTGCATTTTAATTGCATTTAAGGAATATTTATGATAATCTCAAAATTGCTCAGAAATGACAAGCGCATTGGAAAACTTACATTGCTCAGATCTTATATTCAGCTTTTAAGCTAGGAAAACACTTTTGAAGAAATAATTCTAGTGGGTAGTAACCAAAAATCCTGTTATCATGCTGGCAAGAACTTCCCAATAGGATACCAAGAAAAGGATGCTAGAAAGTTTCAAGTTCACACTTGATATACCACCAAATCCAGCAATGATTAGTGAAATAACAAGATTTAACAAGCCTAAAAAAGGACACAGGCATATACATATAGATGTGTGTGTGTGTACACACACACACACACACACACACACATATCTCAATCCTTGTCTAAAGTTGCTATTAAATTACAAATTACATTTCTTGGGTATTTTTACTTCTTTCAAATTCTCAAATTAAATCTTATTATTTTAGATTTTGAGAGCTCACTCACTTCTTGCTAAAAAGATCAAAACAAACAAACTGAAACAAAAACCCCACAATCTAGGCAGCAGACTATTATTATTTGGTCGCAATCTTCCTTGTAAAACTTGCCAACTCTTGCTTCATAAATATTTTACCTTGATCATTTAAATTTATAGGGTTGATTATAAAAGGGCAACCTCTAAAAAACTAGATTCAGGGTGAATAGTCCTACCCGTATTTGTATATTGAGAGGTTTATACCTCTTAGGTAATCAGATTCACTTGACTACATTGACTACACCCGGTCTTGTCAGTTAGCCTGAAGGAAAGATGCTGATGAGGTTGGGCTCCTGTGAAAGCAATCATATGGTTAATTGATTTAGTGTGAACCTAGCCATTGTGATTAAAGCCTAGGACTTGTGTTTAGGTAGAGCAGAGTGTCCATGCTTCAAGGCAACTCCTTGGCAGATCTAGTCCTCTCCAAGCCTTGAGAAAATGTGCTGGGACATCAGTATATTTCCCCAAGGACTTACAGTGTTTGGGGGATCATTCAATCATTAGATCATATTCAAAGAAGCTGGGTTAATTTGAATAGGTAATGACTGGATCACAGATATTTGTTACCACTTTGAAAGTGTGACCATCAGAACGCAGATTTAAATAAATAAGACTACATTCAAAACTTAACGTATTATGTGCTGGAATTTAATGTGAATTCTGCTCATCCCCAAAACATCTTATACCTGTCATCTAATGATTATATATACCTGTATACTACTACTGGTGCACTTTTCATGAACACAAAAAGACGATCTGCTCTGCTGTTTAATAAAATGCTATGGATTATCTTTTCCAAATACCAATTTTAGTAATTTCTTATAGAATTTAACTAACAATATTTAGGCCATATGTTAATATGGCCTAACATACACACATGTGTGAATACATATATAGATTAAATTTAATGCACAGAACAATTTCAAACTTAAAAATTTTTTTTTCTCTTTTTGCAAAATTACATAGAATCAAATCAATATTTTTTCCTCTGCAGTGAAAGCCTGGCTTCAGAGTTCACTTTTATAGAGAAACTGTAAAGTATTAAGCAAGTAGAATACGAGCTTTTTCTTTTTCTTTTTTTTTAATTACCCAACATACTTCTGGAGCTTTCAAAATCGGAGGTTTACATGAATTGATGCATTAAAAAAGAAAAAAGAAAAAAGAAAAAACAGCTATCTATGTTCCAGTAATTCAAATCCAAAACCATTTTGAGTGGATTTTTAATATACTCAAGGGAGTCACACAAGGGTAATTGATAATGACTTTGAATTACCTGCATCTTATTTATTTTAAAATCTATTCCCTAATCTGTTACCATATTATGGATAATAGCATCATTCTGTCAGTTGTAAAACAGAGTTTTAAAACAATGGAATTTTACTAATTTAACTGTATCTATTGCCTTTCTATAACCTCATAAGAAGGGATTCCTGTATATATAAGGTATTTTAGAAACCCTACTTTCTCAGGAATAGCAGTAGTTATTAAGACTTACCATTTTAAAAAATGCAAATGCAAAAAAGGAGACATATTATGGTATAGGTATAAGACTACCTCATCATTTTGTATTGTTCTCCAAATAGTTGCCTTCATTTTCAGGGTGGATCTCTGAATGTTAAGAGGGGATGCATAATGTGCAGAAGCTGGGAACACACAAGCCATGTTCAGCACATAGATTCTTTGTAGGAAAAAATGTTACACAGGACATGCTGCATCCAGAGCTTTATTTGAAAACAGAAATCTTATTTTTTACCAGCTTGACTCAATATTTCCTATCATTGGAAGAAATTTGCTCCTAAAAGGGTTAAATATTAAAATCAAATGGAAAGTAATAGAAACACATAACCTCTATTCCCCAATGCAAAAATCAAATATGCAAATATGAAAATGAGGGGACTCTGCTTCTTCCCCTTACACAACTGATTAAATTGTCACTGCTGGAGATTACATGGGGTTTTATTCCCCTTACAGCCATATTCAATTGGACAGACTGGAAAATATATTGCCACAGACGAGCCCCACCACCTGGGTACACTGTGCTTCCAGTTGCCTGTAGAGGTCTTGTCCAAAACTTTGCAGCCACCCCTTTAAAAAAAAGAAAAGTATGAGATATGATCATTCATGAGAGCCTGGATGATCTCTGAAGTCCTTTCCAACTTGGAGATTCCAATAAGACAAAAACCCCTCCTCCTATTTACAGCTACTAGCCTGCAGTTTAATTCCCATGTAACAAAGCCTTCCTTTTTCTATCGATCCTAAAGCCACTTCATTCATTTTGCATCAGATTTTCATTTTTCAAAAATATCAGAAGCTCTTCTCTCTCTGTGTTTGCCCTTTATTTCCTACCTGATGGATACATTCATTTCCTGACTTACCAGTTTTGACACAGAGCCTGCTCCCATCCCCAGTGTTTCCTTCCAGGTGGAAATCTTTGATAGCTGCAAAAATTGGACATAGAAACAGAAGGATTACCTTTGGTTCTCTAACGTCTTCCCACGATTTGGAAATGGTTCTCGCAGTCTGTCTGGATGTAGTAGAAGTTAGTACTCAGATGATGTCGCCTGTCTGTGTCACTCGGCACTGCGGGCTGAGTAGAGAACTGCCTCCAGCTGCAGTCTAGGGCCTCAGTATTAAGGACACACAGAACTACTTTGTTAATGAGATCGTTTCTCTGGTGCATAGAGATGTAGCCCTAAGGACAGAGAGATTTAACAAACAAAAAAGGTGGTAGGGTGATGTTTTTGAATTGGAACATTCAAGAGAAAAATAACAGCAAAAAAAAAAAAAAAAAACGTTGTAAGCAGATGCTTTCTTGTAAGAAAAAGTGAACAGGAACATCTATTTGCCTTTAGATTTGTGGTAGAGTTACATGTGTTGCTTTGCTATAGAAGTCAGGAATAGATCCCCAGAGAATTTTTAGATGGCTTGTTGTGTGGCTGGAGATATTTTTGTTGCTCTTATTTTATCCGTTCAGCCAAATGACACTTATGAAGATTTTTAACTAATTAAGATCTCTGCTGTATCTGTTGATATAACTGCAATTTGAAAAATTTATCTTCTCTGATTGGATGAATGAGTAAACAATAAATGTCTCACTTCTAGTATCCAGATGGGTAAATTTATAGTGAAATCAAGTGATGTCTCCCTGCCCCAAACCCAGAATTCCATATGCATTTTAAAACACAGACATATATTATGCTTAAATACATTCTGTTTTAACTTGAGAATTTAAAAAAAAAATCATTGCTTTCTCATACTAGTATGCCTTTTTCTTTTAGTAAATCAGGCTCAATTCAGGTATCTTTTGCTGTTAAAATTAAATGCACAGTTGTGTGTGTTCCACTAGCTTGAACATACTAACACTTCAACACTTTCTCTGTTTGCTTTTTTCCTGTCTTTCCCAGTTTCTTTGTTTTTCTATTCTTTTCTATTCTAGACTTCCCAGAGTTTTTGTTTTATCATACTGTTCTCTTCACATTGCTCAACTGCTTTTTGATAAAAGTTCCATATTTGATCTAATTTTCTTGGTTTTAATTTCCCTATAGTTTTATATTGTTGCTTTTTTTCTTTGTTTTTTCTCTTCTCATTGTGCTTTTTTTTTTCCCCCCGAAAACACCATTCCAAAACTCAGAAGAGTCAGAATATAGATAAACTTTGCTATTAAGTGGTCTTACATTTTCCTATCTTGGTTCAATACCATCTTTATTCCCTCTATCACTTTTATTGACCATTTTTAATCTTTATAGCTTATCCTTCTGTTTCATTTTTCCCTTGATGCCTTAATTTCCCAGGCTTCTGGTCTCACTTAAATGTAATAACCATTTATTCAACCCTTAATATAAGTACTGCCTTCCTTGCAACTCTTACTACAACACTGTGAGGTAGGTTTTTATCTCCATCTGATTCAAGGAAAGACAGAGGCCTAAGGATTAAAGTACTGCCTTAGGGCCACACAATAACTGTGATAGCAAGTATTTGTTCCTAGAACCATCAGGCACCAAATCACCTTCTCTTTCAACTAAATCCTATTGAGACAAAAAAAAATCAAAAGGATGTTTGTTTTGAAATTCTGCTATGTACAAGGGGAAAATATATACATGCTCACTTCATTATTTGTATGTACTTATATCTGAAATTATTAAGAAGAAATTTACTCCTTAAATCTTCCTTTTGATAACACTATGTAGTTTTCTTTGTGATTTCAGAAAAAGAAGCTCTAAACCCAAATTACTATCTTCAACAAAATTTTTAACTAAAACTAGGTCCAAGTCTTCTTTGTACATATCCCAATTTATTAACACACAGTTGTAATTGTAAACAGTAAAAGTAAGTTCTTATTAGTAAAATAAATAAGAAATGGCAGCTCTAGAAGCATGAAGTGACTGTGTTGTCTGCAAACCCATTGCTTTATCATATCAGCCTTTCCAGTAATGACATCAGTGATCAAATATGTTTTTACAGTTGTCAAATAGTGGATCAGACATTTAATTCCAGCTTGCTTGCAGCTGCTTTTTCCCATCCTCCCCTCCCTGTATTATATTTGCCTTTTGAGAGAATTATGTATTCCTTTATGTTCTTCATTCAGATTTAGAAACTCTCATACTTCTTGCTAAGGGATGTAGGTATTATTCTCAAAGCAGGTCAGTTTGCAAGTTCCATAAAGCTACCATTTAATCATTGCCACCTCCTTCATCTTATTCTTGCAAAGATATTATAAATATGTATATATACACGTACATATATATACTTTTAAGAAGCACTTATATTTGATATTCCATTCGAAGTCTCTAATTTGCTGCAGCTATTGCCATGAAGAAAGTTATATTTCTAGACTTTGGACAAGACCTTAATAAAATTCTCTTTGATGAATTACAGTCCTGAAAGCTGTTCTTTTACTAAGCTGCAATTAATATTGGTACCTAGCAGTCTCCTGAGGAATAGCAGAAATAACAAAGTCAGCAACTAGCAGACCTGAAATAGCTACAGAGTGTTTTGACCACAAAGATAGGATAACAGTAATGCAGTAATTAAGAGAAGAGACTGGGAAGTAAGAGAAACTTGACCTTGAACTTTAGCTCTACCATTTGCACCATTATGGCTTAGGGAAGTTACCTCATTTTTCTCAACCTCAGTTTCTTTATCTGTCAAATGGGGATAATAATGCCCAAACCTCCAAGGGCTATCAGAAAAATTTAATCAGGTAATGCACATAGAGCATTCATGACAAAGTTTGGTGTTTAGTAAGTCCAGCATAAAAGATAGCTGATAGTGTTATCATCACTACACAGTAACTGAAAACTGACTTCTGCTTTTTCTCTCAGCACCATGTACTGAACCAATCAGTCATTGATCCAGCTTATGAGTAGTCTTTGAGGTCTGCATATTTTCTTGTTACTTTTTCTCCCACACTAATAATAACTTTGTATATAAGATCAAGGTAAAACATGAACTAAATGAAACATTCATAAGCCAGCACTTCAAGATACATCATAGTGTGTGGAGTTCATATCTATTGGTAAGTATTTGAGTATAGTCCATATAAGGCTCTCATGTTGCTATGTCAACTTTTATTGGTATTTAATTTCCTGAATAAAAATTCCCAAGACTAAACCTAATGTCTGGCAGATAGAAAATACTCAATAAATTACTGGTAAAATGAGCTGAACTGAACCTATACATCTTATCAGCCTTAGGAAAAACCTAAATTCATTAAAGGTAAGCTTTATTCATTCATTTGTACAAACATAGATACCTTCATTCATTTAATAAAGCAGTTGTTATGGGTCTACAATATAACAGGCACTGCTCCCAAAATAATCCTGCCAAGGGCACAGGCCATTTCTTTCTTTACATAACTCTATCCTTTATACGTAGCACAGTGTGTGGCATATGAGAGGTGTTCAAGAAACATTTGCTGAATCAACAAATTCTGTTTTTGGACAGATTGTCTTTCAAGACACATAGGAACAGCCTGAAGAACTGCATGATGAAAACAAAAACAACAAGCCGATAGTAATAAGATCCATCTTTCATGATTACTTACCAGGCTAAGAGTAATCAGAGCTTAAAAGTTTGCTTCAAAGTTTCACTACTATAAGCCAGTATGTTTTCAATGGCGTCTGTCAGAGTTTTCCTAACAACAGTTTCCTAATCAACAGTTTACCCTTGAAATTTTAAAAAAAAGGTTAAAAAAAATATAGTGAGAGCTATAAACAGCAATATTAAATATACATTACCAGGAAATAAGGATAGATTAGCAAATCTAATTATTGCTAGTAGGAAAGGTCCAGGTATATCAAATTTATTGGAAGTCCCTAAGAAGTAGTATATTTTGGTGAGAATCATAGAACTTCATTAGCTTAGATATCAGACTCTCACTCTGGTTTTTACAGATGAAAAAGTAAGACTCCAAAGAAGTTCAGAGAACCACCCAAGGTACTTGGAGCCAGAACAAAGGTCCTGATCTCTGATATTTAAGAAAATAAATGATCTCACCACTATATCACAAGACCTATTAACAGTTATAAATGCTAACATGGATAATTCCATGAATAGTGACACTTTAAATTACCTGTTAGACCTTGAAAATACTAACCATAAGCAGAAAATTGTGCAATAAAATATTCAATATGCCGTTGGTGTTGTTTTCTGTAAAAAAGGTTTAAAAATAATAGAAACTTCAGTTGTTCAAGCATAATGTACTTCTATTCAATTGAGTCCCTAAATCCAGATTAAGAGCAGAGTAAGTTCCAATGGGCATGCCTTTTTTCCCCCTAGCCATTCATATTGAATTTTAAATTCACATTAGCAACTGCCTATACAATTTGGGTGGGGTGGGGAGAAGGAGGGAGTAAGATTAGGGGTGGTGTTGAACAAGTTTGTGAATAGACATTTGCAATTTAATCTTGGAAGATGAGACTTTTGCAGGGTTCCTATGTCTTAAACATCACACAAATTTGCCTGCAAATAGTGATCTGAAAACATTAAGAAATATTCAAACTTGGAAACTACTCTTTACAAAGTAATCATCCAAACAGTAACAAAAAAAGTTATGATCAGTTCTATAGTAAATTTGTTCATTTGGAAGAAAATGGCACAGCTTTGGGGGTGCTATGTATTTATGATATTGCTATACAAAAGAAATAAGGGGCAGTTATGTTAATTTCACAGAAAGTGAATAATTAAGCTTTCATTCCTAACTATATAGTCTTTACTTTGCTATTTAACTGGATGGCATAAATGTTCTTGAGAAATGAATCTATCTGTATAATCTTCTATAACATAACTGTGAAAAGTGACCTGGGAGGACCAGGATTGAGGCTTTAAAATGAATGAATAAGCATGTGTAATTATTTCTTTGGGATTTATAACAACATTCTTGCTGTTAACAAATATAAATGTAACATTTACTAGGAAATAAGAGACTGCAGACGGAAATAAACAAACCTAGGATGTAGTTCATCTAAGTAAACACTGAGGTTATAAACCTTCAAACTCAAATATCAAGAGCCCTGCAAATTAATGCTACACACAATAGACCCTTTGGAAGCTAACTTAATCCACCCCCCTTAATCTACATGAGGGCCCTGCATAACAATGCAGGAGCTGGGTTTCCATTAAGAGTTTCCTCTGCAGGCTGTCAGCTGTTTGAAGAAATAACAATTTCCTAGGAATGAAAGCTTTTTCAGAAGGTTCCCACTGATGTGTAATAAAAGTGACTTTCCTTTTTTTTTCCCTTCTACTCCTTCCTTTTTTTCCACCCTTCAGATGTAACTTTGTAGGGAGAAAAGGGGTGGACTAAGGCCATAGGCCCCCTACTAGCTTACCTTACTGGATTATCAGTGCAGGTGTTAATATAATTGAAGGTGTGGTAGCAGATACAACCCCCTAATAGCTTTTCCTATATGGAGATTACCTAGGTAGAGAATGCCAGAGTACCTGAAGAATAGGCAAGTGAGTACCTTATTAACATATCACCATTCAGCGGCAGCTGCATATCTGGAAGAAGAAGAAGAAGGAAAAAAAAACCTTTAAAGAGCCTATTCATCTATGTTAATGGGCCCATTGCACAGCACATTGTGTGAGAAATTAAGTCTCTGGCTGTGAACTTCCTGTGCTGTGCAAGCTGCCTTGACTCTTTTTTATTGCTTCAGTGTTATTATCTCCTCCTGGAAATAAAAACAATCATGTTCTCACATTTGAGAAGCCAAAACATTCTGAGATAACAAACTGGAGTTACTGGTTGAAAGTTTCTTTTGTTTCCCTTATTAAGTGAAAAAATATGTATTGAAATTAAAGCAACCCCCAAATTTACATCAAAGCACATCAAATTAACTGAGCTGCCCAGAGAATGACAAAGTTTTTCTTCTCTCTCTTTTCTCATAAAATATACAGTTAAATTGCTTTCCTGGTTATGGTTCCTTTTCTAGAATTAATTTTTGATGACAAAATATGTTAATGTATTCAAATTAGACATGATTTTTTTTAACGTAAAACTGTCAAAAGACCTGCCTTACTCCTAAAAGAGAAGTATAATACCTATTGGAAAAATTAAAATAATGGTATTTATCCTCAACAAACAATTTTAATTTCAAGATAAGCTTGGCCAACACTTCAAACATGACAATGGAAAAGTTAATCTAAGATTAATCCTCCTTTGAGTCTACATGTATGCCTAAAATATTTGTTCCTGTCTTTTTCTTGACTGCTGCAAGACTACCATGTAAAGCAATATACATTTGGCATAAAGACAAATCCTCTTCAAATGAACAAGACACATTTCCATCGTTCTGTGTGCATGTTACATTATCATCATCACCATGATCATCATTAACAATCTCATCATAAAATAAAGAGCTAATGACCAATACTACTTGATTACAACCAATTAACAGAGAATTTCCCAGTGCAGTTAAAAAATAACTAATTTCTTTCAGATTTGAGACTTTTTCAAGTTAACCTAATATGGTTTACTATGTAGTAGGTTTAATGAGTATGGAAGACAATAAGAAGAATACTGTAATTCAGTCCGTGGCTTCATTATGCCAATGGCCATTCTGTCTCCACCAGCACAATTGGTCTGGACAGAATTGTTATAAATAATTATTGTCTGCTTGTTTCTAGGTTTAGCTGTCATAAATCTTTCCTTTAAGAATATAGCAAATCAGTCAAAGATGAAATGTAAATTTTCATACATCCAAAATGGATATATGAACCTCACAGAGTTCATCAAGGAAATTCTTAGGGTATTAAAGACTAGATTGTTTGTTAGATTTGGTTTCTTTTCTTAAAAAATAAGTAAATAAAATTTATAAAAGAGAAAATAGTCAAATAGATCCTTCTGTGAAGGATATGATGGCAAAGATGATCATTCTGTACAGTAAAATCGGTATTGATATTTGAAATAATGTGCACCATCAAGCTTTTTCCCCAAGGATGGGCAAATTTTCCAAATTACTGCTTAGTAAGTGGGCTTCCCTGATAACTCAGTGATAAAGAACCTACCTGCCAATGCAGAAGATGT
This sequence comes from Capra hircus, assembly GCF_001704415.2. Lineage (NCBI taxonomy): Eukaryota > Metazoa > Chordata > Mammalia > Artiodactyla > Bovidae > Capra > Capra hircus. Next base: position 119,971,121 of record NC_030808.1, read on the forward strand.
GGGTTTGATTCCTGGGTCAGTGAGATCCCTTGGAGAAAGAAATGGTAACCCATTCCCAGGTATTCTTGCCTGAGAAATCCCATGGACAGAGGAGCCTGGCAGACTACAGTCAATGGGATCACAAAAGAGCTGGACATGACTTAACAACAGAGCATGCATGCAATATATTTATTTGAAGCATTTGTAAGAGATGAATCTATTGCTCTGGACTCAGTTGCTTGAGTCCCAGTGTGATGTCTATAAAAGGAACATTTGATAGACTTTGGGAGGGACTGCTGCCTTTCTTGGAGAAGGAAATGGCAACCCACTCCAGTGTTCTTGCCTGGAGAATCCCAGGGACGTGGGAGCCTGGTGGGCTGCCGTCTATGGGGTCGCACAGAGTCACACAAGTCTGAAGCAACTTAGCAACAGCAGCAGCAGCTGCTGCCTTTCTAGTGGCTTCCTAAAGAGGAGACCTAAGAGTACAGTAGAATAAAATGACTAGCCACTCCTTGCTTAACTAGTTTATACTTCATGTTGCTTCATATAGACTATTAGATAAAAATACATTTTTCTCTGGCTTGAGTTGCCTCTTTCAGATTTTGCTATTTAGAAACGCTCTCTTTTGTAAGGTATCTTTTAGAAAATGAACATTTTTTACACAAATACCCTCTAATTTGGGGCGGGGGGCTAACATTTTATGTAGCTTTAATCTGTTGTTGGGAGTATTGAAATACCAAGGAAGAGCTGAACAGTACTATTTTCTACATTATGGTAGCAAGTGATATCTCAGAAATCATGGAGACCAGTAATATAAAGAAGGGCTAAAAAAAATTGAGCTACTTTCCTTAAAATAATTCAGACTGATGGGTCATTCACAGTCCTGTTAACACATAACAACTGTATGCTCCAGGTAATTAGAATGACATTGTTGCCAGTATAAAAGTGACATCAGAACCTGTTTTCATTGGCATTGGATCTGCCAGCCCTGTCACCTCTGACTGCCTGGTCCCACATCTATTAACCCTATTGATTGGGAGTCCTGCTGAGCCTCACCAGAAAACTGCTCCCTGCTGAAAGCTGGAGTAGATCAATCCTGAACCATGAACAAGAATTCAATAATATAACACAGTACGACGTTTAACCATTAAGTATTCCTTAAAGTAAATCAAATTACGGACCTTGCCATAATGAAGATCTTTTAAGATTTTGAGAAGTCAATTGATTCCAAGTCCCCAAAAGTCTAGAAGGGGCATCAGGCTGTGACAAGAGATACCTTATTTTCCTCTGTTGTGACCTAATTAATTGAAATAATAAGAAGGGCTGAGTTTGCGTAATCAAGATGGCTATCACCTGTAAATAAGTAGCTTAAAATATTGTTATTTTCATAACAAAATGGAACTTTATGCAGATTTGCAGTGGAAAATATCACAGTACAAAGAAAAACTTTTTCCTCCATAGCTACTAAAATAAATTTACTTATTAGTTGTTTTTAGCAGGCTACTCAATTTTCTAAAGTTTTTGGGAAATTTGCCACCTTTCTCAATTTCATAATTAATAGAGAAGATAGATGGAGAGGTTCAGAACTTCGCATCTCTCTACAAAGAGAGAATGGCTCTATGTTTATGCCAATGATTTTAATGGACTAAGGTACAAGTTTATTTATATTTAAATGTAATTGAATTTCTTCAGAATTTGATTCCCATTTTTCCAGATATTATATCCTTTCTCTGGGTTTTGTTTCTGCCCAATACCCTGAATCTAAGCATCAAAAAAAAAAATCTTCTCTTCCGAAAAACCACCAGTGAGATTTTTCACTTGTAAACTCTGAGGAATCTTACAGGACCAACCTCAAAGTCCTAAATTCACAAAAATACAGATAGATTAGATAGATATATGGATAGATCAGTATTTACATATAAATATATATAATATTTTAACATTTAAATATATATTTACTTTTTGTATTATACATGTATGTGTATATATTATATATGTAATATATTTTGTTTACTTCTGAATGTTTCTTTTTTCTCTTAATTACATTTTAAAATGATTATTTTTAAATTATGTTTATAATTAGTGAATGACTATTCCTAGAGTTTTAAATAAAACACTTTTGCAATTAAAAATGCAGAGATAATCTTTATTTTAAAACTAATATCAGTTGACATTTTGTTTTCCCAAATAGTTTCTATAAAATAGCTTGGAAAATTCAGTGTTGGGTTTTTTTTTTCTTTGTTGGCAAATAAATAGTCTATTGTCTGTTCATTGAAAAATGACCCAGTCGATGAGTTAATATAGTAAAATTAATGCCACGTAACTAGAATAATGGAAATTTATGTTTGCTTGCCATAATTGGTGTTTATCTTTGATCAATAATGTATAATGGTCTATGTGAAACAGCCAACATAGAATATATCACGTTATCTCTATTTAGCACCTCTAGGCAAGAATATTGTATAGGGAAAAAAGCCAAAATGACTGTTTTTCTTTATTAACAACTCTCTAAGGAATACATTGGAATGAGTTCTGTCTGCCAACTAATTGATAATTATTTAATTAGCAATTTATAATGACAATGGGATTTTACCCCCCACCAGTCCATCTCTTCTTTAAGACTGGAGTTGACAACCTTAGGCATTTTTGCACTAACTTCTGGGAGCTAATACAAGCCAAAGTGTGCCCTCACTGAGATTTCCCAAGTTAAACTCCAAAGGCAGTATGTGCCACCACCTCCTTGAAACCACAGCACTTCCTTTTCCTATTAGAGGGGATGACTGGCGCTTGAACAATGTGTGTGGGTGTACAGCCTTGTTGGGTCACAGTGGACCGTTCTAACAGCAGCTTCATTAGTTCTTTTTACAACAAAAGATAGGTTTTTCCCCCTGCCTTTTTCTTTCTTTCCCTTAGTTGGCATGCGGGTTGAATTTTGCTTGGACCCCCTGCTTGACGTTTTCTATTCCTGAACTTCTTTAGAATGGTGCAGCTATTCGAACTCTAGGAATTGTAACTGATAGACTGTTTGCCGGGGAATTCATGAAAGTTCTCTTTGTTCTCCCTTCTTTAACCAGGTTTACCAGCCCCTCCCTCCCACCAAAAAGGAAAAGGAAATCCACTTTTAATTATACATTGATGGAAATCACTTTGTAGGAAGGGAGCATTCACTGGAGAACGCCCACTTTTTACACTTTATTACAAGCCAAAAGAGGGGCTTGCCTCAGAACATCAGTTCTCAAGTGAAAATACATCTTCTCCATCACCCCTCTGTTCAGTTTGAGTTTTCAACCAATGCAAGAGTTCTGTTTAAGAAACAAAAATGCATAGTAGCTTGCATATATTTTTAAGGATGTATATGAAATTTTAAATTAAAAAAATATATATATATAAAGTGGGTCATCTTCAATCAACTATACAGGAGGATTTTGTATGTATAAAAAGGACAAGATTGAATCTCTAGCTAAATCTCTGAAAACATTTAAAGTAGTTATCTGGCTGAAGTATTTGACAATTCATTCTTTTCATATTTTCCACTCAAAGAATAGGTATGGAATCATACAGGTTCTCAGTGCAAAGAGGTGGAGTTGTGGGATCTGTATGAGAACAATGAGGGAAATATTTTAATGTTACATTTAATATTTTAATCTTAATGATTAATCAGGAACCTTCAATATTCTTTTAGAATGAAAGGGAGAAAAAAATTAGAGGATCAAGAAATAAGCATGTTTTTAAGTAGAAATTTCCATTGTAATTGCCTTTTTATTTTTTTGCAAATTTCTAAGGTATACACTTGTTTTTGAGATTAGAAAATACTCTTGTCTTTTGAGGGTTTGTCTCTACAAGAAAGAAAGGTAGCGAAGTCCTATATTTTGGAGCCAAGGCCCTTGCTTCCAAGGATCAACAGTCAGGCTACAATAACGCTATACATATACAGTTTCCACCCCAGGCCCATTACTACCAGAGTATCACTATAGAAGCAAGAGTCAGACAGGACAACCCACTTTTTATCGGCAAAGCACCTAAGGCTTAAGAGAGTAATGAACTGGCCTTATTATACTGGGTCTGCAAAGAAAACAGAATCACTACAAGGACTTTGTGAATAGGGAATTACTATCGAAATTACAGGAATGTGGGGAGAGGTATTTAAGTGCAGGTCTGGAAGAGGGAAATAGAGGTCAGAGATACAGTTAATAACCAGATCCAAATGAAACACTGGCTTAGGAAAATTAGTGAAAGCTTGCAGGAACAGTTGAGAAGTTGGGCTCATCTTTAATCTCATTGTCAAGCGTGTAATGGTGGGTTTGGGGCCATGGTGGGCTGGTAGAGCCAGCAGTCACAAAGACAGGTTACACATGAAGCAGGAGGAGAGCATCGACCAGCCGGGGCCCAGTGGGGACCTTTGCACCTGTCCCATGGCTGATATATCTGACCATCATGGCTTTCCAAGAGTAATATGCTCTTTTTTCACTTTTTGCTTCCAAATCTCACGCAAATTTGTTTATTGGTCAACTCTAACTCAGAATCATGTGGGGATAGGGTTTTTGGAAACGTATGGTAGTGCCAAGTTGGCAACCACAATCTAACACATTGGTATAAGACCCCAAAGCTAGAAAGTGGCAGAGACTGAATTAGGATAAGTTTTTGACTATGAGGACAAGGCTGCTTCCATCCTGTCAGGCTATGTTGAGCTGCCTGTACAAATAAGAGGCTAAAACAAAGAGGGAAGGATATCAATCTAAATGTCATGATCAGTTGCAAGTGACAGAAATACAACTGAAAGTTGTCTAAGACAAAAGGGATTTACTGTCAAATGGGAATTAGTTGTCAAAAGGAAATGTATTACTCAACTGAAATATTCAGATTTCAGGGATGACTTGATCCTGGAATTCAGATGGTATTATTGAGAATCATTTTTTCCTTTCCCTCCCTTGGCTCTGCACTCCTCCGGATTAGCTTTATTCTTATCTACTAAGAATGGTGAAGACTGGGAAAAAATTATTAGGTCCTAAAGGCATAAAATCCTTCCATGGAGAAAAGATTTAGGTCTATTTCATGGAATTCCATGACTCCAAAGGAAAAAGATGCTTCTCTGTCCTAATACTTTGATCATAAATATCCTAATCGAATCTTGTTGGCTTGGCTTGGGTCAGCTGTTAATTTTGTATTAATAATCGAGGCCAAGGGATAATTGTCTGTGCCTTGAATTTGAATTCCTTCCAGAAATCAGCTAGGGAGAGAGAGTACCATCCAAACCTGATTGGAAGAAAGATGGATTTCCTGTGCTTAAGAACAAAGATGGACAATAAATATTTACCAAGCTTCAATATGCCAGCAAAGTTGGAAAACTCAGCAGTGGCCACAGGACTGGAAAAGATCAGTTTTCATTCCAATTCCAAAGAAAGGCAATGTCAAAGAATGCTCAAACTACCGCACAATTGCACTCATCTCACATGCTAGTAAAGTAATGCTCAAAATTCTCCAAGCCAGGCTTCAGCAATACGTGAACTGTGACTCCCTGATGTTCAAGCTGGTTTTAGAAAAGGCAGAGGAACCAGAGATCAAATTGCCAACATCTGCAGATCATGGAAAAAGCAAGAGAGTTCCAGAAAAACATCTCTTTCTGCTTTCTTGACTATGCCAAAGACTTTGACTGTGTGGATCACAATTAACTATGGAAAATTCTGAAAGAGATGGGAATACCAGACCACCTCACCTGCCTCTTGAGAAATCTGTATTCAGGTCAGGAAGCAACAGTTAGAACTGTGCATGGAGCAACAGACTGGTTCCAAATAGGAAAAGGAGTACATCAAGGCTGTATATTGCCACCCTGCTTATTTAACTTCTATGCAGAGTACATCATGAGAAACGCTGGGCTGGAAGAAGCACAAGCTGGAAACAAGATTGCCAGGAGAAATATCAATAACCTCAGATATGCAGATGACACCACCTTTATGGCAGAAAGTGAAAAAGAACTCAAAAGCCTCTTGATGAAAGTGAAAGAGGAGAGTGAAAAAGTTGGCTTAAAGCTCAACATTCAGAAAATGAAGATCATGGCATCCGGTCCCATCACTTCATGGGAAATAGATGGGGAAACAATAGAAACAGTGTCAGACTTTATTTTTCTGGGTTCCAAAATCACTGCAGATGGTGACTGCAGCCATGAAATTAAAAGATGCTTACTCCTTGGAAGAAAAGTTATGACCAACCTAGATGGCATATTCAAAAGCAGAGACATTACTTTGCCAACTAAGGTCCGTCTTGTCTATGGTTTTTCCAGTGGTCATGTATGGATGTGAGAGTTGGACTGTGAAGAAGGCTGAGCACCGAAGAATTGATGCTTTTGAACTGTGGTGTTGGAGAAGACTCTTGAGAATCCCTTGGGCTGCAAGGAGATCCAACCAGTCCATTCTGAAGGAGATCAACCCTGGGCTTTCTTTGGAAGGAATGATGCTAAAGCTGAAACTCCAGTACTTTGGCCACCTCATGCGAAGAGTTGACTCATTGGAAAAGACTCTGATGCTGGGATGGATTGGGGGCAGGAGGAGAAGGGGACGCCCGAGGATGAGATGGCTGGATGGCATCACAGACTCGATGGACTTGAGTCTGAGTAAACTCCGGGAGATGGTGATGGACAGGGAGGCCTGGCGTGCTGCGATTCATGGGGTCACAAAGAGTCGGACATGACTGAGGAACTGAACTGCACTGAACTGATGCTTATTAAAGACCCTTTTTTCAAATCACTTAGTTACTGCATAAAGAAAGTGAAAGAGGCATGAGCTAATTAACTCTAGTGTCTAAATATTTGTGAACCGAAATTGCAATGGAATAATAATCAATAATTTTTGATTAACATATGTGCCCAGTACTTTTCTGGGCATTCAGTTCAGTTCAGTTCAGTCACTCAGTCGTGTTCAACTCTGTGACCCCATGAACCACAGCACGCCAGGCCTCCCTGTCCATCACCAATTCCTAGAGTTCACCCAAACCCATGTCCATCAAGTCGGTGATACCAACCAACCATCTCATCCTCAGTCGTCCCCTTCTCCTCTTGCCCTCAATCTTTCCCAGGATCAGGGTCTTTTCAAATGAGTCAGTTCTTTGCATCAGGTGGACAAAGTATTGGCATTTCAGCTTCAGCATCAGTCCTTCCAATGAACACCCAGGACTGATCTCCTTTAGGATGGATTGGTTGGATCTCCTTGCAGTTCAAGGGACTCTCAAGAGTCTTCTCCAACACCACAGTTCACAAGCATCAGTTCTTCATTGCTCAGCTTTCTTCACAGTCCAACTCTCATATCCATACATGACTACTGGAAAAACATATCATAGCCTTGACTAGATGGACCTTTGTTGGCAAAGTAACGTCTCTGCTTTTGAATATGCTATTTAGGTTGGTCATAACTTTCCTTCCAAGGAGTAACTGTCTTTTAATTTCATGGCTGCATTCACCATCTGCAGTGATTTTGGAGTCCCCCAAAATAAAGTCTGACATTGTTTCCACTGTTTTCCCATCTATTTCCCATGAAGTGATGGGCCCTGATGCCATGATGTTCATTTTCTGAATGTTGAGCTTTAAGCCAACTTTTTCACTCTCCTCTTTCACTTTCATCAAGAGGCTTTTTAGTTCCTCTTCACTTTCTGCCATAAGGGTGGTATCACCTGCATATCTGAGGTTATTGGTATTTCTCCCGGCAATCTTAATTCCAGCTTGAGCTTCACCCAACCCAGCGTTTCTCATGATGTACACTGCATATAAGTTAAATAAGCAGGGTGACAATATACAGCCGTGACATACTCCTTTTCCTATTTGGATCCAGTCTGTTGTTCCATGTCCAGTTCTAACTGTTACTTCCTGACCTGCATATAGGTTTCTCAAGAGGCAGGTGAGGTGGTCTGGTATTCCCATCTCTTTCAGAATTTTCCACAGTTTTTTATGATCCACACAGTCAATTTTGGCATAGTCAATAAAGCAGAAATAGATGCTTTTCTGGAACTCTCTTGCTTGTTTGGTGATCCAGTGGATGTTGACAATTTGATCTCTGGTTCCTCTGCCTTTTCTAATACCAGCTTGAACATCTGAAAGTTCACAGTTCACATATTGCTAAACCCTGGCTTGAAGAATTTTAAGCATTACTTTACTAGCATGTGAGAAGAGTGCAACTGTGAGGTAGTTTGAGCATTCTTTGGCAATGCCTTTCTCTGGGATTGGAATGAAAACTGACCTTTTCCAGTCCTGTGGCCACTGCTGAGTTTTCCAAACTTGCTGGCATATTGAGTGCAGCACTTTCACAGCATCATCTTTCAGGATTTGAAATAGCTCCACTAGTATTCCATCACCTCCACTAGCTTTGTTCATAGTGATGCTTCCTAAGGCCCACTTGACTTCACATTCCAGGATGTCTGGCTCTAGGTGAGGGATCACACCATCGTGATTATCTGGGTTGTGAAGATCTCTTTTGTATAGATCTTCTGTATATTCTTGCCACCTCTTCCTAATATCTTCTGCTTCTGTTAGGTCCCTACCATTTCTGTCCTTTATTGTGCCCATCTTTGCATAAAATGTTCCCTTGATATCTTTAATTTTCTTGAAGAGATCTCTAGTCTTTCCCATTTTATTGTTTTCTATTTCTTTGCATTGATCACTGAGGAAAGCTTTCTTATCTCTCCTTGCTATTGTTTGGAACTCTACATTCAAATGGGAATATCTTTCCTTTTCTCCTTCACTTTTCACTTCCCTTCTTTGCACAGCTATTTGTAAGGCCCCCTCAGACAGCCATTTTGCTTTTTTGCATTTCTTTTTCTTAGGGATTGTCTTGATTCCTGTCTCCTGTACAATGTCACAAATCTCCATCCATAGTTTATCAGATCTCTGTCTATCAGATCTAGTCCCTTAAATCTATTTCTCACTTCCACTGTATAGTCATAAGGGATTTGATTTAGGTCATACCTGAATTGTCTAGTGGTTTTCTCCACTTTCTTCAATTTTAGTCTGAATTTGTCAATGACTTCATGATCTGAGCCACAGTCAGCTTTGGGAATTGTTTTTGCTGACTGTGTAGAGCTTCTCCATATTTGGCTGTAAAGAATATAATCAATCTGATTTTGGTGTCAACCATCTGGTGATGTCCATGTGTAGAGTCTTCTCTTGTGTTGTTGGAAGAGGGTGTTTGCTATGACCAGTGTGTTCTCTTGGCAAAACTCTATTAGCCTTTGCCCTGCTCCATTCTGTACTTCAAGGCCAAATTTGCCTGTTACTCCAGGTGTTTCTTGACTTCCTAAAGATAATATAAAAGTATAATTTACAGTCTTTAGCTTCCTTAACAATATTTACATTTTCATTGAAAGAAAGTGAAGTCACTCAGTTGTGCCTGACTCTTTGCGACTCTGTGGATAGTAGCCTCCACCAAGGTCCTCCGTCCATGGGATTTTCAAGGCAAGAGTACTGGAGTGGGTTGACATTTCCTTCTCCAGGGAATCTTCCCAACCCAGGGATCAAATCCAGTCTCTTACTTTGTAGACAGACACTTTGCTGTCTGAGCCACCAGGAGAGAAAATTTATACATACAATAATTAGCAAGCAATTGAAGATAGAATGTAATTAATGGTTATGTTATGTGATATGGGTCAGAAAGAGGACCAGGAACAGGCTACCTAATAAGGCCACCCAAAGGAATTGGTATTTTGGCCTGCCTTTATAGAGTGATGAAGATAAGGAAAGGCATTGCATTTTAGAAAATAACATAAATATAGGCAGAGCCAGAACTAAGCATATTATGGTATAATACAACAGATGTTACTTCCCCTTCTTCACTAACAGAATCTTTTTGGTCATGGTTAAGGACAGCCATTTGCCAAGTTTAGGAGAGGAATATTCATTGTTTCAAGCCAAATATAAAAATTTCGTCCTCTTAATTTCCCAGGTTTTTGTACAGCAGGGTAGTCTGTGTGACCCAGCTTTAGCCAATGATATGAGTGAAATCTATTGGAAAAGTCTGGTGCAATCTTTTGCATTTCTGATATAAGAGTAGAGATATGACTGATGATGATGGTCAGAACACAATATCCCAAAATATGGTACCTTCACACACTAAATATTTAAGCTGAAGGAGTTTAAGAAAATAACAGAAGATCACTCTGACCTTCCCCCCACCTCTCTCCCATGAAACAGATCATAAATCCTCAGGAGAGAGATGCCCTCCCTATACCTGCAGGAAAGCAATATCTTTATCTCTGAAGACAAAATTATGCCAAAAGAATCCAAACAAATAGATGTGGCTGAGCTCCCCTGTTTATTACATTTACGTCCTACGTGTTGTTCAACCATGTTTCTACATGGCTGTCCAATCTTCACCAAAGCTTGAATAAAAACACAGGTTTAGTTGTTTCCTCCAGTCTTCCTTTCCTTAAAAACTTCCTGTGTCATATAAAATGTATATTAAATAAACTTGTATGCTTTTCTCTTGATAATCTGTCTTTGTCAGTTTGATTTTCAGATCCACCCAAAGACCCTAAGAAGGTTGAGGAGAACTTTTTTTTTTTTTCACTTGCATCAGCAGAGCTTTATTTATTTCCTTTCTGTCTTAAATACAGTGTTTGAAGGTATAATAGCCACTTTCCCTTGTGGCTCAGCTAGTAAAGAATCCTCCTACAATTCAGGAGACCTGGGTTCAATCCTTGGGTTGGGAAGATCCCCTGGAGAAGGGAAAGGCCACCCACTCCAGTATTCTGGCCTAGAGAATTCCACAGACTGTATAAGTCCATGGGGTCGCAAAGAGTTGGACATGACTGATCAGTCACTTCAACCATGAGACAAAAAGCGTGAAAAAATAAAGTCAATAAGCTAAACATGGTAAAGCATGATGTAAAAAAGAAATCTAAAAGGAACCAATCACCAATCACCAGACACTTTGGGGTAAAAGAAGTCTTTATTTCTTTAAGCCCTGGTAAGTACGTGTTGTTTTGTCCTCTGCTGTGCTGTGCTTAGTCGTTCAGTTGTGTCCTACTCTTTGGGACCCCATGGACTGTAGCCCACCAGGCTCCTCTGTCTATGGGTATTCTCCAGACAAGAATACTGGAGTGGATTGCTATGCCCTCCTCCAGGGGATCATCTCAATCCAGGGATCGAACCCAGGTTTCCCACATTGCAGGCAGATTCTTTATCATCTGAGCCACCAGGGAAACCCAAGAACACTGGAGTTGATAGCCTATCCTTCTCCAGGGGAACTGCCTGACCCAGGAATTGAACCAGGATCTCTTGCCAGCTGAGCTACCCAGGAAGCCCACAGTTGCTCTTATTTGCAGTCAAATTCATTTTTAACTGATCTTGAAAGCTATTAACCTGGATGGAAAGTTATGAAATGTATGGTTTCACTAATCACCACATTCACATTCACATCTCTATGATTTTATGGGATAAATACTTTCAGTCTAAAACGCTTTTCTTTCTATACCTAAAGTCATCTACTTAGTCCAGCACATTTGTTGTTCCATCCATGAACATTTTTCTGTTTACCATCATCAAACTAAATGAAACTTTGGGTACCAACAAAACAGAGCTTGTGCTCAAGTCCAGCACTAATTTTCTTTCCAGTCTTATAGTATGTTTAGACATTTAGATGCTCATCTCTTTTAGTCTGCAGACTTCCATTAGACAAAGATGTTTTATTCAATTTTATGTTTTATACAGAAATGGTTTACATATATCAGATTTTTATCCAATTTTGTTTAAATGAAACCTTGTACCTTTTGTTTTGTTGACTTCCTTGCCCTAAAAAAAAAAGAACAAACAAAGCCATACTGGTGCTTCAAATCCTTTCCTTAGTAGTAGTAGTTGCTCAGTTGTGTCAGACTCTTTGTGACCCTATGGACTATGGCCCACCTGGCTTCTCTGTCCATGGGATTCTCCAGCCAAGAATACTGGAGTGGATTGCCATTCCCTTCTCCAGAAGATCTTTCCGACCCAGGGATCGAACTCAGGTCTCCTGCACTGCAGGCAGATTCTTTACTGTTTGAGCTATAGGAAAGATCCAAGATGAGAGGAAAGCAAACACAATATAGAAAAATCAGAAAGAGGGAAAACAGCAAGCCAGAGGAAAAAAATCTAAGAAACAAACTGGACTGTGACAGCTCTACAAGACACTTAAGGAATCTGGTCAGTTTAAGAAAACAAGACTTCAGAGCTGAGATGATAAAAATAACAATGAGAAGGAAAGAGAAAGAAGGGTGAGAACACAAACTAAGAATCAAAACAACACCATAAGTTCAGTTCAGTCGCTCAGTCGTGTCCAGCTTTTTGTGACCCCATGAACTGCAGCATGCCAGGCTTCCCTGTCCTTCACCAACTCCCAGAATTTGCTCAAACTCATGTCATTGGGTTGGTGATGCCATCCAACCATCTCATCCTCTGTCATTTCCTTCAACAGGCTTAGGTAGTATGAGTGTGTATAAAAAAGGTTTAGGTAGTGTGTATAAAAATTACAAAAAACTTTCAGTTGATTTTATTTTTGAAACTTTTTATATTGCTTGAATTTTATTACTTGAGTGTGAAGTCGCTCAGTCGTGTCCGACTCTTTGCAATCCCATGGACTGTAGCCTACCAGGCTTCTCCGTCCATGGGTTTCTCCAGGCAAGAATACTGGAGTGGGTTACCATTTCCTTCTCCAAGGGATCTTCCCAACCCAGGGATCGAACCTGGGTCTCCTGCATTGGAGGCAGACGTTTAACCTCTGAGCCACCAGGGAAGCCCCTATATATTATGTTTATATAGAGAAACAAGTTTATTTCCTTAGTAGAAAGAGAGAAACTGTTTTAATGGACTTTATTTAAGAGCAGTTTTAGGTTCACTGTATAGTTGAATGGAAGGTCCAGAAATTTCCCATTTCTAGTCCTACACATGCATAGCCCCCCCCCCAACTGTCAACATTCCTCATCTGAGTGGTGCATCATTAAAATGGATAAAGCCACATTGACACATCATTACCACATAGTTTGTAGTTTGTATTAGGGTTTAGTTTGCTGTTGTACATTTTTATGGGTTTGGACAAATTTATCATGATGTGTACCCACCATTATAGTATCTTACAAAATAGATTTCGGTCCTCCTGGGAACCAGACATTTATGGGTTGTGACATGGAGATGTCCAGTCAAATCTCAGGAGAGAGAGCAGGCTGTAACTTTGACCAGTTTCTTCCTATTTGCTTAAATTTTAGGGGTTTTTTTGCTGGACTTCAGTGCTAAAATCAGAAAAGTCCTGGGAAAACTGGAGTGAATTGGTCACTCTACATGTTGTAGATATGGATTTAGGGTATTGACAGCACACAGATGTTGAGTAGCAACAAGAATTGTCCTCACGTCACTCTCATCACTACATGAGTGCATTTTCTTTTAGCGTGTACTGTAATTGTTTGCAACTTGCATCACCACTAATATTTTTGTATAAAATTTTATATATAAGATATGATGATTCCTCAATATATTTTTTAAGTTTCATAACAATGAGGACTATATTAATGTTTTTCTTTTCAAGGAATCCCATCCAAGTTATTGAGAATTAACCTTTGATAAATGGAATTGATTAACTAATATAGAAGATACCTATTTGAAAAAAATATGGGTAAATGAAAGAATAGAAACACAATAATGTATTCCAAGCACTTCAGAATGTGATCAAAGGATTCTGTAAGTATTAATATTACAGGTGCAAGAGTACACAGAATGAGATACTTCAAATTATAAACATTAAAACAACTTCCACAGTTTGCTTTAATTAATTGCCAATAGTTGTTACATTTCTCTTTGATGTTATATTCAGAGTAAAACTCTCTGAAGACACAAATAAAAATATTGCTGTAAAAACATTGAGAATTAAATAATTTCCCAATTATTTAGAGTGGAAAGATACACTATGATTATGTGAGGGAAGTGTTGAAAAGTTAGGTCTGATGGACTTAATGAAACTTGTCTTTCAAATGTTTCAGTCTCCCCATTGATCCAGCTGCATTTTGTATTTAACACACTTCTGTAACTCTCTAATCTGGGATGACATAATTATGTCTAAAAGTCTAGAGAGTGAGATTCAAGGTCCTTCTTGGAGATGGCACAGTTATTTTGTTTTTATTTTGATAACTTTAGCTTGGATTGGGCTTTCCTAATAGCTCAGTTGGTAAAGAACCTGTCTGCATTGTAAGAGACCCCGGTTCAATTTCTGGATTGGGAAGATCCGCTGGAGATGGGATAGGCTACCCACTTCAGTATTCTTGGGCTTCCCTTGTGGCTCAGCTGGTAAAGAATCCACCTGCAATGCAGGGGACCTTGGTTCAATCCCTGGGTTGGGAAGATAACTTGGAGAAGGGAATGGCTACCCACTCAAGTATTCTGGCCTAAAGAATTCCATGGACTATATAGTCCATGAAGTTGCAAAGAGTTGGACACAATTGAGTGACTTTCACTCACTCATTCAACTGGGATTGGCTTAATATTACAATTTATAAAGCAATATTTTAATGCTCATTAAAAACTCATAAGATAGACATTATTTTCTTTATACAGAAGTATAAATTTAGGCAACATTTAAAATAATGAAAACAAAACAATAAAAACAAGCACCATTTGCTGAGAATCTATTATTCATAAAGCATTGTGTTAGGTTTGATTGTTGTTGTAGTTGTTGTTTAGTTGCTAAGTCATGTCCTACTCTTTTGTGACCCCATGGACTGTAGACTACTAGGCTCCTCTGTCCATGGGATTTCCCAGGCAAGAATACTGGAAACGGTTGCCCTTTCCTTCTCCAGGGGATCTTCCTGACCTAGGGATTAAACCCATGCCTCCTGCTTAGCAGGCAGATTCTTTACCACCAAGCCACCTGGGAAGCCATTGTTAGCTTTGATACACGTATTCATTTGACTATAATTCTGTGGGGGCAAATACTATCCCCTTCATTTTAAAAGGAGGAAATGAAGGATTAGAGAAGTTAAATAACTTGTCTAAGGTAATGTACCTACAGTGAGTGATGGTGACAAGATTTGAAATGTCTGACTGCAAAACTTATCTACACAATTTCTTTTGTTTTTCATTTTATATAATTTTAAATTTGATTTTCACAATCAACACTTCCATTTTGATGTCCTCTTTTTAATTTTTATTGGCATATAGTTGTTCACAATGTCTAGTTTCTGCTGTACAACAAAGTGAATCAGCTTTTTGTACACATATATCCACTCTTTTTTAGATTTCCTTCCCATTTAGGTCACCACGAAACACTGAGTAGAGTTCCTTGTGCTATACACTAATTTCTCATTACTTATATTTTATATATAGTACCAGACATGTGTATATGTCAATCCTGATCTCCCAGTTCATCCTAACAATCCCCCATTTCTCCCCTTGGTGCCCAGACTTTTGTTCTTTGCATCTCTATTTCTGTTTATCTCCCTCTTTCAAAAGACTTAGCATAATGAATACATGTGCACACACACAAATATATACATAAACATATGTATATATGCATACACACACATTTACTATAGGGAACTGGAATGCAAAAGTAGGAAGTCAAGAAATACCCAGAGTAACAGGCAAATTTGGCCTTGGAGTGCACAATGAAGCAGGGCAAAGGCTAATAGAGTTTTGCCAAGAGAATACAATAGTTATAGCAAACACCCTCTTCCAATAACACAAGAGAAGACTCTACACATGGACATCACCAGATGGCTAACACCAAAATCAGATTGATTATATTCTTTGCAGTCAAAGATGGAGAAGATCTATAAAGTCCCAGCAAAAACAAGACTGGGAGCTGACTGTGGCTCAGAACATGAACTCCTTATTGCCAAATTCAGACGGAAATTGAAGAAAGTGGAGAAAACCACTAGACCATTCAGGTATGACCTAAATCAAATCCCTTACGATTATACAGTGGAAGTGAGAAATAGATTCAAGGGACTAGATCTGATAGAGTGCCTGATGAACTATGGATGGAGGTTTGTGACATTGTACAGGAGTCAGGTATCAAGACCATCCCCAAGAAAAAGAAATGCAAAAAAGCAAAATGGCTGTCTCAGGGGGCCTTAAAATAGCTGTGAAAAGAAGAGAAGCAAAAAGCAAAGGAGAGAAGGAAAGATATACCCATTTCAATGCAGAGTTCCAAACAATAGCAAGGAGAGATAAGCAAGCCTTTCGCAGCAATCAATGCAAAGAAACAGAGGAAAACAATAGAATGGAAAAGACTAGAGACCTCTTCAAGAAAATTAGAGATACAAAAGAAACATTTTATGCAAAGATGGGCACAATAAAGGACAGAAATAGTAGGATGGCAAGAATACAAAAACTATGCAAAAAAGATCTTCACGACCCAGATAATCACGGTGGTGTGATCACTCACCTAGAGCCAGACATCCTGGAATGTGAAGTCAAGTGGGCCTTAGGAGGCATCACTACGAACAAAGCTACTGCAGGTGACGGAATTCCAGTGGAGCTATTTCAAATCCTGAAAGATGATGCTGTGAAAGTGCTGCACTCAATATGCCAGCAAGTTTGGAAAACTCAGCAGTGGCCACAGGACTGGAAAATGTCAGTTTTCATTCCAATCCCAAAGAAAGGCAATGCCAAAGAATGCTCAAACTACCACACAATTGCACTCATCTCACATGCTAGTAAAGTAATGCTCAAAATTCTCCAAGCCAGGCTTCAGCAATATGTGAACCATGAACTTCCAGATGTTCAAGCTGGTTTTAGAAAAGGCAGAGGAACCAGAGATCAAATTGGCAACATCCGCTGGATCATGGAAGAAGCAAGAGAGTTCCAGAAAAACATCTATTTCTGCTTTATTGACTATGCCAAAGCCTCTGACTGTGTGGATCACAATCAACTGTGGAAAATTCTGAAAGAGATGGGAATACCAGACCACCTAACCTGCCTCTTGAGAAACCTATATGCAGGTCAGGAAGCGACAGTTAGAACTGGACATGGAAAAACCGACTGGTTCCAAATAGGAAAAGGAGTATGTCACGGCTGCATATTGCCGCCCTGCTTATTTAACTTATATGCAGAGTACATCATGAAAAACGCTGGGCTGGAAGAAGCACAAGCTGGAATCAAGATTGCCGGGAGAAATACCAATAACCTCAGATATGCAGGTGATACCACCCTTATGGCAGAAAGTGAAGAA
Organism: Capra hircus; assembly: GCF_001704415.2. Classification (NCBI taxonomy): domain Eukaryota; kingdom Metazoa; phylum Chordata; class Mammalia; order Artiodactyla; family Bovidae; genus Capra; species Capra hircus. The sequence goes on from NC_030808.1 coordinate 119,988,265, forward strand.
GAACTAAAGAGCCTCTTGATGAAAGTGAAAGAGGAGAGTGAAAAAGTAGGCTTAAAGCTCAACATTCAGAAAAAGAAGTTCATGGCATCTGGTCCCATCACTTCATGGGAAATAGATGGGGAAACAGTAGAAACAGTGTCAGACTTTATTTTTCTGGGCTCCAAAATCACTGCAGATTAAAAAGCAGAGACATTACTTTGCCAACAAAGGCCTGTCTAGTCAAGGCTACGGTTTTTTCAGTGGTCATGTATGGATGTGAGAGTTGGACTATAAAGAAAGCTGAGTGCCGAAGAATTGATGCTTTTGAACTGTGGTTTTGGGGAATACTCTTGAGGGTCCCTTGGACTGCAAGGAGATCCAACCAGTCCATCCTAAAGGAGATCAGTCCTAGGATATCATTGGAAGGACTGATGTTGAAGCTGAAACTCCAATACTTTGTCTATCTGATGCAAAGAGCTGACTCATTTGAAAAGACCCTGATCCTGGGAAAGCTGTGGGCAGGAGGAAAAGGGGGCGACAGAGGGTGAGATGGTTGGATGGCATCACTGACTCAGTGGACATGAATTTGGGTGGATTCAGGGAGTTGGTGATGGACAGGGAGGCCTGATGTGCTGCGGTTCTTGATGTCACAAAGAGTCGGACAGGACTGAGTGACTGAACTGAACTGACACACATTTATGGTGTCTTTCACATGAAAGAGCTTAACAGTAATTGTAGAGATGGTTTATCTGGTGCCTCAGACAGTAAAGAATATGTCTTCAATGCTGGAGACCCTGGTTTGATCCCTGGATTGGGAAGATCCCTGGGTCAGGCGGGCATAGCAACCCGCTCCAGTACTGTTGCTTGGAGAATTCCATGAACAGAGGAGTCTGGCAGGCCACAGTCTATGGGGTTGCTAGAGTCAAACACCACTTAGCAACTAACACTTTTACACTTTCTTTCTCTCTAGTTACAATGGAATATATACACATGCTCTCCTCAAATTGTCCTTCAGCATATAGTTGCTTGACAATGTGTAGTCTATTGCACAATAAAATAATCATCCTGTTTGCCTATTCAAGGATTTTTCATCTGCTATTTTGTTCTTCTGTATCTCAACTGCTCTTCTTTCCTGGATCTTCCTACTTGAAAACATAAATTTTATTCAATACCTCTTTAGCCACTACTTTATTCTTGCTGAAACCAAAAGCAAAACTACTTTAAAAAGTTGTGTAAATTCAGATTATCCTTTTCTTCCCCTCCTGTTTCTCTTCAGCAAAATTCAACAGGCTTCAGCAGACTTTTGTCTCCACCTCTCTATGAAAGGACTTCCATCAAGGTTATCAATGGCAACTGTCTTACCAAATAAAATGATAGCATCTCTCAGCAGTAGTCAATAGAGTTGAATTCTTCCTTCCTATAATAATTTCCTCTGTTGGACTCTGAAAGTGAAAGTGAAGTCATTCAGTCATGTCCGACTCTTTGCGATCCCATGGACTGTAGCCTACCAGGCTCCTCTGTCCATGGGATTTTCCAGGCAATAGTACTGGAGTGGGTTGCCATTTCCTTCTCCAGGGGATCTTCCTGACCCAGGGATCAAACCTGGGTCTCCCGCATTGTAGACGGACACTTTACCATCTGAGCCACCAGGGAAGTCCTTAATATAGTCTTAAGTTCCTACATAATTTGCCCATATCTTTAAGTTTATTTTAAATTACATCCTTCAACCTTACTATGCTCAAGAAACACTGGCTTTCTCTCTCTTCTTGCAGAATTTTTTCCTATTCCTGCAACTGCATCCAGGCATTTGCACCTGCCATTCTCTCCGTGTGAAATATTCTTATATCATGTCCTTGCATGACTGGCCTCTTTCCCTTGGTCAGAACTTAATTAAAATATTATCTTCTCTCAGAAGCCTTGCCTGACAACCATATGTTAACTATGTTATCCTCCAGCCCCTGAGTACTCTCTATCCCATTATTATATCAATGTAATTCACTTCTATCTGAAATGTGGATTGTTTATTGTTTCCTTTCTTCCACTAGCATGGAAACTACATATGAACAGAGCTTATCGTTTGTGGCACTGCTGTACCGCTATACCTAAAAGAGTGCTTCCTATAAAAAAGGCACACAATAAATATTTTTAGAATAATGAATGAATAAATGTTATTCAACTTCTTTATATACTATGAGGGCTTCCCACATGGCACTAGTGGTAAAGAACCACCTGCCAGTGCAAGAGACAAAAGAGATGTGGGTTCGATATCCCTAAGTTGGGAAGATGCCCTGGAGGAGAGCATGGCAACCCACTCCAGAATTCTTGCCTGGAGAATCCCATGGACAGAGGAACCTACTGGATTACAGTCCATGGGGTCACAAAGAGTCAGACATGACTGAAGAGACTTAGCATGCATGCACGCATGCATACACTATGAAAATTATGAAACATGAACTATAAATTGAAAAACAAGAGTTAAGTAGAAAAAGTAACTTGGAAGTTCAGTTAGCTCAGATGACCTTTAAGCTTTCTCAACTCTGCAGCACCCCTCTCTGAAAAATTAGCTATATTATCTGATTGCACTGAAATCTTCTCTAGGTCAGAATTGATTTCAGAACAACTGCTATTGCTCTGGCCATCTGTGTGTCTACTTCAGAACTGAAGTTAATCAGCCTTCTCTCAGCTGGTCTGCACCATGGGCACTATGGAAGCTGAAGACCAAGAAATCACAGAAACCATCAGTTTGGGGGAGTCTTGATGTTTCCTTATTATAGCTTAGCAGAGGACAATGTGGTGGGGTACAAAATGGTCTCCGAAGAACTCTTTGCTTCTTGGATCACAGTTGCAACGAGCTACATTAAATGCATCTTTTTGAGCTCAACTCTTGAGTTCTCTATATCTTCATAACAAGTGGAGAGACCACTTTGAATACTGAAAGGCATAATTGATGCTTAATTATCTTATGTGTAAAACAGCTATCATAGGAATACTTTACTTCCTATGTCCTTTTGTCTAATTGCAGGGGAATATTGGATGTATACAGGGACAATGAAAGAGCTGGGAATTTTCATGAGGCTGAACATGTCTAAATTTAAGGTTCTTGGGTTTAAGCTTATCCTCTTAAAATATATTTGGTCTCATGTCAATCTATTTAGGACAACTGTATCTAACATCTTTCTATTAAGTACCAAATGTCAGTTTTTACTATGAGATTTTCTCTTATCATTCACTTATTGCTGTTTTGTTGTGTTTAATGGAGTGAAGAGGACATGCTTTTGAATAAATTAATAGAATACATTTTAAATGTTCCATACAATATTCCAGTTGAGTGTCTATACTCAAGCACTTTGCTTGGAAGTAGTGTAACACGAAAACATGTTATACAAACCTTAAATTCCAGGTTAGTTATTACTAGGAGAGCTTTGCAAGTTATCAAAGGCTTGAATGAGATAAACTGCTTTACTTCTCTTAATTTCTCCAGATGTTCACTGTAAATTAAGGAAAATCTGTAGCTGGATGATTTTCTTTCTGTCTGCTTTCCATTTGCTGCAAACTACAACCACAAACTCTTTTGACAGAGCATGGCAACTGTCCAGCCCCATAGTTTCTGTGACTATTTTTGCCTGAACAAGGGAAAATCGGCATATGTTTACAATTGGACAGCAGTAGGAATCCCTCTCTCACTGGTTGTTTTCTAGTCACTTGTTTTTCTGTTGACATCTGTAACTATAGCCAGTTAGAAGCTTCTCTCCTTTTGCCTTCTATTAAAGACGACCGGTCTGTCCATCTTACCTGATTGACTTCTTTCTTCTGAACAATTTTTGCATCACAGTCTATTTGAACAGTCACACCAGTACAAAGCAACGATTATAGTATTGCTATGTTTTCACTTCTCAACACTATAGTTTGTAATTTACTTCTTTACATTCTTAGAAAACATGAGTAAATTCTTAGGAATATAAAGAAAGTTGCAAAAGGACTGATAGAAGTTACTTAAGAATTTTACACTGAGCTATCTTCAGAAGTATGCGTGCGTGCTAAGTCATTTCAGTCATATCTGACTCTGTGACCATATGGACTGCAGCTCACCAGGCTCCTCTGTCCAAGGAATTCTCCAGGCATACTTAGAGAGGAACGTACATACTTACATCATGAATATTTAACCAGTGTGGTTTTAAACTTGTTAAAGCACATCAATATTTTTAAAGTTTAAAATTGTCCTAAATGTTATAAAAGTGATAGGAAATCGGATATTATCTTTTGGGGAAAAAAGTGATCAATGTCAGAGGCCAAAATAAAAGCCCTGTGAGAGAACTATCGGTAATTATGGAGACTAGATACAGGATGGGAGAAAGAAGTTTGGATTAAATTAAACTGCGGTAGAAAAATGTAAAAGTACTTTCTTATAATTGAAAAATAGTCCTCAATAGGATTTCACACAGCCTCATACAGCCCCTTTGCTCCTTAAATTTTCTTGCTTTCCTTGTCTTATATCATGAAATGAGATAAGGAAATGTATATACACTAGAAACTTGAAAAAAAATGAATCTGTTTGGTCCTTTGATCAATTTGAAGTGAGAAATTATCCAGCTTTTCTGTTCAAATACAATCTAAGGTTATATGTGCTGTCGCTGTGCTGTGCTTAGTCGCTCAGTCGTGTCCGATGCTTTGTGACCCGTGGACAGTTATATGTGATCCACCTACAAAATCCTAAAGTCATTCTCAAATGATGCACACACGGCATATTTAGTTATATACTCATTTTCCTCCTCATCTTATGCAGAATTAAGTCATCAGGAATCTCTGTGACAGTGGGTAGAGTCACAGATGTGAAGTCCTTCAGACTAGAGACAATTGTATTCCTTCTTTATCAGAGAATCTGGAAGATTAGAAAATTCTGTTTACTCGGCTAAACTCAAAACATAAAACAAAACTTAGATGATAAGTGAAACCATCAATTTACAGTGTTTACACATGCGCTTGAAATGTGGCTTGTTAACAACTTTAGTCATTAGAAACTGCAATGGTATCTGATTCTCTTTTAAGACTGACAGTTTCTCCATTTAGCCTTGAACAGATTTTACTTTGAATATCTTCCTTCTCAAAAGTAATCACTATCCTGTACATTGTACTTATCATCTTATTTTTAAACATTTATTATATTCTTTTTTATCCAACAAGAATATTAGGCTGGATATTTGGTCAGTATGGCATAACTGCCATCACTTTCCAGGTGTCCAAAGGACTCTGCATTGCAGAGGGAAACCAGGAACAAGTTTTCACAAAATGCCTTTTTTGGCATGGTTCTGGGTTAGAGTTTGCCAGTGAGAAGCACTTGAGTGACATTTGGAAGGTAAGAAAGAAAATGTGGACAGGATTCTTTGGAGGTTCTTTCAGGAAGACACTAGGTAGGTTGCGAACAAGACCACAAGAGCTTTCTGGCAAGCTCACCTGCTTTAGTTCTGTAGACAAATAAGTCATCAAGTAAAAGCTTCTTGAGAATTAGTGTTTGTTTGCTTGGATAGCCAAGGCTTTTCCTTGAGTCCTGAGATTTTCAGTGTTTTCTGAACAATATCATGAAAAATAACAGCTCTGATATTAACTAATAGTCCCTAATCAATTTCTTTACTGTACTCCTCCAGTCTTTTCAATTGTTTTGTACACCTCTAATATCTTGTATTGGAATTATTAATGCTTGAATATAACGTGGCTTTTAATTTCCTGATCAAAAGCTATCTGATAGAAACAGTGTTTTTTAAACTATTTTAAATTTTACACAAATGGCAACCTACTCTACCTACTCTTCCTCAATTTTCTTTTTCACTCATTTACACTTTTGAGATGAATCCATGTTAATACATGTACTTTTATATCATTCATTTTAATTGGTATATCTTGCCTGGAGAATCCAATGGAGTGAGGAGCCTGATAGGCTACAGTCCATGGGGTCACAAAGAGTTGGACACAACTGAGTGACTTCACATAACATAATGTGCCAATGTTTTATTTATTACAATTTATTTATCCATTTTTTTCCAGTTAAGTCACTTTTAGATGGTTGTCAATTTTTTGATATCACAATAAGATTAGAATGAAAATCCTCTTATTTGTCTTGTCTATATAAAAAAGAATTCTTTTTAAGGATTTATGTAAGAAGTAGCATTGATGCCATCAATGGTATCAGAGTTTCCTATGTTATGCTCATTAAAGCTTAGAATTATCAAACTTTATAAAATTTTGTCAATAAGTAGTGAACAGTATTGCATTATCATTTTCATTTGAATTTTTAAATTTCTACTGAATAAAAACATAAATTCAGCTGCTTTATGTAATATAAAATCATAAATTTTTCTTACATGTATGTTTTTGCTTAAAAAGCTATTATATAATAAGAGCTGAAAAGGCCATTAAAAATAAGCAAGCTATTGAATATTATGCTATAAAACAAATAAAAATAAAAATTGTTCAAGGATGATGATTTTCTATAATTAGGTTATGAATTTCTCAATAACTGGCTTCATATTTTTATTTGTAAATCCTTTGAATCAAACTTCCAGTTAAAGATGAAAGAATAGAGACATTTCTATTCCTTATGTTTGAAATCAGCCAAACATTTCAAAGAACAAAATAATTGTAAATACCACTTCCAATGAACTAGAACACAGCCACAATCAATGCCCAATGACAAAAGTTTGAAATTTGGGTTAATTGGAAGGTGAAAGCCAAGAAGGGTATATACCTCTGTAGATCTAGTGCAAATTTCAGAATTTTTCTAAAGTAAAAGGGCCTCATCAATGTCCCTGTGCCTTTGGGGAGGGATTGATTATATTCTTTGCAGCCAAAGATGGAGAAGCTCTATACAGTCAACGAAAACAAGACCGGGAGCTGACTGTGGCTCAGATCATGAACTCCTTATTGCCAAATTCAGACTTAAATTGAAGAAAGTAGGGAAAACCGATAGACCATTCAGGTATGACCTAAATCAAATCCCTTATGATTATACAGTGGAAGTGAGAAATAGACTTAAGGGCCTAGATCTGATAGATAGAGTGCCTGATGAACTATGGAATGAGGTTCATGACATTGTACAGGAGACAGGGATCAAGACCATCCCCATGGAAAAGAAATGCAAAAAAGCAAAATGGCTGCCTGGGGTGGCCTTACAAATAGCTGTGAAAAGAGAGGCGAAAAGCAAAGGAGAAAAGGAAAGATATAAGCATCTGAATGCAGAGTTCCAAAGAATAGCAAGAAGAGATAAGAATGTCTTCTTCAGTGATCAATGCAAAGAAATCAAGGAAAACAACAGAATGGCAAAGACTAGAGATCTCTTCAAGAAAATTAGAGATACCAAGGGAACATTTCATGCAAAGATGGGCACAATAAAGGACAGAAATGGTCTGGACCTAACAGAAGCAGAAGATATTAAGAAGAGGTGGCAAGAATACACAGAAGAACTGTACAAAAAAAATCTTCACAACCAAGATAATCATGATGATGTGATCACTCATCTAGAGCCAGACATCTTGGAATGTTTAGTCAAGTGGGCCTTAGAAAGCATCACTATGAACAAAGCTAGTGGAGGTGATGGAATTCCAGTGGAGCTGTTTCAAATCCTTAAAGATGATGCTGTGAAAGTGCTACACTCAATATGCCAGCAAATTTGGAAAACTCAGCAGTGGCCACAGGACTGCAAAAAGTCAGTTTTCATTCCAATTCCAAAGAAAGGCAATGCCAAGGAATGCTCAAACTACCACACAATTGCACTCATCTCACATGCTAGTAAAGTAATGCTCAAAATTCTCCAAGCCAGGCTTCAGAAATATGTGAACTGTGAACTCCCTGATGTTCAACCTGGTTTTAGAAAAGGCAGAGGAACCAGAGATCAAATTGCTAACATCTGCTGGATCATGGAAAAAGCAAGAGAGTTCCAGAAAAACATCTATTTCTGCTTTATTGACTATGCTAAAGCCTTTGACTGTGTGGATCACAATCAACTGTGGAAAATTCTGAAAGAGATGGGAATACCAGACCACCTAACCTGCCTCTTGAGAAATCTGTATGCAGGTCAGGAAGCAACAGCTAGAACTGGACATGGAACAACAGACTGGTTCCAAATAGGAAAAGGAGTAAGTCAAGGCTGTATATTGTCATCCTGCTTATTAAACTTCCATGCAGAGTACATCATGAGAAACGCTGGACTGGAAGAAGCACAAGCTGGAATCAAGATTGTTGGGAGAAATATCAATAACCTCAGATATGCAGATGACACCACCCTTATGGCAGAAAGTGAAGAGGAACTAAAAAGCCTCTTGATGAAAGTGAAAGTGGAGAGTGAAAAAGTAGGCTTAAAACTCAACATTCAGAAAATGAAGATCATGGCATCTGGTCCCATCACTTCATGGGAAATAGACGGGGAAACAGTAGAAACAGTGTCAGACTTAATTTTTGGGGGCTCCAAAATCACTGCAGATGGTGACTACAGCCATGAAATTAAAAGACGCTTACTCCTTGGAAGAAAACTTCTGATCAATCTAGATAGTATATTCAAAAGCAGAAACATTACTTTGCCGACTAAGGTCCGTCTAGTCAAGGCTATGGTTTTTTCTGTGGTCATGTGTGGATGTGAGAGTTGGACTGTGAAGAAGGCTGAGCACTGAAGAATTGATGCTTTTGAACTGTGGTGTTGGAGAAGACTCTTGAGAGTCCCTTGGACTGCAAGGAGATCCAACCAGTCCATTCTGAAGGAGACCAACCCTGGGATTTCTTTGGAAGGAATGATGCTGAAGCTGAAGCTCCAGTACTTTGGCCACCTCGCGTGAAGAGTTGACTCATTGGAAAAGACTCTGATGCTGGGAGGGATTGGGGACAGGAGGAGAAGGGGAGGACAGAGGATGAGATGGCTGGATGGCATCACGGACTCGATTTACATGAGTCTGAGTGAACTCCAGGAGATGGTGATGGACAGGGAGGCCTGGTGTGCTATGATTCATGGGGTCGCAAAGAGTCGGACATGACTGAGCGACTGAACTGAACTGAACTGAACTGACCTGAGAGATTATCTCTGAGTCCAGTATACATCACAAGAAGAAGATAAAGTTGAATCAGAAGAGCCATATCACCTCTCTATAAGGAAAACAGTCTATTTCCTAGGGTAGGAAACAGATGGAGGCTATTTACTCTGAAGCTGCTGATCACAGGCAGCTAAAAATGTGTAGGTAAATGCCAAGCCAACACACAAAAAAGAGTGACAGTGGAGATTTCGCTGTGATTCTCACAAATCTTCCACTTTTTCCAAGGGACAGCTAAGAAGATTGGGTAAATCATGTCCCTAAGGCAAAAACTCAAGAGTATTTGGCATAAAGGTTCTGAGACACCATATCTAAAATAGAATTTCCTGATTCCCCTACTTTATCTCTTCATTGTTCTTTGTCTTTTCTTATACAGTAAGTTGATTCAGATAGAACTGACCACGTTAAAAGATGGGTAATAACTAGAAGAAAGCAATCATGGAGTTAGGCAAAAATGTGTAAGAAGGTTGAGGAAAAAAAAAAAGGAAGAAGTGTAAAGGAACCCGGAGAAAGGAAATTAATGTATATAAACAGGATGGGGAATTATCAAAATAATTATGTCAGACAAATAAGAACATATTGATGATCTGAAAAAACTAAGTGAAAACATGGTTTATTTTTAAGAAGTCAAAGATATAATACATAAGAATAAGTAAAGATATGAAAGTAAACTTTGTTAAATTCAACTTACCTTTATGATTAAAATAAAGCCAATAATTTAAATAGACACTGCCGAAATCACAGATGAGGACATGGAGGACAGACAAACAAAATGAATTTCAACATGCATAAAAATTAAGAAAATTGGGGAAAATACTAATGGAGGACACATACTGAGGATGAAGCATGTGGTTATATGTTGTAACTGGAGAAGAATACAATCTAACTGGAATTAAAAATATTTGACACATTAGAATCTGAATGGGGTTTCCCTCAGAGCTCAGTTGGTAAAGAATCTGCAATGCAGGAGACCCGAGTTCAATTCCTGCATTGGGAAGATCCCCTGGAGAAGGGAAAGGCTACCAATTCCAGTATTCTGGACTGGAGACACACTAGAATCTGAATACTGAACACTGAGCTATATCTGTGATACAGAATAATCAACATCAGGTTATATATTTATAAAACTATTAGACTTCAAGGATTAAAAAAAGTCACCTACTAAGGCTAAAAATTAACTTGAATAAATTTCAGGTCTGACTTCTGAATAGCAACATTTAATACCAGAAAAGAGTAAAGCAATCTTAAACAGCTATTCAGGATAGAAATATGATTCAAGAATTTTGTATTAAGTCACTGCTCAAGAATAAAGGCAAAAAGCATACATTTTCAACCATGCAAGAACTCATAGCACAATGCTACCACTGGTATGATGAAATTCGGCCAACTTATAGATGACTTGAGAAAACAAGGGAAAATATTTGGAAATAAGTATTGAAGCCAGCTTTCCCAGTGGCTCAGATGGTAGAGAATCAGTCTGCTATGCAGGAGACCAGGGTTTGATTCCTGGTTGGGAAGATCCCTTGGAGAAGGAAATGGCAACCCACTCTAGTATTCTTGCCTGAAGAATTCCATGAACAGAAAAGCCTGGAAAGTGACAGTCCATAGGGTCACAAAGAGTTGAACATGACTGGGCGACTAAGACTACTTTTTCAAGAGAGTAGTCAGTTTGTTGAAGAGTATATAAAAAGCTTAGCATGTATTATGTACTGAATGTTTGTGTCACCCCAAATTCACAATTTAATGTCCTAGCCCATAGTGTGATGGCATTTGGAGGTGAGGCCTTTCAGAAATAATTAGGATTAGATGAAGTCATGAGTGTGGAACCCTCATGATGGGATTTGTATCCTTAAAAGAAGAGATTAAAACTTGTTTGCTGAAGCACATGCATTCTCTCTCTCTGCACTACATGGGGAAACAGAAAGAAGGTAGCTGGCCAGGAAGAGAGTTCTCACCAGAAAGTACATTGGCCACCTTCTTGATCTTGAACTTCCCATCCTCTAGAACAATAAGAAGATAAATTTATGTTGTTTAAACCACTCAGGCTTTGGTATTTTGTTATGAAAATTTGAGCAGCGTAAGATAGTCTATGTTAATTTTGCGATGTTTTTTATACATCAAGCAGAGAGTTGGATATAGGATGCTGGAGTTCAGGGGAGAGTTGGATCCAGAGATAGGAATTTGGAAGTCCTCGTTCACAGATGGCATTTAAAGCCAGGCTGAAGTTGTATGGCTTGAGGTGTGTGTTTTTGATGTGGTTCACCTCTACAGGGAAATTAATAGGACTGGCAAATTGTGCTTGGAATTTCATTTATTTAAAAAGTTCATATCACATTCTGCCTGCTTTTTTTCTTGGCTTACTTGGTTTTATAGGCAATTCTTTCTATTGATTTTCAAATATAACCATTTCATAAAATACTTTTATTGCCTGCTAAGTGCTGCTGCTGCTGCTGCCAAGTCACTTCAGTCGTGTCTGACTCTGTGCGACCCCATAGACGGCAGCCCACCAGATTCCCCCATCCCTGGGATTCTCTAGGCAAGAATACTGGAATGGGTTGCCATTTCCTTCTCCAACTGTCTTTCTTTAATTCCTTGAGTCAGATCCCAAAGGCCAACAGCCCTTTATTATTAAGCTCAGGTCTGGTGCCAGACCACTGAACTAGTTAAGTCTGCATTTTTCCCCGCCATGATTTTTATAATACATGACAAAAAGTTACTACAAAGCCAATTATATACTTTGGGTCACCAAACAAGACAGTCTGCCCAGGACTGGTTAGGCGTTACACCTATTGTTCTGGCCTAATTATCAATAGCACTCCCTTTCACTTTCCAAATTTGAGCAGCAAATTTTATGTTCATCTTAACAATAGTTGATATTTTTTTCTTCACAATTCATTAGATGAGTGTTAGCTATAGATTTTAATTCAAACTATGTTTATCTATGATTGTGCTTCACAGAGTTGAGTAGTATAATGACATATTTTAAAAGGAAAATATTCTTTGGAACTCCTAATATCACTTAGGATTAATTATATATTGGTAAATAAAAATAAATATAAACTTGATATACAAATCTTATACTAGGTAACAATAGGCTTGATGGTGGCACATTAGTAAAGAATCTCCCTGCCAGTGCAGAGACACGGGTTTGATCCCTCAGTTGGGAAGATCCCCTTAAGAAGGAAATGGCAACCCACTCCAGTATTCTTGCCTGGAGAATCCCATGGACAGAGGAGCTTGTCAGGTTATATTCAGCCCATGAGTTCACAAAATAGTCAGGCACAACTTGGCGACTAAACAGCAACAGCTAGCTAACAATGTCAGATTTTTTAATCAAATGATAAAAAAATCTTTATATAAACCATAAATTTGAAGATAACAATTATGATTTAATATGAAAATTGATGTTATTTTACAGAAGCTAAATCTCTTCTTAGAATATAACTATGGGCATGCGTGCTCAGTCACTTTAGTCATGTCTGACTCTTTGTGACCCTAAGGACTATAGCCCATCAGGCTCCTTTGTCCACAGAATTCTCAAGGCAGGAACACTGGAGTGGGTTGCCATGTCCTCCTCCAGGGGATCTTTCGACCCAGGAACTGAACCTATGTCTCCTGTGTCTCCTGCATTACAGGCAGATTCTTTATTGCTGAACCACCAGAGAAACCCATAATATAACTATAGTACTTATGAAAGTTTCTTTTTTTGAATCCTCCCAGAAGTCTCTTTTAAGTGGCAACCCACTCCAGTACTCTTGCCTGGAGAATCCCATGGACAGAGGAGCCTACTAGGCTGCAGTCCATGGGGTCGCAAAGAGTCAGACATGACTGAGCGACTTCACTTCACTTCATGGGCTTCCCCTGGTGGCTCAGATGGTAAAGAATCTGCCTGCAAAACAGGAGACCCAGCTTCAGGGGTTGGGAAGGTCGGGAATGGTTGGGAAGCTTGGGAAGCTCCTTTGGAGAAGGGAATGGCAACCCACTCCAGTATTCTTGCCTGGAGAATTTCATGGACAGAGGAAACTGGTGGGCTACAGTCCACGGGGTCCCAAAGAGTCAGGCACGACTGAGTAACACCATCACCATGGAATTAGTACTCGTCAAGCACACCATGCATCATTTGGTCTTCACTGGTATAAAAACATCACTTCATTGCCAAGTGTGTTTTCTTCTTTTCTCATTACTGATAAGTGGTGTTGTGCTAAGTTCCTTTTTTTCATCAGAAAGCAAACATTGGTAATAAAAGCATTTAGTGATACTGATTATATGGTGATTCTTCAGATGGCCAGAATACACCTCTGTAATTTCTTTTCATAATTTTATTCAAATAGAAACAAAAAATCTGAAAAGTTATGAAGACCCTCAAGAAGAAGTTTGTCAAACCGTATGAGTCTATACATTTTTATTTGTAAAATGATGCTGAAAGTCTGATAATTTATGCAATAAGTAAAAATGATCAATAAACATAAACAAATCCTCTTCTTACTAGGAATAAAAAATGAAAATTATTGACAATGACAATTTAAGTATTTGGGGGGATTCAGGATTAAGGGTTCTTATCCTTGTACATCTCTCTTGGGATTTTAATTGGGTAAAACATTTCTTGAAAGCAAATTGATTATGTGTATTAAAATGTAAAAGTATGCATATCCTTAGACACTTCTAGAAATAAATTCATACTTAAACATTCATATGCATATCTAAATTAGCATATTTGACACATGTATATTTTACTTGACAACTATGTTTTCCACACACAGACACCTACTCACATACATACTACACATGTTTGTCAGTCGATGTGCCAGGCACTGAGTATTCAATGATGACAAGTTCCTGTTTTCAAGAATTTAGAGTTTAGTGTTGGAGACATATTAAAAGTCATACAAATATGGCAACCATGCCAAGTGCTATATAAGGGCGATATGAGCACCTTTAAGAGATGTTTTTAACACAGCCAAAGAGATCAAGGAAGGCTTCTCTCAGGAAGCCCCTTGAAGCTAAAAGCTGAGTGAGGAACATGTGTTAAGCTGAAAAGAGAAGAAAGCAGGTTTCAAGCAGAGAAGTAGCAGGTGCAGAGCCCCTAAGGTAGGAAGAGACATGGGGAATACAAGTAGCTGGCAGGAGACAATCGTGGCTGGAAAGGCGAGAGAAGTGAGACTGCAGTGTGCAGAGATACAGGGGGGACAGGAACACACCAGAGGTCTCTTTTTTTTTTCTTCAGAGTTTTATTCTTTTGCTCAAATAACTAGTTTATTTCCAAAGCGTAAATGAGTTTTAAATATAAACAGAATTGTTTTTGGAAAGATTGCTTCAACTATGTGTGTGTGTGTGTGTGTATCAATAGTTGAATATTTGTTAAATAAAATTAGTTACGATTTTTTAATTTATAGTCTTTTCAATCATGTGTGCTCAGTTGCTCAGTCATGTCTGACTCTTTGCGATCCCATGGATGGCAGCCTGCCAGGCTCCTCTGTCCATGGACTTTTCCAGGCAAGAATACTGGAGTGAGTTGCCACTTCCTACTCCAGGGTATCTTTCTGACCCAGGGATCCAACCCATATCTTTTGTGTCTCCTGCATTGACAGATGGATTCTTTAGTGCCACCTGGGAAGCTCCTTTTTAATCATAATTAAATATAGAAACAACTTAAATATACAACTGCTGCTGCTGCTGCTAAGTTGCTTCAGTTGTGTCCGACTCTGTGTGACCCCATAGACGGCAGCCTATCAGGCTGCCCCGTCCCTGGGATTCTCCAGGCAAGAACATTGGAGTAGGTTGCCATTTCCTTCTCCAATGCATGAAAGTGAAAAGTGAAGGTGAGGTCGCTCAGTCGTGTCCGACTCTTCGCGACCCCATGGACTGGAGCCTACCAGGCTCCTCCGTCCATGGGATTTTCCAGGCAAGAGTACTGGAGTGGATTGCCATCGCCTTCTCCAAAGTATACAACAGTAAGGGTTAAATACACAATAAGCATACACAAGGGTTTATTTAAATGAACTTTAGTACATTCACACAATGAAATATTTTAAAATTGTTCACAGTGGTAATACTTTAGAAGTATATCTATTGGCATGAAGAATTGTCCTTAATCTATTAGAGAAATAACATGCGAATGAAATATATATCTATATACACATACATGCGTATGTGCATGTTCAGTCGCTTCAGTTGTGTCCCACTCTTTGTGACCCTATGGACTGTAGCCTTCCAGGCTCCTCTGTCCATGGGATTCTCCAGGCGAGATTACTGATGTGGGTTGCCATATCTTCCTCCAGGGGATCTTCCTGACCTGGGGATGGAACCCATGTCTGCCTGCATCTCCTGCATCTCAGGCAGATTCTTTGCACACTGAACCACCTGGGAAGCCCACGTGTGTGTGTGTGTGTGTGTGTGTGTGTATGTATGTATATATAATATATACATGTATTATATATATTTACCACAGACTGACATGGTTCTCATGACAAAATATAAACAGTTATATGAAGTATTGGGCAAATGCAGGTCTAGATTAAAGGAAAGAATAGACTCAGCAGTTATCATGCAAATTTGTGGCAAATTTTACTAATGCAAACATAAACTGAATCTGTGAAACCTTGAGGTAATATTGCATCCACTTAGAAAGTTTCATTTTCTTTGCTTCACAGAAAAATCAGGAAGCACAAAAATTAGGACACATCAATAAAAGATATCATTTAACTGAATAAATAAGTGTGAAATTTTCTTCTGAGGACACTTTCTTCCATAAAACTCTCCTCTCTTAGCTCCTCAGAAGAAAGGGGGAAAGGAGAATGCAATAATACGGCTTCAGAATAAATAAATAATGGAAGAAATTTCAAAACAGAATGAGGCTTTGCTTTGAACTATCCAATCTTCTTGAGACTGCAAATTGTGCAGGAACAGGGAACAGCTTCTCTCATGAGTTTTCTTCCAATCAGGAGGAAAATACAACATGAGTATTTCTTACAGATTACAACACATCTAATCATATACCTGGTTACTATCTAGAAGAGAAGACATATGAAAAATTCATAAAGAATTTATGTTCATAGTATGCTCAGGTCAATTTTTATTCTATACAAATTTTTGAAGAAAATATCAGAATTATTTTGATGTAATAATTCAGATTATAATCATTGTGTATAAATGCAACTAGCATAAATTAATGTCTGAATTACGCTTGGATGTCATTTTGCTTAAATGTTTTCAATGTAGTAAACTTTTCAATGCATTTTTTTCCAATAGAGAGTTGTTTTCTATTATATCCTTTTTCTATGTCTTCATGTTTCATAATATATTTCAAAGAACCAAAATATGTTATTACTGATACAAGAGACTCTCTTTAAGCCAAGATAAGCTTTGACACAAAACCAAGCTTTGAGTTTAGGATTTGATTCAGATAATAATATCAAAAATAAGGCAAAGTTCCTCTGTATTATAGATTGCTTAAAGCTCAATCTTTGGAGCAGAACAGACCTGCGTTTGAATCACAACTTCACCAACTTCTAAGTTATTTGATCTTGGAGAACATACTTAACTTTTCCAAATACATTTCCTATCGTGTCACCGTCCTATTGAATACCCTCGAAAGGCTCCTTATTCCACTGAAAATAAACCTCAGCATGTTTTAAATTTCTCCTGGGTTTCACACCATCTGGTCCCTGATTATCTGTTACCTTTCTCTTCTCATTTACTACCTGTATAGGTGTCAGTCAGGGCTCCTACACACGTTAGTCCACCTTCCCTCTTTTCCAATGACTATCCAGTCCATCCATTATACAGTCGTGTGTGTGTGTGTGTGTGTGTGTGTGTGTGTGCGCGCGCGCACATGCTAGGTCATTTCAGTCGTGTCCGACTCTTTGCAGCCCCATGGACTGTATCCCACCAGGCTCCTCTGTCCATGGGATTCGCCAGGATACTGGAGTGGTTTGCCATGCCCTCCACCAGGGAATCTTCCCAACTCAGGGCTCAAACCTGCATCTCTTACATCTCCTGCATTGGTAGGCAGGTTCTTTATAACTAGCACCACCTGGGAAGCCCAGTACAATCATGCATTTGTTCCTAAATATTTAATTTTTAAGTGACATGAGAAGACATCACATTTACACAGACTGTGAAAAAATGCACTTAAAAATGAATTCTAAGCTGAGATATTCCTAACAGCATATTGTGAAACAAGGAGGAATGTGTATTCGATGTTCTTTATCTTTTACTCTCAGCAGTCCCATTCCTTAGGCTCAGTCTTGAGTTAATGACAAATTTGGTCATTCATTTGAAATAATGAAACTGTCAGTGGGGCCTGTCTGGTATGCATCAGCTTAAGTCAATTACTTAGCAGTAAAGGCAGTTGTAAATACACAGAAAATAACTTTAGTGAAAACAATGAATCCTTTTGCTTTATCTATTGCTGTGTCCTATTATAGTGAGTAGCATGTTAATTGGTCCAAAGTTGAAATGTGTTACTGAAAATGAAAGTAACTATTATTCTTATACAACCATGAAGGAAAAGCCAGCAAGATTTCCAGACAGAATCCTTGACATTGTTAAAGGCCTAAACAATGCCATCACAGTCTATCTACAGACTTCTTCCCATGTAAGAAACAGATCCCTCTTCTAAACCTTTATAACTCTTATTTGGGATTCCCTGGTCGCTCAGAGATAAAGAACCTGCCTGACAATGTAGGAGGTTTCCATCCCTGGGCTGGGAAGTTTCCCTAGAGAAGGAAATGACAACCTACTCCAGTATTCTTGCCTGGAAAATCCCATGAACAGGAGTCTGGCAGGCTGCCTTCTATGGGGTAGCGGAAGGGTTGAATATGACTCAGTGACCAAACAACAGTAAATCTTGTTTGTTTTTGTATGCATGTAAAATCACTCCTGGTTGATGCAATTGGTATTTAATTTCATCAAAGCAACAAAATCCATCACAATCAATTCATGTCGACAACTTTGGTATTTATTGATTTTGTAGTTTGGATATTTGGTTTGTAAAGTAGGTTTTTTATTCTTGCACCAGAATTAGAAGGGCAAGGAATTTGTACTTTGTTATTATAAAGAAAAATGTACATTGCTTGAAAACACAGTTCTAGAGTGATACACTTTGAACTGGATGGAACATTTGTTAAGGAAGGAGAATGTTGAACCACTGAGTAGATTGTATCCTTATTTTATTTGCAATCGGTCATGAGGTTTGGGAATGGCAGCTCTCACATCTCTAGTCTTCATATGGAGAATACAAGGCACACAAGCTGATTTGTTAGGATATGCGGAGGAAAGTATAACTTTCATATTTTCAAGTTATTATTTTTATTTTGTATATATTTTATTTTGTGTATATGTTTTACAAGAACATACTACAGTAGTATGTAAATATACTTTGCAGCAATTTTCAAAATATTTCTACTGATAAGCATATGTGATCTAAAATTTTTGAAGACAGTCACTCTCATAGCTCTTTTATCTTTAAATGGAAGAAATCAGTGCTTTTTAGACACAACTTCATGGGATCCTGAAAGTTCACTGAAAGTGGTATCATATAATATCACTGATATATAGAATCTAAAAAAGATGTAACTGAACTTATTTTTAAAACAGAGACTCACAGATACAGAAAACAAATTTCTGGTTACCAAAGGGGAGGGATAAATTAGGAGGTTTTGATTAACATATACACACTACTATGTATAAAATAGATAGCCAAAACAGACCTACTGCAGAGCACACAGAACTCTACTCAATATTCTGTAATAACCTATAAGGAAAGAGAGTCTGAAGAAGAACATATAGATAGATAGACAGATATGTCAACATATCTACATAGGTATAAACAGATTTATCTATCTATCTATAGATAGATATATCTGAATTGCTATGCTGTATACCTGAAACTAACATAATATTATAAATTAATTATACTTCTATAAAAAATAAAAAATTTTTAAAATAAAAAGAAGGTAAATCGACAGTAAAAAGAGAAATTGAGGATAAAACTTTTCTTCTAATGCTATATGCTAAAATTTCTAATTTAATTTTAAGTGTAAATAAATATATCTGTTATTAAAGATAAGTGCTTAAGTGAAAAAAGAAGAAAAAAGAAAGTGGTTAGGATGGGGAAGACCTAAGCTATGAGAGGTTCAAGGAAACAGAGCTCACTAGACCCTACCCAACTAGCTTCCCTTTGTATTTCTTTTATATTTTATATTTCTGAGTTATATTTCTTTGTAAGAACAAGCTTCAGATACTTAAACAAAAGTTTGAAGGACACTGGACTGAATGATGTCTGATGTCTCAACAAGATCTAACCTTTGACCATCTAGGTCCTGAGTTGTCTTGTATTATGGAGGTAAAATAGTAATAAATGTTACACACATGTGTAGCAAATTTTCATATTAGGGGCCTTACATTTTAGATCTCAGTTTCTGCTCTAATTAATGATGTGAGGCATATGTATAAGAAGATAGCCAACAATATGTACAATCTGAGTGATGGATACAATGTGTAATAGTGATTACACCTAAGAACAGATCTCTTCCAGGTATAATCAAAGTGAAAGGTATATTTTAAGGAGTCCTTACAATTTCCCCATGGGAGGTGCTAGCTTTTAATGAAACTTTTCCTTTAATACTACCCCAAAATAATTTCATTCTATAGGTCATGATTAACTAATATATCTGACTCTTTTGAAGCTGTTTAAAGTTTTTAAAAAGTGAAACTGAATCTCACTAATATCCTTTTATTTTATTATTTTTTTCTTTTTACATTTATTTATTTATTATTTAAAAAATTTTTATTTTTACTTTATTTTACTTTACAATACTGTATTAAGTAGTGGATGCTTAGCCCCTAGATGCATAGACATTCTTGATGGAAGTCAGGTGTAGGATCAGTTGCCTCATAAATAAAGATGCCTCATGTCATCTTTAGCTATTTCATATGTTGAACAGTTTATCCTCGTGAAATAATACAGACTCAATATTTCTGGATTCTTTCTTCTCCACCTATTTTCTTAGAATCAATCCAAGAAGTCTGTAAAATATAAAGAAAAATTAAACCATTTTGGCAGTTGTATGTCTTGTCAGGATTTTGGGCCATATTTTTGCTATGGGTCATAAACAAACAAAAAAGGAGAAAATAAACTAATTTATGAGTTATGACTGTTACCAGAGGCAATTTTGAACCATTTCCAATGTGTGTTAATCTGTTTAAGATTACAAAGCCAGGAGGCACATATGTAAACCTTTTTTAGGCAATGCCTTCTCACAAAGATTGTGCTGAGAAAGTAAGTGGCAGAGACGGTACTGATGCACTTGGAAAGACATATGACTTCCCATGACAATGAACCTGACTTTGTCTTTTGATATAGGGTTAGGGTGTATGCTGCTGCTGCTGCTAAGTCGCTTCAGTCATGTCCGACTCTGTGTGACCCATAACCAGCAGCCCACCAGGCTCCGCCGTCCTTGGGATTCTCCAGGCAAGAACACTGGAGTGGGTTGCCATTTCCTTCTCCAGTTAGGGTGTGTAGTGGGAGAAAACTCATTTTTGCCTCTGTTCCCCCCCACCCAAGGAAGCATTGTTCCTTGATAGAGAACCTTCACAACTAACTTTGTCAAGCTTCTTATTTTCCTAAGATACACTTATCTTCTTGGACCAAAATAATATGCAATTTTCTCCCTCTCCAGTTAGAAATTTGAATATCAAAATCCAATGGTAATTGTGCCCATTCATATTTATATTATATATAAATATATACTTCATATATAAAACATTTGTATACTTCATATATAAAACACATCTTTCTTTATAGATAAATACTCATGTATAGATACTTCAGTGCTTTCAATAAGTTTAAACATCTTAATAATTTCTATAAAATTAATTTGCTCTGTAAAAAAGAGAAGATGAAAATATATATATACTGCTTACTGCTACTAGCCTAAAATGTGCGATTATAGGCAAAGCTTGTGTACGTGTGTGTGTGTGTGTGTAGAGAGAAAGCCCAGGCCCCAGAAATGCCTCACATTTAGACCTTTGATATTATCATAATATTCAAAGAAATAAAACATATAGGATCCAAGACACACACTAAAAAATTTGGGGATAAACTCTCATCTTGTAATTTTTATATTTAATACATCACAAAATTTGAACCATATCAGGGCATTTCCTTAGGCTTCCCTGATAGCTCAGTGCAGGGGACCCTGGTTTGATTCCTGGTCAGGAAGATCCACTGGAGAAGGAATAGGCTACCCACTCCAGTATTCTGGCCTAGAGAATTTCATGGACCATATAGCCCATGGGGTTGCAAAGAGATGGACATGACTGAGTGACTTTCATAGGGCATTTCCTTAATTTTTTTCTCTCTGAGGGCCTTGGAACTTATACTGGATCTTGAAGGTTCTAATTATAAGTTTATTTGTTGTGCTTAATTTTAATTTGGGGGCAGCATGAAGCACAGCATGTGGGATGTTAATTGACTGACCAGGGATTAAACCTGTGTCCCTGCATTGGAAACAAGCAGTCATAACCATTCGGCCACCAGGGAAGTCCCTGTTGTATTTTAAATATGCATGACTAATTTTTACACTTTGACTCAGAAATTAGATCCCTTCCACAGTTCATAAACCTACCACAGAAATGTCTATTGTGTTTGCTTTTTAAGTTTTCCCCCTAAATGAACCTAAGAAAAAAAGAGATGAAAGATCAAGTGGAGAAGCAGAAAAGGAGTTGGAAAGAGTGGTAAAGAGTAACTCCATGATGGCCCCTCCACTCAACACTCTTGATCCCTTTCTTTTCTTAGAGAGGATATAGTTTCTGCTTGTGTACACAATTTATTAGGCTGAGTGCCCATTAAACTGAGTGGAGAAAGCAGTAACCATTTCTCATCTAAGAATCTCCTGACCTCTCCATTTATAGTGAGAATGCTTTCATGGTAGAGTTAAAGTGGCTGGAGACTAAAGAGAGAGGCAAGAAGTTTTGTCAGTATGAGTCACTCAAGCAGTCACAGTACCCAGATCAGGGCTGGTACTTATTTAGGGAAAACATACAATTTATCAACCAAACTAGGATGCTTTTGTCTGAGATAAATGCTCAACTGGACAGAGTACTGAGTTTTTCCTGGCAAACTGGAGATAGTTGCACAATGTTGTTCTTTAGTTGCTAAGTTGTGTCTGATTCTTTTGAGACCCTCTGGTCTGTAGCCTGCCAGGCTCCTCTGTCCATGGCGTTTTCCAGGAAAGGATACTGGACTGGACTTCCTTCTCCAGGAAGAAAGTCCAAGTCACATAGTTCAGTTCAGTTTAGTCGCTCAGGTGTCTGACTCTTTGCCACCCATGCGCTGCAGCATACCAGGCCTCCCTGTCCATCACCAACTCCAGGAGTTTACTCAAACTCATATCCATTGAGTCGGTGATGCCATCTAACCCTCTCAACCTCTGTCATCCCCTTCTCCTCCCACCTTCAATCTTTCCCAACATCAGGGTCTTTTTAAATGAGCAGTACTTCAAATCAGGTGGCCAAAGCATTGTAGTTTCAGCTTCAGCATCAGCCCTTCCAATGAATATTCAAGACTGATCTCCTTTAGGATTGACTGGTTGGATATCCTTGCAGTCCAAGGGACTCTCCAGAATCTTCTCCAACACCACAGTTCAATAGCATCAATTCTTCGGTGCACAGCTTTCTTTATAGTCCAACTCTCACATCCATATAGGACTACTGGAAAAACCATAACTTTGACTAGATGGACTTTTTTTGGCAAAGTAATGTCTCTGCTTTTCAATATGCTATCTAGGTTGGTCATAACTTTTCTTCCAAGGAGCAAGCATCTTTTAATTTCATGGCTGCAGTCACCATTTGCAGTGATTTTGGGGCCCAAGAAAATAAAGTCTGACACTGTTTCCATTGTTTCTCCTTCTATTTGCCGTAAAGTGATGGTCCAGATGCATGATCTTCATTTTCTGAATGTTGAGCTTTAAGTCAAATTTTTCACTCTCCACTTTCACTTTCATCAAGAGGCTTTTTAGTGCCTCTTCACTTTCTGCCATAAGGGTGGTGTCACCTGCATATCTGAGGTTATTGATAATTCTCCTGGCAATCTTCATTCCAGCTTTTGCTTCATCCAGTCTAGTGTTTCTCATGATGTACTCTGCATATAAGTTAAATAAGCAGGGCGACAATATACAGCCTTGACGGACTCCTTTCCTAATTTGAAACTAGGCACACAAAAGGTATTCATTAATTATTCAGTAAGTCAACGAATATATGAAAGAGAATATATGCTCCATCATATACTTGTTCTAGGGCTTCCCTGGTGACTCAGACAGTAGAGAATCTGCCTGCAATGTGGGAGATTCAGGTTCAATCACTGGGTCAGGAAGATTCCTGGAGAAAGGAATAACTCCAGTATTCTTGCCTGGAGAATCCCATTGACAGAGGAGTCTGGTGGGCTACAGCCCATGGGTTGCTGAGAGTCAGACATGACTGAGAAACTAACATATGCTTGTTCTAAGTGATGCCATGAACAAAGGTCAAGAAGTTAGTTTTTGGGTAGTTTTCTATGACAATCCAATGGGTAGAATTTATGAGGTGATGGGGTTCAGTTCTTAATACTTGACCCTGGGACTATTTAAAAAATACTGCAACCGCTTAAGGTCAGACAGTAGCACAGGCTGTCTTGATATGCACAATTCGGTTCAGTAGCTCAGTCATGTCTGACTCTTTGTAACTCCAAGGACTGCAGCATGCCAAGTCTCCCCATCCATCACCAACTTCCAGAGTTTACTCAAACTCATGTCCATTGAGTAGGCGATGCTATCCAACCATCTCATCTTCTGTCACCCCCTGCTCCTCCTGCCTTCAATCTTTCCCAGCATCAGGGTTTTTTCAAATGAGTCAGTACTTCAAATCAGGTGGCCAAAGTATTAGAGTTTCAGCTTCAGCATCAGTCCTTCCAATGAATAATCAGGACTGATTTTCTTTAGGATGGACTGGTTTGATCTCCTCGCAATCCAAGGGACTCTCAAGAATCTTCTCCAACACACCACAGTTCAAAAGCATCAGTTCTTCGGTGCTCAGCATTCTTCACAGTCCAACTCTCACATCCATACAAGACTATTGGAAAAACCAAAGCTTTGACTAGATGGACCTGTGTTGGCAGAGTAATGTCTCTGTTTTTCAATATGCTGTCTAGGTTGCTCATTACTTTTCTTCCAAGGAGCAAACATCTTTTAATTTCATGGCTGCAGTCACCATCTGCAGTGATCTTGCAGCACAGAAAAATATAGTCTCTCACTTTTTCCATTGTTTCTCCATCTATTTGCCACAAAGTAAAAAGACCCTGTCAGAGAAGGGTGCAATGGCACCCTACTCCAGTACTCTTGCCTGGAGAATCCCAGATACGGGGGAGCCTGGTGGGCTGCTGTCTATGGTGTCGCACAGAGTCAGCCACGACTGAAGCAACTTAGCAGCAGCAGCAACAGCAGCAGCAGCAGCAGCAAAAAGACTCTGATGCTGTGAAAGATTGAAGGTGGGAGGAGAAGGGGACAACAGAGGATGTGATAGTTGGATGGCATCATCGACTCAATGGACATGAGTCTGAGTAAACTCCAGAAGTTGGTGATGGACAGGGAGGCCTGGCGTGCTGCAGTCCATGGGGTCGCAAAGAGTCAGACATGACTGAGCGAATTAACTGAACTGATGGGACCAAATGCCATGATCTTAGTTTTCTGAATGATGGGACCAGATGCCATGATCTTAGTTTTCTGAATATTGAGTTTTTAGCCAACTTTTTTGCTCTCCTCTTTCACTTTCATCAAGAGGCTCTTTAGTTCTTTGCTTTCTGCCATAAGGGTGGTCATCTGCATACCTGAAGTTATTGATATTTCTCCAGGCAATCACACAGATCCAAATTATCCTCAAAGTATAAACATTCAAATTATTTTCAAATAATTGTCTATCTTGACTTTTTTACGAATAAGAAAATAAGACTAAGAAAAAAAAAGATGCTGTAGAAAAACAGTATTTGGAATGGGAATATAAAGACCTGCGATCTAGCTGTGCATCTTTATTCAAGTTGCTCTGCTAAAATTTAGAAAATTACTTATATTTCTATAATATCTTAGCTATAAAATTAATAAAATAGGTCACCTAATAATCTCTGACTTTTCCAGCCTTGTCTATTTATCAGGGCTGTTAAAAGAAAGAGTGACCAATTCTAGGCCAAAAATCTTCTTTTCCAAAAACAGAGCAGTGACAGATGAAATTCTTTAAAAAGAGAGAGGAAAAAAATGAGACATAGTTGGCTCAGATAAAGATTCAAACACTTTTTCAGATCAGAAGTTGGTCATAGGTGCAAAATGACAGTTGGGACTTTAGCTGGTCTTGCTGGATTTCAGAGTCCTAAAACAAAAGTGGTGCTCAGGAATTGGCTCGTATGGATTAAATGAAACAAGTGTCCCCAGGAAGTAGGGGTTGGAATCAGGCTCACTGCTTGCGACCAAGGACTTAATGAAGTTCTCTTAGTTTTAAAGGATGTTGAAAATGTCTTCCACCAATTTATATTGTATGAGGTCTTGGTTTGGGGGAGCTGTACCTAAAGATGCAGAGGGGACAGGCATATCTTACAGACGTGAGGCAGTCTTTCAGCTGAACCAGAGGCTGGATTTGCAAAACCATAATGTTCCTTTTTTCTCTGAAAGGCCTTTAGAAACCTTTGTCTTAGATTAGAGGTCCATCTGGCTGAGTAAAGGCAAGTGCAAAATCTGTAAGGGCAGGGAGGGATAAGCAAAGAGGGAAGCTGATGGAAAGAAACAAATAGAAGAATTCATTCAAATTTAAACTAACCTGCAGATGCAAATTCCAAAATATGAATAAAAAAATAAAACTGATGCTAACAATGACACAGTGAAAGAAGCAATTGGAAGGAGAATTCACTCTAGACAAGTTTAGATCTATAGAACAACCTCCGAAAAACTTTGGAATAAATGTGCTATGGATTTTCAAAGAAATGAATGTATACATGTCTTTTAAAATCAGTGACAATTTATGAAACAAAACTGTCAAAAGCATAATAAAAGATAAAAAAGTTTACATTTTTAAAATAAAAATATAATTGTTAAATTAAAAAATAATGTAATAGGTGGGATAAATTTAAGAATAGATATGGTCAGAAAAAAATTAGTAACCTAGAATATGATACCACAGAGAAGTAAAGATATAAAAATGTGCTAAGCAATAGAGAAACATCATGGATTAAATTGGAATGCTCCAATAATGATTTAATAAGTGTTCCAGAAGAACAGATTGGAGGAAATGGCAGAAAGATCAGAATTTGGAAAGGCAATTATTGACAACTTTCCAGAATTAAAATTATACTCCAAATACAAGCAGAGTAGAGAGAAATAAATCTATACCTAGATACACCTCAGATCATTATTACCAACAGATTATCTAAAAACTGCCAAAGAAAATAATATTTTTACTAAGGAATGATGTTTAAACTAACAGCATTTGTTTGTTAGAATTATTTGGCATCAATTCATGCCAGAAGTTAGTTGAGTTCTGTCTCCTGTCATAGAGGAAATATATCTGTAAACACAGAATTCTATTCCTAGACAAATATGTCTTTAAGAGTAAGAAAACGGTGATATTTGCAAACCTGCAAACAAATAAAGGCTGTCATTCAAATAATTATTAAGGGTAAAATAATTCAGGTAGAGTAAAAGTAAACACAGATAGAAATCTATTGAATATAAGTAGTGTATATCTTAAAATCTAAAAGTAACCACTAAAAATTGAATTTAAAAAATCCATAGTTTCCCAATCAGTATAGAAAAAATATAAAATATATAGTATATTATATATGATATATTATTTAATATATAAAAAGAAAGAATGACAACACAAAATAAAACGGTTGAAATTACTGTCAGAAATCATGTTAAATAGGCAAAACTATATTATTAAAGAGATTATTGTTAGTAAAGAAAAAATAAAACAAAATCCACTATGATTTGCTTATAAAAGAAAAAATACTTCTAAAGCAAAACCACACATAAAGACTGAGTATGTAGAATGTTAATACCAGTATTGTGCTTAGTCACTCAGTCATGTTTGACTATTTGTGGTTCCATGGGCTGTAACCCACCAGGATCCTCTGTCCATGGAATTTTCCAAGCAAGAATACTGGAGTGGGTTGCCAGTTCCTACGCCGGGGGCCTTCCTGACCCAGGAATAGAACCCATATCTCTTGCATCCCCTGCATTGGCAGGCAGACTCTTTACAACTAGCACTCACTGGGAAGCCAGGCTCAATATTGCTGCTGTTCAGTCAGCAAGTCATGCCCAACTCTTTGTGACCCCATAGACTGCAGCATGCCAGGCTTCCCTGTCCCTCACCATCTCCCAGAGTTTGTCCAAGTTCATGTCCTTTGAATCGGTGATGCCATCCAACCATCTCATCCTCTGTTGTGCCCTTCTCCTTCTGCCTTCAATCTTTCCCAGCATCAGGGTCTTTTAAAGTGAGTCAGCTGTTGGCATCAGGTGGCCAAAGTATTGGTACTTCAGCTTCAGCATCAGCCCTTCCAAAGAGAGTTCAGGGTTGATTTCCATATTTATTAACATCAATATTAATACCAATCATATAGAATTTAAATAAAAATACATTAAGAGAAGTAAAAAATTTAAATATTGATAAAAGCAAAATCATCACAAACATATGCGTATAAAACACAGCTTCAAAATATATAAAGCAATAGCTGACAGATGTACAAAATGAAATGGACTAATTTGCACTCACAGTGGATTATTTTAGCAGAAACTACTGATAGATCAAGTAAATTAGCAAAAATGCGGGAACTCAGAGAGGGGGTTGCCAACATGGTTAATTGTAGTAATCCCTCCAATGCTTTTCTACTCTTGATTCTTTTGAGATAATATTACATTATTTAACCTACTGATTCTTTATGATAGATTGTGCTATTCCAGAGGTAACATGTTCCTCTGTGTTCTATTTTTTTCTATCACAGTATTCTTAGCAATTAGATTTTCCCTCTCATCTCTAAAGTGGCCCTTCAATTTCTGAAAGTTAAACATCTTACTATAAACTTTGAGAAATGCATCCTATTTATAGATTCATTTGTGGAGAATTGACAACTTCTACAACACTGAGTCATCCTACTCGAAACATACAGTGTTCGTGTCCACTGTAACACCTTCAGCAAAGTTGTACAATTCCTTTTTTCATATTATTATTGTGCTCTCTGGAAGAAGAGCACTATATGTAAAAATTATTAGTAGTTAAAAGTGTGACATAGCAATCTACTTTACAGTGTTATGTTGGGTAATAACTTTCTAGCTCATCCAGTCTTTTCACTTAGGTACACTATGAAATTATCTTTATAACTATTGGCCTTTCATTCATTGAATCATTCAAGAAATATTTATTTGGGCTGTAATTCACATTATGAGTGAGTACCTGGACTGTAAAGGAAAATAAACTGTCATCTCTACCTTCAAGAAGCTTACAAATCTGAGTAATGAAAGAAAAAGAAATCAATAGATCCAAAAACGGAATAAAAAAATAAAAGAAAAATGAAAGGAAAGAAAAAAGAATAAAAAAGGAGACCTCAAACTACATATTATGGGCCCAAAGATAACTCCCAGATTCATTTCTCAACCTACATCAATGTAATGTATGATTTATTGAGTTGAAAATAGATTTAAATATGTAAATAAAATATTTATATTAGAAAGTGCATACTTTAAAATCTGTGGTAAACAGAACAACAAATTCTAAAGCTTATTTTTGAACTAAAGGACACTATTGTGTCTTATTTCCATATATGCTTTTTTTCAGGTATTTTGATTGCCTTTAGTTCAGTATAGTTTATTGTGGACAGCTTTCTGGCTAATTCGCTGACTTGCCCTTTAAAAATTTAAATATCTGGCAGGCATCAGACTTATTGGAATAATTATAATCCATCCCAAAATAAAACTATCTGTTGACATTTTAAATTGGCTTATTGTTATAATACTACCAAGGACTTTTAAAAATCAAATTCTGTAAAGAGCAGCTTGAGGTAGATGAACAAAAATAATTCACATTATTCAAAAAGATATTTTTTATTTAATACCTAGGGCAAACTAATTGAAAATCTAAAATTATCCTGCTTTCCTGTAGAGTATGAAAAGGGATTATAACATGAAAAAAATCTCTTAAATCTGAATACTCCATACCATTCTTACTTATATTTCCATTGTCAGCTCTTCCTATCAGGTGATATTTAGGTCTGCATTAATGGATTAAGAGTCATTGATCTCAGTTGGAAAATATGAGTCACTCTTGCTGATCACTGTGTGCTATTGCCAAAGCCGCCTGCTTTGCTAGCAAAGTATGATTCTATTGAAGTTTGTCCCAAATAATCATCTGTATAAACAATGATATGTGGTTTTAAACTTGAAGCACATTCTCTAACCAGCTGAACTAACTACTCTATTTAACTTTTTCTTAAGAGCAATGTTACATGCTGTGACTTTTTCTAATGAAAAAAAAGTTGTTTTCAAACGGAATATAGTGATAGTTTATTTGATCAGATGCTGGATCTTCATCACAGGAATTTTTGCCCAAGATTCACTATCAAATTCAAAAGTCTATCTTAATGGGATCCTTCTGATATACTTTGGATCAGAGTTTAGATCAGAATCATAATTCAGTCATTAAATTAACAAATCTTTATTGAACATGTATCATGAACAGTGCAATTTAATGTGTTATTGGGATTAAAATAGAAAAAAAATGGCTACTGTCTTCTACAGAATATCTAGAGGCATATATGCAAAAATAATAATCCTCAGTGAACTAATCACCAATCTGGTTTAATAAAAGTGAATTTTTTAAAGATTAAAATTGGGAGGATATATAGAAACAAGTGGCTTCCCAGGTGGCTCAGTGGTAAGGAATCCGCTTAAATGCAGGAGATGCAGGAGACACCAGTTCAATCCCTGGATCAGGAAGATCCTCTGGAGAAGGGAATGGCAACCCACTCCCAGTGTTCTTGCCTGGGAAATCCCATGGACAGAGGAACCTGGAGGGCTCCAGTCCATGAGGGTTGCCAAGAGTTGGACACGACTGAGCAACTGAGCACACAAACACACACAGAGACAAATAAGAAGTAATTGGTGAATTGTCTTTTAAACTGGTTTCAGAAGGAGTGGGTCAGGCACTGAGTTTATAAAGTACAGATGCTTAGACAGATTAACCTGGTTTACCTCTGTGCTTTCTACCTTCCAGCTGTGTGATTTTCATTGTGCTATTTAAACTATCAGTAAAACCAGATGAATACTGTACCGTATCAGATAGTGTGAGGATTAAATTAAACAATAAGGGGAAAATGACTGGTGTAGTGTCTGGTAAATATTCCACAAATATTAGCTAAACTAGTAGTGTAGTTGTAAATATTTCACAAGTATTAGCTAAAACTAGTATTGCTCTTGAGAGAGGGTACAGAATGGATAGGCATACAAAATATGCTTGTGGCACCTTGGGCTATACCTGAATGAGCGGTGGGAGGTGGAACCGGGCCAGAGTGTAAACAGCCATATGTGTCATGATAAGAAGCTGCTCACTGTTAAAATCTACCTTGAAACTTATTGCTCAGTAGCTCATAATGGTAGGTATTGTCCATGTCAATTGAGATAATTTTAGATTGTTTTATTACATACAGTTAAAGAACACCAACAGATTTGCCAGGGCTTGTGACATGACATTTCTCTTCTTTGGGAGCAAGAGGAGACCGAAGGCATAAAAAAGAATAAGTCTTAAAGTGACCCTGCATAGCCAGGGTATTAGTGAAAAAAGTGAAGGTGTAGTCTCTGAGTCATGTCTGACTCTTCTGACTCCACGGACTGCAGCCCACCAGGCTCCTCTGTCCACGGAATTCTCCAGGCAAGAATACTGGAGTGGGTTGCCATTCCCTTCAGGGGATCTTCCTGACCCAGGGATGGAACCCAAGTCTCTTGCATTATAGGCAGATTCTTTCATGTCTGAGCCCCCAGGGAAGCCTCCAGCAGGGTGTTATGGGAAGTCAAAGTCCTTCTGCAGGGATGTGTTTTTCTCATCTTTGTTTCCGGCGGAATAGGAGTGAAATACTAAACCAGGAGGTGTTGGTTGGTCACACCCAGCACAGAGGTTGGTCAGTGAAGCAGATGGGAGTTTTGCCTTTATGGACTTCCTACCCAGAAGTGTTTTTTGAATGGTGGATGTATCACTATAATGCAATCAAATGAGAAATGCAATGATCTCTTCCCTAAAGAGAAGGAAACAAGTTTGAACAAGTAGTTTGCACAAGTTACACATTTGTTTAATGGTGTTAAAGATGTGAACGTTGTTACGTGTCAGCCACCTCAAGTTTTCTTCCCCTTAAACTCCAGGGCTTTCCTCTAGCTAAAACTTCGTACACCTGATGTTGCAATTCAGGCCATATTGTTGGTGAATACTGCATTTTTTATTTAAAAAATTTTTATCTGTGTGTTTTCTGGACAAATAATAAAAATTATCAGCAGGTCACATCTAAATTTTAATATGTAAGTATCTGGACACAGACTTTAATGCATTATAAAACTGCAAAGACACACACTCAGCAAAACAGCATATCCCTGGCAAGTTATAAAGTATATATTTGATTTATTTTACGGTCTATCCATTAGCTTAGAGAAAAGCCTAAGAAAATAAAGGTAAATGTCACATACTGACACATTTCTAGCATCTGTTTGAAGGAATTTTTAAAAATACACCTTTTTTAAAGGCTATAAGCAAGTGTGTGTGTGTGTGTGTGTGTGTGTGTGTGTGTGTACTCAGCCATGTCTGACTCTTTGAGACCCAATGGATTGTAGCCCACCAGACTCCTCTGTCCATGGAATTTTCCAGGCAAGAATACTAGAGTGGGTTGCCATTTCCTCCTCCAGGAGATCTTGCCTAACCAGGGATCAAAACCCTGTCTTCTGCATTGGCTGGCAGATTCTGTACCACTGTGCCACCTGGGAAAACCTATAAGCCATACTTGTCATTAAATTAAAAATGCTGCACAAAACCTTTTTTAAATGAGAGCTTTTTAAATATCTTGGAGAAGGAAATGGCAACCCACTCCAGTATTCTTGCCTGGAGAATCCCATGGACGGAGGAGCTTGGTGGGCTACAGTCCACGGGTCGCAAAGAGTCAGACATGACTGAGCGACTTCACTCACTTCACTTTTAAATATCTACCACAAGACTGAAGATGAATAGATTTTACTGGGAGAGAAGGATGAAGTCTAGGAACTCATTGTAATTTAAAGATTGTTAGACTTACAAAGATGGCGTCACCATTAACTGCTTCAATTATTCACTCAATATCCAGTTACATTTTGACTGACTTTGTCTTTGGCTGTGGATGCAGAGGAATGAACAGTGCAAACACTGTCACTGGTTATATTAGTAATTGGTGCAGAGAACAGAAATCTCTGTTGCATGCAGAAAATGATTTAACAAATGACTTTGATGCTTACGAAATTGTGGGGAAAGCTGGAGGAGTGGATTCTAATCTAGATCTCCCAGAACACTATCAAACAGGGATGAGTACAGTCAGAAAGATGGGGAGTGATGAGGTCATCCTGGAATCACTGACATCTAATTCATCAGTATAGCTGTACACTGGAGGCAACCAACTGCATCTGCCACAATTGTTTCTTCTTTTAATTAACTAATTTATTTTAATTGAAGGATCATTACAATATTGTGATGGTTTTCATCATACATAACTGCTTCTGAATGATGGCTAGGATCCTGGTCCACCTCTGCTGCACCTGCTTCTAAATATACACTAAAGTGGATATTGGGC
Source organism: Capra hircus (assembly GCF_001704415.2). Taxonomy (NCBI): domain Eukaryota; kingdom Metazoa; phylum Chordata; class Mammalia; order Artiodactyla; family Bovidae; genus Capra; species Capra hircus. Next base: position 120,021,181 of record NC_030808.1, read on the forward strand.
ACTGGGACAAGCCTGTAGAAAAACCTATGTCTTCAGTCTCTGGCTTAATAGCAGAAAACAGCCCTAAACAGCAAAAGGATGGATTCCACCTCAGGTCCAAATTTCACAGGAGTATATTTCACAGGCGGAGCATGATTCCCATGCAGAAGGCTAGATGTAAAGAAGTCAGTTCACTTTCTACCCCTAGAGCAGGGAGGCAGCTAGAGGTGCAGGTACAGATGTTCCATGATACCTGCCACAGCCAGAGGACTCCCTTCCAGGTTTTATCTTACCCAAGAAGCCAAGTGCATATGTGCATGCTTGCATGCTAAATTGCTTCAGTCATGTCTGACTCTTAGCAACCCTATGGACTGTAGCCGATCAGGCTCCTTTGTCCGTGGGATTCTTCAGACAAGAATCCTGGGATGGACTGCTACGCTCTCCTCCAGAGGATCTTCCCGACTCAGGGGTCAAATCCATTTATCCTGGGGCTTCTGCTTTGGCAGGCAGGTTCTTTACCACTAGCACCACCTGGGAAGCCCACAATATGTAATTACAAATAGGTCTTCCCAAGTGGCTCAGTGATCAAGAATCCGCTTGCTAATGCAGAAGACACAGGAGACACGGGTTCCATCCCTGGGACAGGAAGATCCCCTGGAGAAGGAAATGGAAACCCACTCCAGTATTCTTATCTGGAGAATCCCATGGATGGAGGAGCATGGCAGGCTACACTCCATAGGGTCACAAAAAATCAGATATGACTGAAGTGACTTAGCACACACAGGCATGACTGAAGTCATGTCTTGAAAACTGCTTATGAGATTGGGTTTGAAGTCTTGTGTAAAATACTGTTGCATGCACGGAAATTTGTTATTATTAATTACATATTGCTTTTATTGAGTCAATATTGGCCTACATATTGCAAAACTTTATTCGTGTGGATGGATTGTGACTTTTCCATGACTGGTAGAAAAAGTGCATGAAATATGATTTGGGGATGTGAATTAATTTTGTCTATATCAGGATCCTGATTTTGTGCAGTTTCAAGAAATGGAAGGATCAGAGTAATATAAATCCAGGTTTTGGGCTTATTTGAGAGATGAATTAATTACATAGATACATATTGTCGCTTTTCACTGTTCCACCAATAAAATAGCTCTCTATTATCTAACATGTGCAAGCTTAAGTTTTGCTTTCTCTATGGCATAAAGCTCCAGATAGAGCAAGAGTTTAATGTAAAATAAAATTCTAAGCAGAAACTGAGTTCTATCTTTACAACGTAACTGTTCCAAATTTTAGTTAGCTAATATCTTTTTTTTTTTTCATAACTTGGCTCTTTTTTCAATCTTGCTAACTCCAGCCTCACAGGTGCTTTTTAATGTCTATAGTCCATTTTACAATGTTCTTTACATAAAAGGGGTGAAAAGCTTTCTCTCTTTCTCGGCTCATCCTATCTACTCTGAGCATTGTAAGACCTTCCTCCCCAGAGGACAGACTTCTAAATTCCTCCCAATGTAGGTCAGGCCAGATCCATTATTCTCTGTCTGCCTACTGGCATTTCTTTTTCTCTGCAAAAAAAGGGTTACACATTCCCTGACTGTTATGTTTGTTGTTCACTGTTAAACTAAATTTGTTGAAACAACATTGAGCAAGTAATGGCCTCCTCTCCCCGCAGAATGGAATCTAAGACAGTGTCTGCAGCGGTCTTTCTAGATATTCTGCCCAGATACCCCAATCACTTTCTCTGTACGCACTCATGGCTTCTTACTGTGAATGCCTGTAACTCTCCCCAGGGGGTCTCTGGTGTCATGAGCATGCACAGCTCTGAATAGAGCAGGCAGAGCCTCTAAGGGTTTAACAGTCCCTAGGTGCAGCAGTGTGTTAGTCACTCAGTCATGTCTGGATCTTTGCAATCCCATGGACTGTAGCCCACCAGGCTCCTCTGTGCACGGAATTCTCCAAGCAAGAATACTGGACGGGGTAGCCAGTAAAGAATCTGCCTGAATGTGAGAGACCCAGGTTTGATTCTAGAGTCAAAAAGATTCCCTGGAAAAGGAAATTGCCACCCACTCTAGTGTTCTTGCCTGGAGAATTCCATGGACAGAGGAGCCTGGTAGGCTACAATTCATGGTATTGCACAGACTCGGACACGACTGAGCAACTAACACTTTTCACTCTCATAAGTGCAGCAGTCAGCAGTGAGGACTGCTTGCATGCACGCTCTGTTATTTCAGTTGTTTGACTCTGTGTGACCCTATGGATTATAGCCTACCAGGTTCCTCTGTCTATGGAATTCTCCAGGCAAGAATACGGGAGTGGGTTGCCATGCCCTCTTCCAGGGAATCTTCTCTACTCAAGGACTGAACTCACCTCTCTTGTATCTTCCGCGTGGCAGGCGGACTCTTTGCCACTGAGCCTCCAGGGAAGTCTCCGCGATGAGGTTTAGGAGATGGTAAATAAATGGCCCAGTTTTTCACCATTCTGGTGGGACAACTCTGGAACAGGTTCAATTCTTTTTCCCGGAGTTGGCACAGAGACTGCCAGTAGCTGTGCATTCATTAATAAAGCACCCTGTGTCATCACCGTCTTTCACCTTCGTGTGCATGCGTGCGCGCTCAGTGGTGTCTGACTGTGTGATCCCATGGACTATAGCCTGACAGACTCCTCTGTCCATGGAATTTTCTAGGCAAGGATACTGGAGCGTGTTGCCATTTTCCTACTCCAGGGGATCTTCCTGACCCAGAGATCAAACCTGCGTCTCCTGTGTCCCCTGCCTTGGTAGGCAGATTCTTTATCACTGTGCCACCTGGGAAGCCTGTTTTACCTTCATATACCCCTACAAAGATGTTCTCTGGAATCACATTCCAAATAAACTAACTGCACTCAAATCCTTGTCATAAGGTGAGCATCTGGAGGAAACCAATACAAAACAGTGACTAAATTGTTTAGAAAAGGAAAAGTAGGATAAAAAAAGACAGAAAGAAGGAAGGAAAAAGTGAAACTTAAAAAAATTTAGTCAATTAATCACTTAAGAAAAGCATTCAGCGCGACGGAATGAATAACCTAATTCTTACCATACACATATTCTGGACAAAAGTTTGAAAATAGAAGCTGCTTTCCAAAATAGCACATATGAAGAGAATTGCTGTAATCTTTTGGCCTTTCTGTCTCTTAGGGATGGAACATAATGAAGAAAGTGCACTGGCTTGGGAATCGAGCCCAACTCTGCCTCCTTCATCAGCTGTGTGAACTACAGCCTTTCCACTCCCTAAATGGGGACAGTGTGAAAAAAGATAAGTGTTGAGAGCCATAATCATCGCTTGCTTTCCCTTGAGCTTAATTTGTTATATTTGAGTTCTGGTCTGGTTTCCTTTTTAGAAGTTGATGGTTCCAAAACAAAAAGTAGATAAACAGCTAGACCATCAGGCCTTCGGAGATGACAGCTGACTTAGGATATTTTCAGAAAGACTAGAATTGCATCATTGTTTCTTAGAATTTTCTCCATACTTTTCTTATAGTTTCTGGGTATGGGATATTCATTATTGTCAAAAGTAATAATCTTTCAAATGCAGCCCTCAACTTAATCTGAAAGAGTAGATAGATGATAAAATTTATTGTTTTTCCAGGACCATTTGCTAAGAGGAAAAGCAAACTATTAGTATCTAGTTATAATAAAAAAAAAATCTTACTTCTATTCCTGTGTAAATAAGGAACTAAATAGATGGAGAAACAGTGGAAACAGTGGCTGACTTTATTTTTCTGGGCTCCAAAATCACTGCAGATGGTTATTACAGCCATGAAATTAAAAGATGCTTATTCCTTGGAAGGAAAGTTATACCAACCTAGACAGCATATTAAAAAGCAGAGACATTACTTTGCCAATAAAGGTCCATCTAGTCAAGGCTATGGTTTTTCCAGTGGTCATGTATGGATGTGAGAGTTGGACTGTGAAGAAAGCTAAGCACAGAAGAATTGATGCTTTTGAACTGTGGTGTTGGAGAAGACTGTTGAGAGTCCCTTGGACTGCAAGGAGATCCAACCAGTCCTTCCTAAAGGAGATCAGTCCTGGGTGTTTATTGGAAGGATTGATGTTGAAGCTGAAACTCCAATACTTTGGCCACCTGATGTGAAGAGCTGAGTCATTTGAAAAGACCTTGATGCTGGGAAAGATTGAGAGCAGAGAAAGGGACGACAGAAGATGAGATGGTTGGGTGGCATCACGGACATGGACATGGGTTTGGGTGGACTCTGGGAGTGGGTGATGGACAGGGAAATCTGGCGTGCTTCGGTTCATGGGGTCACAAAGAGTCGGACACGACTGAGCCACTGAACTGAACTGAAACATACTAAAATCACATGTGCTTAAGAATTATTATAAAATCAACAAATATTGATTGATTGCATCTTAGGAATGAGAGATGTGTACTCAGTCTATGGGGTTTTAAAATCTTTCTAGTATTGTACTGGTTACATTGGTTTGTGATATTGAAGGAAACCTGGTTCCACTTGCCCATACGCACAATAAAGCCAATCTACTGGCACCAGGTTGTGGTGAAAGTGCAGTGTCTGTTGTAGGGCGCCAAGCAAGGAATCCAAGGCAATTAGTGCTCAAAACACCTGAACCCCTAGATATGTTTCAACAAAGCATTTTTAAAGGCCAAGTGAGGGAGGGGAGCGTGTGTATGATCAGTTCATGCACTATTCTCTAGCTGATGGTGAGGTGCCAGAATGGTATCACATTATCCATCCTTAGGCTCCAGTTGGTGTGGAGGCTATGTGCTCATGGTCATCAGGTAGTTAACTTCTTCCTTTGATGGGAGTTTCAGCATCTGCAAAACTACTCAGGAAATGTGCATCAGATACTCCTGTGTGTGTGCTCAATGGTGCAGTCATGTCCAACTCGTTGCCACCCCATGGACTGTAGCCCACCAGGCTCCTCTGTCCATGAGATTTTCCAGGCAAGAGTACTGGAGTGGGTTGCCATCAGATACTCTTATCTGGGTACTTCAAAGAGGATCTAAAGCAGAGGATATGAGCGTGGTTTTTGTTATGGGAAGGCCCTTAGGGTCCTTCCCCGTTACAATTGTCCTGAGAGAGGCATGGGAGACAGAAGGGTCTTATTCCTCCTGTTTTACAAATAAGGTCAGTCACACTCAGCGAGGGTAAATGAATTTGCCAGAATCTCAAAGTTAAACAGCAGTACAGGCAGGAACTTGAATCTCAACCTAACAGTTTCCCTTTTCACGTGCCAGTTTGTAAGTTTCCATCTCAGTGTACTGAAGTATGCTTAAGAAAGGAGAACATATAATCCCTTTCATAACCTAGCACTTTTCTTTATGGACTGTTCTTATTGAAATGAAGTAAGAAATCAAAATATAGTGAGCTGGGCGTCTGTGTCTCCTGACAACAGCCAGTTTTCTTTTATGGATATTAAACATGCTCAATTTAGAATGAAATGTCAGGAGGTAGGAGTCCCTGGGGGCTCAGGGATGGGCCCTCACAGGCAGCTCTGGCTCCCCTGTCCTTGGTTTTACACTCATGACATCTAGAGCCTGATTAGCCTTTACCCAGTGTAAGATTCCTTATCTCATTGGTTTTGTCTGGGAAAACTCTGCCATGTGAAAATTAACAAAAATTTTCAAATTACCGTGAATGACTCCAGTGTTTTTAGAAGTTTCCTATGTGGTCTCCTATCACATCTCCAAAAATTGAATCCAAATACTGACTTTTTTTCCCCTGACATTCTATATTGAATAATCTGAGTTTCAGCACATTCACTGTTGAATCCTTTGGAGGTTCATTCTCAAAGCTTCACCCAAAGGGGAAGGGAACAAGTTAAGGCAGAGTGAACTGAACAGGTATCATTGTAAAGGGGAAGAAGAAGTGGATCCTTGCCATGGGCACCCTATTCAGGCTACAACCTGCTCAAAGCGAGGACACATATGAGCCTTTTTTATTCAGAGATCTGTCTGGCGCACATCAGGCGGCGTTACTTGAGCACAGCGGGATAAAAATTCACACCCAGGGCAAATCTGTAAACACCAGCTTAATCTGCATGGGAAGAGTCACTGTCATCTCTTCTGACAGAAGAAGCCTCCAGGACGCATTCTGGCAGTGACAGTCACCTCACTGTCTTAAAATCCTATCAAATTTATTACAGAACTGTACAAAACGTTAAAAAGCTGCATTGGGGAAACATAATAAGTTTACATTGTGATTAAAAGAAAACTGTTTATTATGCTATGTTTATTATGTTTATTATGCATTGTTTTCAACACTGTTACAGACACCATCTTTTTCATATACTATTACATCTTCAAGCAATCTGACTAACATTATCTTAGCACATTCATCCAATAGAATAGGTTAAAGATGATCATTCCCAAATTTAACTTAGTTTCTTAATTAACATGTGTCAGTGCAAAGAAAAACAAAACAAAAGACACAAAATGATTCCGGGTAATTTTTAGGGAAAGACAGGAGCAGACGTATAAGCTACCTGGAAAAGAATTCTCAGTTGTTATAAAAATTGAACTGGTTTAAGTAATGAAATATAGTTAATCTACAAAATACAATTTTCTCCAAGTCTCAGAAAGATTTCATGTGAATCTTCATAATACTAAATTTAATGAAAGACAAATAACCACCCAATCCTCCTCCTCCACATAGAGAAATCTAGAGAATCCTGATTTTTGAAATCTTATTTCTTTGTAAACTGAGAATTCTAACTATCAGAGGTAGTGGTTGTGGAACAGTCAAGAACACCTTCTGGGAATTTGATGAATGCTCTCAATCTTCTTTAAGAAAAAAAAAAAATCATATACAGACAATTTGGTGTACAGCTTCAGGGAATTTACCGGTGCCCTAAAATTCTATTGTCTTGTGTTAAGAACCCCTAATGTATGCATTCAAGTGAATGACCTGTTCTGAATATGGCCCGAGTACTAAGGGAGGATGGGCAATTCCCAAAGTTACTAGGAGTTGTCCTTAAAGTTGGAAAAGGTGGACTTTAAATTTCTTCTTAATGCTCTGCCTGAGTTCACCTGAGAACTGCTTGACTTTCTGCTTCACTTTCATTTAATTCAACATCCTGGCTAATTCTTGAGCAAACATATGTTTGACTATACATATATGGAGAGAAACATATTGAAACTATTAAGTGTAGAAAAAATGGTCAACATTAGTTACTTCCATATATGTTCATTTGAATAAGGTGAAGCATCAAGAAAACTAGTTACCAGGAGCCTTATTTATCCAAGATGAATACCTAGAGATATTCCTTAGTATTAGTGTCAGCGTTTGCAAGAAAAAATTATCCCATTAAAATAGCCCTCATGAATAATTCAGAGAGTTCAATTTAATGGAGAAAGGAGGAGACAGAAACAGGTTATCAAATTTGTTGGAAACCCATGTTGCTGCACAGCACTTTTTTTTATGAGCAGTCATAATGTAGGTTATTCTTTGTTCGGTATCTACATGAAGAAGTACATCTCAACATTTAATTTGTTTATCTTCAGTGTTCTGCTTCATAGCATTCATAAAGGCATTTTTCAAATAATATTTTCTGAAAAAAAAGTGTTCTCACTATGGATTCCAGATTATGATGATGACTGTACTTTTTTGCCATTGTTCCTAAGCAATGTTTGTCAATGTTGAAATAGTAACAGATGAAGGAAATATACATGGGATGGCAACATTTCTGCATGGTAAAGAAAGATCATTAAGTGATTGGGGTGGATACAACCCAGTATTGGCCAGGGTGGAGTCAAAAAACAGAAGCCACTCTAGGAAGCCCTTGAATGAAGGGTTGAGTGCAGAGAATGTAGCTAAATCCTTACACAGCATTTGGAGAGCTGGGGGCAGTGTGTGTGTGTGTGGCAGGGGCAGGTGGATGGAGCAAGAGGGAAGAAGACATTAATTCAAGAAGGACAGCAATAGGATTGAGTGGTTCACGAAGCATGAGAGCTTCTCTTCTTTATGAACGTGTCAGGGTCTACTGTTCCTCATGTAGGGAAGCTTGATATATGTAGGGTGTTTCAAAGTTTTTTGAGTTTTAACTATTAATCAACAACTATCTTTCTTATTGTGTAGGTAGCCTAATATTTTTCACTATGAAGAAAAAATTGTATTCCCTGCTTTTCTGTATTTTGGGTGCCTGCTGTGTATCATATTAATCATCTTGCATGTATTTTACAAAGACAAAGTTGCGAATGTTAACATGGACCAAATAAACACTAAGTTGTATAAAGCTGATAATTTTAATCACCAGCTCTTTTTCCTTATCATCATTGTCATCATCACTTAAGAGACACTGACTTCAGGATGGAAAGAAAATACATAAACCTTTGTGGACCCTTCAGTCAACCCTTATAGGGAATTTTTCAGGGGGTTATTATAAGGACAGTGAAAGTGGCATTTTTAAGGAGGGCAGAAATGAGAAGGGTTGTGAATTGGATTCCCTCAGAAGCAGAACCTGAGAAGGAGATTTTCCTTAGGATGCTTTGGGAATCAGCACCTAGAGAAGAGAAAGGAAGGAAGAAGCAAGAGTGGGCAGAAGGAGAAGGCAGGCTGACAGGGAACTGGTTAGTCTCACTAGGAGCCTCAGGGAACCACTTGAGGTATCCTGAAGAGGAACAACCCATCACAGCCATCCCAAGTTGGGCCTGAGAGAACAAGCCCTTCACAACCCCATGTTCAGTATTGAGTGCGGGTTGACCTAGGAAGAGGCATGGCTTTGGATAAGTTTTCTCCTTTCATCTATGGCCAACCCCCAAAAAGGCTAAGTAAGATCTAGGGGCTACCTGCCAGTAGCACTCACAGCATCTGGAAGAATAAGTCTTGGATTCCCAAAGGTAATAAGAGGAGAGATGGGGTGGTCAAGTATTGATACATTTCAGATAGAAAGAACAGTACATGAGGACAGATTCAAAAACAGGAAGGAATAACACCATGAAAAGAAAAACCTGAATGAAACAGGCCTTTGTAGGTACAGTTAGGGCAAGCGTAGTTGGGCCAAGTTATGAAAAGCATTCAAAGTCCGGCCAAATAAGATAGTAATACATAGGAGATTCTTCTATTTGGCTTTGAAAGGAAAAGCCATGCATAAAGAGTAAGACTGCCAACGTGTAATAGATATATCAGAAGGAGAAAGTCTTCAGTCAAGCATGTTGTAGAAAAAACTGGTGGTTGCTTAATATCTAGTTCCTTCTCATATTTTTAGTAACTTGTTTTCTTAATAAAGAGATTTTCCATGAAGAGAAAAGTAATCAATATGATCAATGCGATATAAAGATAAATCAGGTAGGGCTTTAGGGAAAACAGTTTTAAGTGTGACTTCTTGCTCCCTCTACCTTCTTCCTGCTTGGAGTTCACACATGATGGTTAGAGCTCCAGAACCCTTCCTAGATCATAAGGAAGAGACCAGAAAGAACTGCAGAGACTTGGCTTCCCTGGTGATTCAGTGGTAAAGAATCTGCCTGCCAATGCAGGAGACATGAGTTGGATTCCTGGGTGGGGTAGATGCCTTGGAGAAGGAAATGGCAACCCACTCCAGTATTCTTGCCTGGGAAATCCAATGGACAGAGGATCCTGGCAGGCTACAGTTCATGGGGTCCCAAGAGAACTGGACATGAAATGGCAATCCACTTCAGTACTATTGCCTGGAAAATCCCATGGACAGAGGAGCCTGGTAGGCTATAGTCCATGGGGTAGCAAAGAGCTGGACAGACTGAGCGATTTCACTTTCACTTTCACTTAGCAACTAAACAACAACTGGGCACTGGAGCCACTGAACCAATGCCAGCTGCTTTCTCCTTTGAGACTTTTAATTACATGAAAAAATAATTATAAGCCTCTATGTGTTTAAGTCACTATGGTTGTATCTCGGATACCTGCAGCCAAATTTATTTCCAACTGAAATAATCAATGGTTTGACAATAGACAAGACTTTTGATGAATCTCTGCTATTAAAAGAGAGTAAAGAAAACAGTTTTGCCCTCAAAGAGGCTACTATTGAATTAGGAAGATAAGACTTCTGCCTTGAATTAATAATAACTGGTGTAATATATAATTAAGTACCTATTTAATTTCATACTGCAGAAGATATATCATACAGTTGAAAGCAGGGGGAAATTAATGAAGACTTGGTCAACAGAGAAGGTGTCACTATGAAGGGTAGACACAAACTAAGCCATGAGTAATGAGTATATTTGCAGAGGAAGAGAGCAGGGAATTTAGGGAGAGCAAAATGATCAAACTGGGAGTGAAGATGACATGCTTTTTGGAGTAGAGTCTGATTGATAGAAAAGGGTCAGAAATATATCTGGGTAGCTAATGTATTCACAGAGAATGGGGGTGGGGGCGGGCCCAGCAAGTTGCAAAGGGAAGGGTGGAATTAGTGTGAGAAAAAGTAAAGAGCCACAGAAAGTGAAGGCAGAGCAGCCACTCTGATGACCTTGGGTGTAGCATGGACTAAATTTGAGAGAAGCATGGACAGAATACAACATTCAAAAAACTAAGATCATGGTATCCAGTCTCATCACTTCATGGCAAATAGATGGGGAAACAATGAAAACAGTGACAGACTTTATTTTGGGGGGCTCCAAAATCACTGCAGATGGTGACTGCAGCCATGAAATTAAGATGCATGCCCCTTGGAAGAAAAGCTATGACCAACCTAGACAGCATGTTAATACTTTGCTGACAAAGGTCTGTCTAGTCAAATCTAAGGTTTTTCCAGTAGTCGTGTATGGATGTAAGAGTTGGACTATAAAGAAAACCGAGGACTGTAGAATTGATGCTTTTGAACTGTGGTGTTTGAGAAGACTCTAGAGAGTCCCTTGGACTGTAAGGAGATCCAACCAGTCCATCCTAAAGAAAATCAGTCCTGAATATTCATTGGAAGGCCTGAGGCTGAAGCTGAAACTCCAATACTTTGGCCTCCTGATGCGAAGAACTGACTCATTGTAAAAGCCCCTGATGCTGGGAAAGATTGAACTCAGGAGGAGAAGGGGGCAACAGAGGATAACATGGTTGGATAGCATCACCAACTTGATGGACATGAATTTGAGCAAGCTCCAGGAGTTGGTGATGACAGGGAAGCCTGGCGTGCTACAGTCCCTGGGGTCACAAAGAGTGGGGCACAACTGAGTGACTGAACTGAACTGAACTGGACAGAAAGAGATCAGCCAAGAGACCACAGTAGTAACCCTGAGGGCAGGTGGTAAGAGGCTGAATCACATTGTGCAGTGAGAAAGGATGAGGAAGCACGGATTCATGAGGTGGTTTCATATTTCAGCTTATGGTCAATTTTTACCTATATGCATTTAAAAAAACAAACAAACAAGAACCAATCATGGCCAACATCCCAGCACGAACTTGACTGCTGTTCTAGATAAAAGACTGTCACAACCCTCCTATGAGCCTTAAGGATAGAATAAGCCTTCACAGAGACCCCTCCCAAGAAGATGGTGTTTCTAACAGCTTAAATTTTCTTTAGACTTTTAAAAGATTTTAGAGCTTTATTGACATAAAAGTATAATTTTCTTGTTAGGTACATTGCTAGTTTTTGTTCTTATTTTTAAATCACACTGTGGTAAAAAGGGGGTATGGATTGGACCATTTGGGTTTTTGAGTACATTTTCCAAGTCCCAAGTCTATGTATGACCTTCCATGTCCCAAATGCTTATACTCTGCATGTTTATTTCCCAGGTGCAAATGAGAATGGGCTTCATAGGTGGCTCAATGCATAAAGAATCTTCCTGTAATGCACGAGATGCAGGAGACATGGGTTCAGTTCCTGGACCGAGAAGATCCCCTGGAGGAGGGCACAGCAACACTCCAGTATTCTTGCCTAGATAATCTAATGGACAGTGGAGCCTGGTGGACTTCAGTCCATAGGGTCTCAAAGAGTCAGACACAACTGAAGCGATTAAACATGCATGCATACATGCAAATGAGAATACCACTTTCTTCATTGGAGTGTTAATGGATAAAGAATTTAGAATGCCCTGGAATACAAGTGTTCAGTAAATGTTAGGATTATTATTACTTTGAAGTTAGCTAATTTTTACCTAGTGTAGTGGAGAAATGATGTTAGTTAATAAATAATGGTAATATGACATGCTGTCCTATCTGAAAGAAGTAACTGCTTCTAATCAGAAAAAGAGAAAGAAAGAAACCTTTCCTCCAAGTCTTTAATATAATTGCCTTCTCCATAAATTCAATTTTTGCACATTTCTAGGCCTCTGGTCACCACCTAAAAGCCGTCAGGATAATTCATTATCACCACTGGCCAGAGGTTCAGGTTTTTCATCGTTGAAACATAGAAACATTGAGAGGTAGGCCTCTCCTAACACTCTCTCAGTCTGTTTTCAGTCATTTATCCTTTGTCAATCTTGACTTCCCCTTCTGTAATGTGTGAGTTGAAATATATGCTGAATCAATCCCTCTTATTTTCAAGCAGTTCAGAGAAACAGATATATTTAAGAGGACTTTTTAATGGACTTTATTTTCATCACCAGCATTATATTGTCCATTGTCTACTCTTCACACAGCAGAAATAACTTATAGAAAAGTCAGTTCCATTTTAGGAGTTTGTCTAATAAAGCCAACCTTGGTGAAAATGGGAAGTAAGCTATGTAGATGCTGAAAAACCTTTCCTCTCCAAATTCCTGCCCACACACTGTTGTTTGCTCTCCAAGGCCACTTCTTGGTAGCCTGGCTTCATCATTCCATGTGTGTTGCTTCTCTGGCATCAGTGGTCTTCTAACAATCAGACCCAAAGGAAAACTTCCCAATTCATTCTCAGGGAAATTAAATCCTTCCCTCAACTCACTGGACATAGGTTTCTAGAGATTCTGAAATACCTTGTGCTGCTGCTAAGTCGCTTCAGTCGTGTCCGACTCTGTGCCACCCCATAAACAGAAGCCCACCAGGCTCCCCCATCCCTGGGATTCTCCAGGCAAGAACACTGGAGTGGGTTGCCATTTCCTTCTCCAATGCATGAAAGTGAAAAGTGAAAGTGAAAGGGAAGTCGCTCAGTCGTGTCCAACTCTCAGTGACCCCATGGACTGCAGCCTTCCAGGCTCCTCCATCCATGGGATTTTCCAGGCAAGAGTACTGGAGTGCGGTGCCATTGCCTTCTCCAACCTTGTGCTAATAATATTCTATTCTGAGCTGGATCAAAGACTACAGAACAGAACAAAGACTCTGGCCTCACTAGGTCTCTGAACATGCCTGGCGTCTTCTCACTGGTTTTCTCATCAGAAAGCCAGTTAATTTCATGGGGTGCTAATCCCTGTCATGTTTAGCCCTCTATCTTTCCAGAAAACTTTCTCAACACATGCTACTATATGCTCCTGGACCTGATAGTCTCCTTCTCTGAGCCCTGTAAAATCCCAAATCCACTCTAAACAGCCTCTCTAGTTCCCAAGAAGCTCCCTTCACTGCCAACCTTAAGTCACATTTGCCATTGGACTCTACTGCGCCAGCTTCCTTTGTGAGTGGACAACAGAGGATGTCTTAGCTCCATCTATGGATACACTTCCTTTTTACTAAAGAACTTTTTTTTTTTAACTGGAGTATAGTTGCTTTACAAGGTTGTGTTAACTTCTGCAGTACAGTAAAGTGAATCAGGTATACATGTATCCTCTCTGTTGTAGATTTCACTCCCATTTAGGTCACCACAGAGCATTGAATAGGGTTCCTGCATTTTAAGTAGGTTCCCAGTAGTTCTCTATTTTGTATAGTCATATATATATAGACACACATCAACCCCAACCTCCCAATTTATGGATATACTTCTATTGGTCTCATTTATATGGAAAATGAAACACATTACAGGGTTCTTGCACTGTTATTTTTGCTTGTAGCAATATGGTGGTGGCTTTTTTTTTTTTTTTACTTTTCTGATACATAAGCCAATATTTAATCATTTCACTAGGCAAGATGAAAAAAAAATGATGATAAGAATATGAGAAAGAGAAAAATATCATCATTTTAAGTTTCCAGGCCAAATGTCTACCAAAAAAATTAGTATACTATAAAGTACTATATGCATAGATAAAGTATTTTCTCATATGTTATCTCATTTAGAAAGTTAAAGTCTGAGGAGGGATGGCAGTTCTTAATTATTGCTACTTTTTTAAAGAGGAAATTGTGACTCCAAGTGGCAAGCGATGTGCCTGGGCTTCCTCAGTGAGAAACAGCTCCCTGTTAGTGGCTGCCTGATGCTTATTCAGTGCTTCTCTCCACAGCTACAGGATTTCCCAGTTAATAACTTTAATTGTGATCATTTCTATGTCATATGAATATGGGACTTTTAAAAATGCATGTAATTCTATCGTATTATTAATTCATTATTTGTATTCTAAGAATATGGCCTGATACCGACTCTCCAATCTTACACAAATAAATAAAATGACCCTTTAAGAATGGCTTTCTGGGCAGCAGAGCTTTCTGTGCTGTCAAGCTCAGAGGCTCGTTTCCCATTTAATGGAGAGGGCTTGCATGGGTGAAATGGTTTTATCTGAACCTAAACCCTTGCCATCAATAAGCGACTGGCCTGAAGGTACAAAGTGACAGAGTAATACTTTCACAATTAATTTCCTTAACTGCCGTTGCTGGTCTTTGGAGACTAGTCTCCTCTATGGGATATTGCTTCAGAAGCTAAAGTGAACATTTTTCAGGATACAATCATCGCTAGGTTTCTTTAATCCCATGGGCTGAAGTAAATCCGTGTCAGCTTTGCAGTTTCGTGGCTGATTCTACACAGCCTCAGAGAAGCCTTCACTGCATCTAAAGAAAAAAAATTTTCTCATCAGGAGAAGGGAAGACTGAAGGAACTCACCTCTTTTGAGGGCTTGAATATAATAGTCCATCTTAATCTTCATGGTAGTCTTTTAAGCTGACTATTATTATCATCATATTTTAGATTAAAGGATGAATTGGGAGAGTAGCATTGACATACATACACTACCATGTATAATAAAGCTAGTGGGAAGTTGCTGTATAACATAGGGAACTCAGCTCAGTGCTCTGTGATGACATAGAGGGATGGGATGGGTGGAGTGGGAGGGAGGCTCAAGAGAGAGAAGATAATGTATACGTATGCCTAATTCACTCTGTTGTACAACAGAAACCTACAAAATATTTTACAGTAATTATAATGGCACCCCACTCCAGTACTCTTGCCTGGAAAATCCCATGGATGGAGCCTGGTGGGCTGCAGTCCATGGGGTCGCTAAGAATCAGACACAACTGAGTGGCTCTCGCTTTTCACTTTCATGCATTGGAGAAGGAAATGGCAACCAGGGACAGGGGAGCCTGGTGGGCTGCCGTCTATGGGGTCGCACAGAGTCGGACATGACTGAAGCGACTTAGCAGCAATAGCAGCATACTCCAATTAAAAAAAAAAAAAGTTGAAGCTCAAGAATGAAGTTACTTGCTGAACAGGGCTACAGATATAAAAAGTGACAGAAATCTGTTAAATTCTGAAAGCCAGTTTTCCCCCACTTTGCTACATAGTTTTATTAAATTTCTATGTTAGGAGATCTTCTCCAGAGTCATCATATACTCAATGATCCTAAGTACTACACAACAAATCCAAGTTCTTAATTTTAAATAGTTTTACAATTGAAAACGTCATCGCAGACCAGTCATCACTTTTCAGGGCTTCCCTGATGGATCACATGGAGAAGAATCTGCCTGCAATGCGGGAGACGGGTTCAATCCCTGGGTCAGGAAGATCCTCCGGAGAAGAGAATGGCTACCTACTCAAGTATTCTTGCCTGGAGAATCCCATGGACAGAGGAACCTGGTGGGCTATAGTCCATGGGGTCAAAGAGTCAGACACGACTGAGTGACTAACACTTTCATTGCTTTCCATGTGCATTAAAAGGCTGATCAATGAGCAGTATGCACTTTTCTTTCTTTTTTGCTTCTCTTTTTTAGAAGGTACTCTATTAATATAAACGAGACTCATTTAGAAAAGAAAGTGTACCTTGAATTTATACTTGGTACCAATTTATGTTGTAACATTTCTGACAGTGTCACTTAATTTGCCTAGTTGCCTATGGCCTAAATGTAGGTAATTTACAAACCTTTAACAATTTTCAGCTTTGCTAAATGGTACAGAGAACTGCAATTACATTTAAAATGCACTGGCGCTCTATATGTCAGTAAAAAGCACCTACAAAGACATAATTACAATGTAATTGCCCACAAGTTCATGAAGTAAACATACATTATTAGAAGCACTCGTCTGTTCAATTTAAGTAACATTACAGCTAACATATTGCATAAATAGGGAGCCATTTTGTGACTAGTTACTGTAATAACAGGAGTTTAAATTAAAATGTAGTGTGTAAGTATATGTATTCTTAAGATCACTTTAGATATGTTATTCAATCTCCAGTGGCTTGATTTTAGTCTTTAAAAATTACATTTTAAATATTATATTTATTTTAAGGAAATATTTACAATCAAAGTATAGTGTCAGATCTGATTGAAAAGCGGTGTTATGAAAAAAGCTTTGCAAAAAGTTTTAACTATGGAAGAGAAACAGATTCATATTTGCCATACATTAAAAAATAAAATACGTATCTAGTAGGATGGTCAGTTGAGATCTCATGCTGTATAAAATGTATCTGTAGCTTGAAATCACTAAAATGTTTTCACTGTATTACTATACACATAGGTTTCCCTGGTAGCTCAGCAGGTAAAGAATCTGCCTGCAATGCAGGAGGCCCCACCCAGTTCGATTCCTGGGTGGCGAAGATCCCCTGGAGAAGGGATAGGCTACCCACTCGTATTCATGGGCTTCCCTGTTGGCTCCGATGCTAAAGAATTCATCTGCAATGTGGGAGACCTGGGTCAGGAAGGTCCCCTGGAGGAGGGCATGGAACCCACTCCAGCATTCTTGCCTGGAAAATTCCCAAGGACAGAGGAGCTTGGTGGGCTACAGCCCATGGGGTCACAAAGAGTTGGACATGACTGAGTGACTAAGCACAGCACAGCTATACACATACCATTCCAGCCTTCATGTTTTCATCTATCACACCAAATATGCATTACTTATGTCAAAGGATTTGTGTTATACAGTTTGGAGGAAAGGGATAACAGGAAGAGAGGTCCTAGAAATCAATTTGGGCCCAAAATCTTTCTTGGCGCCCCTAAACGACTGGCTATTCTTTGTTTGAAACACTGTAAAAGAACTAAGTGGAATATAAATATAAATATACATATATATATATATGCCATATCTTCTTTATACATTCATCTGTTGATTGACATTTAGGTTGCTTCCAGCTCTTGGCTATAGTATTATAAATAATGCTGCAATGAACACTGGGTACATGTACCTTTTTAAATTAGTTTCTCCAGGTATATCCAGGTGTGGGATTGCAGGATCATATGATAACCCTACTTTTAGTATTTTAAGGAACTAAATATATATACATTTATATGCATACATTGCATAATGTATAAAGACAATGGAGTATTCAGTTCTGTTCAGTTCAGTCGCTCAGTTGTGTCCGACTCTTTGCGACCCCATGAATTGCAGCACGCCAGGCCTCCCTGTCCATCATCAACTCCCAGAGTTCACTCAGACTCACAACCATCGAGTCAGTGATGCTATCCAGCCATCTCATCCTTGGTTGTCCCCTTCTCCTCCTGCCCTCAATACCACCTAGCATCAGAGTCTTTTGCAATGAGTCAACTCTTCTCCTGAGGTGGCCAAAGTAATGGAGCTTCAGCTTTAGCATCATTCCTTCCAAAGAAATCCCAGGGCTGATCTCTTTCAGAATGGACTGGTTGGATCTCCTTGCAGTCCAAGGGACTCTCAAGAGTGTTCTTCAACACCACAGTTCAAAAGCATCAATTCTTCAACGCTAACCTTTCTTTATAGTTCCACTCTCACATCCATACATGACTACCGGAAAAACCATAGCTTTGACTAGACAGACCTTTGTTAGGAAACTAATGTCTCTGCTTTTTAATATGCTATCTAGGTTAGTCATAACTTTTCTTCCAAGAAGCAAGCGTCTTTCAACTTCATGGCTGCAGTAACCATCTGCAGTGATTTTGGAATTCAAGAAAATAAAGTCTGTCAGTGTTTCCACTGTAGCCCATTTATTTGCCATAAAGTGATGGGACCAGATGCCATGAACTTAGCTTTCTGAATGTTGAGTTTTAAGCCAACATTTTTCCTCTCCTCTTTCACTTTCATCAAGAGGCTCTTTAGTTCTTCTTCGCTTTCTGCCATAAGGGTGGTGTCATCTACATATCTGAGTTTATTGATATTTCTCCTGGCAATCTTCATTCCAGCTTGTGTTTCATCCAGTCCAGCATTTCTCATGATGTACTCTGCATGTAAGTTAAGTAAGCAGGGTGACAATATACAGCCTGACGTACTCCTTTCCCTATTTGGAACCAGTCTGTTGTTCCATGTCCAGTTCTAACTGCTGCTTCCTGGCCTGCATACAGATTTCTCAGGAGGCAGGTCAGGTGGTCTGGTATTCCTACCTCTTGAAGAATTTTCCACAGTTTGTTGTGATCCACACAGTCAAAGTCTTTGGCCTAGTCAGTAAAGCAGAAGTAGATATTTTTCTGGAACTCTCTTGCTATTTTGATGATCCAACGGATGTTGATAATTTGATCTCTGGTTCTTCTGCCTTTTCTGCTGCTGCTGTTGCTAAATCCAGCTGAAATCTGGAAGTTCACAGTTGACACACTGTTGAAGCCTGGCTTGGAGAATTTTGAGCATTATTTTGCTAGCCTGTGAGATGAGTGCAATTGTGCAGTAATTTGAGCATTCATTGGCATTGGCTTTCTTTGGGACTGGAATGAAAAGAGAGCTTTTCAGTCCTGTGGCCACTGCTGAGGTTAAAAAATGTGCTGGCATATTGCATGAAGCATTTTCACAACATCATCTTCTAGGATTTGAAATGGCTCAACTGGAATTCCATCACCTCCACTAGCTTTGTTGGTAGTGATGCTTCCTAAGGCCCACTTGACTTCACATTCCAGTGTATCTGTATCTGGCTCTACGTGAGTGATCACACCATCGTGATTATCTGGGTTGTGAAGATCTTTTTTTTGTACAGTTTTTTTGTGTATTCTTGCCATCTCTTCTTAATATCTTCTGCTTCTGTTAGGTCCATGCCATTTCTGTCCTTATTGTGCACATCTTTGCATGAAATGTTCCCTTGGTATCTCTTATTTTCTTGAAGAGAACTTTGGTCTTTCCCATTCTATCGTTTTCCTCTATTTCTTTGCATTGATCACTGAGGAAGGCTTTCTTATCTCTCCTTGTTATTCTTTGGAGAAGGAAATGGCAACCCACATCAGTAATCTTGACTAGAGAATCCTGTGGACAGAGGAGCCTGGTGGGCTGCTGTCCATAGAGTCGCAGAGTCAGACACGACTGAAGTGACTTAGCAGCAGCAGCAGCTTGCTATTCTTTGGAAATCTGCATTCAAAAGGGTATATCTTTCCTTTCCTCCTTTGCCTTTCTCTTCTCTTTTTTTCACAGCTATTTGTAAGGCCTCCTCAGATAACCATTTTGCCTTTTGAAATTTCTTTTTCTTGGGAATAGTCTTGATTCCCTCTCCAGTACAATGTTATGAACATCTGTCCATAGTTCTTCAGGCACTCTGTGTATCAAATCTAATCCCTTGAATCTATTTTTTACTTCTACTATATAATCATAAGGGATTTGATTGAGGTCATATTTGAATGGTTTAGTGGTTTTCCCTATTTTCTTCAATTAAGTCTGTATGTAGCAATAAGGAGTTCATGATCTGAGCCACATTCAGCTCCTAGTCTTCTTTTGTTGACAGGATACAGCTTCTCCATCTTTGACTGCAAAGAATATAATCCGATTTTGGTATTGACCATCTGGTCATGTCCATGTGTAGAGTCTTTTCCAGTGTTGTTGGAAGAGGGTATTTGCTATGACCAGTGGGTTCTCTTGGCAAAACTCTGTTAGCCTTTGCCCTGCTTCATTCTGTTCTGCAAGGCCAAATTTGCCTGTTACTTCAGGTATTTCTTGACTCCCTGCTTTTGCAGTCCAGTCCCCTATAATGAAAAGGACATCTTTTGGGGGTGTTAATTCTAAAAGGTCTTGTAGGTCTTCATAGAACTGTTCAACTTCAGCTTCTTCAGCATTACTGGTTGGGGCATAGACTTGGATTATTGCAATACTGAATGGTTTTCCTTGGAAATGAACAGAGAACATTCTGTCATTTTTGTGATTGCATCCAAGTACTGCATTTCAGACTCTTTTGTTGACTATGATGGCTACTCCATTTCTTCTAAGGGATTGTTGCCCACAGTAGTAGATATGATGGTCATCTGGGTTAAATTCACCCATTCCAGTCCATTTTAGTTCGCTGATTCCTAAAATGTCGATATTCACTCTTGCCATCTCCTGTTTGATCACTTCCAATTTGCCTTGATTCATGGACCTAACATTCCAGGTTCCTATAGCAATATTGTTCTTTACAGCATTGGACTTTACTTCCATCACTAGTCACATCCACAGCTGGGTGTTGTTGTTGCTTTGGCTCTGTCTCTTCATTCTTTCTGGTGTTATTTCTCTACTGACTAGTGAGTAAGTGTGGCTTTATTATAATCCCATCAGGCAGTAAGCACAACTTTTGCTTGGCAGTCCATGGGGTTATAAAAGAGTTGGACACAACTTAGCAACTAAAAAACAATAGCAAAGCAATGAAAACTTCCTTATTTTTCTAGTTTGAATAGTTTTGGAATAAATAATATAGCTAAAGCTTATGTCAGCTGCCTTTGCGGAATGGTTCCCAACATTCCAGAAAAAATTTTTGCTCTCTGAACACCCTGCCTGTGGGCATATATAAAATGCTCACTCTTACCTAATAAGACCTGAAATTCTATATCCAGAAATTATTTTGAATGTCTTAAGGAGTAAGAGAATTAAGAAAGGAGTACAACAAAGCTGTATAATGTCTTCTGTTTATTTAACTTATATGCAGAGTACATCATGCAAAATGCCAGGCTGGATGAAGCACAAGCTAGAATCAAGATTGCCAGGAGAAATATCAATAACCACAGATACGCAGATCACCACCCTTATGGCAGAAAGCAAAGAGGAACTAAAAAGCCTCTTGATGAAAGTGAAAGTGGAAAGTGAAAAAACTGGCTTAAAACTCAACATTCAAAAAACTAAGATCATGGCATCCAGTCCCATCAATCATGGCAAATAGATAGGGAAACAATGGAAACAGTGACAGACTTTATTTTCTTGGGTTCCAAAATCACTGCAGATGGTGACTGCAGCATTAATTTTAATGAAATTAAAAGATGCTTGCTCCTTGGAAGAAAGCTGTGACCAACCTAGACAGTATACTAAAATGCAGAGACATTACTATGTCGACAAAGATCTGTCTAGTCAAAGCTATGGTTTTTCCAGTAGTTATGTGTGGATGTGAGAGTTGGACCATAAAGAAAGCTGAATGCTGAAGAATTGATGCTTTTGAACTGTGGTTTTGGAGAAGACTCTTGTGAGTCCTTTGGACTGCGTGGAGAGCAAACCAGTCCATCCTAGTGGAAATCAGTCCTATATTTTCACTGGAAGAACTGGATGCTGAAGCTGAAGCTCCAATTCTTTGGCCACCTGATTTGAAGTACTGACTCATTGGAAAAGACCCTGATGCTGGGAAAGATTGAAGGCAGGAAGAGCAGGGGATGACAAAGGATCAAATGGTTGGATGGCATCACCAACTCAATGGATATGAGTTTGAGCAAGCCCTGGGAGCTGCAAAGATTCAAACATGACTGAGTGACTGAACTGAACTCAACTGGAGTGATTGCTTTAGAGACAATGATCATGAGAGCTGTTAAGACTTTAAGCCTAATTAGCATCATAGGGCTCAAAATGGAAGTTTTAACTCAAAAACCAATGGGACAGACTAGATTCTAAACTGTGTGAGAGAAGCGTGCCTATCTGAAGATTTTACAAGAGAATATTTGCCTTTTAGATGCAAGGAATGCAGGAGAAAATTTCTTACTCCAAGTGGACTACATGGAGAGATATATAGTATTGTTTTGAGTCCTGTTCAGAAGGGGAACCTCAGGGCTGCAACATGAAACTGAAGACAAATTCGGATGGTAGAGCTTGCAGAATGAATTGCAATTGACCACTCAGTATAGAGTAGTGTCCAGTAGGGATCAGAGGAACTCCACAAGAATGTTCCCATTGGTAGAAATCTCTACAGGACCCTTATATCCCCCTGAAGGTTGGCTTTTATCATATGTCAGACACAGAAAGTAGAAAGCCCCTCAGCCTAATGAGAAAATCCTTGCCTCTTACCTTTCCTCCTTCTCTTCTTGAACCTGAAATGGCCTAACATAGCAGCTAACAAGTGAAGATGAGAATAGAAGTAGGAAAAAAGGGAGAAAATTGAATCAGGATCATTTCATGATGGTGCAGACAACTTCTAACCAGCTTACAGAAAAGGAATAAAAATTTAATCTGGGAAGAAAATCAAAGTATTGATTATCTTCTACCGGACACTTTCTAATTTCTGAACTAAGACTCTATATAAGAGTGAGCAAAAAATTCATGATTTCTTTCCAAATTTCTATCCAGGCATACAAATGTTAGTCTCAATTAACAGATTTTAAACTAACGGTGAGATACAAAGAAAAGTTGCACATTGATTATATTATAGATTGTGTTTATTCAACATATGTATTATGACAACTATTTATCTCTTTGCAACAGTGGGTTTTCTGTAAACATCCTCAAAGTGGGCAGCTGTAAGGTTAGTGAGGAGTAGGATGTGGGAGTGGGGGACAAGTCGGAGAAAGTTGGGGAAAACAAATTAAGCAGAGAGAGAACAGTAAAGAGCATCTGATGGGGCAGGATCAGTAAAAATCAGTGAAAGAATATGGGAGCACTGGAAGAGCAATCTTTCCTGTGAGTTTATTGAGAAAATAAGTGAAAGCATGAATGAGAAAAATAAGTGACATGAATAAGTAATTTGCAGTTCTTCAGGGGGTTAACTTTGAGCTTTCTAGATAACATAGATAAACCATAAGATTAATAAAAATGACCTCTCCTTGGACTTTTAATTGTCTAATTTATATATAGTAATGTGTATTTCTTTGAGCCCCTTTTTTGGGGGGGTGGGCAAGAATACTGGAGTGGGTTGCCACTCCCTTCTCCAGGAGATCTTTCCGACACAGGGATTGAACCCAGGTCTCCTGCATTGTAGGCAGACACTTTACCGTCTTGAAAAACAAGTCATTCCTTGATTTAAACAAATGACGATGTCATATTTGATTTCTTAGTAAATTCCCAACTGTCTAATTTTTATACCTGCTGTGAAATTCACAGTAGATGAACCATACCAAACTATATCTACTGGAGAAAGGTCAGAAGCTGCCTCAGGGCATTGTTTCATAGACATTATGTTGATATAAGTTTATCTTTTCAGAAGGCCAACCACATTTTCAATAAGAACCTAAGAGGCTTTGGCAGTCTAGGTACATGAGAAAATTAAAAGGGAACTTTACTTGTCAAACTGACAAATGCTTTTATTTCTCCTTAAAATAATTCAGTAGTATTTAACTTGAATATTTTATCTCAAAAAATCATTGTAGAGCCATGTAATGTCTCCCCCCAAAATTCAAGATTGAAAGCTCCTTAAGAGAAAAGACTTTAAACAGTCTTACTGAAGTATAATAGACATATGGTAAACTGCATATTTTAAAATCATCCTTTGATATATTTTACATGTATACACCCATGAAATTGGCACAACAATCAAGATAATGGATATACCCATCATCCCCCATATTTTCTCTTGCTCTTTATAATTCCTGTTTTCCGCCCTCCCATGCTTACCCCCAGACAGCCAGCGACTGATCTTCCTATTACTCTAGATTAGTTTGCATTTTCTAGAGTTTTTTATAAATGGAATTATCTTGTATGTCTTCTTTCAATTCTTTCTAGATTCATCCATGTAGTTGTGTGTATCAATAATTCTATTTTTTATTACTGAGTAATATTTCACTGCATGCATAATCTGTAATTTGTTTATCGATTTACCTGGTGATGAATATTTGGTTTGTTTCCAGTTTGGGGCTACTTCAGTTAAAACTGATGCACATACTCATATACATGTTTTTCTATGGACATATACTTCCATTTTTCATAAGTAAATATCTAGGAATGGAATGGTTGAATCAAATAGTAGGTATGTAATGTCTAAGAAATTTCAAGTTGTTCTCCAAAGTAGTGGTGCTATTTTATGTTCATACTAGCAGTGATGAAAAGTTCTGGTTACTCCACATTCACACCAATACTTGATGTGATCATGTTAGCTTTTCTTAATTTTAACCATTCTGGTGGGTGTATAATGTTATTTCCTTATGGTTTTAGTAACAATGTCCTTAATAGATAATGATGATTAGCATATTTTCATTTGCATATCTTGTTTATGTAATGTCTATTAAAATATACTGAGCATTTTAATAATTGGATTGTTTGTTCTTATTAATAAGTTTGAGATTTTTCAATATACACATTCTAGATAAAATCTACTACTGAACACATGATTTACAAGCATGTTCTCTCAGTGTTAGTATTTTTTTGTTTTTTATCCTCTTAGCAGCATATTTTGGAGCACTGTGCTGTGCCAAGTCGCTTCAGTCATGTCCAACTCTTTGCAATCCTATGGATTGTAGCCCACCAGGCTTCTCCGTCCATGAGAAACACTGGAGTGAGTTGGGGTGCCTCTCTGCAGGGTATCTTCCCCACCCATGGATCGGACCCGCCTCTCTTAAGTTTGCTGCATTGGCAGGCGAATTCTTTACCATTAGCGCCACCTGGGAAGCCCTATTTTGAAGCACAGTTCAGTTCAGTTCAGTCGCTTAGTTGTGTCCAACTCTTTGTGACCTCATGAATCGCAGCACACCAGGCCCCCTGTCCATCACCATGTCTCAGAGTTCACTCAAACTCACGTCCACCGAGTTGGTGATGCCATCCAGCCATCTCATCCTCTGTCATCCCCTTCTCCTCCTGCCCCCAATCTCTCCCAGCATCAGAGTCTTATCCAATGAGTCAACTCTTTGCATGAGGTGGCCAAAGTACTGGAGTTTCAGCTTTAACATCAGTCCTTCCAAAGAACACCCAGGGCTGATCTCCTTTAGAATGGACTGGTTGGATCTCCTTGCAGTCCAAGAGACTCTCAAGAGTCTTCTCCAACACCACAGTTCAAAAGCATCAGTTCTTAGGTGCTCAGCTTTCTTCACAGTCCAACTCTCACATCCATACATGACTACTGGAAAAGCCATAGCCTTGACTAAACGGACCTTTGTTGGCAAAGTAATGTCTCTGCTTTTGAATATGCCATCTAGGTTGGTCATAACTTTCCTTCCAAGAAGTAAGCGTCTTTTAATTTCATGGCTGCAGTCACCATCTGCAGTGATTTTGGAGCCCCAAAAGATAAAGTCTGACACTGTTTCCACTGTTTCCCCATCTATTTCCCATGAAGTGATGGGACCAGATGCCATGATCTTTGTTTTCTGAATGTTGAGCTTTAAGCCAACTTTTTCACTCTCCTCTTTCGTTTTCATCAAGAGGCTTTTTAGTTCCTCTTCACTTTCTGCCATAAGGGTGGTGTCATCTGCATATCTGAGGTTATTGATATTTTGTTCTTAATTTTGATAAACCTAATTTTAAAATATTTGCCCTATAGATCATGATTTTTATGTTTTAGCTAAGAATTTGCTTTTACCCTATATTTTTTTGAGACATTTTATAATTTCAGGTTGTATATTAAGATTTGTTGTTTCACTGAATTAAATGTCTTCAGTTCAGTTGCTCAGTTGTGTCTGGCTATTTGTGACCCCAAGGACTGCAGCAAGCCAGGCTTCCCTGTCCATCACCAACACCCAGAGCTTGCTCAAACCCATGTCCATCGCCATCCAACCATCTCATCCTCTGCCGTCCCCTTCTCCTTCTGCCTTCAGTCTTTTCCAGCATCAAGGTCTTTTCCAATGAGTCAGTACTTTGTATCAGGTGCCAAAGTATTGGACCTTGAGCTTCAGCATCAGTCCTTCCAATGAATATTCAGGACTGGTTTCCTTTACAATACAGCTTCCCTGGTGGCTCAGAGGTTAAAGTGTCTGCCTCTAATGCGAGAGACCTGGGTTTGATCCCTGGGTCAGGTAGATCCCCTGGAGAAGGAAATGGCACCCCACTCCAGTATTCTTGTGTGGAGAATCCCATGGACGGAGGAGCCTGGTGGGCTACAGTCCACAGAGTTGCAAAGAGTTGGACACGACTGAGCAACTTAACTTTCAACTATTCAGCTTTACTTTACAATTGAATGGTTTGATCTTCATGCAGTCTAGGGACTCACAAGAGTCTTCTCCAACAGCACAGTCCAAAAGCATCAATGCTTTGGCACTCAGCTTTGTTTACGGTCCAACTCTCGCATCCATACATGACTACTGGAAAAACTAGAAGGACCTTTGTCAGCAACGTAATGTCTCTGCTTTTAAATATGCTATCTAGGTTGGTCACAGCTTTTTATATAAGCATCTTTTAATTTCATGGCTGCAGTCACCATCTGCAGTGATTTTGGAGTGCAAGAAAATAAAGTCTGTCACTGCTTCCATTGTTGCCCCATCTATTTGTCATGAAGTGATGGGACCAGATGCCATGATTTTTGTTTTCTGAATGTTGAGCTTTAAGCCAACTTTTTCACTCTCCTCTTTCACCTTCATCAAGAGGCTCTTTAGTTCCTCTTCACTTTCTGCCATTAGAGTGGGCTGATCTACATATCTGTGGTTATTGATATTTCTCCTGGAAATCTTGATTCCAGCTTGAGCTTTATCCAGCCCAGCATTTTGTATGATGTATTCTACATATAATTAAATCTAAAGATTGATATGGAAAGAACTTACATGTAAATAACTACTGAATTTCTGATCCATGGGCACAGTAGATATTTTCATTTACTTAAGTCTTTTTTAATTACCTTCAGCAATATTTTATAGTTTTCAATGAACACAGGTCTTGTGAACCATTTATCAGATCCATTCCTTAGTATATTTTGTTGCTATTATAAGTAGAATTATTCTTTCAATTTTATAGTACATGGAAATACAATTTAATGTTTATATTGATTTTTTTTTCATCTTGCTAAACTCACCTACTACTTCTAGTAGCTTTTATCAGATTTTATCAGATTTTCTATGTATACAATCATGTAATATGTGAATAAAGACACCTGTTTTTTCCTTTTCAATTCAGGTGCCTGTTATTTCCTTTTCTTGATTTACTGCCCTGGGCCCAATATCCAGTACAATGATGAAGAAAATGGGTAAAAATGGACATCCTTTTGACTTTCCATAAAGTTCTTCCCTTTAGGGAAAAAGCATTCAGTGTTTTACCATTAAGTGTGATGTTAACCATAGATTTTGTAGATATCCTTTATCAAGTTGAGAAAGTTTCTTTTCTATACTAGCTTGGTAAGATTTTATTTCTTAATCAAAATCGGATATTGGATTATGTTAAATACTTTGTACCTATTGAATTGGTCGGCTCAGACGGTAAAGTGTCTGCCTACAACGTGGGAGACCTGGGTTCGATCCCTGGGTCGGGAAGATCCTCTGGAGAGGGAAATGGTGACCCACTCCAGTATTCTTGCCTGGAAAATCCCATGGACAGAGGAGCCTGGTAGACTATAGTCCATGGGGTTGCAAAGAGTCGGACACGACTGAGCTACTAAACTAAAAAAAAAAAAAAAATTATGGGGAAATACATTGCTTGAATTTTGAATGTTAAACCTTATTACTTGGCTAAATCCCACTTGGTCACAATGTACTAAACTTTATACATGGTGGAGCTTCATCTGCTAAAATTTTGTTGTGATTTTTGAAGTCTATATTCATGGAGGATTTTGGTATATAGTTCTGGTATTCATGGAAGATACTGGTATACTGGGATGTAGTTTCCTTTGCTTATAATGTCTTTTCCTAGTTTTAGTGCAAGAGTTATGTTGTCCTCATGTTGGGACATTATCTCTTTCAGAGAATGTATGCATTTAATTCAAATCATCAAATTACTTGACAAAAGTTATTCATAAGATTTTCTAATTATCACTTCTAATTATCACCTTCTAATTATCTTTAGAATCATTAATAATGTCTCAATTTTTCTTTCTGATGTTAATTTGTGTTTTTATTTTGCCTGATCAGTATGATTAGAAGTTTATAGATTATATTGATCTCAGAGAGCAGTTTTTGGCTTTGCTTATTTTCTCTGTTGATTTTTTGTTATCTATTGCCTAGATTTCCTCTCTGAACTACGTATTTCTTTTGTTCTGCTTTCTATAAGTTTCATTTGATCTTCTTTTTTTCTATTTTGTAAAGTATAAAATGAGGTAACTGATTTTGGACCTTATTTTCTAGCATAGGTGTTAGCATTATACATTTCTATTTATTTAGCTTTATCCCAGAGATTTTGATGTGTTCTGTTTTGTTTTCATTCAGTTCAAAATACTTTCTAATTTCCTCTTCTGATCTGTGCTTTATTTTGAAGTATGTGATTTAGTTTCCAAATATCTGAGTATTTTCTAGATATAATTACATTATTGATCTGTACTTTAGTTCCCTTGTGATCAGAGAATAACTTTGTATAACTTAAATTCTTTTAAATTTATTGAAACTTGTTTTTTTTTGCCCATTATATTATCTATGTTTGGAAATGTTTTATTTGGATTTGGAAAGCATATCAGTCTATTGAGTGTTCAAATGTAGAAGCTTTAGGGTTGGTAGTATATATCTTTAAATCATTAGACTGTATTTTCAAGTGATATAATAATACTTCAAGTATAATATGAGAGCCTCATAACAGAATTTCTCCATTTCTTGCTCCTAGACTTTGTGTTATTGTTGTCTTAAACATTGCTTTACATATGTTATAAGCCCAACTATATTTTAAAATGTTTTGCTTTAAACAGGCATTTTAAATAATTATAAAATATTTACATTGTAGTTAACCATTTTTGACATTTGTTTAGACTCAGATTTTTATCTGGTATCATTTTTCTTCTGTCTGAAGGACTTCCTTTAATATTTCCTATACTGCAGGTTTTCTAGTAATGGGTTCTTTCAGCTTTATATGTCTTAGAAAGTCTTTATTTCACCTTTGGGGTGTTTTTATGTTTTTTCTTTTGTTTTGTGTTAAAATATGTTTTCTTGTCAAGCAGCATTTTAAACGCTTTTAAAATTTCCTTTTAATTTATTAAAGTTCTAAGAATTTTTATTGTGGTAATACACACAGAATTTGCCTTTTAATAATTTTTTAAGATAAATGATTGACATTGTTGTACAACTGTGCTACTATCTATTTCCAAATTTACACCAACCCAAACAGAAACTTTGTACCCATTAAGCAATAATTCCTCCCTCTCCTTCCTCCCAGCCACTGGTAACCTCCAATCTAATTCTATCTCAATGAGTTTGCCTATTCTAGATATTTCAAATGAGTGGAATCACATGACATTGGTCCTTTGGTGTCTGGCTTATTTTACTTACCATAACGTTTTCAAGCTTCACCAATGTCATAGCATATATGAGAACTTCATTCATT
Source organism: Capra hircus (assembly GCF_001704415.2). Lineage (NCBI taxonomy): Eukaryota > Metazoa > Chordata > Mammalia > Artiodactyla > Bovidae > Capra > Capra hircus. Next base: position 120,050,807 of record NC_030808.1, read on the forward strand.
TTTGTGACTAAAATATTCCATGTATATGTGCATATCACATTTTGTTTATCCATTCATTTGTTTATAGTTGCTTGAGTTGTTTCCACATTTTAGCAGTTGTGAATAATATTACTATGAATATTGGTGAACAAGTATCCATATGAGTGTGTATATGTGTGTGTGTGCTCAGTTACATCTAATTCTTTGTGACATGAACTATAACCTGCCAGGCTCCTCTTTTCATGGGATTTTCCAGGCAAGAATACTGGAGTGGGTTGCCATTTTCTTCTCCGGCAGATCTTCCTGACCCAGGTATTGAACTCAGGTCTCCTACATTGCAGGAAGATTCTTTACCACTGAACCACTGGTGAAGCCCTTCTTATTCTGTGTTTTCAATTATTCGGTATCTAGTTAGCAGTGGAATTTCTAGTCTTCAGTCATTCCATTTAATTTCTTGAGGAACCACCAAAATTACCTTTTATTTTGAAAGATATCTTAACTAGTCAAAGATTTAAGGTTAATATTTTTGTTTGCTTTATTACTTTTTTCAGTACTTCAAAGATGTTGCTTCACTGTCTTCTGGCTTGTATTCCTTCTAAGTTGAAATGATGTCATATGTATTTTTGTTCCTTGAGATATAATGTGTTTTTTTACACTCTCTGATTTTAAGATTTTCTCCTTATTACTGGTTTTAAAGGTACAGTGTACTTTGGTGTGTTTTTTCCTTTGTTACTTGTATTTAGAGATTTTTGGTTTTTTTAATCTGCACACATATTTTTCATTGAATTTGGAAAATTTTTATACCACTAATTTGTAAATATTTTTGTTCTCTCTGTTCTTTTCTTCACCTCTCCGATCACACACACACACAGCACACATTTGAACTCTTGAAGCTATTTGATTACATTTACACACTGGTTTCTTTGCTTATTTGTATTTTCCTCTCTGTGCTTCATTTTGAGTAGAGTTGCTATATCTTCAAGTTCATATTGAATAAAAGCATAAAATGAGACTCAAAAGGGAGAGAGAACTCAAATAAGAAAGACCTTGAATATCATTCTAAAGATACCAAGCTTTAATCATCAACAAAGGAAAATGAAAGCTGCTTAGTAGATGCGTGTTCTGATCAACATTTCACATTACAGTAACTCCTCTGGATGAAGTACCAGACAGATTAGCAGCAGCCAAAATCGTAGTCCATGGGCCAGATCCAGACCACTACTTGCTTGTGAAGAAAGTGTTATCAGAATATTGTCACACCTATTTGTTTACATGTTGTGCTACAATGATAGAGTTGAGTAGTTACAACAGAAGCCATATGTCCTACAAAGCTGAAAGTATTTACAATGAAGACTTTATGGAAAAAAGTTTGCCAACCCATGGATTAGAGTGAGTCAAGAATGATCTCAGAAACTAATTAGAAAAGGTTCTAGCAATAATTCTAATGAGGCACTATCAGAGTCTGACATTTAACAGGGTTTCTCAAATGTTTAGCATCATTGGACCACAGTTTTCACCATTTCCTTCAGCACTAAATCAAAATCAGGAGGCATTTTGTTAACCACCAACTGGTATCTTCGAATAAAGCAGTATGTGGGCAAAGCACTGTGTGGATGACATTACTGCGTTATTCACTCCGCAGTGACTTTCTTGATGCACACATTGCCTGTGCTCCCTCAGAAACAAGCCTGAAGCGCCTTCCCCAGTCTACGTCAAGGCTCATAAAATAAGATTTCTTTTTCTCCTATAGCTTCTTGTTTCAAAATGAATATCATAATTATCTATTGAGTATATGTCTTTTCCTGCACATATGTTAAGAACGGATTCCCATTTTGTAGGTTTCATCCAGCTATAAGTCAAAAATCTCTTCACACTCTCCCAATGTAGTGTTTCTTTTCCTAGTAGTATGTTTGTTGATATACAAAGCCAAATGGCGTCATTCGATAAAGGAGCTTGCCAACAGCTTGCCTCACTTTCTTCTGAGCATAATATTTGTAACTTTGCAGATGGTTTTATATGCTTCTTGGCAATATGTGACCTGCAAATGGTGTTGCTATAAAGAAAATAGTAAATTTTGATTGTTTTCTATTTTAGCAGAAAAATTCATCAATTTCTTGCTAAAATGCATGAGTTTGTGATTGTTCTGGAGAGATTTGCCATCAAGGTAATTTTGTTTGAAAAATGATATAAAAGTCTCCATAGCCTTATGTCACAACTTAATCATACTTTATAATAGACAATATCCTGAAGATTAAGATGATCTCTAGTTAGTTGAATAAAAGGCAATTTTCAGATATTAAGTGTCACATTTTGTTCTGATTTTATCACTTTCTTCAGAGACATCATGATATATACTCTCATTCCTGGACATACAGCTTTACATTTTATAAGTTCACTGGAGTATTGTTAAATATTTAATATGGTATTTTTCTGAACAGTGCTATTTGATTTTTAAGACTTGCTTTTCAAAGACCACCTTTTGAGCCATTTATAATACAAAAAATTAGGGGCCTAACACAACCTATTAGTTAAAATAAAAATAAATACTTAAAATATAGAATGATATGAAAAAATTAACCAAGTGAGCTGTCTCCTGAAAAATAAATGCAACTGAGATAAACTGATAATTACATCCTTCTCAGTACCTTCACAATCTTTAGTACAGTAAAGATTACTAAGTAGATGCTAAGATTTTTATGATAATCTTAATCAGCTTTCTTGTTCAAATTTCTAAAATGTATATTAAAAAATTGTGCAATAACTTTTCTTTCCAAACTGCTGAACTCCTTGTGGACTGATTGATTGGTCAAATGACAATTCGTTGAGAACCACAGCTATAAATTGTGGTTAATATGTTAACAACATATAAAAATATGTAGAAAGCTTATCAACTCCTTGGCTAAACTGCCATATATTTTAAATTTCAGTGAGAAAATGTATATAAATTGCACTTGGTGAAATATAATAATAATTATAAAGAACAAGAGCAAATAAAATTAAATAAGTTCATAGAGCTATAAATAATCTTTATTACTATTTATGCATTTGTTTCCTATTCCACTTCACAAAAGTATTTAAAGAAGGTTACACAAATACTAGTGATTATAAAAGGATAATATTAATAGACAAAAAATATGATTGAAAGGAAAATGTGATTTAAAAAGTCCATGAGAAAGATTAGCTTGCAAAAATGCATAGTATATGTTCCTATAGAGTTAAGAGTACTGGATCATGAATTTGGCTCAAACTTCCTGATAGCCAAAGCAAAACCATAGTGTTATTTATCTGAAAGAATTGTTATTGAATTATATGATATCCAAACAAACAAACAAAGTGAAGTCGCTCAGTCGTGTCTGACTCTGTGACCCCATGAACTGTAGTCTACCAGGCTTCTCTGTCCACGGGATTTTCCAGGCAAGAATACTGGAGTGGGTTCCCATTTCCTTCTCCAGGAGATCTTCTCAGCCCAGGGACTAGAAACTGGGCCTCCCACATTGTAGGCAGACGCTCTACCATCTGAGCCACAAAAGAGGATGCCAAAAATCTATTCCTATGAATCGCAGCACACCAAGCCTCCCTGTCCATCACTAACTCCCAGAGTTCACTCAGACTCGCGTTCATCAAGTCAGTGATGCCATCCAGCCATCTCATCCTCTGTCGTCCCCTTCTCCTCCTGCCCCCAATCCCTCCCAGCATCAGAGTCTTTTCCAATGAGTCAACTCTTCTCATGAGGTGGCCAAAGTACTGGAGCTTCAGCTTTAGCGTCATTCCTTCCAAAGAAATCCCAGGGTTGATCTCCTTCAGAATGGACTGGTTGGATCTCCTTGCAGTCCAAGGGACTCTCAAGAGTCTTCTCCAACACCACAGTTTAAAAGCATCAATTCTTTGGCATTCAGCCTTCTTCACAGTCCAACTCTCACATCCATACATGACCACTGGAAAAACCATAGCCTTGACTAGATGGACCTTAGTTGACAAAGTAATGTCTCTGCTTTTCAATATGCTATCTAGATTGGTCATAACTTTTCTTCCAAGGAGTAACCGTCTTTTAATTTCATGGCTGCAATCACCATCTGCAGTGATTTTGGAGCCTCCCAAAATAAAGTCTGACACTGTTTCCACTGTTTCCCCATCTATTTCCCATGAAGTGATGGGACCAGATGCCATGATCTTTGTTTTCTGAATGTTGAGCTTTAAGCCAACTTTTTCACTCTCCTCTTTCACTTTCATCAAGAGGCTTTTTAGTTCCTCTTCACTTTCTGCCATAAGGGTGGTGTCATCACTCTTGATAAAAATTACATCTTTGTGGTAGACAGGTAAGAAAGTTACTGTGAAGAAGCCAAACTTTTCTTCTTGAATCACATCTCATTATAGCTAAGAGTAGAGATATTTCTCTTCACATATATGAATATGTGATATTTCCATAGTCTCACAAACATGCTTTAGCACTTTTTCATTAGGAATAAATAATAGGAAAACAAAATTCTGAGTAAGATATGATTGTTAAACTCCTTAACTCGGTTGTATTAAAAGTATCTCAACAAAAATTTGATTAATTCAAGTAATAATTTTATTCAGACCTCCAGAATTACCTACTTTTTGAGCTTTTCTACTTTGCCATATAACATTCAGAAAAACACTCAGAAAGTGTAATATATGGTGCAGTGTTGCAGGAAAAAGCAGGTATGAGAAGTACTCACTGACATATAGCTAATCATTTGATCAGATAATATGTAGATATTTAGATTCATTAAATAAGGCAGGAATAATTGAGGGACTTGATAATCATTTAAATTCTAAATTAGAGGTTCTACTGATTGGTCATATCACAAACTAAAACCAATGGGTACAAGAAAATGTCTATTTTCCCTCCCATTTAAAAAACTCATGTTATAAAAGAAATGGTGAAACTTCGAAACTGAAGGAACATGCCTCTGAGCATAGGAAAAGCTCCAGAGCCAGAGAATTTTATAGAATTATGATATTTAGAAGTTCTAGTGCTAAATCTTACACCAGTAAGGCTGAAAGCATCTCTTGCCTATATACCTGTCAGCTCTTTTTATAACTTGTAACTTTGAGAAGATGCATTAAGACATTAGTAATTTAACAAGTATAACATTAAATTCAGAATGTGCCTTAATAAATCTTATTAGGTGTTTTTTAATATTAAGAACAAGAAGCAATATATTAATAATTAAGTAAATATTATAGAAAGTAGAGCTTATACTTGAAGCTTATGCCTCCCCAGGGAAGAGATATTTAATTTGTGGTTTTGATAAAAACAGCCTAATGAACTTCACATCTTTCAGGAGAGCTTTATAAACTTCAAAGAAGACAAAACAAGAATGTATGAGTAAAAGTACATCCTTAGCTTTTCATTAGGCAAAATGAGCATGAGCCCTGGCCCAGCATGGCTTCCAAAGTTAGCACTCCCAGCTACAAAGCAAATGTATGCAGAGAAATGTACAACAAAAGACATAGCTTTTAAAGCTCCAGTTGAGTTTCCACAAATGTTGCTTACAAAAGACACCATTCTCTGTGTTAACAAAAAGTTGTGGATCCGTTCTTCACTAAATCCTCTTTTCTTGCATAATCCACCTTGTGCACTTTAGCTTGAGTGTGTTTTATCTGATCTAATCCCAGGCTCATTCACTCTCAGATAGAAGCAACAGGATTATTTCACACTTAAACGAGGTCCAATCTTTCTGTGATCCCTAAAAGGACACCTGGCTGACAGAGAATTTAAGCAAAAGATTAACCAGGTGCTCAAAGCATATAATGATTTCAAATATAATAACAGTTTATGATAAAAAGAATTACTGTCAGACCATATCAAAGATGCATTTGCAAATCCACATATTAAGGTCTATACAAGGCTATTATATAGATACTTTATGCATATAATGTTTACACACCTAGACACTTAAGGGTATTCATTTCAAGAAAAGAATCTAAGTTCTATTGGGAGTTTTATGACTCAAAGAAAGTGTTCACATTTTCATTCAAGTCTTCCTTTCATATTCAACACATCCACAGATTAAAATGGGTTGAGAAGGACTAGGCTTTGTGGCTTAGCAGAATAGTGTCTGATTTTTTTTCTTTTAATGCAGCAGATGAGAAATTTCAATAGAAAATAATCTAAGCCCCTGTGATGCTAGAAAACATGGATTAACATGAAGGAAGTCTAGCTTCCACAGCTTGGCTCCACAAAACCATTACATTTATACATACACACAGACACATGCACTATATATATGTATGTATATACATGTGTGTATGATATGTATATGTGTATATATATGTGTGTGTGCATATGTTGTGAACATGCATATCTTACGTTTGTTGAGTGTGTGCACACATATGTTTCCTATGGGTCTTAGATGTTAGCTTATAATTACCAATGTGTTGAAGACTCAAATTCACTTTAAATATAGTTTTTTGACCCCAGAGTCTACAAGTCTACAATATAAAAACACTTAGTTATATTTAAGGGGGGAAGATCAGGGAGGGAAGGACTGGGAGTTTGGGATTATCAGAGGCATACTATTACATATAGAATGGAGAAAAAACAGGGTCCCACTGTATAACACAGAGAACTATATTCATATTCTGTGATAAACCATAGTGGAAATGAATATGAAAAGAGGACTATATTCACTATCTTATGATAAATTATTATGGAAAAGAACATGAAGTTATGAAATCATAATGGAGCAGAATATGGAAAATTAAAAATAATATGCAAATATAAATATATTTGAGTATTTTAATTTATAGCAGAAATGGAACACAACAATTATATTTCAATAAATTTTTTTAAAAAATTAAAGCCAAGCAAAGCTATAGAAATACTCACTTGACCATAAAATCTATACAATTGCTATACATACATATATATATATATATATACATATTCCCCTTTGAAATTTGTATAGCTTTTTAAAAAGGAATAAAGTGTCATAGACACTTCAGAAAAATAGAGGCTAATAGAGACACTGATATACATCTTGGCAAGTTCCTCTTGACTTTTATATCTGCATCAGAGAAATAGAATGTGAATCATATGTGGGAAAGAGTAGAAAGCACAATGACAGCAATGTTTTGTTGGGTATTTTAATAATAAAAAACTTTTAAATAAAATTAAAATTTAAAAAGTTAAATAATCAACAATTTATAAATAAAATTTAAAATAAAATGCCATTTTTTCTGGATTCTGTGTGTGTGTTAGGTCACTCAGTGGTATCTGACTCTTTGCAACCCCATGGATTGTAGCCTGCCAGACTACTCTGTCCATTGGATTTCCCAGGCAAGAATACTGGAGTGGGTAGCCTTTCCTTTCTCAAGGGGATCTTCCCAACCCAGGATATGACCCCAGGTCTCCTGCATTGGGCAGATTCTTTACCATCTCAATCACCAGGAAGCTCTAAGAATACTGGAGTGGGTAGCCATTCCCTTCACCAGGGTATCTTCCCAACCCGGAGATCAAACCCAGGTGTCTTGCACTGTAGGCAGATTCTTTACCATCTGAGCCATGTTGATATACAAAGTTCGTTTTCCTCTTTCTGACTTACTTCACTTTGTATGCTCTAGGTTCATCCACCTCACTAGTACAGACTCAAATGTGTTCCTTTTTATGGCTGAGTAATATTCCATCGTATAAATGTACCACAGCTTCCTTATGCATTCATCTGCCAATGGACATTTAGGTTACTAGGACATATTCCATGTCCTAGATACTGTAAACAGTGTCACTATGAACAGTGAGGTATATGACTTTTTTAGTTGTGGTTTTCTCAGGTATATGCCTAGTAGTGGGATTGCTAGGGCATATGGTAGTTTAATTGCAGGGTAGGAATAGAGATGCAAACATAGAGAACAGACTTTGGACACAGTGGAAGAAGAAGATGGGATGAATTGAAAGCGTAGGACTGACACGGTTGTCATGTCAGCCAGTGGGAAGTTGCTGTAAGGGTACAGAGAGCTCAACCTGGTGCTCTGTGACAACCTAGAGGGGTGGAATGGAGTGGAAAAGTCAGAGGGTGGTTCAGGAGGGAGGGTATATATACGTACTTGTGGCTGATTCACACTGTTATATGGCAGAAGCCACACAACAGTGTAAAGCAAATTATCCTACAATTATTTTTTTTTAATTGACCATCTAAATGACTGAAAAGCCAGTGGAAATAATGTAGATCAAAATACTTACTCTTTGGGACTTCCCTAGATATTCAGTAGTCAAGATTTTGCTTTCCAAGGCAGGGAGTGTGGGACTGATCCCTGAACAGGGACCCAAGATCCCACATGCCTCGAAGCCAAAAAACCAAAGCGGGAAACATTATTGTACCAAATTTCTTAAAGCCTTTAAAATGGTCCACATCAAAAAAAGCTTTCTCTTTGAATGCTACTCACCAAAAGTCATATCTTGAATAATGAAAACTTCATCTCCCGGAAGCTCAGGTTCTTTACCTGCAAATGAGAGAGCTGGACCAAATCTTAGTTCTCTTTTTATTCTAACATTACTCTCAAATAGATAAAGATTCTTATATTTTATTGATGGAAATATACATTCCAGATAGTTATACTTCTAGCATTTTAGAGTAATACATCAATTAAAGAATCTCCTAGTAACAAATAAATGTCATAGCAGAATTAACAGTGCTACTAATACAACTTAATAAATTATGAAGAGCCATGTTTATGTGATCACTCAATGCAGTAGTTGGATTTCCACCAAGCTGTGTGTGTGTGATGTATAGAACATAAACAATCAACCCTTCAAGAAAAATGGTCAGATGTAGTTATTTTAACAGATAAGAAAATAAAGTTATATTATGGAATTTGAAGTGTACATATAATGCTTATATTAAATTTAATTTTCAAAACTAATTTAGAAAAATTTCTCTAATAGAGAAAATGAAAACTAAAAGCTAAGTTCATCATTTTGTGCCAGGCTCCTCTGTCCATGGAATTCTCCAGACAAGAACACTGGAGTTGGTAGCCATTTCCTTCTCTAGGGTGCCTTCCTGACCCAGGGATTGAACTCAGGTCTCCTGCATTGCTTTCTGAGCCATAGAGAAGCCTCAGAGTTCATCATGAAAATACTTAATCAACTTATTCACTCCAGTTTAAAAAAAAAATCACTAATCTTTTTCTTAAGAAATCTATTAGTAAGGGCAGTGGCCGAGAGGAGCTACCCCACACTCAAGATAAAGAAATGCAAAAAAGCAACATGGCTGTCTGAGGAGACCTTACAAGTAGCTGTGAAAAGAAGGGAAGTGAAAAGCAAAGGAGAAAAGCAAAGACATAAGCATCTGAATGCAGAGTTCCAAAGAATAGCAAGGAGATAAGAAAGTTTTCCTCAGTGATCAATGCAAAGAAATAGAGGAAAACAATAGAATGGGAAAGACTAGAGATCTCTTCAAGAAAATTAGAGATGCCAAGGAAACATTTCATGCAAAGATGGGCTCAATAAAGGACAGAAATGGTATGGACCTAACAGAAGCAGAAGATATTAAAAAGAGGGGGCAAGAATACACAGAAGAACTGTACAAAAATATCTTCATGATCCAGACAATCACAATGGTGTGATCACTCACATTTACCTGGAGCCAGACATCCTGGAATGTGAGGTCAAGTGGGCCTTAGGAAGTATCACTACGAACAAAGGTAGCGGAGGTGATGCAATTCCAGTTGAGCTATTTCAGATCCTGAAAGATGATGCTGTGAAAGTGCTGCACTCAATATACCAGCAAATCTGGAAAACTCAGCAGTGGCCACAGGACTGGAAAAGGTCAGTTTTCACTCTAATCCCAAAGAAAGCTCAATCTCCTGCAAAATTGCACTCATCTCATGCTAGTAAAGTAATGTTCAAAATTCTCCAAGCCATGCTTCAGCAATATGTGAACCGTAACTTCCAGATGTTCAAGCTGGTTTTAGAAAAGGCAGAGATCAAATTGCCAAAATCCACTGAATCATCGAAAAAGGAAGAGAGTTTCAGAAAAACATCTTTATTGACTATACCAAAGCCTCTGGCTGTGTGGATTACAATAAACTGTGGAAAATTCTGAAGGAGATGGAACTATCAGACCACCTGACCTGCCTCTTGAGAAACCTGTATGCAGGTCAGGAAGCACCAGTTAGAACTGGACATGGAACAACAGACTGGTTCCAAATCGGAAAAGGAGTACGTCAAGGATGTATATTGTCACCCTACTTATTTAACTTATATGCAGAGTACATCATGAGAAATGCTGGGCTGGAGGAAGCACAAGCTAGAATCAAGATTGCTGGGAGAAATATCAATAACCTCAGATATGCAGATGATACCACCCTTATGGCAGAAAGTGAAGAAGAACTAAAGAGCCTCTTGATGAAAGTGAAAGAGAAGAGTGACAAAGTTGGCTTAAAGCTCAACATTCAGAAAACGAAGATCATGGCATCTGGTCCCTTCACTTCATGGCAAATCGATGGGGAAAGAGTGGAAACAGTGGCTGACTTAATTTTGGGGCGGCCCAAAATCACTGCAGATGGTGATTGCAGCCATAAAATTAAAAGACACTTACTCCTTGGAAGGAAAGTTATGACCATCCTAGACAGCATATTCAAAAGCAGAGACATTACTTTGTCAACAAATGTCTGTCTAGTCAAGGCTATGGTTTTTCCAGTAGTCATGTATGGATGTGAGAGTTGGACTATTAAAAAAGCTGAGTGCTGAAGAACTGATGCTTTTGAACTGTGGTGTTGGAGAAGACTTTTGAGAGTCCTTGGACTGCAAGGAGATCCAACCAGTTCATCCTAAAGAAAATCAGTCCTGAGTGTTCATTGGAAGGAACCTGATGTGAAGAGCTGACTCATTTGAAAAGACCCTAATGCTGGGAAAGATTGAGGGCAGAAGGAAAAGGAGACAACTGAGATGGTTGAGAGAATGAGATGGTTGGATGGCATCACTGACTCAATAGACGTGGGTTTGGGGAGACTCAGGGAGTTGGTGATGGACAGGGAGGCCTGGTGTGCTGTGGTTCATGGGGTTACAAAGAGTCAGACACAACTGAGCGACTGAACTGAACTGAATATTAGTAAAATAGTAGAATTACTTTACTTTTTAAATAATCATGTTATATTGATACAACAAAGATATATATCAAAAATAGGATAAATGTTTACAAAATTAATTGTCTCAAAGTGATGGTCACATCTCATTAAAGGTAGCCACTTAACATTAGTTGGATCAGGCCTCTTCTTTTTTACTAGTTAATATGCTAGAAAATACATTTCTTAAAATTAAAATTCAGGTATATAGCTGATTGCAAGGGAAGAAATCCTTGGCATATATTTAGATTTAGATCTTCATTGGTGAAATGGGGTTGGAATAAAAATGAATTTTAGATATATAGAAAGTAGCACTAAAATATAAAATGAACTTAGAATGATATTTCTAAACATGTACAGAGACTGGGGAAGAGGAGTTGCCTATATTATCTAAACACACATCAATTAAATTTAATTGATTAGAATATAGAGTCAGAAAAAATCAGTGCCTCCAATATAGAAGACACTCATTGGAAAAGACTCAGATGCTGGGAAAGATTGAAGGCAAACGGAGAGGGCAGCAGCAGAGGATGAGATGGTTAGATAGCACGACAATGGACACAAATCTGGTCTAACTCTGGTAGATAGTGAAGGACAGGGGAGTCTGGCATGCTGCAGTCCATAGGGTAGCAGAATCAGACATGACTTAGCGACTACACACCAACAACAACATATACATATACATACATATATATATATATATATATATAACTGTGTCTCTGTCTGATGGTGTGATCACTCACTTAGAGCCAGACATCTTGGAATGTGAAGGCAAGTTAGCCTTAGAAAGCATCACTACGAACAAAGCTAGTGGAGGTGATGGAATTCCAGTTGAGCTATTTCTAATCCTGAAAGATGAAGCTGTGAAAGCTCTGCACTCAATATGCCAGCAAATTTGGAAAACTCAGTGGTGGCCACAGGACTGGAAAAGGTCAGTTTTCATTCCAATCCCAAAGAAAGGCAATGCCAAAGAATGCTCAAACTACCACACAATTGCACTCATCTCACACACTAGTAAAGTAATGCTCAAAATTCTCCAAGCCAGGCTTCAGCAGTACATGAACCATGAACTTCCAGATGTTCAAGCTGGTTTTAGAAAAGGCAGAGGAACCGGAGATCGAATTGCCAGCATCCACTGGATCACTGAAAAAGCAAGAGAGTTTCAAAAAAACATCCATTTCTGCTTTATTGACTATGCCAAAGCCTTTGACTATGTGGATCACAATAAACTGTGGAAAATTCTGAAAGAGATGGGAATACCAGACCACCTAACCTGCCTCTTGAGAAACCTATATGCAGGTCAGGAAGCACCAGTTAGAACTGGACATGGAAAAACAGACTAGTTCCAAATAGGAAAAGGAGTACGTCAAGGATGTATATTGTCACCCTACTTATTTAACTTATATGCAGAGTACATCATGAGAAATGCTGGGCTGGAAGAAGCACAAGCTGGAATCAAGATTGCCGGGAGAAATATCAATAACCTCAGATATGCAGATGACACCACCCTTTCGGCAGAAAATGAAGAAGAACTAAAAAGCCTCTTGATGAAAGTGAAAGAGGAGAGTGACAAAGTTGGCTTAAAGCTCAACATTCCGAAAACGAAGATCATGGCATCTGGTCCCATCACTTCACTGGAAATAGATGGGGAAACAGTGGAAACAGTGTCAGACTTTATTTTGGGGGCCTCCAAAATCACTGCAGATGGTGACTGCAGCCATAAAATTGAAAGACACTTACTCCTTGGAAGAAAAGTTATGACCAACCTAGATAGCATATTGAAAAGCAGAGACATTACTTTGCCAACAAATGTCCATCTTGTCAAGGCTATGGTTTTTCCTGTGGTCATGTATGGATGTGAGAGTTGGACTGTGAAGAAGGCTGTGCCGAAGAATGGATGCTTTTGAACTGTGGTGTTGGAGAAGACTCTTGAGAGTCCCTTGGACTGCAAGGAGATCCAACCAGTCCATTCTGAAGGAGATCAGCCCTGAGATTTCTTTGGAGGGAATGATGCTGACGCTGAAACTTCAGTACTTTGGCCACCTCATGTGAAGAGTTGACTCACTGGTAAAGGCTCTGATGCTGGGAGGGATTGGGGGCAGGAGAAGGGGATGACAGAGGATGAGATGGCTGGATGGCATCACTAACTCAATGGATATGAATCTGAGTGAACTCTGGGAGTAGGTGATGGACAGGGAGGCCTGGCATGCTGTGATTTATGGGGTCACAAAGAGTCGGACAGGACTGAGGGACTGAACTGAAGTGAACTGAAACATTTGTTTACTGATTATTACTTGCTCAGTACTAGTTCGAACACTTTCTACAGATTACCTTATTAATTCCCAGGTCTCTCTTTTAATAAGTTACTGTTTTTCTACCTGTTTTACAGATGAGGAAACTAAGAGTGAACAAGGCTAAATATCATTCCTCATGGTAAATGTAACCTTTCTCACTATTCCTTCTTTGGACTATGCATCACGGCAGTGAATACTTTCTTACTTTATTTCTTGCAGGCTAGGAAGCTCCCTTCCTTTCTACATAAAGTGACTAGAGCCCATAAAAAGTTACTTTTGCAAAAGTACTGCCAGTTTACCAGAAGCAGTGGAAGAAAGTTGCCAACATTTAGGTCATTACTTAACTACTCATCAAAATCTTTCTCTGATTTTTTGTTGTTGTTTTTTAAATTATTTTTAAATCACATAACAGAACAAAGTAAAACAAAAACATGACAAAAAGGTTATGTTTTATTACAACTTCTGGGTAAAATATAGGATGCTCAGTTAAATTTCAAAACCAGTAAAACAACAAAAAATAACTAGATGTTCTATTTATTTGCAAAATATAGAAAACTTAGTTTTTATGTTTAGTACTACATTTCCTTTGCTGCTGTAATAAATTATCCTAAACATAGCGCCTTAAAAAAACACAAATTTACTCTGCCATAGTTCTGGAGGTCAGAAATCTAAAATGAAGGTATTGGGACTTCCCTGGTGGTCCTGTGGTTGAGAATCTGTCTGCCAAAGCAGGGGACACCAGCTCAATCCCTGGTCTGGGAAGATCCCACATGCCTGAGAGCAACTAAGCCTGCACTCCACAACAAGAGAAACCACCACAATGAGAAGCCCGTTTACCACAACGAAGAGCAGCCCCCACTCATCACAACTAGAGAAAGCCCACGAGAGGCAACAAAGATCCAGTGCCACCAAGAATAAATAAATAAATAAATAAATTTCAAAAAATCTATAAATATAGTCTTCTGGAGGCTTCAGGGGACCTTTTGTTTCCTTGCCTTTTCTTGATTCTGAAGGTTACCTACATTTCCTGGCTTGTGGCTCCTTCCTCCATCTTCAAAGACCACCACAGAGTATCTTCTCTTCTCTCTGAACCCCTGCCTCCCTCTTATAAGGACTCTTGTGATAACATTGCACCTACCCACATAATCCAAAGATGGCAGGGTAAATCTCCCATTATAAGATCATCAATTTAATCACATCAAAAAATTCCATTTGAATGTAAGGGGACCATTTTCACAGGTCCTGGGGATTGTGAAGTGGATATTTAGGGGGGCATTATGTTGGGGGGATACTTGTTTAATTAAATTTTCTAAAATACTTCATCTATTTCTATGCTAACTCTTGTTTCTTGTATCCCACTCTGAGTTTTCTTTTTCTCTTGCTAAACTGGAAATTTTACTAGTTCTTTTAGTAAGGTCTTTGGGTTTGTAGGGTCTCTTTGTCCACTTGTATAAGAAAATGTGTTGTCATTGCTACCTATCAACTCATATATGGTGTTTGACCATACTATGATTTTACTCTGGGGAGCTATGCTCCCTTCAACCACTCTTGGGATGGGATGTAAGTCAGACCTGACCAATGAGACTATTGTATTTTCTGGATTAGACAGATGTTCCATCAGTATTAAAAGTTGCACTGATTTTTTTCATGGGGTTATTGAAAGAGATCCATCCCAGGGGATTTAAATCAAAGATGCCATCATGAAGAGAGAAACTATCTGATAATGGTCACTGTCTCCAGAGAGCAGAGCTAAAGGAGGAAAGAAGCATTGTTTATGAAACCAAATCTTCCCCCAGACTTTTTTAGCTGGTAGTGGTGGTTTTACCTAAGTTTCTGAGCACTTTCTGAATGTTGTTTTAACCCAACTTTTTCACTCTCCTCTTTCACTTTCATCAAGAGGCTTTTTAGTTCTTTTTCGCTTTCTGTCATAAGGGTGGTGTTATCTGCGTATCTGAGGTTATTGATATTTCTCCCGGCAATCTTGATTCCAGCTTGTGCTTCTTCCAGCCCAGCATTTCTCATGATGTACTGTGCATATAAGTTAAATAAGCAGCCTTGATGTACTTGTTTCCTGATTTGGAACCAGGCTGTTTTTTCACGTCCAGTTCTAACTATTGCTTCTTGACCTGCATACAGATTTCTCAGGAGGCTGGTCAGGTGGCTTGAAACTCAACACTCATAAAACTAAGATCATGGCATTAGGTCCCATCACTTCATGGCAAATAGATGGGGAAACAATGGAAACGGTGACAGACTTTATTATTTGGGGCTCTCAAATCACTGTAGATGGTGACTGCAGCCATGAAGAATGGAACTGGAGGAATCAACTTGCCTGACTTCAGGCTCTACTACAAAGCCACAGTCATCAAGACAGTATGGTACTGGCACAAACACAGAAATATAGATCAATGGAACAAAATAGAAAGCCCAGAGATAAATCCACACACATATGGACACCTTATCTTTGACAAAGGAGGCAAGAATATACAATGGAGTAAAGACAATCTCTTTAACAAGTGGTGCTGGGAAAACTGGTCAACCACTTGTAAAAGAATGAAACCAGATCACTTTCTAACACTGCACACGAAAATAAACTCAAAATGGATTAAAGATCTAAATGTAAGACCAGAAACTATAAAACTCCTAGAGGAGAACATAGGTAAAACACTCTCCGACATATATCACAGCAGGATCCTCTATGATCCACCTCCCAGAATACTGGATATAAAAGAAAAAATAAACAAATGGGATCTAATTAAAATTAAAAGCTTCTGCACAACAAAGGAAAATATAAGCAAGGTGAAAAGACAGCCTTCTGAATGGGAGAAAATAATAGCAAATGAAGCAACTGACAAACAAATAATCTCAAAAATATACAAGCAACTTATGCAGCTCAATTCCAGAAAAATAAACGACCCAATCAAAAAATGGGCCAAAGAACTAAATAGACATTTCTCCAAAGAAGACATACGGATGGCTAACAAACACATGAAAAGATGCTCAACATCACTCATTATTAGAGAAATGCAAATCAAAACCACAATGAGGTACCATTTCACACCAGTCAGAATGTCTGTGATCCAAAAATCTGCAAGCAATAAATGCTGGAGAGGGTGTGGAGAAAAGGGAACCCTCCTACACTGTTGGTGTGAATGCAAACTAGTACAACCACTATGGAAAACAGTGTGGAGATTCCTTAAAAAATTGCAAATAGAACTGCCATATGACCCAGCAATCCCACTGCTGGGCATACACACCGAGGAAACCAGAATTGAAAGAGACACATGTACCCCAATGTTCATCGCAGCACTGTTTATAATAGCTAGGACATGGAAACAACCTAGATGTCCATCAGCAGATGAATGGATAAGAAAGCTGTGGTACATATACACAATGGAGTATTACTCAGCCATTAAAAAGAATACATTTGAATCAGTTCTGATGAGATGGATGAAACTGGAGCCGATTATACAGAGTGAAGTAAGCCAGAAAGAAAAACACCAATACAGTATACTAACACATATATATGGAATTTAGAAAGATGGCAATGATGCAGGACAGCAAAAAAGACACAGATGTGTATAGCGGACTTTTGGATTCAGAGGGAGAGGGAGAGGGTGGGATGATTTGGGAGAATGGCATTGAAACATGTATACTATCATGTAAGAATCGAATCACCAGTCTATGTCCGATGCAGGATACAGCATGCTTGGGGCTAGTGCATGGGGATGACCCAGAGGGATGTTGTGGGGAGGGAGGTGGGAGGGGGGTTCATGTTTGGGATCGCATGTACACCCGTGGTGGATTCATGTTAGTGTATGGGAAAACTAATACAGTATTGTAAAGTAAAATAAAGTAAAAATAAAAATTAAAAAAAACAAAACAAAACTCAACATTCAAAAAACTAAAAAAAAAATATTTTTTTTTAAATAAAAAATAAAAGACGCTTGCTCCTTGGAAGAAAAGCTATGACCAATCTAGACAGCATATTAAAAAGCAGAGACATTGCCAACAAAGGTCCATCTAGTAAAAGCTATGGTTTTTCTCCTAGTCATGTATGGATGTGAGAGTTGGACTATAAAGAAAGCTGACTGATGAAGAATTGATGCTTTTGAACTGTGGTGTTGGAGAAGACTCCTGAGAGTCCCTTGGACAGCAAGGAGATCTAACCAGTCAATCCTAAAGGAGATCAGTCTTGAATATTCTTTGGAAGGACTGATGCTGAGGTTCCAATACTTTGGCCACCTGATGCAAAGAACTGACTCATTGGAAAAGATCATGATGCTGGCAAAGACTGAAGGTGGGAGAAGAAGGGGATGACAGAGGAGGAGATGGTTGTATCACCGACGTGATGGACATGAGTTTGAGTAGGCTCCAGGAGTTTGTGATGGGCAGGGAAGCCTGGCCTGCTGCAGTCCATTGGGTCACAAAGAATTGGACACGACTGAGAGACTGAACTGAACTGAGAACATGACATGAAAAGAAACCTAAAAACATTTAAAAATCAAATTTACATGCTAATGTATTTATAGTATTTTATAATAACCATATGTTAATTTTAAGTAAAGGAAAAAATTGATTTATTTCCTAGTATGCCCACAGTTTTAACCAGCTTAAAATACAAACAAGGGAAAAATTGAGAAAAAAAAAAACAAAATGAAAAGGGTCAAGTTTCCCTCAAGCAATAGCTCATAGCTCACCATGATCTTTTTTGCCAATTTGGCCTCCATTTGCCCCCAAGAATGATTTTATTGAACGCAACCTACTCCTTTGAGGTTCTTCAATCTCATTCAAGGAAAAGAAAGTGTGAGAAAAAGGAAACATTTTTGTTTTTTGCAAAATCAGACTTTTATTTTTTATTTATAGTCTCATCCTGCACTCAAATTGTGAGTTATTTTGATTCTTCCAAAGTAGAATAGTTTCATAAACATAAAACAAATTATTTACCAATTTCTTCACTTCCATCTTCAATTCAGTATTGTTTTCTGGATTTTTACTTTAGTCATAGATGCTTGTGCTTTTTCAGGTGGTTGAAATCAATAAAGTCATTGGAAAACTAGTGCTTTTGGTTGGCTGGCCTCTACAAAATAAGCCACCTTTTCCTAAAGATGACAAAGATTTGGCTGAAATAACTATTGACAAGTGTGGAGATACAGAAGAAGCTAAAAAATATTTCTTTCACAAACAATACATCTCTTAGACTTCCAATCCTTTGTCACACTGGTTTTTTCTTTTTTTTTTTTTTTTTTAACCCCAGGCTTATAATAGAAGAAGAAAAATGGAACTTTTGTCTTCTGTTTTGACAGATTCTCAGAATTCTCTGTTTTTCACTTTTGACTGAATTTTGTCACTTCTTGATTGAGTGTTTGTGTTTTTGGAGACCATGACTGTTTCTTTAAAATGCTAGAATTGTGTGTTATAGTATGTTAGAGTTAAAAGGGACCCCAAAGATGGTCTAGTCCAGCCCTCCCATTTTATTGTTGAGGAAACACCTTGCTTGGCATGTCTTCACTTTAGCGCAAGTGGGGGTACTAAATCAGCATTGCTTATTTTTACTTTTCTACTGCTAGTTGGACCATCCCCAGGTTAGGGATACAGGTTTACGATACCATCAACATGACTGTTGGATGTTCTTCCCCTAAATAATCTCAAGTGAGTTATAGACTTAAATTTTTTAATTATATTATCTCTTTGAATAAAGACAGCTGATAGCTTGCTTACTAAATATCTGATTCTTCCTTCGGTTCTTGTTTAGAAGAGTTAGTGAAAGTTGCTCTGTCGTGTCCGACTCTTTGTGACCCCATAGACATCCATGGAATTCTCTAGGCCAGAATACTGGGGTGGGTAGCCTTTCCCTTCTCCAGGGGATCTTCCCAACCCAGGGATCGAACCCAGGTCTCCCGCATTCTTTACCAGCTGAGCCACAAGGGAAGCCCTTAGATGAGTTAAATGTGAAGTCGCTCAGTCATGTCCAACTCTCTGTGACCCCATGGACTGTAGCCTACCAGGCTCCTCTGCCCATGGGACTTTCCAAGCAATTGTACTGGAGTGGATTGCCATTTCCTTCTCCAGGGAAACATTTTTCAATTTTTGTGTCAATACATACTAGCTGTATAATGTTGGAAACATGAATTTTCTGATCTTTCTTCTGCTCCATTTTTACAGAGCTCTTTTTGATGTCTGAAAACAGTTTCTGAATAAACATGAGGAGAAAGGCTGAGCATCCATTCTCTATTTGTTTATCTTTTTATGGAATGTGAAAATCATTCAAGATACATGTTTAAGTACTCTTAACTTCTTGGAAAGTGTATCAGATTTGTACTATAAACAAACACTCTATGAGAAGATTTAAAATTTATCTAGGACATGAAAGTGCTTATTCTGATTAAATAGATGGTCATAGTACCTCTGATTGGTCAGTGGTCATGGTAGTCTGATTGTTAAATGCTTCCTGTGTCATACTGGAGTGGAGGCAAGTAACCACATAGACCATGGCTTTCATAAGATTATTTGTTGCTGCTCAGTTCCTAAGTCATATCTGACTGTTTGTGACCCCATGGACTGCAGCTTGCCAGCCTTCCCTGTCCCAGCCTTCCCTGTCCTTCACTGTCTCCTGGGGTTTGCTCAAACTCTTGTCCATTGAGTCGGTAATAACATCCATTCATCTCATCCTCTGTTAGCCCCTTCTCCTCCTGCCCTCAACCTTTCCCAGCATCAGGGTCTTTTCCAGTGAGTTGTCTCTTCACATCAGGTGGCCAAAGTATTAAAGTGCTGCACTCAATATGCCAGCAAATTTGGAAAACTCAGCAATGGCCACAGGATTGGAAAAGGTTATTTCTCAGATAATAACTAAATAGTATTCTGTTATGATCATACAAATGGCTATCTCAGTATGACTAACACATTTAATTAGGATTCAGTGAGGCTTTAGAAACACAAGGAAAGAAAAAGAAAATATTGAGAAGTTAAAGTGTATATACATACATACACACATACTCATATATATATACACATTCATATATACACAAATAATAAAAATATTGGATTTCCCCAAAGACTCAGCATTAAAGGACCTGCCTGCAATGCTGGAGATGCAGGAGATGTAGGTTTGAATCCTGGGTTACGAAGATCCCCTGGGGGAGAAAATGATAATTTATTCCAGTATCCTTGCCTGGAAAAAAAATCCCATGGACAAAGGAGTCTGGCAGGCTACAGTCCATGGGGTCACAAAGAGTTGGATATGACTCATATTATAAATGTATACATTTTATATACAAAGGTCCATATATAAACATATAGGCATTTACATGTATTTTTGCCTCATCTTCTAAAGGAAATGATTGCTTTCACAGAAGACAAAAATAAACACAAATATAAGCCTAGAGAAATTGAAAGTAAATTTGCAAAGACATTGCAATGCACATATTTTAGCACTAACAATATGTAATATAGAAAAGCAGAATTCCATATTTTGTCTGCATACAGAGCCCAGTACACCCAAGAGAGTCTTAATTAAGAAGCCTCTAAACTGCAAGTTTATTAAACGAACATACTGAAGAGCTAATTCCTTTACTTTTAAATACAATTTAGGAATCCCGCCCTGCTGTTACATACAGTTATGATTGTTTATCAGGAACCTACAATTTACAGTTGCTACTTATCGATTAGATGATATTGTACTTTCATTGTGTTAAAGTTTTTCTTCTGAGGCAGAAATGTTCCACTGACATTTACTTATTAAGCATCAGCATACAGATTTATAAACATTATTTTTCTTACATATTACAATTTTTTAAAGTTCTTTGCAGAAACTCTGACAAATATACTAATCTTAAAATCTGAACATAATCTTACTTGCCAGAGAGAATAACAATTATAATATTTGCATGTTCTCATTGTTTCATATAGATGCATACACACATCGATACATTCACATATTTATGTATTATGGTTATTTGTATGTATGTATTATTATACACAGACATTTACTATTTTGAAAGGTACCAACATTTTTGTTCTACAAATGTGAGAGAGGACAGAGATTTTATCTTTAGGGACATACAAATCTCTTGTTTGGCAAAACTCTCAATAAACTCTTCCTAAGCAAAGATAAGGGCTTTCCTGGTGGCTCAGTGGTAGAGAACCTGCCTGCCAATGTAGAAAACACAGGTTCAATCCCTGGGTCAGGAAGTTTCCCCCTGGAGTAGGAAATGGAAACCCACTCTAGTATACTTGCCTGGGAAATCCCATGGACAGAGGAATCTGGCAGGCTATAGTACACAGGGTCACAAAAGAGCTAGACATGACTAAGCAACTAAAAACAACAAGCAGAAACAATGCAACAAAGAAAATGAGCTTACCTAGGTGTGGAAAGTTTTGATTATAAGGAATGAGAGAGCTTTCTGCATGATGCCATAAAAATCCCTCTTCTGTGGGATGCCTAGTTGTGTCTCAGATTAAATAATGAAGAGCTGGACCAAGGCCTTGAGCTGAAGATGAACCATTTTCATTTTATCCTCTCTTTTGCAGAGACTTCTTGATGACTCTGAACACCCATCTTCCTCCTGCTCACTAATAGAACTTCAAATTTATTCAAGGAGACACATAACCCTGTAGTTAGTGGCCCATTTAAATAAGCTCTAATCAATGAGATGTAATCAGACATGTTGTGTAGCCCAATCAAAGAAAATCTTCACTGTGGGAAATGAGCAGGCCCTTTTCTCTTTCCTTCTGAGTGAAATAGAAAAGTGACCCATGGAATTCAAATATCCCCGTTGGAAACCTGGAGGATATTCTATATGGCAGAAAAGCAAAATATGGTCTTGATCCCTCATTTCTGGTCTTGGACAGCTGCCTCCTGAATTGTTTTACATTTTTATTTGGGAGTTACTATTAGAGCGAGATTCATTTCCTGACTGATGCATTCTCTTTGGGGTAGTGGAAATTAGAGAGAAGCTATTTAGGGGCAAAGGCAATTTGGTTAGACAGAGATAGCCTGACTGCTGACACATGGCATAAAATTGAGGAGACCTATGATTTTTCAAGCAAGGTTTCAGCATCAGTGTCCAGAAGTTGTGGTTCCCTATAGAGAATATAAAGTTCTTATTTTCCACATTATAAGTCTCTTCCTTTTTTTTTACCACCAAGACCTCAGTAAATCTTAGGGAAATTGTTATATTCTGGTATTAGCTACATGTAAGGAAATAAGGAATATTATACTTAGAAGCTGGAGAAGCAATTGTAAAGAGATAAAGGTTATCTGCAGTAATCCATAGTGAGTGATCCAGTCAGTTGACTGGCTACTTGATCAGGGACAATCAAGATGGATTTATGGAACGTTTAAACACTCTTCTGGTATTCTCATAAATATTCCTGAAGGAATATAAATAAAAATGCGGGCTTCATAACACAGGATGTCTTATTTTTACACTGGAATGATGATAAAGAATGACAGTCGTGAAGAGTGGAAATGTAGAGTTTCAGTGCATGCCCATATAAGCCATAGGATACCTTTGAAAACCTTTTATCATTATTATTATTTTAGTTTTAAATGTTTAGATTTATTTGAAAAAGAGGTATAATTTCCACTGAAAACTTATTTCACAAAATAAACATCTAAATGCCTCATCCATTTTTTAGGAAATGAGTTGATTGTTTTCAGCTGTGGATCATGATATTGAAATAGGAAAATTTCACAATTTCTAGACTAGTAGGGAATGAACATAGTGAATATACAAGGTCATAGTCAAGAATGCTGGCAATCCCATAGTGGCTTTCAAATGCAATAAGCAATAATTAATGGTTTCCAGGATGAGTCAGCAGTATAGAATCGATCTGCCAATGCAGAAGACCAGTGTTTCATCCCTGGGTCTGGAAGATCCCATGGAGAAGCAAATGGCAACCCACTCCAATATTCTTGCCTGGGAAATCCCATGGACAGAGGGGCCTGGAGGGCCACAGTTCATGGGATAACACAGAGTCAGGCATGGTGTAGCAACTAAGCAACAACAATAGTCAGCCTGTAATGCCTGAAAATGGGGACTGATTGATAACTGAAAGAATCTGAGAAGACATAAACTGCTGAGTAAAAAAGAAAATAAAAACCTAACATATATAAGTGATCACTTGAGAAGCCAGAAAAACCATTTTCATTCTTTGAAGAAAGGCATTAGAACAAAACAATAATTTTTTGGCAGAGTACCAAAACCAGAATTTGATAAAACTAAACCACATTTTTAAAAATAATTTTTGTATTAAAAATTATTTTCCAAGCAATGGAAAAATTTTTTTCTCTTTTTCATTGTATCAACACTACTTCAATCATACAAAGCTCTCCCTTTACCAAACAATTTATTCCAGATATTATTTGTGTCTTTACATAACTGAATATTATTTATATCATTTTTAGCCCTTTAATTTTGGTGCTTAACATTTTAAACATTTTAAGCTAAACAAAAAATTGCCAATCTTTGGAAGAGTTTTCTAACATTGCTTTTTTAAGACATCTATCATTTTAAAATGGTTGTCTAGAGTTAGAAGAAAAGGTAATCTGTCTCTTTAGAATCTAAGCTGTTTAAACTTTGTCAAGTTTTCTCTGTGGTAGTAAGAAAGGAAAAGAAAAAGGGAAGGAATGAATTAAGAAAGAAAGAGGAAGAGAAGGGAAGGAAACTGATATTCTTATTCTTCCAAAGCTTATTAACAAGAACACACACCGAAAAGAAAAATGATTTGCTCTTTCAATACCAATATCTGAGGCATAATAATGCTCGTCTCTACTAAGTGAGTCATTCACCATTGTTTCTAGGCTTTTTCAGAATAGAGGAGAGGATATTTACATTACAGATTCATCTTTTTGAAAATAAGATGCCTTGAGAGTTTTAGGCTAATTCAGGACTAGATAGCTATTACTTCGTCTCTTCTATATAATGACAGTATCGCCTGTCTTCCACACTAGGAGTTCTAGCTAACAACACTAGACAAACAGAATTCAAATACTCTATATCCATTTGCTTTATACAACCTTATATTACTTTATACATGTAACAGTCTCAGAACAACAATACAGGTTCACCACAATAAAACATGATTATTGAACAGCTAAAGCAAATTTTGCACACACCATTCCCATTCTACACCTGCTTTTTAGATTTGTAATATAACTACATTGTCAGGTTGTTAAAAAAAGAGCAGGTGTGTGGTTTCAGCTGCTCCCCACTGAAAAGCCAATAAACAGGTCAGATTGGTGGAAAGGAAAGTTTACTTATTTCAGATGTCGGCAACTTGGGTGGTAGGGGAGGGGGAGGCTGGCAGACATCTATCCAAAGGCAGACTCCCCTCATCACTCCAGTGAACAAGGAGTGAGAGCTTTTATAGACAGTGTGTGATTACATGCAGAAACAGCATTGTCATCTCTAACAGTCATCTTCAAATTGGTCACCAGTGGTCTAATCAGGATCATCTTGATTGTTTTAGGCACAAATAATCTTTAGCTCCATGGGGCTTTCCTGGTGGTTCAGATGATAAAGAATCTGCTTGCAATGCAGGAGACCCAGGTCCTGTCCCTGGTTTGGGAAGATCCCCTGGAGACGGAAATGGCAACCCACTCCGGTATTCTTATCTGGAGAATTCCATGGACAGAGGAGCCTGGCTGGTTACAGTCCACAGGGTCGCAAAGAGTTGGACATGACTGAGTGACTAACACTTTCAGGGGCCATTTGTTCCCATTTCTATGTGGTCAATTCTCAGAATTGTAGCTGCTCATGTCCTGGTACAGTCTGGTCTTCATGTAGTTAACTTCTCCACCTGGTGTTTTGGTATCTATAGGACAGCTCACAGGATATGGCTCAGAATATTATCTATAGATAGCCTTGAGAAAGAACTAAAGGTCCTTGATTATGCTTAGTGACTCAGTTCAGTTCAGTCACTCAGTTGTGTCTGACTCTTTGTGATCCCATGGACTGCAGCCGGCCAAGCTTCCCTGTCCATCATCAACTCCCAGAGCTTGCTCAAACTCATGTCCATCAAGTCAGTGATGCCATCCAACCATCTCATTCTCTGTCGTCCCCTTCTCCTCCAACCTTCAATCTTTCCCAGCATCAGGGTCTTTTCGAATGAGTCAGCTCTTCGCATAAGAGGGCCAAAGTATCGGGTGAGTTTCAGGTTCAACATCAGTCCTTCCAGTGAATATTCAGGACTGATTTCCTTTAGGATGGACTGGTTGGATCTCCTTGCAGTCAAGGGACTCTCAAGATTCTTCTCCAACACCACAGTTCAAAAGCATCAATTCTTTGGCACTCAGCTTTCTTTATAGTTTAACTCTCACATCCACATAGGACTACTGGAAAAATCTTAGCTTTGACTAGATGGGTTTTTGTTGAAAAGTGATGTCCCTGCTTTTCAATATGCTGTCTAGGTTGGTCATAGCTTGTCTTCCAAGGAGCAAGCGTCTTTTAATTTCATGGCTGCAGTCAGCATCTGCAGTGATTTGGGAGCCCCCCAAAATAAACTCTCTCACTGTTTCCATTGTTTCCCCATCTATTTGCCATGAAGTGATGGGACCAGATGCCATGATCTTAGTTTTCTGAATGTTGAGTTTTAAGTTAAGTTTTTTGCTCTTCTCTTTTACTTTCATCAAGAGGCTCTTTAGTTCTTCTTTTGCTTTCTGGTGCCATCTGCATATCTGAGGTTATTGATATTTCTCTTGGTAATCTTGATTCCAGCTGTGCTTTATACAGCCCAGCATTTTGCACAATGTACTCTGCATATAAGTTAAATAAGCAGGCTGCCAATATATAGCCTTGACATACTGCTTTCCTGATTTGGAACCAGCCCATTGTTCCATGTCTAACTCTTGCTTCCTGACCTGCATACAGATTTCTCAGGAGGCAGGTCAGGTGGTCTGGTATTCCCATCTCTTTCAGTATTTTCCACAGCTTGTTGTGATCCACACAGTCAAAGACTTTGGCATAGTCAGTAAACCAGGAGTAGATGTTTTTCTGGAACACTGTTGCTTTTTTGATGATCCAACAGATATTGGCAATTTGATCTCTGGTTCCTCTGGTCTTTTCTAAATCTGGCTTGAATATCTGGAAGTTCATGGTTCATGTACTATTGAAGCCTGGTTTGGAGAGTTTTCAGCATTATTTTGCTAGCATGTGAGATGATTGCAATTGTATGATAGTTTGAACATTCTTTGGCATTGCCTTTCATTGGGATTGGAATGAAAACTGACCTTTTCCAGTCCTGTGGCCACTGCTGAGTTTTCCAAATTTGCTGGCATATTGAGTACAGCACTTTCACAGCATTATCTTTTAGGGTTCAAAAGCTCAGCTGGAATTCCGTCACCTCCACTAGTTTTGTTTGTAATGATGCTTCCTAAGGCCCACTTGACTTCACATTCCAGGATATCTGGCTCTAGGTGACTGATCACACCATTGTGATCATCTGGGTCATGAAGATCTTTTTTGTATAGTATTCTGTGTATAGAAGAACTTTTGTATAGTTCTTTTGCTTAGTGACTGCATTATTATTATTTTGTCTCCTTTGTTTTCCTTTGCTTCAGCATTTCTCACTTCATCTGATTGAACTGATTTTTGACTAAAGTTTTCCATAGGCAAAAGGTAGGCAGTAGACCTGGTGAGGGGGCAAGGACCATAACGTCTTGTTCCATTTCAAGACCATGTTGACACTGCATATTACAGCCTCTTTTAATCCTCTTATAATTCTAGTTCTATAAGAAACTATGTAATGCTCACCACCAGTTCTTATGTAGATTCTTTTTCATGATTTTGTTTGCCTAAAGTTGATCCTTTAGTTAAGGTCTTATTAACAATATTCCCTGAGGTCTGACATTTTGATAACCATTTGCTTCTGCCCTCTATACTTAAAGATACTTTTTGCTACATTACAGCAAAGTCTTTGGTTTACATTTTGTTTTCTTTAACATCTTAAACACATTGCTCCATTTACTTTGGGGGCTAAAGAGTTGCTGACAAAAATTTCTGTTGACAATCTCATTTTATATCGCCTGTAAGTCACAGAATTGCTTACTTAAATACATATGGGATATTTTTCTTCCTTTGAAGTCCAGAAATTTTACGATTTGTTTTGCGGTTGGCCTTCCTGGATTGACATTCTCAGGTACAAAGTGCACTCTCAATATGTGATTTCAAATCTGTGTGTTTTGTTTCTAGAAAAAATATATTGAGTTATAGTTCTTAATATTGCTTCTGTTCCCTTGCTAGGATTTGTTCTTCAGGGACTCCAATTAGATTTATTTTGCCTACTTTCATGATTTGCCTCTTTCTTTCAGAATTGCTTTAATCTCTTTCTTCATTTGTTCCAGAGTCACTGAGTCCAGCTCTTTCCAATTCCATGGACTGTAGCCAGCCAGGCTCCTCTATCCATGGGGTTTTCCTGGTAAGAATACTGGAGAGGGTCACTGTTTTTTTCACCAGGGGATCTTCTCAATCCAGGGATCGAGCCTGCATCTTCTGCATGTGTCTCCTGCATTACAGGTGGATTCTTTATTTCTGAGCCACCAGGACAGCTGGTTCTCCTTCTTTGAAAATTTTAATTATCTGGAGCATGATATTGTTTCAGTTATCTTTTTATTTCAACCAGCTTATTCTTCATTTCTAAAATAACTTTTTCCTTATAGTTAAGATTTTTCCTTAACTGTCAGTGACTTCTGAGTTTTCTAATCCATGTTTATATTGTTCTTTCATGTCTCAAATCATTTTTAAAGCTTTTTTAGCTTATTTTGATATACAGTGTGCAAGTTTAATTTTTGTTAAGTATGCCAATATAGTGTGTTTTCCTAGTCTTAAGAAATGTATACTATTCCTTTTCATTCTTTTATTGTAACTTTGTATTAATATGATATTTTACCTTCATATACTTCTGCTGCTATTTATATTCTGTATTTTCAAAATGAGGCTTGGTAACTTCAGAGAGTTCTTTCTCCATTTATGTAAACTAAGATTCATGCACATAAATAGAAATACTTAAAAGAAGACATATAAACAAAGTGGTACACCTTAAATACAGGAGGGTAGTTGCTTACAGACAGAAGGAGAATGTAAAGTAGGGATGAAAATAAGAACAAACACATACATGAGATAAAAGCATGGGCTCATGTAGACTAAAGATATTTCACTAGTTGAGAAGTATCATTTTCATCTTTTGCACCTGAGGTCCCCTCCATGACAAAAGATTTATGGAAAGAATATTTATTCATTGTACAAAAAAATATATAGAAAATATAAAAAATGCAAAAAATTTAAATCAGTTGTAATTCTACCACTTAGAGATAACGACTGGGAACATTTTGAAATATTAAAAAAAATATTTTGTCCTGTGTGTGTGTGTGTGTGTGCGCACACATGTGTGTGTGCACGTGTGTGTGTGTTCTGCAATGTTTATAGTTTGGGCTCTCCTTAATCACATGAGAACTTACAATTTTAATCACATAGATTATAATGCCCATGCATTCTCACTTGATATTACCATACTTCTGAGTTTTGTAATTCATGCTTATGCTGTTTCTTTTGTGTCTTGAATAATTTTCTTAATGACTTTTACTTTGAAGTAAGATATAATAGCTTCAATCACACATATGGTGATAGTGTGCTTTCTTTGTCTTTCAGAATATTATGCTACTCCTTTTCATATTTTCTAATTGTAACTTCTTATGGTTATTTGACCTTGATACATTTTGGTTGCTTATTTTTATGTGAATTTACTTCATATTTTAGAATAAAGCTTGGTGCACATATCTTGCTAACTTCAAAGAACTCTCCATTAATATAACTAAAAATGCCTTTTGAAGTATTCCTTCAAAACCATGATTAATAATAACTGTATAGACACTTATTGAATGTTGGTGTAATAATTTATTCATTTGTTATTTAAAATATTTATCATGAAAATTCACAATTGACTCCAATTTTGCTGTTATATACAAGGCTGTGATTGACATTTTTATATATACATATATGCACAAATAATTAATTAATGCTTCAGATTTCATTCCTAGAAGTTTAATTATATTTTATAGACCATATATTTCCATATTGCTAATAGGAAGGTTGAAAGTTTATTTAAAAAAAATTAGAAGAGTATCAAAGTGTTCATTTCATCACCATTATCAATAATTTGTCAGTTTGATAGGTTAAAATTATATCTTTTTTAATATAGAT
Organism: Capra hircus; assembly: GCF_001704415.2. NCBI lineage: Eukaryota > Metazoa > Chordata > Mammalia > Artiodactyla > Bovidae > Capra > Capra hircus. The sequence continues at coordinate 120,080,367 of NC_030808.1, forward strand.
TTCTTTGATAAAAAGTTGAATTTAATCATATTTTATTGGTGTTTTCAGTTTCTTCTATTTGAAATTTTTGTAGTTTATTTTGTAAGCCACTTTGTAAGTTATTTTCCACTCCCAGAATACCCCAAATCTTCTCAATCTTCCTGTCTCACTAAATGGCACTTCCACTCATGCAAGTTCTATTTGGTGAAACATGACTCTCCTTGTTTCTCATATCTGTTGTCATTTACATTCAATCATTTCCCAATTTCTATAGATTACAGCTCAAAAATAAAATCTTCTAGACTAAAATCTGCCCACTTTTTCATCTCCACTGCTACCATTCTAGTCTAGCTTACCTGGTCTCTGAGCTTCTATGCCCCATCTACCCTTCCTCCACACTGCAGCCATGGTGATATTCAAGTATGGTTCTCCCTAATTCTTTTTTAAAAATATTTGTTATTTGGCTGTGATGGGTCTTAGTTCTGACATGCATGATCTTTGTTCGCCACACGTGAACTCAGAGTTGTAGCACATGGGATCTAGTCTCCTGACCAGGGATTGAAATCAAGTTCCCTGCATTGGAAGGATGGAGTCTAAACCTCTGAACCACCAAGGAAGTCCCCTCTATAGTCCTTTATGCATAGAAGGCTCTCCCAAAATCAAAATATTCTACTAACTCTTTTATGGCTATCTTAACAGTATTCTAATATAGTATGTTTTCATTATTATTCTTTTCCAGAAATATGGACATTTTGGTTTGTATTTTTCCTTTGATGAGTTAACTTCTTTCAAATTTCCTGGTGAAAGAGTCCTTTTTGTTATCATTTTAACTAATTGAGGATTTATTGCCTTATGGTCTAATAAAGATTGCATTACCGTTTTTTTAACTTATTTTTAAACTAATATTAACTAATTTAATAGACGTTTATGTATACCTGGAAACAAGGTATATTTTGTGTTATCAGGATAAATATTTAAGATATATCTGTATATTTTATGTTATGGTTTTCGGTTTTCTATGTTCTTCCTAACATTTTGTCTTCTTGATCTATCTAGATCTGAGCAAGGTGTACAAAAGTTTCCTATTTTTAATATGTGTCTGTTTCTCTTTCATCTCCTATCGTTTCTGCTCTATGAAAGCTGTACTGGTAGTTGGTGAATAGATATTAATATCTTCATTGTGAATGGTAGCCTTTAGCATTACAGAGTGTCCTACTTTGTAATACTGAATTCTTCTCAGCCTGAATTCTACCTTGTTTTAGATCAAGATCATGGCCCCTGCTTTCTTCTTACTTGCCTTTATTTGACGTATTTTTGCTCATACTTTTATCTTTAGTGCTTTCAATTCACTTTATTTTAGTTATGTCTTTTGCATACAGCATAAAGTTGAATTTTGCTTCCTTAGTCAATCTGAAAATCTTTTTCTTACATTATGTAAGTTAAGCTCACTAATATGCATTCATATAACTAATACAGTTGGTCACAGTTCTGTAACAGAGTATTAAGTTTTATAAGTGCATAAGTATGAATATATTCTGTTATATTAGCAGCTTGCTTTGTTATCTTTTCCCTGCTTATTTCTGTTGTTATTTGTGAAGATCTGAACTCTTCTTCCTAATGGTTAGCTTTACCCAAATACCCTTCTATAACCATACTTCTGTTCTGAAACTATTAGTTTCTTCCTATTATTTATGTTAATGTCAGAAGGTACCTGCTTCTTTTCCTCCTTCTTTAGTATAATCTTAGTGCTGATGCCTGTTGAGCAAAATATACTTAAGATTCAAATTTTTCATTTATCAGATTTAAATATACCTTTTTATCCTAACACTAGTGGGTCAATCAGCAAGTTCATTCTACTCACCTTTTACTCTAGACTTTCTCTTTTCATTGTTTAATTGATCACATTATTTCTCCAACATCAGAACCTGCAATATGCACACAGTATCTTGTCATTCTTATCTTCTTTTAGATTTTAAATGCTTTCTGCCACAACCCCAGACTTTATAAAGAAGCTTCTCCAGACACTATGTTTTACTGAAACTCTTTTTATAGAGGATACCTCAGGAAAGGTTTATTGAAATAAATTATTTCATGTATTGCATGCTTATAACTCTTTACAGCCCCTTGTACTAAGAGGATATTTGGCTGGGTATAAAACCATTGGTTCACATTTTCATTTTTGAGTACTTTAACTGTATTATTTTATTGTTTTATAGCTTAAGATATTGCTGCTGAGAATTCTGAAGCTATTCTCCTTTTCTTTCCCTTATTTGTTACTTGATTTGTATGTGTGGCCAAGGGAAGTGGGTGGAGTTGGGGGTGTGTGTCTAGATTTCCAAAGGTAATTTTCCTTATCTTTAAAATCTAATAGTTTTGCTCTGCTATGTCTTAGTATTATTTTCATCATTTAAAAAACACTTTAAAAGCTATATTTCCTACCAACAGCCTGTTTAATTCTCTGAAACTTTTCCATGAAACACCTTGAAATAATGGCATATATCTGCAGCTTACAACTCCTTTGCTTCTACTCCCCTTTAGCCCTTTCCAATTATCCTCTTACCAAAAAAAGAAAGAAAGAAAGAAAAAATTAAATGACAGTGAACAGGAAGAAGTTCATCCAAAATACTTATTATTGGAGTTTCTGCTAAGGTCTCTCTAGATGAACTTTTAATCTATCAATATACTTGTACAGTACCAAATTGTGTACAGAATGGCCCAAAGGTACTGTATAATCTTTATATCCAGAAAATACTGTATACAATTTACTAAAAAGAATGCATTATATGTATATTATGTACATTTTATAAAGCTTTCCAACCAATGAGCACTGAGGCCAACATCACTTTCAGGATAATTTTCAAACAGCCAGAAAACTTTATGAACTTGATATCTTTCTATTATAGTTCTTTTGTTTTCAACTAAACTTATAGCAAATATTTTCTGCCTTGAAATTGGATGCAGTATGTCTACAGGCATACTCTTCTGAACCTTCTTAGAACTCCTGGTTCCACGGTCTATAAGAGTTCCACTGGATACAAAGACAAACAGATTGTTTCTCCTTGTATATCTTAGTCTCACTTATTGGGTTCTACTCAGTAAATACCAATTCATTCTGATCTTAAACTCAGAGCCGATATATTTTCTCAGGTGTACATTTTTTTTAGGCTGGAAACTTTCCATGTTGAATTCAATGAATTTTATGAATTCAGTCATAAATATTTCTAGTTTTAAAATTAATCAGGAATGTTTTAAACAGGCAGCAGAGACAGGACACTTTTCTTTCTCTTCTCTCAAAAATATACCAAAATGAATAAAAAGAACTGAAAATAGAGCATATTTAATTCTTAATAAAAGTTGAAAACAGCAGTAATCACACACATACACACAGGTACACATAAAAATGTATGCCTGATTAAAAATCTTTGAACCAAATCAAATGAGGACATAGAGTTCCAATATGTTGCCTTTTTTCTTTTTAATCACTGAGTGAGTGAGTGAGTGAGTGAGTGAAGTCGCTCAGTCGTGTCCGACTCTTTGCGACCCCATGGACTGTAGCCCACCAGGCTCCTCCCCCATGGGATTCTCCAAGCAAGGGTACTAGAGTGGGCTGCCATTTCCTTCTCCAGGGGATCTTCCCAACTCAGGGATTGAACTTGGGTCTCCTGCATTCCAGGCAGATGCTTTAACCTCTGAGCCACCAGGGAAGCTCTTTTAATCTCTAGAGGATGATAAATGAAACAATTCTAAATGGCTATATGACAAACTCTGGTTAAATAGATGAGGGCTGGCAAAGGGACAGAAGTGAGCCATGAGAAAAGTCTAAAAACACTTGGGGCTTTATCCCCAGAACTGCCCTTCAGTAATGAGCAGTACAGACTCAGAAGGAGGAATTCCTGCCCTGGGCTCAACAGTGTAGAGAAGTCCCTTATAGCTTTCCTATTAGGCCTGACATGTACACACTACTGTATTTAAAATGGATAACCAACAAGGACCTACCGTATAGAACAGGGAACTCTGCTCAATGTTAACAACCAAAATGGGAAAAGAATTTGAAAAAGAATAGATACATGTATATGTATAACTGAATCACTCTGTTGTACACCTGAAACTATCACATTTTTATTCAACTATATTAAAAAAAAAAAGAAATGCACAAAAGTAAATTCATTAGCACACATATAGCTCTGACACAAAGAATTCAGTGCTCCGCACTGGCCCCACACTACTAAACATCAGTTCTTCTGACTCTGGGAGAGAGTCTAAGGTTCAGGTGTTGGCAGGGTTGGTTCCTTCTGACGGCTGTAAGGAAGAACCCATTCCATGTCCCCTTCATAGCTGCTGGTGGCTTGCTGGCAATCTTTGTCCTTTCTTGGCTTAAAGATGCATTACCCCGATGTGTGCCCTTATCCTCATTGCATTCTGTGTCTGTGTGAGTATGTCTGTATTCAAATTTCCCCTGTTTTATAAGGACACCAGTCATATTGGATAAGGTTTCACCCTACTACAGTAGGACTATATATTAATTAAATACATTGGCAATGACCCCTTTTCCAAGCAAGCTCACAAAAATGTGAGGTACTGGGGTTGTTCAGTTCAGTTCAGTTGCTCAGTCGTGTCCGACTCTTGGTGATCCCAGGAGCTGCAGCACACCAGGCCTCCCTGTCTATCACCAACTCCCCGAGTTTACTCAAACTCATGTCCATTGAGTCAGTGATGCCATCTAACCATATCATCCTCTGTCATCCCCTTCTCCTCCTGCCTTCAATCTTTCCCAACATCAGGGTCTTTTCAAATGAGTCAGCTCTTTGCATCAGGTGGCCAAAAATACTGGAATTTCAGCTTTAACATCAGTCCTACCAAAGAAAGCCCAGGACTGATTTCCCTTAGGATGGACTAGTTGGATCACCTTGCAGTCCAAGGGACTCTCAACAGTCTTCTCCAACACCACAGTTCAAAAGCATCCATTCTTCGGCACTCAGCCCTCTTTATAGTCCAACTCTCACATCCATACATGAACACTGGAAAAACCATAGCCTTGACTAGATGAACCTTTGTTGACAAAGTAATGTCTCTGCTTTTTAATATGCTGTCTAGGTTGGTCATAACTTTCCCTCCAAGGAGTAAGTGTCTTTTAATTTCACAGCTGCAGTCACCATCTGCAGTGATTTTGAAGCCCAGAAAAATTGTCAGCCATTGTTTCCACTGTTTCCCCATCTATTTCCCATGAAGTGATGGAACCAGATGCCATGATCTTAGTTTTCTGAATGTTGAGCTTTAAGCCAATTTTTTCACTCTCCTCTTTCACTTTCATCAAGAGGCTCTTTAGCTCTTCTTCACTTTCTGCCATAAGTGTGGCGTCATCTGAATATCTGAGGTTATTGATATTTCTCCCGGCAATCTTGATTCCAGCCTGTGCTTCATCCAACCCAGCATTTCTCATGATGTACTCTGCATGTAAGTTAAATAAGCAGGGTGACAATATACAGCCTTGATGTACTCCTTTTCCTATTTGGAACCAGTCTGTTGTTCCATGTCCAGTTCTAACTGTTGCTTCCTGACCTGTATATAGATTTCTCAGGAGGCAGGTCAGGTGGTCTGGTATTCCCATTTCTTTCAGAATTTTCCACAGTTTATTGTGATCCATGCAGTCAAAGGCTTTGGCCTAGTCAACAAAGCAGAAATAGATGCTTTTCTGGAACTCTCTTGCTTTTTTGATGATACAGAGAATGTTGGCAATTTGATCTCTTGTTCTTCTGGCCTTTACTAAAACCAGCTTGAACATCTGGAATTTCACGGTTCAAGTATTGCTGACGCCTGGCTTGGAGAATTTTGAGCAGTACTTTAAAGCATGTGAGATGAGTGCAACTGTGCGGTAGTTTGAGCATTCTTTGGCATTGCCTTTCTTTGGGATTGGAATGAAAACTGACCTCTTCCAGTCCTGTGGCCACTGCTGAGTTTTCCAAATTTGCTGGCATATTGAGCGCAGCACTTTCACAGCATCATCCTTCAGGATTTGAAATAGCTCAATTGGAATTCCATCACCTCCACTAGCTTTGTTCATAGTGATACTTCCTGAGGCCCACTTGACTTCACATTCCAGGATGTCTGGCTCTAGGTGAGTATGAGTGATCGCACCATCATGATTGTCTGGGTTGTGAAGATCTTTATTGTATAGTTCTTCTGTGTATTCTTGCCACCTCTTCTTAATATCTTCTGCTTCTGTTAGGTTCATACCATTTCTGTCCTTTACTGGGCCCATCTTTGCATGAAATGTTTCCTTGGCATCTCTAATTTTCTTGAAGAGATCTCTAGTCTTTCCCATTCTATTGTTTTCCTCTATTTTTTTTGCATTGTTCGCAGAGGAAGGCTTTCTTATCTCTCCTTGCTATTCTCTGGAACTCTGCGTTCAAATAGGCATATCTTTCCTTTTCTGCTTGGCTTTTCTCTTCTCTTCTTTCCACAGCTATTTGTAAGGCCTCCTCAGACAGCCATTGTGCTTTTTGCATTTATTTTTCTTGGCGATCGGCTTGATCCCTGTCTCCCGTACAATGTCACAGACCTCTGTCCATAGTTCATCAGGCACTCTGTCTATCAAATCTAGTCCCTTAAATTTATTTCTCACTTCCACCATATAATCATAAGGGATTTGGTTTAGGTCATACCTGAATGGTCTAGTGGTTTTCCCCACTTTCTTCAATTAACTCTGAGTACTGATGTTGGGCATAAATAGATTTTGGGAGTACATGATTCAGTATATAACACATTCATAAAATTTAGCAGTTATTTTATTTCACTAAAATAAACTGAATATTTAGTATTCAGTCTATAACACATTTATAAACATTTATACAATTTAAAACTTTTATAATACATTTATAAAACTTTCACTTCTAAAGTCTTCAAAATGAAAATAATGATAAATAGGCACTAGAAAGGTGGTCTAATGTAACATTACATTTATAACACATATTATGCAAATCTCAACTATGTGTTTATTGCTTTGCTAAAATGAAGTCAATACAAATAAATTTCATGAATATATATATATAAGAATTTATTAACTATGTGTGGCATTATTGTATTACTCATATAAACATTGCCAAGCCATCATCAGAACACCCAGATATGCACAATAAATTCAATTATTCTTTGGAATTTTGGTGATTTTTCAGTCACATGTAAACAATTGCTTTACAAGTATTTTTCTAAATTTTGCTTTTATGAAAGTACTGTTAAAGAGAAAAAGTATTCAATGAGTCTTGCTAAAGATGGCAAGGAAGACTTTAATCAGGACTATCAAAAAGGTATAGAGGCCACTGCAAAGGAATTTTACGGTGAGGGAGAGACTGGTCTCAATTCCAAACAGGCAGGTGAGACATAGCCGAGGAACAGGGTGAGGTGGGCAATGGATGGGAAATTACTAAGGGGGAAACACCAAGCTTAAGGGAGATCCTGGCTAAACTGACCTACAGGATCCATACTGAAGACAGGTCTCAGTGATCTTAATACTCCAAGTGAACTTAAGAAAAACTTTATACTAAAATTAATCAAAATAAATTACTGTGTATTGCCTGAAAGCAACTTAAAAATTGAAAAATGAGAAGGATTTGCTCTACCAGGTATTAGAAATTTATTATAAAAATATAATCAATTAAACTGTTTCAGAGAGAAGAATAGGGGAAAAGAAATCAATGGAATATATTAAAGATTCCAGAAACAGATAAGTAAGGATTTACTGGATATACTATGTGGTAAAACTAGCATTTCTCTATCAATGAGGGGAAAGGATGGATTAAGAATGAATAACATTGGAACAATTTGATTTTGACTCAAAAATATTATATTCTTATACCAAAAATATCAAATGAATTAATGATTTAATTGGAAGAAAATAGTAATAAAATATAAAGAATATTTAGGAAGCTATTTTTATAATTTTTAAGGTAGGAAACAGCTTTCCAAGGAAAAGTTTAATAGACTGGATTACAAAAAAATTATAAGACAATTGAAAATATGTCAATGATTATGACTATGTATGAAAGAATATATAAATGTTCACGAAACACTTTAAATGTTGTTTAGGTTGATTTTTTAGCTATGAAATTGTTTAGGACTGATAGATGAACATTTTCAGTGACAATATGAGAGCAAATTATACTCTGATTTCTTAAACATCAATTTGATCATATAATTTGAGGTTAATAATTTAGATAGTTAACTAAGAAAATAATTAGATGAGTGTTTGAAAGTATATGTACTAGGGTGCTTATTGCAATTTTGTTTGTATTTTATTTAATTTTAAGAACTTAATGTCTGATACTAGGGCGTTGATAACCATTTTAAATGGTTGACACTAAAAAAGTGCACATGTCACATTAATAAGAGGAAAAGAGCAGGTTATGCAAAGCGCTTAAGGCAGGTAACTTCTAAGACTATTTTTTTCATGGATGCATAGTCAAATTATCAGTAGTAGTCCTCTCTAGATAGAGGGGAAAATATGTATATTTATTTTCTTCTTCATGATTTTCTGAAAAAGTCTGTAGTGACCATGAAGTTTTCTTAGAAAAGATGACATGGCTATTTTCATTAAAATAATTTAATGAAATAAATAATAAATGAACTCATCCTTTTATGTGTTGAATTACATACACTACTTATTTTGCTAGTGCCCATGGACATTTTCCAAGCCACTTTCAGTGGCTTGATTATTTTTTGCACTTGGAATTCTCCAAAAAATTGATTTTGCATTCTTTTTTGATAATTTTATTTCAAACCATATGCATCACTTGGGAGTTGTTAAAATATTTAAATAAATGATTGAAATTTGAAAACAGCACATGCTGTTGCCATAATTGCTATATTTTTAATTTCCCCACTTTATCCTTAATGAACATGATGCCTTTTTTGCTTTCTGTGATCCAGCATACCAGTGATCTCCTATGAACCAGGAATATGGGAGATTCCCTTCCTTCACAGAGCTAAGTAAAGTACATGTGCATTGGCCTCTCATTGTATTATAATTAGCTTGCTAAACTTACACAGGATATTCATCTACCCTTTTATAGTTCATTAAGTACATTATTAGGTCTGTTCATATTTTACATTCACAGCACTCCTGAAAACAATTTTATTAGTTATTTCTCATATAGTTATTAAATCCAAACAACCGAACAAAACACTCAAAAATAAAGTTGTCTCTAGTTCAAACTCCAGAGAGAATTTAATATAATAGGTGAAGCCACGGGAGGTCCAGTTTCCAATCAGAACTGTTTCCTCAAGTTCTAAGTCAATTTCATAAAACCTGGGATAGTCAGAAAGTAACTAATTTTACCTTTTAATCTTGCCACACTATATTTGAATTTTCAAAATGGTATTACCAAAATTAGGTTTTAATTTAGTTGACGTTGCAAATATACCTTAGAATTTACCAAGTGAACTAGATTTCTTGTTACCATCTAAAGCAAATTCACTTATTGATAATGTTTCCTTTTTCCTGTCAATACGGTATGTTTCTCTGCATTTATGCATTCATATTAAACATTCATAAAGAACATGAATTGGGTATGTACTATACCCTTTTGTTGGTTTTCTTAGTCACTGAGTTGTATTCAACAATTTTGGAACTCCATGGACTATAGCTGGTTAGGCTCCTCTGTCCATGGGATTTCCCAGTAAAGCACACTGGAGTGGGTTGCCATTTTCTTCTCAGGGGATCTTCCCGACCAGGTATCGAATCCGTGTCTCCGCATTGGCAGGCACATTCTTTACCACTGAGCCACCAGGGAAGCCCCACTATTCCCTTCAATAACATGTAAAATAGAAAACCCAGGTGCTCCTGTTGCCATTCAAAGCAAGAACAAATACACATGGAAGTCCTCTTCTTTTTCTTACACATCTCTCTAAGTTCTCTGAATCCTTCTTTCAAACTGTATGTAGGACTTCTGTTTCCTCATCATTGCTCCATCCACCACCTGGATATTCAAAAGCCTCCACGTTGGTCTTCCTTTCTTCTGTCCTTCCCGCACACTGCACCATAATCATCTTTGTAAATTCATGTTTGAGCATGTCATTTGGGCTGTAAAACCATCCATGGCTCTCTTCTGCCTGACAAGAGTCCAGCTATTTAGCTCACACACTAGTCTTCATAAAGGAGCTTCTTCTTTTTATCTTCAGCCTCTTCATCCACAATCCACCTCCCCACCTCTGTGGATCTGCACAGACTGTTACCTCTACTTGGGATGCCCTCCTGTCACACCACTGTCAATCTACCTAATGACATCTTGTCTATTGTTTAAACTTTTCAAACACCTAGGGATACAAAGCATCATTTGAGATATTTGTTCAAAGTGCCCCAACCTTGAGATCCTGAGAACTCAAGCATTTGTGATACAAATAATGGACACTGTACCAATAATTCTCAAGCTGCACATTAGAATGACTCCTCTTGGAGAAGGCTGGGGAAACACTGATATTTGGACAATGGTGCAATTTAAGTACTTATCAGGTAATTTTCCTCCTAATGTTCAGAAAGAACTGAGAACAGCTTCACTAGGCTTTGAGAAATAAGCTTTAAAAACTGTGTTCAGGCAACAACTCTTGTGAAGAAGTCCTTGATTCTTGAGACAGAATAAATCACTCTCCCACAGGACTGATCCCCTTCTAGAATAAAATCCTTAAAAACAGCTATATCTTGTTTGCTTTTGCAATTTCAAACACCTCTCTAAATTCATGAGATGTTCTCTCTATCTGCCTTTCTGTGTCTCTCTCTGTCTCTTTCTCTGTCTCTCTGCCTTTCTCTGTTTCTCTTTCCATCTTCTCTCTCTCTCTTGCCTTCTCTTGTTCATGAAACTTTTGCAAAAACCCTTTGGAGTTAAAGTTATATTAACATTCTTTGCCAGATCAACTAACCAGTCAGAAACCATCCTATCAAAAAATCAATTAATCAATAACCTTGAGATCCTGAGAACTTGGATAACAATAACAACCATTTTGTTCAACACTTAATTCTGGTAGATAAGGACATACAAATGGGTAGAGAAAATGTAATTATCTTTAGAGAGTATGAATATCCTTTTTAACTAAAAAATAATCTTCACAATATTTATCCCATTCCACTTGGGTTGGGAAGATACCGTGGAGGAGAAAATGGCAACCCACTCCAGTATTCTTGCCTGAGAAATCCCAGGAACAGAGGAGCCTGGCAGACTGCAGTCCAGGGAGTTGCAAAGAGTCAGACACAACTGAGCGACAGAGCACACACACACAGCAGCTCCTAAAGGCAGCATTAGTCATAGTTACATCTTTCAGCTCTACTCTTTTCTCGAATGTCTGAGTGTGAGCTTGAACACACTCTATTTGGTAAAGGTCTCTGACATTTCTTTGCTCTGAAGACTCTTTTAAACATCCATAGTGTTCTTCCTTTTCTTCTTCAATATTACTGATGACAGCCTAAAATTTTGGATCAAAAGGCTATTCTCTTAATGACCTTCAGAGTTAAATTTCCCAGCCCAAGAAGAAAAAATACCATCATCCCAGCATTTTCTGGATACCACCCTTTCTGCCATAACTTCCACTAAAGGACTGGCCCTATTGTCAGCCCACTTGAGTTTATGTGGGAGAACAGCATACACAAAAATACTTTATAAGTTTACTAGGATGAACACAAACAAGTAGAGCAAAAGCAAGAAAGAGAAAGCAGTACAGGAAAGGAGTGGGCAGAAGCAACAACAAAGAATAATGACAACCTAGAGGAGTGGGATGGGGTGGGAGGTGGGAGGGAGGTTCAAGAAGGAGGGGACATACCTAAGGTTGATTCAAATTGATGTATGGGAGAAACCAACACAACATTGTAGAGAAATTATCCTGCAATTAAATATAAATAAATAAATAAAATGTTTTTAGGTGGATACGGCCATGAGGAACAGGAAAAAGGGGAGAGTCTGGCATGAAGTGGAGAAAACAGGACCAATATAGGGAAAATTTTGCTTGGGAGAAAGGTAACATCAGCCTAGATAATATTTTGGGAAACATAAATTGTGGAAAGAATACTGGAATAGCCCTAAAGTCACACAAGCATTTCTCACATAGATACAGTCACAGGCATAGAAACATCAAGAGAAGTGTTTGTCAATGGTACTAATTGTTTTCATTAAGCAGTTGTGTGCTTGCCTGAACTTTGGGCACATGCTGTTGTTTGTATGAAATGTTTACCACGCACACTTGGTCCAGGTCCTCAAATATTTCATCAAAATGTTTTTATGCTCTGGAAAGTTCAAGCATGGATGATAATTTTCTTTTGTCAAATGTAAAAACAAATTTTACTTTAGATTCAGATCCCTGTATTCTTATATTATTATTTACATGGTGTTTATTTGTATCTATTTACATATTATATATTAATTTTATATTTTTATTCACAGAATTCTTATATTCTTCTTATATTATATTATTAATATAATACATTATAGTATATTATATTATTCTTAATTCTTCAATACCCATATGTAAGATGCTTCCTAGGTTTGGAAAAAATATCCAGCTAGTTGTTATCTAAAATATTAAGACTATGTTTATGAGGAGGTCATTCTAACACAGTCAGGCCAACACGTGATTTCTGTAAAGGACTGTTTCAAAGTAAATTGGTAATTCTGGCAGTAAGTTATGTAAACTGAAACCTTTGGATTTTATTTTATTTTATTTTATTGGCTGCATGGTATGACTTGTGGAATCTTAGTTCCCTGATCAGGGATTGAACCCAGCCTCTTCGCAGTGAAAGCACAGAGTCCTAACCACTGGATGGTCAAAGATTCTGCTTTTGGATTTCTTTTGGCTTGATCCAGACTTTATGGCCTAACCATTCATTAGAAACAGAGAGATATAATTTTTGTTAAAATGGTCCTGAACTGTTAAGTTTCATATTGAAACAGAATTTGATGCCATATCAAAGAAATTGAAGATACTTACCAAGTTAGATAATTCAGTACAAGGTAGCCAACTCTGACTTCTTTATTGTATCACTTCAATGCTGGACTTCAATGCTGACTGATTTTTTTTTTTTTTTAATACCAGAAATTTACTTTCTCACAGTCCTGCAGACTGGAAGTCCAAGATCACGGTGGTAGCAGGCTCAGTTTCTTCTGAGATCTCTCTCTTTGGCTTGCAGATGGCCATCTTTTTGCTGTGTCCTCCCATGGTCCTCTCTCTGTGTGTGCTGTGTGTCCTAATTCTTATTCTAGCTCTCAGACTCCAAATTGAAATCACAATGATAGTAAAACTAGTGTAAAGGAAGCACTTTAATATTGAGGGTTTTGGCTTAATGAAGAGTTCATAGCATAGGTGTCTGTCATTTGTAGTTGTCTCCAAGCTACAATGAACCTCTTTTTCATATTTTTGTCGTCTTGGAATTGCAAACCTTTCCAAGTTAGAATCTGAAAATCTTACATAGTCATTCTTTGTGTAAGGTGCAGTTTCTACTAACTAGATGCATTTGTATGAGATTTAATTCAGAAGCATGTAGTAAGGAGCCAGGTCTGGAGCGACAGAGATGGAGAGTTTGTATCTGAGATTCACAGCAGATATGGACAGTTTTCCTGTCCAGGGTAGTTCTGGACTTGGCAGTAGAAAAAGCCTGAAGTCAGGAAAAATACTGTGGTTCTGATGTGAGCAGTTCTTCAGTGTGATACTTGGAATTATTACTGTAAGTTCAACCTAGAATCTATTCCCTTAGTCTTTTCAAAAGTTTTGTTACATTTCTAATATTTCTTAATAATCCATTAATAGTTTAACCAACTAAAGTAGATTCTGTTATCTCCAACAAAGTTTCTATGTTGGAATAGAGAACTGTAATTTAACAGTAGTACATCTAGTGGCTATTGTTTCATTTTCCAGAAAACAAAAATATTGTAGGCTCCTCCCTTCCCTGGGTTAACATTGTACTATGGACTACAATACTACTTGTCTGCTAGTTCTTAACTAGGGCTTCATTATATGTTAGGAATAAGTGTTAAAATAATTGGACAAGTCATTCCCCTCATGTAGCATATACATCTTGATGTAATTTAAGTAATGAATTGTTTTAAAGTAAGCTGATTTGTTGCAAATAAGAAAATTGGAAGAAAACGCTGTCATTTGTTGCAATTGCCCCTTAAAAGAAAGCAACTTTCATCACTTAACTTTCCATAGTCTTACTCTGTAAAACATTCTCCACAGTTTTCTTCCCTTACTAAACCTCTGAACACAACCTCTAATGATTCAATGAAGGATTCATAGAGAACTTGAAGAAAGAACTGTTAAGTGATCAGAAAAATGAAAAAGATGGGCTAGGATACTAATTTCTATTTTAAAGAACCTGAAAACACTTGGAGAACCACAAGAATAGAGATTTCAGTCTTTACTCTCAGATGAAATTTGGTGGGCATGTGTGTTTCTTTAAAAAGCAAACAAATAACATTTTATAGAATCCTAAAATTTCATAGAACTAAGAAATCTACAGAACTTAATTCAAACCACCATTTACAGGTAATTGATTCTCCTATATTGTGCAGAGGGGGTTAAAATATGTATTTCTGTATTTCCTCATGCTTGAGTGTCTTTGCCACTCCTCAAATACACATGGACAAACGCCACTCGCAACTAAGCCTTAACACTTCCCACTTCTCTATATCCAGTAAGCATGCCCCCGCATGCATATGTGTATGTGTGTATATATAACTTTGAAAACTGCATCTCGTATTTTTCTTTCTATGGCATATATTACATTATACAATTAGTGGTTTCCAGAGTCATTAAACTTTGTTCCTGGAACAATACACATAAATTTGTTTATTTATACACAGAAACAAATTTAGTTGCGGTGGGTATAATGAAATGATATAAGCCTTAATGGTCTTTTACTTAGAATTAACCTGTATCTGGAGATGATTTATGGCGAATACAGAGAATAGAATGCTATGTAGATGTTAATTGTATAGTACAATTGTGAAGGTACATATATAGGAAACTACTCTTTCTGCTCCAAAATATAACACTCCATTCTTATCTCCTCCTCCATAACACAAAATTATCTTGGGAGAACAGGAAAAGAACTCACAGAAATGCAGCAAAAGTACATAAACAATTATACAGCACCAAGGAAGACATAAAAAGTCCTTTAGTAAGTCAGACTGATAGTCTTGCTTTTTCTTTAGTCTGCATTTCAATGGTCTTTCTATTTTTGTTAAACATAAGTGAAGGGGAAGAAGTTTTTATTAGAGGTTTGTTGACTAGCTGCTGACTCTCTTATGCTGTAAATGGTGCATTGAGATGTTTAGCTGTCAGGGACTGAAGGAATGGGAAGTATTCTGAAATTCACCCTGATTATTCTCCAAAAGTCTCACAAATACATATTTTGAATGAAATATGTTTGCTTTCTCTATCAACTAAATATGTTCTTTTCCCAGAAATAATATAGAATTTCAGAGTCAGTACATATATTTTCTTTGTAGAACAAGATGGTCAATGAAGCAGTCACTGTGAAAGCCTCATGAGAACAATTAAATCTCAGCAATTAAGTTGATGACTAAATTTGATGGTAGAAGAATGTTAATAACATACTTTCTGTAGCCATTTCTGGAATGGTTCACTTTGTTTTTCCTCCAGTTACTTTAATCAAAATGAATAGGCACAAATGATTTAAAATATCTTACAAGTGTGTAGAACTAGAACTTTGGCAGATATAGCTAGAAGGAGCAGGGAAACATATTTTCAGAAGCTCAGAGGTTCAAGCTCTAAAAAAAAAAAAACCAAAATGTATTTTCATGAAGATTTTTTAAAAATAATAAGTCTGAAAAAAACATTAAGCTCCATAACTTATTGCTTGTTTGTTTTGGTTAGATTTTTACAGTATTTTTCTGGGGAAGAGAAATAGTTTATTATTTGTGCTCAGTGACCTTGAACAGGGCTTCCCGGGTGGCTCAGCAGTAAAGAATCTACCTGCGATGCAGAAGACCCAGGTTCAATCCCTGGGCTGGCAAGATCCCGTAGAGGAGGGCATGGCAACCCACTCCAGTATTCTTGCCTGGAGAATCCCATGGACAGAGGGGCTGGTGAGCTACAGTCTATAGGGTCGCAATGAGTTTGTCATGACTGAAGCAATTTATCTTGCACACATGACCTTGAACTCTTAAAATAAAGGTTGAAGTGACTAGGAGAAGCAGGATGCAATATTGATTAACGAGTCTAAGCATAAATGTGGGCTTTCAATACTGTTTTTGATATGATAGAAGTTACCCACATAAGAGTTCATGCAAAAGAGTTGTTTTCCTGGGTCTGCATTAAAGCAAGTAATGCTCATCATTCACTTGTTTATTCAACAAAATAAATAAATGTATTTATTTATTTATGCAAATATATCACAATTCATTTGTTTGTTTAACAAAACATTGAATACCTACGAAATGCCAGGGATTTGCCAGACCTTGGTGCCTCAGAGCAAATGTTCTACCTTCAAAAATACATCTTCTTAAGGATTTATGTCAGTATTGTGACCCCAGGCTTTCCAGAGGATTTGACTCATCAGCTGTCATTTTAAAAAAGTACCTGGATTACCCTGGATAGAAGATAGAGAAGGGCCCTCAGGGCTTTGGGAATGAAAGCATGGAAATAAGAAATCCTCTAGATGATTTGTTGGTTGGTCTAAATATATTTACATAGAGATGAGGCTCTATTGTTAAAATATATTGGATATTGTAAGTTTGAATTTACTTTGAGAAATACAGGAGCAAGCTTTCAATAGCTGCTGTGATAATTCAAAACCGCTGTGTGGTTGAGTTTCTTTTCTAAGGAGCAAGGTATGATCTTCAGGATATTTGGTTCTATCAAGAAGTTCTGGAGATTTTCCGAAATCTCCCCAAACAAATTATTCTTTGTAATAGACTTTCTCTCCCTGATCTACAGTTTCCCTTGAAAGAGTAGTAGCCTGTAGACTTTCCACAAAAGCAAGATTTCTCAACCTCAGCATTACTGACAGTTTAGTCTGGATGATTCCTTATTGGAGCAGGCAGTCATCCTGTGCATTTTAGGATGTTTAGAAGCTTCCCTGGCCTTTGTGTCAGTGGAAAACTCCCTTGCCCCACCGTTGTGACAAACAAAATATGTCCAGACATTGTCAAATATCCTCTGGGTGACATAATCACCATTGGTTGAAAATCACTTCACCAACATAAGCTATTACAACTTAGTTTTACTGCAGTAGTTTAGTATCGCAAATGTTTTACTGCTAGTAATAATAATGAATAATAATATTCACTGGGTGACTTAAACAGGGGGATCCAGCCAATTTGTAATAGAAGCCAAAAGTATGCCAGACTCTTTTATGAAATTACATCCTCTATTGATGTGGGTATCATCACCGTACTGATGACACTGTCATTTTGTTCCTGGTCACACAAGGCAGGCCCAGCTCCTCTATGACATATGAGAAAGTTGGAAAGAGCAAATCTCCTTTTCACCTAAAGTAAGGCTACACTCTAACCTGTGGTTCTCAGGACCTTTGGAACCTTCTGAAGGTATTTCAATAATACTGAACTTTTGATTACTCTGTAATGTTCTGATTTAATTTAAACAATTCTGATATCTCACACCCAAAGGTTCTGATTCAACTGGATTTAATTGGTCTGATGTGAGGCCTAAGTATTAGGTTTTTAATGTTCTCATGAGATTCTGAGGCCAGCACTGCCAAGATGGAAAATACCTTAACTTGGGCTGTGAATCATCTATTTTTTAAGCTTAATTTTGTTTAGGGATGTTGGGAAACAGTTAAATCCTACTTGTTATATATGTGTGTATGTATATATATATCATAAATCTATATAATAAGTCTTTATAAAGATCATACACTTAGTGTCTGCTTTAGATCTAGGAATTTAGCCTTTGGAACTAGAACTTAAATAAGGCATTTAGCTTTTAGAACAAGGCATTTAGCTTTTAACCCACTGATTCTCAAACTCTGCACATTAGAAAAGCCTGATTCTGGTTTTTTAAAGTCCAGACCATACCCCAGACCAATTAAATCACAGTCTCTAGGGATGCTGCACTGCAGCAGTTATCTGTGAAGTTCTCCAAGTGATTTCAAAGAGTAGACACATTTGGGAACCACTGCTTGAACAAGGTCTGGAAAGGGAGCCAATTATTCAGGCCTGGTGATTTAGAGCATTGTTCTCATCTTATCTGCACATTAGAATCACCTGGGGAACTTTTGAAACTCCTGAAGTCCACACTGTATCCAAGTCTATTAAGTCAGAATTGCATGGGGTAGGAGCCAGTCACCAGTAGTGATGCTAATTTGCAGCCAAGTAGGGTTCTCAGACTTCATCACACATAAGAATCATCTGCAAGGCTCAATAAAATACAGAGTGCTGGGCTCCATACCCCAAATTTCTATGTTAAGGCTCAAGGATTAACATTTCTAAGTTATCAGTTGATAATAATGTTGCTGTGGGTCCAGGGACCACACTTCGAAATCTAAAATACTGATTTTGAAAATTAGCTTGAGACACGAAAATTC
The DNA here is from genome assembly GCF_001704415.2 of Capra hircus. Lineage (NCBI taxonomy): Eukaryota > Metazoa > Chordata > Mammalia > Artiodactyla > Bovidae > Capra > Capra hircus. Next base: position 120,098,887 of record NC_030808.1, read on the forward strand.
AAAAAAACACATGTTGAATTGTTTTAGTAGATGTGATATTATTATTCAAACGTCTCCATGAGGACACTGACTATGACTACTTTAATATTTTCTCCTATTTCTTATATTAACTCTCTTCCCATCAGATAAGCTTTTTTCCCCTTTTATATGTCTTGGTGCTTCTTTTTATTTCTCTCATATATATATATGTAGATGAGAGGAGGGTCAACAAGTATGAAATCTAAATTTATTTCATTAATCCAAATGACAGTACTTGTATACCTGGCAATAAAGGCAATATCTGATGACAGAACCCTGATTGTAGAAGTTGTGGCTCCACAGAGGGGGAAATAAGCATCTGGGCAGAGCAGACTTTCTCTTAAAGTATGCAGATTGTTCGTCCACCAAGCACTAAGTGACTTATCTGTCATAACAGCTCTAAGCCATGCAGAATCCTTGCCGCCTTACTCCGGCCCCAGGACTCATTTTAGTATGCTCAAGAGTCTGTCTTTCCATGTTAGAATTTCATATACAATTTTAGCCAGATAATGAATGCTCAGAAAATTCTGAAGTCACATAGCCTATATTTTCCTATTTATGTGAGAATCTGCATGATAATATCTCCTTCCCCTACCCCAGAAAAAAAAAAAAAAAAGGAAAACTAAACAATTCATTCAGAAACAAATCAGTGAATCAGGGGAAAAGATCAAGTAAATGGTAGATGAGTAAACCTCATATTAAAGAAAACAACTGGGGAGTGGGAGAGAGAAGAGGAGAGGAGAAGAAGAAGAAAGTGGAGGATGAGGAGAGGGAGGAGGAGAAGGGAGGTGATGATGTTTGTCTTTTCTCTTTGTTGACTTCTCAGTGTACTTCATACTTAAAGTATCTGATTTAGGATGTGATTATTTTAATGCTGAATCATGTTGCTCTAAATTAAACAAGTGGGTGATTCCAGAATTGATTGATACCATTGTCACTATATTAATGTTTATTTCATTGCACTGATTAATCTTCCTTCTCAACTAGCCTGTTGCCACTTGGAATATACATCAGTTCATTATGGTGCTAAGTGGTAACATGGGAGTTTTTAATCCACAAAAATACACAATCAAGGGCAGCTAAAGTCACAAATGAAAAAAGCCATGATCAAGGTTGGTTTCCACATACTCTGTTTCTTCATGTATCATTATGGTATTAATATGATCTGATATATTGAAGCTGGAGAAGATGTGGTTAAAATCAACTATACTACAAGGCACTATTGAGAGGCAGAGACTATTTCAATCATCCTTAGAGCTATGACCATAGCAGTATATTTTTCCCTCTCTGAACAAAATACTATTTCTGCTCTATTTTTACCACTCAAAGTATTAAAAAAAAAAAAAAAAAACAAGCAAAAAGGTCACACACACTAATGGAAAGAGGATTCTACAGAGCATGTGCATCAGAGGATGGAACTCTTGGAGGCCATCTTGGAATTCTGTCTACCACCTAATCTCAATTTTTGCAGATATATATATCCTATTGGTTCTGTTTTTCTGGAGAACTGTAATATAAAGCCCTGACTAATATATAGATGAATCTTGAGCACATTATGTTAAGCAAAATAGCCAATTGTAAAAAGACAAGTACTGTATGATTTCACTTATATAAGATATTTAGAGTATTCAAATTTATATAAACATAAAGTGACATGATGGTGGTTATAGGGGCTGTGGGGAGGAAGAAATGCGGAACTGTTTAATGGGTATAGAGTTTCAGTTTTACAAGAGGAAAAAGTTCTGCAGATTGGTTACACAACAATGTGAATATACTTGGCACCACTGAGCTGTACACTTAAAAATGGTTAAGATAAATGTTTTGTAATTTTTACCACAATTAAAACAAAATGAAACAAAAGCAAAAAAAAGAAACAAGCTGTCGATACTTTCCTGGTTCAACTGATTTCAAACAGAGTTAAAATTCAGAAATACTTGCTATGGCTTTAAAGAGAAGCGGTGTGAAGTCAGAATGGACACCCAAATTGAACTTGAATCAACAGTTATCTAGCTGGTGTTTAAAATAGTAACAAATAAACAAAAAGCCAAATGAATGGGATATTCTCCTACAGATAGGAACATAAGAGCAAGGACCAATACCTTATTCTATCATCAGTGGGCAGTGCCTTACAAGATTTTGAATCTGTTGGAAGTCAACACAGGATATGTGAGAAAACTGAACTGAGTTCAGAAAGAACATCATAAAACCTAAAAATGTGTTCTATAGAAATGTTAAATGAAGGTAGAGGTTAAAGGTTTACCTATAAAAGTTAATAGAATCCAGATTTTTTTGCAGTATAGACTAGAAATCTAAAGGAAAGTTACTAAGTTATTACAAGGAGGGCATTTTCCAACAATTTTCTAATTTCCTAGAACACAGACCTGAAGGTGTGGACTTCAATTCAGTAAGATACTTTTCCAGGCATAAGAGTAACTAAACCCTGTCAAAGAGAATGGCAGACCATCTGTACTAGCTGTGTGACAAATAGGTGTGTACCTCAAACTTAGTATTTTAAAACAACATACATTTACAATTTATTATTTTACCATTTCTGTGGGTCTGGAGTCTGAGCACAGTCCAGCTGGGTGCTGTCCTCAGGCTCAAGGTGTTGGCTGGAGGTACAATCTCATGTTATCTTGGCATCTTCTTCCAAGCTCACTGGATATTAGCAGAATTTAGTTCCTCTGGAGCCATGAGGGCTGAGGCCCATTCTTTGCCACCCCTTCTAGCTACACCATAGCAGTTTGCTACTTCAAGGCAAACAGGAGGGAGTCTACTGCTGTTTCTTGCCTCTTAAGTCTCACTGATTAATCCAGACCCATGTAGGATAATCCCTCTTTTGACTGATTCAAAACAAACTGATAAGGGTCCTAATCACATTTGTAAAATCACTTTTGCCACGTGATGTAACAGAATCAGGAGAATAACTTCTCATGATATTCACAGGCCCCACTCACAACGATAGGAAGAAGGTTTTCAATAGTGTGTACATGAAAGAGCAGGACTCTTGAAGACCATCTTGTAATTCTGGCTACCATATTGTCTCAATTTTTGCTTATCAGACCCTGAACTACATCACTTTTATTTAATTGCTGAGTATCACCCTAAATATGGGCTAGATGAAAATTCCATTTATTTCTGTCAAAATACTTGCAAATCATTTCCTCAAGAGGAAACCTGTGTGTGGACCAGCCCAGCATGAACGTGGAATAGTTAAATCATATGGAGGGTGGTTGAAAGAATGCCACATGACCTCACATCTGCCTAAAAATGTATTCCTAGGTTTGCAATGAAACCTGATATCAGCTTCAACAACGTCACTCTATTGGATTTATTTCTAGATATACCCCAGTTAATAGCCAATGGGCAAACATCAAGGATTTGGCTAGGATGGGTCAGAGAGAGGTGATTCAAATTCAATATTGATAATACTCTTTTGCAGGAACACCTCAGTGTTTCTGGGTTGATATCACTCACGTTCATAATGTGTGTCTCCTAAAGTAATACTCATTAAAGAAGTAAGTATTAAAAATATTTAAATAGTATTAAACAGTATTAAAAATACTGTTACACATGTAGTCTGATGTTCATTGCAGCACTGTCTACAATGGTCAGTTCAGTTCAGTTCAGTCACTCAGTCATGTCAACACTTTGTGACTTCATGGACTACAGCACACCAGGCTTCCCTGTCCATCATCAACTCCCAGAGAATACTCAAACTCATGTCCATCGAGTCAGTGATGCCATCCAACCATCTCATCTTCTGTTGTCCCCTTCTCCTGCCTTCAATCTTTCCAAGCATCAGGGTCTTTTCCAAGGAGTCAGTTCTTTGCATCTGGTGGCCAAAGTTGCGTTTCAACTTCAGCATCAGTCCTGCCAATGAATATTCAGGACTGATTTCCTTTAGGATGGACTGGTTGGATCTCCTTGCAGTCCAAGGAACTCTCAAGAGTCTTCTCCAACACCGCAGTTCAAAAGCATCAATTCTTCAGTGCTCAGCTTTCTTTATAGTCCAACATTCATATCCATTAGTGACTACTGGAAAAAACGCAACTTTGACTAAGACAGACCTTTGTTGGCAAAGTGATGTCCTTGCTTTTTAATATGCTGTCTAGGTTGGTCATAACTTTTCTTTCAAGGAGCAGTGAAAGTGAAAGTGTGAAAGTCGTTCAGTTGTATTTAACTCTTTGCAACCTCACAGACTATACATTCCATGGAATTCTCCAGACCAGAATACTGGAGTGGGTAGCCATTCCCTTCTCTAGGGGATCTTCCAAACCCAGGGAATGAACCCAGGTCTCCCACATTGTGGGGATACTTTACCAGCTGAGCCACAAGGGAAGCCCTCCAAGGAGCAAGCATCTTTTAATTTCATGGCTGCAGTCACCATCTGCAGTGGTTTGGGAGCCCACAAAAATAAAATCTGTCACTGTTTCCATTGTTGCCCCATCTATTTGCCATGAAGTGATGGGACCAGATACCATGAACTTAGTTTTCTGAATTTGAGTTTTAAGACAACTTTTTCACTCTCTTCTTTCTCTTTCATCAAGAGACTTTTTAGATTTTCACTTTCTGCCATAAGTGTGGTGTCATCTGCATATCTGAGGTTATTGATATTTCTCCTGGCAATCTTCGTTCCAGTTTGTGCTTCATCCAGCCCAGCATTTTGCATGATGTACTCTGTATATAAGTTAAATAAGCAGGGTGACAATATACAGCCTTGATGTATTCCTTTCCTGATTTGAAACCAGTCTGTTGTTCCATGTCCAGTTCTGTTGCTTCCTGACCTGCATACAGATTTCTCAGGAGGCAGGTCAGGTGGTCTGGTATTCCCATCTCTTGAAGAATTTTCCACAGTTTGTTGTAACCCATGCAGTCAAAGTATTTGGTGTAGTAAATAGAACAGAAGTAGATGTTTTTCTGGAACTCTACTGATTTTTTTCATGGTCCAACGGATGTTGGCAACTTGACCTCTGGTTCCTCTGCCTTTTCTAAATCTATCTTGAACATCTGGAAGTTCTCAGTTCACATACTGTTGAAGTCTGGCTTGGAGAATTTTGAGCATTACTTTGTTTGCATGTACTCCTGCTAAGTCACTTCAGTCGTGTCCAACTCTGTGCTACCTCATAGACAGCAGCCTACCAGGCTCCCCTATCCCTGGAATTCTCCAGGCAATAACACTAGAGTGGATTGCCATTTCCTTCTCCAATGCATGAAAGTGAAAAGTTGTTTGCATGTGAGTTGAGTGCAATCGTGCTGTAGTTTGAACATCCTTCGGCACTGCCTTTCTTTGGGATTGGAGTGAAAACTGACCTTTTCCAGTCCCGTGGCCACTGCTGAGTTTTCCAGATTTGCTGGCATATTGAGTGCAGCACTTTCACAGCATCATCTTTAGGATTTGAAACAGCTCAACTGGAATTACATCACCTCCACTAGCTTTGTTTGTAGTGATGCTTCTGAAGTCCCAGTTGACTTCGCATTCCAGGATGTCTGGCTCTAGGTGAGTGATCAGACCATCATGATTATCTGGGTCATGAAGGTCTTTTTTGTATAGTTCTTCTGTGTATTCTTGCCACCTCTTCTTAATATCTTCTGCTTCTGTTAAGTCCATACCATTTCTGTCCTTTATTGAGCCCATCTTTGCATGAAATGTTCCCTTGGTATCTGTAATTTTCTTGAGGAGATTTTTAGTCTTTCCCATTCTATTGTTTTCCTCTATTTCTTTGCATTGATCATTGAAGAACACTTTCTTATCTCTTCTTGTTAGTCTGTGGAACTCTGCATTCAAATGGGCATAACTTTCCTTTTCTCCTTTGCCTTTCACTTTTCTTTTCTCAGCTATTTGTAAGGCCTCCTCAGACAACCATTTGGCCTCTTCGCATTTCTTTTTCTTGGAGATAGTCTTGATCCCTGCCTCCTGTACAATGGCATGAACCTCTGTCCGTAGTTTTTTAGGCACTCTGTCTATCAGATCTAATATCTTGAATCTATTTGTCACCTCCACTGTATAATGGAAGCAGCATAAATGTTCATTCACAGATTAATGGATAAAGATGTGGTACACGCATACAGCAACAGAAAATATTACTCAACCATAAAACGGAACAAAATTGGGTGATGTGTATTTGTAGTGATGTGGATGGACCTAGAGTCTGTCATGAAGAGTGAAGTAAGTCAGAAAGAGAAAAACATATATCATATGTTATTGCATATGTACGGAATCTAGAAAAATGGTCCAGATGAACATATTTGCAGGGCAGCAATAGAGATGGAGACACAGAGAAAGGACTTGTGGACACAGCAGGTGAAGGGGAGCATGGGACAAATCGAGAGAGTAGCGTTGACATATCTACAATACCATGTTTAAAATAAAGGGCTAGTGGGAAGCTGCTGTAGAGCACAGGGAGCTTGGCCTGGTATTCTGTGATGACCTAGCCGGGTGGGATGGGGGGTGGGAGGGAGGTTCAAGAGGGATGGAATATATGTACGCATATAGCTGATTCACTTTGTTGTATAGCAGAAACTAACACAGCATCTTTTTTTTTTTAATTTTACTTTATTTTACTTTACAATACTGTATTGGTTTTGCCATACATCAAAACGAATCCGCCACGGGTGTACATGTAACACAGCATTTTAAAGCAATTATACAACAATAAAAACAATAAAAAATTTTTATTCATGTATTTCAGAACTTCATCACTTTATATTGCCTTCACTTAGCTATCTTCTTTCCCCCACTAATAAAAAACGTTGTGTAGTATTGACTAAGTGTGACTTTTATTAATTTTACATATTTTCATATTTGTGTGGTAGTAGAACATAGCACACAGGAGCACGCAGGAAATCCAGAGCACACAGGTAACTGTCCTCAGGAAAGAAAACGCACATGTTTAAATAAACTATCACTTCCAAGATACGTAACAAGGCCCGATAAACTGTCAGTTCAGTATCCTAGCTGATCGTGCACGTGCTGTACATGCTATTTAAGGACTGTGACCACACCGTATAGATTTTTCTCTTAGTGTCTGTTAAAGTAATAACACAGGAAGCGTGTTATTATAACCTACAAGGATCATAAATACTAACCCTATAGCATTTTTATTACCAACTTATATCAAAGGCAATCTGGCACTCTTTTACACATAATATTCTCCCATTAGTAAGCAGTCTTATATTACAGACATAAAATATTTGTAAGCATTTTAACTTGGCCAGGCTACTGCAGCTGTGTCACATTTGTTTTTCCTTATTTTAATATGAGCTTATTTAGATGAAACTGGAATTGCCTTCTTCTCCTCTAGATGACAGATCTGGTTTAGTGCCAGGCCACTTAGTGAGGCCTATCAAACAACGCTCTATTATGTACAGTGGCATAATTCGAAAAATCACAAGAACACTAACTCATAACATATGTCAATATGCCCAGTTAGTTCAAAATCTTGCCTTTTACAGGTGATTTTATATTCCATTTTAAAATGCTCTTTACTGCCCCTGCTGCAAACAGTTCACCTGATCAACTCCGAACGATTTTAACCTTCTTTTTTTTTTTTTTTTCAGAAACTTTTAGCTGACCTTTGTATTTCATCAACTTGCACTTGAGAAATCTATAAACTGAATTAAGAAATGAGATTTCCTTAATTGTGGTTTCCTCTCATTTTCCAATCACTGCTCGCCTACCATCCCCAGGGCTGTCCTGTTGTCATTCAGTGTTGTAGGGCCTCTTCAAGATCCTGGTAAGCTGGTAGCCTCTGCCTCTCAAGGTATTCCCAGTGATATGAAATGATATCATCATAAGAGAGTCTGCCATAGGTGTCCTTTCTCAATCTCCTCCTAAAAACTGAGACGGTAAGACTGCCTCAGAAAGAATAATCAAATCCTCAGACTCTATACTCTAAGGTTAGTGACCAACATAGGCTTTTAGCAATACTTTCTTGTCATGATTAATATGAAAGCTTCATCCATCTATTGAGTATAGACCATCCCCTTCCAACCCTAAATAGTAATTTAATCTTTCTGCACATCTGTTTACAGCAGGAGAGATCTTCACTACCCTGAAGACTCAAGGGCAAAAGAAAGTTCTGCTGTCTAAATTTTTCTGCTTTGCATTTTAATCTCAGCTTAATTTTTTTGTATCTTATCTATTGGTTCAGCACTCAACTAACCTTTATCCTAAATACTATATAGCTCCATTTTTAAGTGATAAGCTACATATACATATATATTGAGTACTTGTCCAAATTTCATGAATAATCATTAATCTCAATACTAGTGTATATTCATGGTTTTAGACTGAAAAATCTTTTAGGGGTAGAACTATAACTAGAACTGAAAAAATATATAGCATCACAGGGTTTGTGAGGAACCATCCAGGTTAGAAAATACTCAAACAGTAATTATCAGTGAAAGGTGACAATGGTGATATAGTGCATTAGAGCAATCCATAAAGGTATACCCCAGTAGGAAAAAGCTACATTTGAAGTGTAGCTAAATCAGTAATAGAATAATGATAATACATGCCCCCTTATGACCTTCTGTTAAAGGAAACAAGCAGAATGTAACTAACAAACAAAGGAATGGACAAGTGAAAAGGATATAGACAACAGCCCCAAAGAGTAATACTTTCATAGTTATTTTATGTTACAGATTCTTAATGCAAGTTAACATTTAGATATACACGTAAAGATGTGGTGAACTGTCACTTAGTATTAGGTGTCTAGATAAAAAGATTGAGTTTATTATGCAAAGTGTTATGTCTATTACTTGAGTTTCAGATTCAGCTGAAAACATTATTGAAAAGGATAACAGAAAGTACAAGACACTGTTTTGACTGGATTTAACATTACTCATTTTCTTTCTCTCCCTCTCTTAATTATTTGGTTAGTTGATATATCTAGCAAGTCAACTGGATAGTCATGAAGGGGTTCAGAACAGGCCTCCTTAATTTAAATTCTTTAAAGAAGAATTTTTTTTTTAATTTTTATTTTTACTTTATTTTACTTTACAATACTGTATTGGTTTTGGCATACATTGACATGAATCCGCCACGGGTGTACATGAGCTCCCAAACATGAACCCCCCTCCCACCACCCACCCCACATCATCCCTCCAGATCATCCCCGTGCACCAGCCCCAAGCATGCTTCTCTTGAGCCCTCAGGGTCTTGATTGCCTTCAGCTCAAAATAATCCACATGCCAAAGTGACCCCTCTTTAACTGGATAGTCATAAAGGTGTTCTGAACAGGCCTCCCCAAGATGCATCACTTTGCATGTCAACCCTGCAGGAAAGGCAAACACCCAACTGCTCAACATCTGCTCTTCTTCTCATCCGTGAGTGACCTCAGTGTCATTAGATGCGCCAGGTCCCTCTCCCTTCCCTTTGCTTGGGATGGCATAGGCACCGCATTTTACCTTTCTGTCTCGGAGTCTCTCATGTACATGAGGTCCCCATGCATGCAAAATGAAATTTGATTTTCTCCTGTTAATTTAATGTCAATTGAATTCTTAGACCACCCAGAAGTACCAAGAAGGGCAGAGGAAAATTTTTTCCCACCTTAAGAGCATCACAAAATTCTATAATTAAATCTCAAATGCTGTGATGGGTTCCATTGCCATAAAAATAAAGAAAAATTTACATGTATTCAAAAGACTCTTCACTGCTATTTGATGATTTAAAATCAAAAACTGCAAAGGATAAAATTCTACATTCCTACAATAATCAAAAATATTGTTCTCAACACCTATGAGAAGAAAAATGACCACATTACTTACTTTTCATACATTTATTAAGCTCCTTAACCAGGAAAGATTTGTTCTTTTTCCCTCTTACAACAAATACAAATAAAGTGTGAATTCTTAGGGGGAAATGTATAAAATAATAAGATGCTTTTGTTTTCTTTATTACATAATCAGGATGCCCAGATTTCATCTTTTATTAATTCTATTTATCATTCTTTTAAAATTCAGTTTTTAAAATTATAATAAAGACAAACTATTTTTAGAGCAGCATACACTAGATTTTCAGTTTTCTTTGATGACTTCTAAAAGTCTTTTGATGTGGACTCCAAAAAGAAGCATTTTCATCCTTAGAAATGTGTTTTAAAACTTTAAAACCTTGAGAATTTTAGAATTGGATATTCTCGGCTGCAGCTCTGAAAAAAATATTGGTAGAGAAATAAAGTCTGAAAGTAAAATTTTTGAAACTGGATAACGAGTTGAATTAGTGTCAGAAGCAAATCAGCTGGCGAATAGTAAAGAGGCCCTCTCAGAGCAGGATAGCTTGAAGCCAATGGAGTTATGTGGGTGACGGGGAGAGAGACCCACATGATGGCACACGGATGGCGTGCACATGGCACCTCCCCCCACTGCGCCTGTCCACTCAGCTCTGCCAAGTGTGGGCTCATGATTCAAACTGACAAGAACCTTGCTCCCTCCCTGATCCAGAAAGAAAGAGCCTTGTCAAGTTGAATATCCTGCTTGCTACATGGGAGCAGGGTTGCCAGGAACAATGAGGGGAACTCAAAATGTGCTCTCAATCAGCAAGAAACCTTGGGATCCTGGCGTGGCTGTTTGCAGGGCAGCAAGAAGTGTAACTGAAGCTTAAATGTCATTGCATTCATTTTAGAGAAAATGCTGATTTGTTTTTGTTGTTTGGCTTGTTTGACTTCTTTGTGCTATTTTCTGTTGCTTTCTGGACTTTGAAATTAAGTTTTTAATGTAAACTTTTTACCTTTTTTCAGGAAAATAGAATAACAACTGAACAAACTCTTACCCAAAGAACAAAATCAATCTAACCAAGAAACATACACATGAAACTCCACTTACACCAGGTCGAATGCACACTGGAGGGATGGGTATAAAGATGAATAAAATTTTGGGCCTGGAGGAAACCAACACAGCCTACAAGGATGACACTGTGCATTTAGAAGATATAGGAAGATCATGAAATTTGGAGGCAAAAGGCTTCCTTTTGATGGATCCTTTCCTCTACTTGTGCTGATATCTTTGAGCAGTCTTGACTTCTCCTGAACTCTATTTTCTTATCTGTAGAGTTATGAATAACTCACTCACAGGGAAGGCATTAGCGTTAAATGAGATAATGTGTGAAAAGGGCATTTTGAATATGTGAAGTGCTGTACAAATGTTAGTTATCATTTGGTGAGAGACAGGCAGGCAGGACTCATGGTTTCTAGCTCATACTGTTAACTTGATTTCACTCCATATTTTCAGAGCTGAGGTCCCTTTCAGAGTTCAGATTCTATTTTCCAAGCGACTATATTTCAAGAAAGAATTCAGTAAGAATAGAAAGTGCACAAAAATAAGTAAATAAAGCCCCAAAGGACAAAAGATCAAATCCAACTGGAATAACAGCAGAACTAAAATGTAGCTAATAGAAAAGGCAGCTACTCACAATAGGAATCTACAGATTCTTTACCATTTGAGCCACCAGGGAAGCCCGTGGCTGGGCATATACCCAGAGAAAACCATAATTTGAAAAAACATATTCATTCCTATGCTCACTCCAGCATTACTTACAATAGCTACGACATGGAAGCAACCTATATGTCGAATGACAGATGAATAGAAAAAGAAGATGTGGGACATCTATACAATGGGATATTACTTGGCTATTACAAGGAACAAATTTGGGTCATTTGTAGAGACACGGATGGGCCTAGAGTCTGTCATAACAGAGTGAAGTAAGTCAGAAGGAGAAAAACAAATATTATATATTAACACATGTATGTGGAACCAGAAGAAAATCAATATAGACAACCTTATTTACAAAGCAAAGATAGAGACACAGACACAGAGAACAAACATGTATACCGAGGGAGAAGGAGGGGGGATGAATTGAGAGATTAGGACTGATTTATATACAATATATACACTGGTACTCTCTCTCTCTCTCTATATATATGTATATAATAGATAACAAATGAGGTTTGGATTGACATATATACAATATATATACTGGTACTATGTATAAAGTGAAGCCACTCAGTCATGTCCAACTCTTTGCGACCCCATGGACTGTAGCCTACCAGGCTCCTCTGTCCATGGGAATTTTCAGGCAAGAGTACTGGAGTGGGGTGCCATTGCCTTCTCCAACTATATATAAAGTAGATAACAAATGAGAACCTACTGTATTGCACAGGGAACTCTACTCAGTGCTCTCTGGTGACCTAAATGAGGAGGGTATCCACAAGAGAGGAGACATGTGTGTATGTATAGCTGATTCGCTTTGCAGTACAGTAGAAACTAACACAACATTGTAAAGCAACAATACTCCAATAAAAATTTTATAAGTGAAATAAAATAATTTTCATTTTATGAAGCTATATTTTCCACCAAATATAAGCATTTCTTTTTGTGGTTTAACGTGACAGTGAAAGTGAAGTCACTCAGTCGTGTCCGGTAAATATTTCTTTTTGTGGTTTAACATGAGAATATCTTCAAAATGAGAATGATTTCTATGAAAAGAAATTAAATTCCTGTAAAGTAGTCAGGAAAGAGTAAAAGAGAAGGCTGTGACAAGATGGAACATAATTTTGAAAACTCAAACAAATTAATGCTAATGTTTGTGAAGAAAGGGCTGGTTCTTGGGCCTACAGCATCAGAAATACATGAATGTGACTCAGAGAATGAACTTATGGTTGCTGGTGGTGGGGAGACGGTGGAGAACAGATAGTTAGGAAGTTAGGGATTAACATGTACACACTGCTATATTTAAAATGGATAACCAACAAGGATGTACTGCAGAGCACATGGAACTCTGCTCAATGCTATGTGACAGTCTTGATGTCTTGATGAGAGGGGAGTTTGGGGGAGAATGGATAAATGTATATGTATAGCTGAGTTCCTTCACTGTTCATTTGAAACTATCACAGCATCATTAATTGGCTATGAAATAGAAAGATTTTCTAAAACAAGAAATACCTGAATATCGATTAAAACATAAAATGAAAAATAACCTGAGAAAGAATATAAACATATATCAGTTCAGTTCAGTTCAGTTCAGTCGCTCAGTTGTGTCCGACTCTCTTTGCGACCCCGTGAATCGCAGCATGCCAGGCCTCCCTGTCCATCACCATCTCCCAGAGTTCACTCAGACTCATGTCCATCGAGTCGGTGATGCCATCGAGCCATCTCATCCTCTGTTGTCCCCTTCTCCTCCTGCCCCCAATCCCTCCCAGCATCAGAGTCTTTTCCAATGAGTCAACTATTCGCATGAGGTAGCCAGAGTACTGGAGCTTCAGCTTTAGCGTCATTCCTTCCAAAGAAATCCCAGGATTGATCTCCTTCAGAATGGACTGGTTGGATCTCCTTGCAGTCCAAGGACTCTCAAGAGTCTTCTCCAACACCACAGTTCAAACACATCAATTCTTTGGTGCTCAGCCTTCTTCATAGTCCAACTCTCATATCCATACATGACCACTGGAAAAACCATAGCCTTGACTAGAGGGACCTTAGCCGGCAAAGTAATGTCTCTGCTTTTGAATATGCTATCTAGGTTGGTCATAACTTTTCTTCCAAGGAGCAAGCATCTTTTAATTTCATGGCTGCAGTCACCATCTGCAGTGATTTTGGAGCCTCAAAAAATAAAGTCTGACACTGTTTCCACTGTTTCCCCATCTATTTCCCATGAAGTGACGGGACCGGATGCCATGATCTTCGTTTTCTGAATGCTGAGTTTTAAGCCAACTTTTTCACTCTCCTCTTTCACTTTCATCACAAGGCTTTTTAGCTCCTCTTCACTTTCTGCCATAAGGGTGGTGTCATCTGCATATCTGATGTTATTGATATTTCTCCTGGCAATCTTGATTCCAGCTTGTGTTTCTTCTAGCCCAGCGTTTCTCATGATGTACTCTGCATAGAAGTTAAATAAGCAGGGTGACAATATACAGCCTTGACGTACTCCTTTTCCTATTTGGAACCAGTCTATTGTTCCATGTCCAGTTCTAACTGTTGCTTCCTGACCTGCATACAGATTTCTCAAGAGGCAGGTCAGGTGGTCTGGTATTCTTATCTCTTGAAGAATTTTCCACAGTTTATTGTGCTCCACACAGTCAAAGGCTTTGGCATAGTCAATAAAGCAGAAATGTATGTTTTTCTGGAACTCTCTTGCTTTTTCCATGATCCAGCGGATGTTGGCAATTTGATCTCTGGTTCCTCTGCCTTTTCTAAAACCAGCTTGAACATCAGAAAGTTCATGGTTCATGTATTTCTGAAGCCTGGCTTGGAAATTTTTGAGCATTACTTTACTAGCATGTGAGATGAGTGCGACTGTGCGGTAGTTTGAGCATTCTTTGGCATTGCCTTTCTTTGGGATTGGAACGAAAAGTGACCTTTTCCAGTCCTGTGGCCACTGCTGAGTTTTCCAAATTTGCTGGCATATTGAGTGCAGCACTTTCACAGCATCATCCTTCAGGATTTGAAATAGCTCAATAGGAATGCCATCACCTCCATTAGTTTTGTTCGTAGTGATGCTTTCTAAGGTCCACTTGACTTCACATTCCAAGATGTCTGGTTCTAGATGAGTGATCACACCATCGTGATTATCTGGGTCATGAAGATCTTTTTTGTACAGTTCTTCTGTGTATTCTTGTCACCTCTTCTTAATATCTTCTGCTTCTGTTAGGTCCATACCATCTCTGTCCTTTATCGAGCCCATCTTTGCATGAAATGTTCCCTTGGTATCTCTAAATTTCTTGAAGAGATCTCTAGTCTTTCCCATTCTGTTGTTTTCCTCGATTTCTTTGCATTGATTGCTGAAGAAGGCTTTCTTATCTCTTCTTGCTATTCTTTGGAACTCTGCATTCAGATGCTTATATCTTTCCTTTTCTCCTTTGCTTTTCACCTCTCTTCTTTTCACAGCTATTTGTATGGCCTCCCCAGACAGCCATTTTGCTTTTTTGCATTTCTTTTCCATGGGGATGGTCTTGATCCCTGTCTCCTGAACAATGTCACGAACCTCATTGCATAGTTCATCAGGCACTCTTATCTATCAGATCTGGACCCTTAAATCTATTTCTCACTTCCACTGTAGAATCATAAGGGATTTGATTTAGGTCATACCTGAATGGTCTAGCGGTTTTCCCTACTTTCTTCAATTTGAGTCTGAATTTGGTAATAAGGAGTTCATGATCTGAGCCACAGCCAGCTCCCGGTCTTGTTTTTGTTGACTGTATAGAGCTTCTTCATCTTTGGCTGCAAAGAATATAATCAATCTGATTTTGGTGTTGACCATCTGGTGATGTCCATGTGTAGAGTCTTCTCTTGTGTTGTTGGAAGAGGATGTTTGCTATGACCAGTGCATTTTCTTGGCAGAACTCTATTAGTCTTTGCCCTGCCTCATTCCGCATTCCAAGGCCAAATTTGCCTGTTACTCCAGGTGTTTCTTAGAACTAACACCTGAAAAAGATGTCCTTTTCATAAACATATATATAATTATCATATAAAAATATAAATATATATTTTATTATAAAAATAATAATAAATATAATACTATAAATACACTATGATAATAAAAATAGTATATAAATAATATAAAAATTATATATATATATATATAGGCTAAATCATACAGCACCTTGACTGTGACACTCAACACACATTGCTGCATTGATCCATCCATGTGTTTCTCTCCCCACCTTGTGACTCAAAGATCCTCAAAAATAAGATCAACCTTCTTCATTTTTATATCTGAGTTCCCAAGACATTGTAAGGTGAATTACAGATGCTCAATTGAATAGAGCCAAAAGTTTAATGCCAAAGAAACTTGCCTCAGTTATGGATCTTACAGGAGAGCCAAAGCCAAAGCAACAGTTGCAGTTGGCAGCCACTGAGCAATCAACAGAGATGAGAAATGATTGGTTTGGCAGGAAGGCAGAGTTAAGGCTAGAAACAGATAGGGCAGTCCCACAAGGTATGTACAATCTGCATCTATTTCAAACTCTGTTTCAAAGAAAAGCACAGAGGTACAGAACAAAAGCAATTTCAAAAAGTCAAGCGCTCAGCAATGTCTACTAAGAATCCGCTATGTGCCAGATACTCTGTTAGATACTGAGGACAAAGCGAAATAACTGAAGACACAGGCCTGTCCTTATGGAACTAAAGGTCACACACCCATTAAGGTGCTATGGAGGAAACATAGAAGGGGCCTGTGTGCATGTGACTGTGTGTGTACCTGTGGATGTCAGGATGGAGGTTTGGGGGTTAGTGGTAAGGAATGTTGTTCTGAGAAAATGATATATAAACAGAATCCTGAAAGACTAAGTCAGCACTAACCAAGAGAACATTCTAGAGAAAGTGAAAGTGAAGTCGCTCAGTCATGTCTGACTCTTTGCAACCTCATGTACTGTAGCTCGCCAGGCTCCTCTGCCCATGGGATTTTCCAGACAAGAGTACTGGAGTGGGTTGCCAGTTCCTTCTGCAGAGGATCTTCCCAAACCAGAGATTGAACCCTGGTCTCCCGCTTTATAGGCAGATGCTTTACTGTCTGAGCCACCAGGGAAGCCCAACATGTACAAACCCCCTGAAGTGGCAAATAGATGGTCACTTCAGAGGAAACTTTAAATACTGTAGATGAATCAGTAATTCTTAATGCTTATTAGGTTCCAAACAGGTCACAATCGTTTCCTGCTGCTGGCTACTTGCAAATCTGCCCACCCTTAGCTACTAGAAAACTGGAAGCTCCATGACAAACTTCCATTGCTAGGCTGCTTACTAAGTTCTATAATGGTGATATCTTTGACAACATTAGTTCCATCAGCGAAGTGACACCTCCAATGGAAGAGAAGGAGGATTTGCGGGTATTCTCAATTAGCCACAATGTTATGTTTGGGAAATAAGCTTTTTGGATATTGGAGAGATATTTGTAGCCAAATTGTATTTTCTCAAAAAGTAATGACTTATACATTAGTTTCATAAAAACCTATCTCTTTTGCTTAGGGAAGTCACATGACCCTTCGATGTCAAGACTGCTGGCATACCAGTAGTCATAGATATATTTCTTTGCAACAACTTTTTTTGGTCCTACCGTTTTTTTTTTTTTTTGCCACAGAAATGCAAATTAAAACTACAATGAAGTATTATCTCACACCAGTCAGAATGGTTATTTTCAAAAAATCTACAAAGAGTAAATCCTGGAGAGAGTGTGGAGAAAAGGGAACTTTCTTGCACTATTGGTAGGAATGTAAATTGATACAGCCACTATGGAGTACAGAATGAAGGTTCCTTAAAAAACTAAAAGTAAAATAAACATATTACCCAGTAACCCCACTTCTGGGCATATACCCTGAAAAGCATAATTCAAAAGAACACATGTACCCCAGTATTCATTGCAGCACTATTTACAATAGCCAGGACATGGAAAAAAAACCCTAAGAGTCAAATAACAGATGAATGGATAAAAAAGATGTAGTACACATACACAGTGGGGTCCATATATACAATGGAAGGTTATTATGCAATGGCATAATATTAATATATAAGGGAACGTTATTCAGCTGCTAATAGGAATGAAATGGGGTCATCCCTGGTGGCTCAGATGGTAAAGGATCCGCCTGCAATGAAGGAGACCTGCGTTCGATCCCTGGGTTTGATCACTCCTCCAAGATCCCCTGGAGGACATGGCAACCCACTCCAGTATTCTTGCCTGGAGAATCCCCATGGACAGAGGAGCCTGATGGGCTAGAGTCCTTGGGGTTGAAAGAGTAGTACATGACTGAGTGACTAAGCACAGCACAGGGTCCTTTGTAGAGACAGGGACAGACATACCATCTGTCATACAGAGTAAAGTCAGAAAGAGAAAAACAAATATTGTATATTAACACGTGCGTGTGGAATCTAGGAAAATGACACAGATGAACCTATTTCCAAGCTGGAATAGAGATGCAGACATAGTGAACAGACATGTAGACACAGTGGAGGAAGGAGAGGGAGGAACAAATTGGAAGACTGGGACTGACATACATACACTACCATGTGTGAGACAGAGAGTGGGGAGCTGCTGTATAGCAGTGGAGTTGGCTCAGTGCTCTTTGATAACCTAGATGGGTGGGATGAGGGGGGAGTAGGAGGGAGGTTCAAGAGAGAGGTGATACATATATACATATAGGTGATTCACTTCATTATACAGCAGAAACCAACACAACATGGTAAAACAATTATATTCCACTCAAAAAAAAAAAAAAAAATCTTGAGCCTTCATCTTATCCGAGGACTCTAATCTCTTCTGAATGAAAATTCTAGCAGAATTTCATCTTTTTTTACTGGTACACAGTTTATCTCTTCAAGATTATTTTAATCTTATCATTTTTTTCAAAATGCTGAGTGTCATCAAGAAATTGGGATTCTTCAACAGCTTCACACTTATCAAATAAAGGTTATTTGTAAGCAATGTTTGTACTTTGCTTAACAAAGGACCATGATACTCTTATTTTGATATATTATATGTGGTATATGCAGTGTTTACCCATTAGCTGTTTCAGCTTAGGAAGAATTTTTATGACCAACTAACAAATCCTAAAACAGTATTTATAATGTAAATACTGATACACCATTATTTATACTTCAGTTCAGTAGCAAAAATTGGTTCTATGATAAATAAACTCTCATTATCCAATCATTAGTCTCTTATAGCCACCCTGACATATCATGCCATGGGCTATACAATATCACTAATGAAATGAATTAATTTATCACTTTCAAAGGGACACTGGGGAATTGAAAATGTTTGTTTCATAGCAATACTCCAAACAGAAAATATACCTAATCATTCAACATTTTAGGTAGATATTTTCAAATCATCAAGCTTATTTTACTCAACAAATATTTACAATGCTTTTTATGTTCCTAGTATATTTCTAGGTGATCAGAGTAAATTCTAAGGAGTTGGAAGGTTGCGGGGGAGGGCGCCAGTCAGAAAGTAAACAAGCGGGGGGGGGGGGGGGGAAGACATGGCAACTCCAGATTCTGATAATTACTATGAAGAGAAAGAGAAAAACCAAACTCAGATTGATAGAATAGTCACCAGCAGGCTATATTTTACAAGGTGACCAAAAAACATTTTATGTTGTTTCAAGGCCTTTTTCTACTATAAAAGTCATGGTGATAAATTTACACTGGACTCCACAAAATTACTTGCAATCAATATTTTTCACCCACAAATAAATGGCAGTTTTATGTGATTCAACCTGAGAACAGATAGCAGACAGAATTTAAGAGCTACGTTTTTTATATCAAGGTTTTATTTCAAATGTATAATTGCTCTGAACTCGAATTCTCTGATAACCAGCATTTTTGTCTCAGACCCTGGGTCTACAGTCAAGAGGAGAACCCTGTCACTCCACAGGTCAGCTAGAGTCTCAGCAGTATTTCCAGTCCATAAATAGACTTCTAAGGACGGGGGCCCGGTGAAGCTTCTGTAAACAATAGAGTACCAGAGTAGTAGCTGGAGGACTTCTACACCCTGGTGGAGATGTAACGTCTTCAGAGTCAGTACTTCTTCAGGCTTAGCTCTGCCAGCTGTGCTATCTGCAGTGTGACATTTAACCTCTCCTAGCTTCAGTGTTTTATCTTTTTTTTTTTTTTTTTGAACTGAAGGATAATTGCTTTGCAACGTTGTGTTGGTTTCTGCTGTATAATAATGTGAATCAGCCATATTGCCTGCCTTTTGAGCATCCTCCCACCACCCACATCCCACCCCTCTAGGTCGGCACAGAGCACCAGGCTGGGCTCCCTGTGTTAAACAGCAGATTCCCACTAGCTAGCTATTTTACACATGTAGTGCATATATATCAATGCTACTTTCTCAATACATCCCACCCTCTCCTTCCCCACTGTCCAGAAGTGTTTTATCTTTTCAATGAGAACGATTACCCTACCTTATAGGGTTGTTACAAATATTATGGATACAATTGAGTAATACTCTAGGCACATTCAATTAGTGTGATAAAGCAAGTTCAACTTTATATACTTGGGCTTCAAGAGTGGGGTAGAGAAAGAAAGAAAGGCAGGCAGGAAGGAAGAAATAGCACTTTTAAAAGATGTAGGAGATTCCATCCACTTGAATATTAAAATAACTTAGGTCCCAGTGTGAGTGAGCATTAGCTGAGAAAGCTCACAATCACATTAGCTGTGAATCCATGCTTTCGGTCTCAGATACTTTGCTTCTCTTGTGGTGTAAGCATCTTGCCATTTTGAGTTATTTTAATAGTATTTTAAGATGAGCCTTTCTCTTTAAATAAAAGCTATTTCATCTGTGAATCAAAGCAAGACAGAACAATCTGTTCCAAAGCTGATGAAAAAACTGATTCCAGGTTTATTAAGAGATGGATTTTCAGTCTCCATGGTAATATTTTTGTAAGAGATTTTCAGGAATAATTTTGATACTAATGAATTTGACTCTATAAGATAATTTCAGAACCTAAATCCAAAGGACTCAGTTGTAGTGTAAGGTATGTAAAATGCCTTCTGGCAGTACCTAACCAACTCCAGGTGATCAAGATGGTTATTTTCTTCTTGCAGGGCAAAAATGGACTACTCATTCAGCTAGTGAATCTCCAGCTAGTGTATCTTGCTGCCACAATCTAAATTTCCATGGATAATATTCTTCCATGGTGCAATTTTGTACTTTTCAAACTTGTTCTTGTATGTCACTGTGTTCTGACCAGCACAATGACTTATAAATGATATCTCATGCACTGCAAGAATTGGAACAAATTCATATATTCAGCAAACACTTAAAATTGAATTACTTTAAAATTGATATCTTTTAGAAATCTTTTTAGTTGCATTGCAGGCCCAAATTTATAACTAAGTATTTTGTCCTACAAGAGTAGATGGAAAAGCAAAAACTGCCCATCACCTTCTTCCTTTTCTGTGTTTCTTCTCAAGGGAAAAATAAGCCACATAAACATGATAAGGAGCAACTATTAGTAGCAGGGCTATATATGAAAGCTGGTGTCACAGATATTACCAGGGACAGTTCCTTTCTGTTCAGTTGGCACCCATGCTCTTAAGATTTATTACATATTTAAATATCATTCATGATAATAAGGACACTAAATTATTGTTATATAAATCAGTTTCTACTTAGAAGTTTTATAGTACAAACTTAATAAGTTATTTTTCCCAACTCACTTAAGAAAGTTATTCTGTACATTGTTAAGGATAAATAGCATCTTTGTTGTTATAAAGAAGACACATATAATTTGAAAAATGCACATAAAAATCAAGTGGAAAAATGATTTTTCACATTTCTGTAGTTTCCCTTAGTTTGAAGATTGTAGATTCAAATAAAGCTGATACACTTAAAATATTGTTGTTTAGTCACTAACTACCCCATGGACTGCAGTCTGCCAGACTCCTCTGTCCATGGAATTCTCCAGTCAAGAATACTGGAGTTAGTTGCCATGCCCTCCTCCAGGGGATCTTCCCAACCCAGGGAATGAAGCCTCATCTCTTGCATTGGGAGGCAGATTCTTTACCACTGGGCCACCAGGGAAGCCCTTAAATTTAAAATGTATAACTAAACAAAACCTGTGTTACATTTTTATGTCTATAAATGTGGTTCACAATCCTGGTGGCAGAAGGGAAAGTGTATGTTTGAAGGAATCCATGAGAAAGAAATGGACTTCATAAAATAAGTAGCTTAGATAATAAAGCTCTTATTCATAAAAGCTCTCCAAGCAGTATTTATTTAAAAAATTAGATTGACAGCCTTGAGTATAGAAAATATATACACTGAGCAATTTGAGAAAATCTTTCTCACACATTATGTCTATAACATTTGGCAGAAATTACTTCCATTTGGAATATGCATCATTTCCAACTTTTTAAGAGTTGCAGTAGCTCATTTGCAAAGTGAGAACAAATTATGGTTCAAACTATCTTTTTTTTTTTTTTTTGGTCTTGTTTCATTTTGTTTGTTGTTATGTCATTGTTGCAAATGTATTCACAAAAAGTAGTTCAGGCAGAGCTGTGACCTCATCAATAAATATAGTGAAAGAATAAGTGATCTGGGTTCAGGTCCAAGGAGCTCTGTGACTTCAGGTGGGTGACTTCAGTTCTCCCAAGAACTCCCGAGCCAACCCAGACCAACCATGAAAGGCTAAGGAGCACAAAGTGCTGTCAAGTGGATGGCAGTTCATGGGCATATTTTCTAATCCCCAGTGACTCTAGGAAGCACTAAACACTATTTGCTACCTCTGATAGAGTTAACCACGGGTCAAGGGCATGGAGAGTGAAGGGGTGAAGGAAGAGTCACAGCTGAGCTAGACATCAAGAGATCCTGACGTGTCATGTTTGTATACCTGAGTAGTAGCAGACAAGTGAACTGTGAACTTCCAGATGTTCAAGCTAGATTTAGAAAAGGCAGAGGAACCAGAGATCAAATTGCCAACATCCGCTGAATCATCAAAAAGCAAAAGAGTTCCAGAAAAACACCTACTTCTGCTTTATTGACTATGCCAAAGCCTTTGACTGTGTGGATCACAACAAACTGTGGAAAATTCCTAAAGAGTGGGAATACCAGACCACCCAACCCACCTCCTAAGAAATCTGTATGCAGGTGAGGAAGCAACAGTTAGAACTAGACATGGAACAACAGATTGGTTCTAAATAGGGAAAGGAGTACTTCAAGGATGTATATTGTCACCCTGCTTATTTAACTTATATGCAGAGTACATCATGCAAAATGCTGGGATGGATAAAGCGCAAACTGGAACGAAGATTGCCAGGAGAAATATCAATAACCTCAGATATGCAGATGACACCACCCTTATGGCAGAAAGTGAAGAACTAAAGAGCCTCTTGATGAAAGTGAAATAGGAGAGTGAAAAAGCTGACTTAAAACTCAGATTCAGAAAATGAAGATCATGGCGTCTGGTCCCATCACTTCATGGGAAAGAGATGGGACACCAGTGGAAAGAGTGACAGATTTTATTTTTGCAGGCTTCCAAATCACTGCAGATGGTGACTGCAGCCATGAAAATAAAAGACGCTTGTTCCGTGGAAGAAACGCTATGACCAACCTAGACAGCATATTACAAAGCAGAGACATTACTTTGTCAACAAAGATCCACCTAGCCAAGGTTATGGTTTTTCCAGTAGTCATGTATGGATGTGAGAGTTGGACTATAAAGAAAGCTGAGCACCGGAGAATTGATGATTTTGAACTGTGGTGCTGGAGAAAATTCTTGAGAGTCCCTTGGACTGCAAGGAGGTCCAACTAGTCAATTCTAACTGAGATCAGTCCTGAATATTCATTGGAAGGACTGATGCTGAAGCTGAAATTCCAATACTTTTGCCACCTGATTTGAAGTACTGACTCATTTGAAAAGACCCTGATGTTGGGAAAGATTGAAGGCAGGAGGAGAAGATTACAGAGTGTGAGAGGGTTGGATGGCATCACCAACTCAGTGGACACGAGTTTGAGTAAACTCCGGGAGATGGTGATGGACAGGGAGACCTGGCATGCTGCAGTCCATGAGGTCCCAAAGAGTCAGACATACCTGAGTGAATGAACTGAACTGAACTGAACTGAACTGAGCAGACCAGCTTTTGGATTCTTCCGAAACAGCATCTCTAACACAGGCCAGACATTGAATGACAGGTAAAGAAGATTCCGGCAGCTCAACAAGGAAAACAGAGGTGAAGGCCATCCCTGTGATTGCAGAGGGGAAATGTGCTTCTTTGCTGTAAGAAACATTTCTTTGTCCATTTAGAAAGATGTAGAGGTATTTTAAAAAATAAGTCATCAGTTTATACAAGCAAGCTTTAGGGAGTATTTATTTAAACAAATTATTTAAACACTCCACCAGCACTTGCTGATTGAAACGGGACTTGAACCTAAAGTTGCAGTATGTTCTAATATTATGAGAGAGATGTGTTCCTGAAGACCTCACATAATTCAAAGCACACACGAGTTAAAATAAATTTTTCTGTAGGAATAAATGTAAAGGTTGTGTTTTTGATATGCATAAATCCCCAGTCAATGTGGCTTGACCTTGTTTTTTTCTCACAGCTATGCCTCACATTCTTTTTCTTTTATATAAAATTATATCTGCCCATTATATGATATATGTGATTCAAAGAGTACTTTATTTTTCTGATAATAAATGCTGAAGAAAGAATATGGAGAAAAAGGAATCCTCCTACATTATGGGTAGGAATGTAAGTTGGCATAGCCACTATGGAGAACAGTATGGAGATTCTTTAACAAACTAAAAATACAGCTATCAAAAGATCCTATGAGCCAACTCTTGGGCATATAGCTGGAGAAAAACATAATTTGAAAGTTTCATTATTTCACTATTCATTATTTCACTGTGAATATTATTTTACTATTATTCATACCAATGTTCATGTAGCCAGACCAACAGTAGCCAAGACATGGAAGCAACCTAAATGTAAGTTGACAGATGAATGGATAAAGAAAATGTGGTACCTACATACAATGGAATATTACTCTGCTATAACAAAGAATAAAATAATGCCATTTGCAGCAACATGAATGGACCTAGAGATTATCATACTAAATGAAAGAGAAAGACAAATATCAAATGATACCATTTTTGTGGAATCTGAAAAAATGATAGAAATGAACTTATTTACAAAGCAGAAATAAGCCCACAGACTTAGAAAACACCTTATGGTTACCAAAGGGGAAAGTGGGAGAGGGATAAATTGGGAGTTCGGGATTAACATATACACACTGCTATATATAATATAATATAAATAAGCAAGAAGGACATACTGTATAGGACTGGGAACTATACTCAATATCTTTCTTATAATGGAAGAAAATGTAAAAATATATATCATGTATAACTGAATCACTTTACTGTACCCCTGAAACCAACTCAACATTGTAAATTAACTATATTTCAAGAACAAAATTTAAAGTACCTTATTTTCCTCAACATTTTTTCTAAAACTACTCCAAGAATCCTTTTCTAAATTAATACAACAAGATATTTTGGAGAGTCTAGATCTTTTTCAAAGTATTTTTTATCACATCTAAATATCTTTCCAAAGTTTTTCGTATTTTCAGCAAGAGTGTTATCACAGTTTAAGGAGAACTTGAGCAACATTGTTATAGTATTAAAAATAAATTTTAATATTGATAATTCAAAAGTTATTACTACAATCATTATCAAAATTACTCAGAAAAGTTCTGATATGTGTAGAGCATGACCAATGACGCTGCCTATTTTGTCTTTCAATTTGTATGAAAGTGATGCTGTTACATCACAATAGCATGAATACAATTATTAACTCCACCTTTAAAAATAATACAACTTTAGACTGTTTTCCAAATTTGGTGTATAAAATGAAACTAATATTTTTCTCACACTTTTTGCAATATACTTGTCTTAAAATACACATAAAATGACCTATACCATAAAAATCATTCACTGACAGGGACTATGTAACAGGTACTATTTGAGTAATCTTTGTCCTTGATTATTCCCATTTTTAGAGAGAAGATAACTGGAAAGGTCCAATCTATTGGATCTTTTTCTTAGGATTAGGACCACCTAGGTCCTAATTCTTATGGATTCCTCTATTCTGACATTATTTCTGAATTTAGCACATTTTGTGAAGGGTTTGATGGTGCTAAAAGGACTGATATTCACGAGGTAGCAGATCAAGCTAGATTGTAGGGGAATGAGAAAATGTATGTGGTGAGGACCAGTAACAGTCACCATCTGGATGGAACTATTTGGCATCAAAAGTTAGAAGCAGAAAACAACAATGATTACAGGACAACTGGGGTCAGGTGGAAGCTTTTATACTTTAGGGTGGATAGAGATCTGTATATTAATAGGCATATTCCTTTACAAAAAGTAGGAAACATTTAGAAGGGATTTCTCTCATGTCAACAGAGAGAGAAATCTCAAGACTCTAAATAGCTAAACAGATTAAACTATAAAGAAAATTGTGAATTAGGCATAGTTTTTTTTGTCTTTTCCCAAATGTTTTCATTCCCTTATTCTTCTTCTAGGATTATCTCTCTAATAAAAATAACAATAAAAATTATAATAGCTGCACATAAATTTAATACATATAAAACTTTAAGCAAAATGCAAGAGCTTTGTGAAAGTGTGAAAATGTTAGTCACTCAGTCATATCCAACTCTTTGTGACCCCATGGACCATAGCCTGCCAGGCTCCTCTGTCCATGAAATTCTCCAGGTAAGAACACTGCAGTGGGTAGCCATTCCTTTCTCCAGGGTATCTTCCCAACCCAGGGATTGAACCCATGTCTCCTGCATCTGAGCCACCAGGGAAGCCCAAGTACTTTACATATATTAGCTCATTATTTTTCACAACACCTAAAATAGGATACTGTCATAATCCCCTTTTTATAGATGAGGAAACCATGGCACAAACGGATCAAGTAACTTCCCCAAATTATCCACTAGCAAAAATACTTATCTTTCCTCTTCAGAACCCTTACTCTCGTTAGGACCCTCTCTGTTCTCTCCTTTCACATCTCTTTTATCCTTATCAAAATTTATGTATCCTGTGTCCCCAAGGATGTAACTAGCTATCTAATTAATTAGCTAGGTAGATTCATGCTAAATAATTTAGCTTAATAGGTTCTATTTCTAAGATAATATGGTTGTAATAATTCAAGGGGAAAATAAATAAATAGTTGCAGTTTTTCCTAACAGAAATTACCACCTAACAGAAGTAAAAATCATTTTACATACCTCAAGATGGAGGGGACATATGTATACCTATGGTTTACACATGTGTACCTCAAGTTGAGGTTTGACAGAAAACAACAAAATTCTGTAAAGCAATTATCCTTCAATTAAAAAATAAATAAATTAAAAAAACGTTTAAAGTGTCTAACACAAATATTGGGTTACAGAAATAGAACACAATTTGTTTTAGATTTTTTTAGCTTAAAAAAATAAAGACCAATAAATCGACAACAGGTGTTGTCTCTGTGCGTGCACAGACATGTGGTCATGCCCAGCTCTTTTGTAACCCTATGGTTTGTAGCTCGCCAGGCTCCTCGGTCTGTGGGATATTCCAGGCAAGAATACTGGAGTAGGTTGCCATTTCCTTCTCCAGGGATCAAATTTGAGTCTCTCGTGTCTCCTGCATTGGGAGGCAGATTCTTTAACACTGAGCCACCTAAGAAGCCCTATTGGCAGGCAGATTCTTTAACACTGAGCCACCTAAGAAGCCCTCTAAACAAATTCTACTAACAGGTATTATAATAATGCATTTAAAAATAAAAAATTTAACCTAACATTTAAGTTAAATATCATCTCCATGTCATGATGATTTAAGAAAATAAAGGGAAGATGAAGAGTACAGATCAATAAAGGCAAAAGTGTTAGGCATAGGAAGAAGAAAATAGGTGGAATCTAACAACTCATCCTCTAGCCTACTATCTTTCCTTCAAGGCCCCAGATCCCTCATGATAGGCTCAAGTGTTCATGAGTTAAATCTCTTCACTTCCAGCTCTTCTCCAGCAGTATTACCTGCCTTCATCCCATGGTAAGACTTTCAAGAGCAAAGACAATTTGCCTTGAAAGGATAAAGGAATCAGAGGACCAGATCTAAGTCTGAACCTCAGACTTTCTTAGCTTGGTAAACATGCTTGTCCTCCTGGGGTAAGCAGAATAATGCCCTTCTCCCTCAAAGATGTCTATGTCATAACCCTTAGAATTTATGAATATATTAGGATACATGGCACGTGAGAATTAAGATTGTAAGTGGAATTGCTTGCTAATCAGATGACCTTAAAATAGGAAGATTATCCTGGATTATCCAGGTGGAGGCAATATAATTACAAGGGTCTTTGAAAGTAGAAGAGTGAATCAAAAAATAGACCCAGAGGGATGGCAGTATGAGAAGGACTCGGCTGATATTGCTGGTTTTGAAGATGGAAGGAAAGGTCATGAGATAAAGAATGTGTGTGGTCTTTAGGAGCTGGGAAAGGCAAGGAGATGGATTTCCCTCTAAAGCCTCCAGGAAAGAATGCAGCTCTGCTGACACCTTGATTCTAAGCCAATGGCAATGAACTTCTGAACTACAGAACTGTAAAATAACAAATCTGTGTTCTTTTAAGTCACTATGTCTGTGGTCATTTGTTACAGCAGCCATAGAAAACTAATAAACTCCCAAAGTCTCAATTTTTTTTCTTCTATAAAGTGAAGATACAGAAAATAATTTGTAATCTCATAGAATTACTGTGGAGACAAAAAGACTGTGAATGTGAACAGAGCATTGTAAATTAGAAACACCATGAAATTTTTAGATATTACAACTCTTAGTAGTATTGGTCCCTTTTGCCCTCAAACTTTCTTTAAAGAATATTCGATTAAATTGATTGCACTCTTAACTGTGTATTTGGCATTAACTCTGCCATCCTATACTTTATTAACTCATAAACTGATATTTTTGATATATAACTTGAGTTTGAGAATAAAGCATAAACTACAGCACTATGAGCAAAAACTCATATATTTTGCTGATAAATATGCCAAACTACTTCATGTTTTGAGCTGGACAAAACAGTCCTAGATGTGATTTAATAAAAATTATCATCCATCATTTACAAAGTTAGAAGGCAGAAAATTCAGAAGTCAATGAAAATATTCAGATTCTTCAAAACCAAAGTTTTTAATAAGAGTTATTAATGATAACTTTAAACTTTGTTTTTTACAGGCAAATACAAACTTATGTTTGTGGAAAAAATTTTATTTTCATTATTATACCTGATCCTGGTACCAGCCCTATAAAGAAAGAATGGCAAATATTTTTAGTTATGGAAATACTAAGACAAGAGGCAAATGAAAGATCAATACATCTCTATAAATGCTAGTTATTTTTATCTGCTAGTGGTCCTCCAAGTATGATCCGGGCACCTTGGTGTCCCTGTCACCCTTTAAAGGGGTCTGCAGGGTCAAAACTGTTTTCATAACAATATTGTTTCACAGCAATATTACTTAATTTTTTATGCTCATTCACTTGTAAGTACACAGTTTCCATTTCTAAAACAGTGCATACTGAAAGATAATAAACACAATTTCTTGGGGTCCTTAATAAATTTTAAGAGTAAAAAAGTGGTTATGAGTTACCTAGGTCAATTCTCCAAGAAAACTGTTGAAGATAAAGAGGTAGGGAAATGTGATAGCTAGAAATACATTCTAATCCAAAGGACCTAGGAAAGATAAATACAGTTGAAAGATTCATTGACATTTTTCTTTAAGGCTAGAGTATCATGAGATACATTTCTTATGTGCAGAAATGAGGTGGGTGTGGGGGAGTAGCAGTTTACTCAACAGCACCCTCATGGCTCCAAAGATATAATACAAACTTTCCAAAAGTGTCTAATCTACTCCAGGGGAGCAGTTCACACCTCATTATGGGCCCACCATTGCAAATAAATGCACAATAATGACAACAACAGTAATATTGCAAAAATATGCCACGGTAACAAGAAAAAACAACAACAACAAATTTGTACAAAGAACTATTTCCAACCATAGAGCAACCTTTGCTAATTACTATTATCTCACATTAACTATGTAATCTAGCTACTGGAATCTTTGTAAAAATTATTTTTGACTCATTCACTGATCATGACAGAATGAATCATCTTTGATGTATTCTCCTTTGATTTCACTGTAATTCTCTGTCTCTTGTCAGTGAGTGGGCCCTATTGATTTATGAAATATCTCACAGCTGTCAATTCCTCTTTATTTTCAGTCCAGATCTCCCTGACAGGCTACTTCAACATATGCTTTCCAGTTTCATATAAATAGGCAAAAAGGTTTCAGTTGTTCTTATTTTCATTAATTTAATTAAACTTATTATCTGGGGCTTCCCTTGTAGCTCAGTCAGTGAAGAGTCTGCCTGCAATGCACGAGACCTGGGTTCGATTCCTGGGTCAGGAAGATACCCCGGAGAAGGAAACAGCAATCCACTCCAGTATTCTTGCCTGGAGAATCCCATGGACAGAGGAGCCTGGCAGGCTACATCTATGGGGTCCCAAGAGTCAGACCTGACTGAGCAACTAAGCACATCGTCACATCATCATAAGCACTCCCTGACATATGGTCACTTCATTTTGAACTTAGAATAAAATTCAAATCCCTTACCATGAGCAGCAAATCCTGCATGATTTACTCTTACCCTCCAGTCTTTTATAAGGATTCCTCTGCTTCACCATGCTCCAGCCACGTCTTCCTAATGGTCTCCATTTTTTTCTAGAAATAATAGGGGGTTATAGGTTAAACTTATATGCACAGTACATCAAGGTCCATCTAGTCAAAGCTATGGTTTTTCCAGTGGTCATGTATGGATGTGAGAGTTGGACTGTGAAGAAAGCTGAGCACCAAAGAATTGGTGGTTTTGAACTGTGGCATTGGAGAAGACTCTTGAGAGTCCCTTGGACTGCAAGGAGGTCCAACCAGTCTATCCTACAGGAGATCAGTCCTGGTGTTCATTGGAAGGACTGATGCTAAAGCTGAAACTCCAATACTTTGGCCACCTCCTGCGAAGAGTTATCCCATTGGAAAACAACCTCATGCTGGGAGGGATTGGGGGCAGGAGGGGAAGGGGACGACAGACGATGAGGTGGTTGGATGGTATCACCGACTTGATGGACATGAGGTTGAGTGAACTCTGGGAGTTGGTGATGGACAGGGAGCCTGGCGTGCTGCGATTCATGGGGTTGAAAAGAGTTGGACACGACTGAACAACTGAACTTAACTGATAGGTTAAAAGGTTTCAATTGTTCTTATTTTCATTAATTTAATTAAACTTCTGTTCAGTTCAGTTAATTAAACTTATTATCTACCTATTACATTCCAGAAAGACTTAAAATTTATTTTTTAGGCTCTGGAGACATGTTGAGGAACAAGAGAAACAAAAGCCTCTACTTTCACCGAGTTTATATACTGGTGTGTCCTCTGTCACTCAGTCATGCCCTACTCTGTGACTCCATAAACTGTAGCCCACCAGGCTCTTCTATCCATGGAATCCTCCAGGCAAGAATACTGGAGTGGGTTGCCATTTCCTTCTCTAAGGGATCTTCCTGACCCAGGGATTGAACCTGTGTCTTCTGCATTGGCAAGCGAGTTCTTTACCACTGAGCCACCAGGGAAGCCTTTATATACTGGTACAGAAAGACAGATAATAAAGAGCTAAACAAATACACAAAATATCTGCACATGATGATTAACAACTAGAAAGAAGATTCAGCTGGCTAATGTTACAGAGAATGATGGAGGTGATGTTTAGATAAGACGGTCAGGAAGTTCCTCCACAGGGATTTGACTTTTAGGTGACTCCTGAGTGAGAAGGAGAAAGCTATGTGAAGATGAGTGAAAAATATCATGACTCAGAGTATATCAAAAACTAGATAACTAGAGCCCGTAACCCCCGATTATTTCCAGAAATAACTGGAGACCATAAGGAAGACGTGGCCAGAGCATGGTGAAGCAGAGAAGTTCTTATAAAAGACTGGAGGGTAAGAGTAAGTCATGCAGGATTTGCAGGTCATGGTCAGGAGTTTAAATTTATTCTAAGTTCAAAATGAAGTGACCAACATGTTTTGAGCATGTGTTCTGTGCAGAAAGAAATTTAGGGGCCCAAGAGTGGAAACAGGGAGAGGAATTAGAACTCTAATAGTACAGGCAAGAGAAGATAGTAAATTGGATAAGGCAGTAGCTGGAAAGGCGGATTATTCGGGAAGTATTTGGGAAGCAGGGTCTCCCCGTCTCACTGATAAGCTGTGTGTAAGAAGTGAGTAAAATGGAAGAATTGGGCATGGCTCCTACGGTTTCCAGAAACAGGTCCTACACTCCTCTGGTTAGCATCCAAGGCAAGGGCCCCGTTTCCACATACCCCAAGATTCTGTCTCTCTACTACAAAACCTCAGCTGCAGTAAAGCATATTTCCTCTTTATTCTTTTTACAGACAAAACTTGTTCTCACCTTTGCCCATGTATTCAGTCATCAATTTCTCTCATGGTGATCATTACAGCCAGCATTCATATCTGTGGCTCCTTTTTAAAATTCCATCTTTTACTATCTGTTGCTTCATATGGGTATTGGTCCCCAGGTATAGAGCAAGTGACATTTTAGTAAGCACCATACCTTAAATTCTTTCAAAATCACCACACTGAGACTTCCCTGGTGGTCCAGTGGTTAAGAATCTGCCTTACAAAGCAGGGGACACAGGTCTGACCCCTGGTCAGGGAGCTATGATCTCACATTCCACAGGGCAACTAAGTCCATGCCCCGCACGTGTGTACTAAGTTTCTTCAGTCATATTCGACTTCTTTGTGACCCCATGGACTGTAGCCCGCCAGGCTCCTCTGTCCATGGAGTTTTCCAGGCAAGAATACTGGAGTGGACTGTCATGCCCTTCTCCAGGGTATCTTCTGGACCCAGAGATAGAACCCCAGACAATGCACCTCAACTAGGGAAACCTGCGCACAGCAAGGAAGAGCTCTTGAGCTGAAATAAAGACCCAGCCCTGCCAAAAATTTTTTAAATTCTTAAAATAAAAAATTTTTTAAAAGAACATCTACTCACATTTGAGAAATAAAGACTTAATTAATAATAAATGTTATTAAATATAAAATTCTGTTCCCTCTAATGTTAGACCATGTAGTCTTTGACACAGCTATCTTTGTACTCCTTCCTGTGAATCAGGCTTCAGCTCAAATGCTACTTTCAGAAATGCCTTTTCTTGCCACCCAACTGTAAGTACCCACCACCCAGGACCACTCGTCACTTTATCATGTTTCCTTGACATGTTATACTTCACAGCATTTATCTCTGATCTGGTGCTATTGTATGTGCCTGCTGGCTTAGTCGTAACTACTTTCTTCCATAGAAAGGTCATGTGGTGAGAGGAGCTTGTCTACTTATTGCACCTGGATCCCCGCACTTACAGCAGTACCTCCCTACAATAGTATGCTTTGTGTCAGGCATTGTACCGGATGTTAGAAATCAAGAAGTAAACAAAACGACAAAACTCACTGCCCTCATGGAATTTAGATTCTAGCAGGAGACACTGTGCATAAATCAGATTAGTAAGTAAAATACGTAGTTCAGTAGATAGCGGTAAGAGTTAAGGAAGGGGAAAAAATCAAGCAAAGCAAGACAGACAAGCTCTGTGTATTTAGGGGACCTCCCTTCCCTGGTGGTCCAGTGGACAAGACTCTATGCTCCCAGTGCAGGGGACTCAGGTTCAGTCCCTGGTCAGGGAACTAGACCCCACATAACACACAGAGCCTGTGTCACAAGGAAGACCCAAGACCCAGTACAGCCAAAATAAATACCTTTAAAAACTAACTTAAAAAAAAGCAATCTTGAGAAAGAAGAATGGAACTGGAGGAATCAACCTGCCTGACTTCAGGCTCTACTACAAAGCCACAGTCATCAAGACAGTATGGTACTGGCACAAACACAGAAATATAGATCAATGGAACAAAATAGAAAGCCCAGAGATAAATCCACACACATATGGACACCTTATCTTTGACAAAGGAGGCAAGAATATACAATGGAGTAAAGACAATCTCTTTAACAAGTGGTGCTGGGAAAACTGGTCAACCACTTGTAAAAGAATGAAACTAGATCACTTTCTAACACTGCACACAAAAATAAACTCAAAATGGATTAAAGATCTAAACGTAAGACCAGAAACTATAAAACTCCTAGAGGAGAATATAGGCAAAACACTCTCTGACATACATCACAGCAGGATCCTCTATGATCCACCTCCCAGAATACTGGAAATAAAAGAAAAAATAAACAAATCGGATCTAATTAAAATTAAAAGCTTCTGCACAACAAAGGAAACTATAAGCAAGGTGAAAAGACAGCCTTCTGAATGGGAGAAAATAATAGCAAATGAAGCAACTGACAACTACTCTCAAAAATACACAAGCAACTTATGCAGCTCAACTCCAGAAAAATAAATAACCCAATCAAAAAATGGGCCAAAGAACTAAATAGACATTTCTCCAAAGAAGACATACAGATGGCTAACAAACACATGAAAAGATGCTCAACATCACTCATTATCAGAGAAATGCAAATCAAAACCACAATGAGGTACCATTTCACACCAGTCAGAATGGCAGCAATCCAAAAGTCTACAAGCAATAAATGCTGGAGACGGTGTGGAGAAAAGGGAACCTCTTACACTGTTGGTGGGAATGCAAACTAGTACAGCCACTAGGGAGAGCAGTGTGGAGATTCCTTAAAAAATTGCAAATAGAACTACCTTATGACCCAGCAATCCCACTGCTGGGCATACACACCGAGGAAACCAGAATTGAAAGAGACACATGTACCCCAATGTTCATCGCAGCACTGTTTATAATAGCCAGGACATGGAAACAACCTAGATGTACATCAGCAGATGAATGGATAAGAAAGCTGTGATACATATACACAACGGAGTATTACTCAGCCATTAAAAAGAATACATTTGAATCAGTTCTAATGAGGTGGATGAAACTGGAGCCGATTGTACAGGGTGAAGTAAGCCAGAAAGAAAACCACCAATACAGTATACTAACACATATATATGGAATTTAGAAAGATGGTAATGATAACCCTGCATGAGAGACAGCAAAAGAGACACAGATGTGTAGAACGGACTTTTGGACTCTGTGGGAGAGGGAGAGGGTGGGATGATTTGGGAGAATGGCAATGAAACATGTATACTATCAGGTAAGAAATGAATTGACAGTCTATGTTCGATACAGGATACAGGATGCTTGGGGCTGGTGCACGGGGATGATCCAGAGAGATGATATGGGGTGGGAGGTGGGAGGCGGGTTCAGGATTGGGAACACATGTACACCCGTGGCTGATTCATGTTAATGTATGGCAAAACCAATACAGTATTGTAAAGCAAAATAAAGTAAAAACAAAAATTAAATAAACAAATAAATAAACAAAAATGTTTGCATTTGTAGTGGGAGTGCGGAAGTGTAGGAATCTTAAAATAGGCAAGGAAATTCTCAATGAGATGTTGACATTTGAGTCAAAAGCTCAAGAAGGTGAGTCTTGCAGGTAGCCAGTTAAAGGTGCTCCAGTTAGAGGAAATAGCAAATGCAAATTTCCTGAGGCTGGGGTACACAAAGCTCTAGGAATATCTCAATTTGCTAAAGCTTTGGAAGGTCATAAGCAAGAGGTGGAAGATGCAGTCAGAGAGAAAAAGTAAGGACAGAGAATGGGAACAGACCATTTAGGGTCTTTGAAGCCATTAAAAGAATTTCAGATTTTACTCTTAGTGAAATGGGGAATAACCGGGAAATTCTGCTCAGGTAAGAGCCACAAGATTATTCATACTTTAACAGAATCATTCTGGCTGCTCTTTTAACAAGAAGAAAACATGGGCAGGGACTTCTCTAGTGGTCCAGTGGTGAAGGCTCTGCACTTCAATGCAGGGAGCACGAGTTTAATGCCTGTTTGGGGAACTAAGATCCCACAGGCAGTGTGCTGCTGCTGCTGCTGCTGCTAAGCCGCTTCAGTCGTGTCCGACTCTGTGCGACCCCATAGGCGGCAGCCCACCAAGCTCCCCGGTCCCTGGGATTCTCCAGGCAAGAACACTGGAGTGGGTTGCCATTTCCTTCTCCACAACCAAAAATAGATAGATAAATAAAATAAGCAGTTTGAAAAAGAAAACAAGGGCAGAAGCAGAGAGATCTATCCAGAGCCTAGCTCTCTGATTCAGGGAGACATGATGGTAACTGCAAATGGAAGAGCCGCAGTAAGATGGGAATTGGCCTTTGATCCTTGATAAATATTTGTTAAATTAATGAACAGTTAAAGGTTTCCTACTCAACAATGGTAGCTTACATTTTATTTAAACATATAAAGTAGCCTATTTGTAAAACTGAATAAAAGATATGTACAATAATTTTTGAAATTAGATTCTTTTAGTGTTCATAAGAATACACTTCTACTTTTGTTAATAAAAATACATAGAAATCTATTTATAGACAGGTTACATTTACAAGCTGACCAAATGGATTCTTCATCTGATTGATTAATCTTGAGGTACATATTTCACTTTGAAAATGATTCTGACAAGATGGCTGCATTTGTAGAGAATTCAAGAAGAATGTCTTTGTAAGAAGGGAAAAATAAATTGAAAAATCTTGAGACCCACCATTATCCTGTCTGCTTTGAACATAACAGAGATGATAAGTCTACCATTTAACATTCTAAATTAGTAGTTTTATGAAAATCCTATTCTTGTCAGTAGTAGAAGTTTGTGACTTTTTAATATTTTTTTTCTTTTTAGTGTTTTCATCTGACATTTCCTAATTACCTCTTTTGGGTGAGTGTTAATGTATTTTCACAGTGCTACCTGGCTGGATGTCATCTTTAGACAAAGACAGAGATAAACTCTATGTTTGTCAGTAGAATTTGTTTTGAGTGTTTCTGCAAATGAAGTGTGTGTTCTGGAGCCATCCTCAAAAACAGAAAAACCAGAGCATGTGAAATTTCTTTCTGTTTTTTATAGAAATTAATTAGTTTGTTGACATTCCTTTATTGGGCCTCTCTGCATTGGTTTACATTCAAATCATTGTTTTCAAAACAGAAAAAAAAAAAATCTGTGATTAGCTGGAGTTAAAAATCTAAACAAGAGATCCCCAAGCTCCAAATCATGTAAATGGTAATATTCGTGACAGTTTACAACTTCTTTTCCCCCAATGGGAATATCCTGTGTGGTTTATTGCAAGCCATCAAAAGCAGAGCTCTCAAAAATTGCAATATGGTGTTTCTGTAGCTCTCACAAAACCTAGCTCAAGCTGTAAGGTTGCAAAAGGCCAAAAACAAACAAAAGAGAATACACTTAATATTCTGAAAATATGTTGGTGTGTATAAATCACTCACAGTCTGTAGACTGGGTGCTTATGCATAGCCTCAGTCAGCTTTGAAAATACTCCAGGATGTCACACTCATTGTGGTACATTCTGAAATCACCTAAAATTCACTGGCTTTTGCAATTGGTACACCAATCACATTCTCTTTGGTGCACAGATGCAATCTCCTTTACATTTCTGACAGATCTTTGGTTACATTCTGGCAGTAAGGACACTCTTATGAATAGGACAGAAAAAAGATGTTCTGTGTTTGTCTCTGAATTTTTGTGGAAGATATTGAATTGCCATCTCTCACACAGTTCATAAACAAACTTGGTGAACATCAAAGGCTATAACATTACAACCTGCTGAGCCCAGATTACACACTTCGAAAGTAAATGTTACTTCAATGAAAACTCTTCTGAAATTTAAAATCAAATAAAACTCACAATGTCCAAATACTTGATTTAGAACTCGGGCTTTGTGTGTGAGAATGTTCTTACAATGACTGGATGATTAATGCCCTATTTAGTCAATTATATGTCAGTCTTAATCTGTTTGGCACAATTTTGTTTATTCACAATTATTCTCACACATAGAGACCTGCCACATTTTGCTCTGGCTCTGAGTATGGTAAACACTGGGTGTACTAGAAAGACAGAATTACAAATGCCCTTTTAGTTGCCTTTAACTCATGCTGTACTATTCATGTTAGAATACAGGTAATTTGTTCTTGAATGTGAGACTTAAAAATCCCAGTGCTAGCAGAAGTAGCTACTGACAAGCATGTTTATTTCCTCACATGATGACTTAGTTCTAATATTTCTAATGATTTCCAACTATGTTTAACTGATAGACACACACAAACATACATACATACATACACATACATATTTGTGCTGCAAAAATGATTGACTAACTTCAAAACAAAGGCAACATTGAAGCGAGAAAGATTTTGCCAAGAAATCCTATTTACTGTGTTTATTGGCGCTTCTCAAAAAAAGAAATCCAAATCATGTTTGTTTTACCCAGTTTTGTGCTTCTACCAAGAAAACACATCTGTGAAAATAAGAACCTTTCCTATTAGGAATCTAAAAAATCATGTGATATATTATGCTTAATGATATATCCAGCACAGCTATTTGGGAAGGATTTCAAAAGAGAAAAGATCTGTCATTAGGTTATTCAAAATGACTCCAATTGTATACCAGTAGTCCATTCTATAATGAATCTTCCCTATTAATATTCCCTGATAGTAAGTCTGTCTCAGGCACTGGACACCTAGAGTCATAGCTCATCACCTCACTAGCCTGCTCCCTCACCTGTAACCTCATATTCCTGTTCATGTACCTTAAACATGACCACTGCCAGATTACATTTGTTGTTGTCAATTGCTCAGTCATGTCTGACTCTGCGACTGCGTGGACTGCAGCACGTCAGGCTCCCCTGTCCTTCATCATCTCCTGGAGCTTGCTCAGATCCATGTCCATTGGGTCGGTGATGCCATCCAACCATCTCGTCCTCTGTCATCCTCTTCTCCTGCTTTCAATCTTTCCCAGCATCGGGGTCTTTTCCAGTGTGTCAGCTCTTTGCGTCAGGTGGCCAGAGTAGTGGAGCTTCAGCATCAGTCCTTCCAATGAATATTCAGGACTGATTTCCTTTAGGATGGACTGGTTGGATCTCCTTGCAGTCCAAGGGACTCTCAGGAGTCTTCTCCAACACCACAATTCAAGGGCATCAATTCTTTGGCACTCAGCCTTTTTTATTGTCTAGCTCTCACATCCATACATGACTACGGGAAAACCCATAGCTTTGACTAGATGGACATTTGTTGGCAAGGTAATATCTCTGCTTTTTAATACACTGTCTAGGTTTCTCATTGCTTTTCTTCCAGGCAGCAAGCATCTTATAATTTCATGGCTGCAGGCACCGTCCACAGTGATTTTGGCGCCCAAGAATATAGTCTGTCACTCTTTCCATTATTTCCCCATCTATTTGGCATGAAGTGATGGGACTGATTACATTACAAGTACACATCATATATGTTTCCTCAGAGTGGATGAACTTCCTGAAGGTAGGGCCACATGTTACACATACGCTATCCCTGGAATCTAGCATCATTCCTGGTACACATCCAGTAGCTGGTATCAGTAAACATTGAATAAATGAGTGAATCTCAGCCCAGATCTGCTTTCTTAACATCTCAGTGGAAAACTCTTAGTATCTGAAAATGTGATGGCCTTAATCCAAGCTATATTTTCAAAATGTGATTTTCAAATAAAGAAATGAAAATATGTTTATGTTTGTATCACAATTCTATAAAAATGATCATTGTGCAGAACCTCTAAAGTTTGTCATAAATGTATTTAAAATAAAATTAAATAGTGATAGACTGCTATACACCTATTCACATGGCTAGAATAAATAAGAATGGCAATGCCTACTGGGACTCCCACATATTGCAAATATGTGCAAATGCAAAATGGTACAACCACTTTAGAAAACAGTTTGGCAGTGTCTTACCAATTTTAACATATACTTACTATGTAATGTGAATCCTACTCCTAGATTTCTATGCAAAGAAATGAAAACTTATTTTTACCTAAAACATATACGCTAATGATTAGAGTAGCCTTTCTCTCCCCTCCAAAACTAAAAACACAAATGTCTTTCAAGTGGTGAATAGATAAACAAATTGTACATTTGTTCACTGGAATATTACTCAGTGATCCATATTATAATATGAATGAATTTCCAATGCATTATGTTGAAGGAAAGAAGTGAGTCCTCAAAGGTAACATATTCTATAATTTCATTGACATGTCTGTAGTTGTTTTCTGTTGC
This sequence comes from Capra hircus, assembly GCF_001704415.2. Lineage (NCBI taxonomy): Eukaryota > Metazoa > Chordata > Mammalia > Artiodactyla > Bovidae > Capra > Capra hircus. The sequence continues at coordinate 120,138,628 of NC_030808.1, forward strand.
TGCAGAACAAATTATCAGAAATTCAGCAGCTTAAAACAATGTCCATTTATTAGCTCATATTTTTGTATGTCAGAAGTCTGGGGCAAACTCAGTTGAGTTCATGGCTTAGGATCTTCTAAAAAAGAAAATTAAAGTGTCAGCTTGTCTGGACACTTATCCAGACGTTCTGGGAAAGAAGCAGTATCCAGGTTCATTCAGGTGTTGGCAGAATTTAGTTCCTTATGATTGAAGGATTCTGGTGCTAGTTTCCCTGCTGCCTGTTAGCGCGGAATTGCTCTCACTTCCTAGAGTTCACTATTAGGTCCTTTCCACTGACTCCCTTTGTCAGCAAGCCAGAAACCTCACCTTGAATCTCCCTCCTGCTCTGATTTCCTTTTCTGTTACCAGCTGTCAAAAATTTTCTGCTTTTAAAGGGCTTGTGTGATTGTATTTCGCTCACCCATACAACGTAGCATAATCATGGGAGTTTCTATGGAACAGAAGTGAATGCCATACTAAAACTGCATTTCCCACAACTTTCTGAAAAAAGCAAAACTATAGGGAAATAGAGTGGGCTTCTCTGATGGCTCAGTGGTAAAAGAATCTGTCTGCCAATTCAGGAGACTCAGGACATGTGGGTTTGATCCCTGGGTCAGGAAGATCCCGTGGAGGAGGAAATGGGAACCCACTACAGTATTCTTGTCTGGAGAATCCCATGGACAGAGGAGCCTGGCAGACAGTCAACAGAGTCAGACACAACTGAGCAACTGAGCATGCAAGCACACATAGAGAAAGAGGACAGATCTGTGGTTGCCAAGAGTTAGATGTAAGGAGAAGGACTGACTACAATTGGACAGCAAGGATAAGGAACAAATATGAAGTCAACCATGCTCTTACTCTCCTTTGTGTGATGTACCCAAAACACTTCTATACTGAAAAAGGAGGAGAAATTTTGATTTTATGTGAAATACAGCAGATTTTCAGTATTTCCCTGGATGGGATATTTTCATATCTATGAGAACTTGTTTCTACCAAAATTGACTGTGGGACTTATTATCTAAGAATGTCCAGAAAAAGTTATGGCACTTGCTTGAGATTTCATGTAAGTAGCAGAGAAAACAAGTCTGAATAAGAGGTTTGAATGATTAAGGTAAGAGTGGCAGAGAATGGAGGGAGCAGGAAGAGGAGAGAGAGCATTTTGTTCTGGTTGCACCTCACGGAGGCTGTGAGGTGCCTCTTTCAAAATGCCACTTATCTGCAGGAGAAGGCAGGGCAATTAATTAAAAGAAGATACAGTGGAAGGTAATGGTAATCCTTCAGAAGACTTTATACTGCAATTTGATCTCTCCTTATCTTTATACAAAACTTTTGTTGATAATTATGCTCCTTTAAGAAAGAATTGAAAGTGGAAAGAAAAGGTATTGACTACACTGAGTTGAATTTGGAGAGTCCTGGAGAGAAATATGTTCTAAGCTACTGAACAAGAAAATACAATTATATGAAAATGACCAAAATTCTCAGCTGGATATTGTGCTCATGATTGTTTGAAATAACTGTACACAACTTTTACATTTACTTTTTCATGCAGAAACAAGAAGTCTAAAATTTAATGTTCCCTTTCTGTACTTTTGCATTATTTCAGGGACACTTTTGTTACCTCCTTTAAGCATTCAAAGCCTTCCTATTCTTGACCCAGAGATATATAAGAAAGGAACTTTGTTGTTCAGTAGCTAAGTTGTGTCTGACTCCTTGCAACCCCCTGGACTGCAACATGCCAGGCTCCTCTGTCCTCCACTATCTCTCCAAGTTAGCTCAAATTCATGTCCATTGAGTTGGTGATGCTGGGAAGGAACTAATAAACCTTTTATCTTCACTCTCTCAGTTAGCAAAACAAACCACTGAAGCCTTTTATCTGTATTACTGAAACTGTGAGCTCCTTAAAAAAAAATTGTTTTCCAGAAAATAATTGAGAAAGTAGAAAATTTTTGCAAAGAATTCAGTGGAACATTCTTATGGCCAGGAAAACTTTAAAAATGCTTAATTATTGACCCTGAAAGAAAAACTTCCCAGGTGGCACTTGTGGCAAAGAACCTGCCCACTAAAGCAGGAGACATAAAGAGATGCGGGTTTGATCCCTGGGTTGGGAAGATCCCCTGAAGGACGGCTTGGCAACCCACTCCAGTATTCTTGCTTGGAGAATCCCCTGGACAGAAGAGCCTGGTGGGCTACAGTTCTTTGGGTTGCAAAGAGTTAGACACCTGACGTGACTTAGCATGTATACAGTGTACATAAAAGTCTAGGTTCAGTTCAGTCACTCAGTCTTGTCAGACTCTGTGCCCCATGAATCATAGCACGCCAGGTCTCCCTGTCCATCACCAACTCCCTGAGTTCACTCAAACTCACGTCCGTTGAGTGGGTGATACCATTCAACCATCTCATCTTCTCTCATCCCCTTCTTCTCCTGCCCCAAATCCCTCCCAGCATCAGAGTCTTTTCCAATGAGTCAACTCTTTTCATGAGGTGCCCAAAGTACTGGAGTTTCAGCTTTAGCATCATTCCTTCCAAAGAACACCCAGGATTGATCTCCTTTAGAATGGACTGGTTGGATCTCCTTGCAGTCCAAGGGACTCTCAAGAGTCTTCTCCAACACCACAGTTGAAAAGCATCAATTCTTTGGTGCTCAGCTTTCTTCACAGTCCAACTCTCTCATCCATACATGACCACTGGAAAAACCATAGCCTTGACTAGATGAACCTTTGTTAACAAAGTAATGTCTCTGCTTTTCAATATGCTATCTAGGTTGGTCATAACTTTCCTTCCAGGGAGTAAATGTCTTTTAATTTTGTCTGAAATCACCATCTGCAGTGATTTTGGAGCCCCCAAAAACACAAAGTCTGACACCGCTTCCACTGTTTCCCCATCTATTTGCCATGAAGTGATGGGACCAGATGCCATGAGCTTCATTTTCTGAATGCTGAAGTTTAAGCCAACTTTTTCACTCTCCTCTTTCACTTTCATCAAGAAGCTCTTTAGTTCCTCTTCACTTTCTGCCATAAGGGTGGTGTCATGTGCATATCTGAGGTTATTGATATTTCTCCTGGCCATCTTGATTCCAGCTTGTGCTTCTTCCAGCCCAGCGTTTCTCATGATGTACTCTGCATAGAAGTTAAATAAGCAGGGTGACAATATACAGTTTTGACGTACTCCTTTTCCTATTTGGAACCAGTCTGCTGTTCCATGTCCAGTTCTAACTGTTGCTTCCTGACCTGCATATAGGTTTCTCAAGAGGCAGGTCAGATGGTCTAGGTTAGGGAAACCCAAATTCAGATCCAGCACTTCTCAATTATCAAGGTATCCAATTGTCTTGGAAATATTAATTTCATTTTTTTGTGGTCAGAGATTAGTTATTTTCTTACTACAGTTTCTTGAACTCCCCTTGTTCCACAAATATTTGTTGCATATTTATTGGACAATCACATATATACTGTATGGTTAACTGGGTCTGACACTAATGAGACTATAAGTAATTAAAAAGCACTAATTTTGAGACTTTGTCTTCCAATGTAGTATAGTATAGTATGTCTTCTAGTATAGACCTGGTATTGCTTTCTGGGTCAAAGACTCCTCCTTGGATTCAGTCTGATCTCAGGTCAGCTTTGAACCTCAGGTGAGTCCTGGAACTTAGAGCTGGACTGCAATTTCACTGTCCAAGAAAGAATTCATACAGGGATCCCTGGCTTTCAAAGATCCGTTAAATAACAATATTTCTCATATTCTGACCTTGAATGAAATACTAAATTCAGATCTAAATTGTTAAAAGTTTACCCTCAGAGAGTTATGGGTGAAGAATCAGGGCAGGCATTGCAACAAAAAGGAAACATGCCTTGATAAATTCTCTTTTCTGTACCCAGAAACCCTTTTTGCTATATATATATATGGCTGCAGTGGGAGTAATTACAGTGTGTCCAATGTTATCCCTGAATAAACTTTTCCCTCCTATGCAAGAACTAGTCTTTATGTGTTCCATAAAGCACCTGGCATATTGTGAACATTTAAGAAGTGTTTAGTGATGAAACAATGGCAACTGAGCATCTAAACCCTCTTTCCTGTGGCTATTGTAATCCAAATGGTACTCTACTATGACAAAAGAGGAGGAAAGTCCCTTTGGTTACTGTGCTATTATAACATATTATTCCCTCTGTCCTGTTTATTGGAGATTGCTACATACTCTTAAACATTGGGAACACAATCTGGTTTTGACAATAAAACAAGAAATCCTATAAAAAAGCTCGTAAGTACCTTGAACTTGTAAACCTTTTTGAATATGAAGAGATTTGCAAAGAATCATGGCATGTTACATCATGAATTGCAGCAAGATCACTAGAATTTGGCTAACTGGTATATAATGGAAATCCAAGGGGTCATGAGATTAAACTTTTCTTTAATTATCACAATATATTTTTATAAACAGTGTTCTAGAAGTCTTGTTGGTAAAATGGCCACCATGAAGCAATAAACAGATAGAATCCAATTCATAGTATAAGGTCATTGTTCTTCCATGGGAAAAAGTATTTTTACTTTTAACTTGACACAAATAACTTAGACTCATGAAGTCTTCGAGGTGGGAATATATTAGAGCTTCTGTAGTCCAAGTTTGAGACCTGGAATTTACAGATTATTTAGCTCAACAATGTTACCATTATTAGATATTAAATGCTGATCTTAGATGCAAAGGCTCATATTCATATTTATTAAAGCCCACATGAGCCAAATAATGAAGTAGAACAGATAAAACAAAGGATGGAGGGAAAAGACCAAGAAAGCAACTCAGAAAGAAAAATAAAGTTGCTGAAAATATGGTTCCAAAGTCAGAGAACTCCCCCCTCCCCTCAACCCCCTTTTAAGAAGATTTCACTTTCTCTAAAGAGTAAAGCAAGTGCTTTTAGATCCAAGGGTACCTGGTTCAAACCTCAGCAGGGGCATATTTCTCACAAACTAAAAAGGCACTCTGCCTATTAAAGGAACTGACTTAATACAGTTATATGGGCCATTACTGTACAGAATGGGGATGCACAAACTATTTTCTAAATGGGGTCTTTTTTGTGCATGTACAGTAATTCTTACAGAAGCCTTTTACAAATGGGGGAAAAAAAGGAAAAATTAGGTGCGGGGTGGGGGGTAGGCAGGGGGGAATGTAAGAACCCGTGATTTGAGCCTCTAATAACTATTGGTCTATTAGAGACAGCCATCTGCAGCAATATAGCAGACTAGGTCTTCCTAGCAATGGTCTGAAAAAGCATTCTAAGGATAAAAGCTTAATATCTGTGCAGACCTCAGAGGCCTAGAAAAGATGAACAAAGTACACCTTGAAGTTTCGTCTCAATGTTGGACCTCAAAATGCATGGTGCCATGGAATTTCACTTAAACAGGAAGTAGCACTCAAACAGTTCACCATAAAGACACTACTTTGCCTGAGATTTTGACAAGACTTTGTTGAGTAAATTTTTATGTGACACCATAATTTGATGGCTGCAAGTCTTCCTTAACAGTGAAATCATGAAGAGAAAGTGGTAAACACTCTATCTAATCCATATTATAAAATAACTCTGAGGAAACTATTAAAAGCCTATTTTTGACCATAAATTTATATTTGGCAAGCTAGACTTGATCTAGGCTTGACCTATCTGTGGTAATTTATCTGTTCCTCGCCCTGGGAACATGACAAAGGAGAGAATAATAATGAATTTTGAAAATACCTTTTCCTTCCCCAGTTTCATTAGACATAGGGCTTATTGGAATCTAAAGGACTGTAAATACGGGCAGAGATTCCAAAATGTGGGTGACTCATATATATACATATAAACAGTCCTTTCAAAAGTGATATTTATTTCAGATTGTAAATATGGGCAGAGATTCCAAAATGTGGGTGACTCATATATATACATATAAACAGTCCTTTCAAAAGTGATATTTATTTCGTACAGAATAAATCTGAATCCTGGGTGAATATTTCAGGTAATAAATTTTGGAGAAAGTAATTTATTTGGATCTTACAATTCATCCCTATTATAACCCAAATTTTAAGAATATCTTATTAGTTTCAAGTGACAAAAGCTGAAATAAAATTTAAAAGTTCCAATTGGTATAAAGAAAAGAGGCAGATGAAGTTATTGTTTGTTTCCATGATTAATAATGAGAACTGGGAATAAAACTGGATTCAGAAATTCAAAGAATGACATCAGAAGTCAGCTCCCTTCACCTCTTGGGTCTTCTTCTCTTTAGGTTGGTTCCTCCTTTAGACAGGCACCCCTCCAGCCAGATTCTGTAGAATTGCATACAACTTCACAGATTCACGCCTATGAAAATAGTTATACCCTTCAACATTTCAAATCAAAATCCCCTCCCCAAAACTTAAGAGAGCCTCAATTACTTTTTGATGAACTCACCTAGGTTTAAATGAAACAGAAGACCATACTTGTGCATTTCCTCTGATTGTGACCAAAAGAGGAACCAAGGGGGATTCTTTTAGTTTAAAAATGTCACCTGCATAATAACTGACTCAACAAATTCTGACCTGGAATATATCCAGGAATATACATGTGTGCACATGTACACAGACAGATACAATAAGACTACAATTTGGAAAATTAAGACAGAGAAATGATGCATAGTGAGAATCTGCAAATGATTTTAAATCAGTATAAAGCTATTGAGTTCTGCAAAAACTATAATCTTGATAACATGAAAAAAAAGACAGAAGCATAGTCAATCCTCAGTAGATACTGAATAAATGAATGAGTAAAGTCATTAGACACAATAAAAGCAAGGTGAGTGGTGTGTCACAGAAACTGACAGAAGAAACTGCTTTATTGAAGACAAAGAAAGAAAATCTAGGGCTTCCTCAATGGCTCAGCAGTAAAAGAATTCGCCTGCAATGCAGGAGACGCAGGAGACCTGGGTTCAGTCTCTGGATCAGGAAGATGCCCTGGAGGAGGCAACAGCAACCCACTCCAGTATTCTTGCCAGTAAAATCCCATGGACAGAGGAGCCTGGTGGGCTACGGTCTATGGGGGTCACAAAGAATCAGACACAACTGAAGTGACTGAGCAATAGTCTCGCCATATTAAAAGTAAAAGTGAGTTCAGAAAGCTAAAAGAGCCATGATAAAAAATTAAGCTAGATATTAAAGAATATTCTGTGCTGGTTACTATTTAGTTAATGTTTGGAATTCTGGATCCATGAAATTATTCATAAATCAATGTAGTAAATAAAACAATTAGTTATTGAGTATAGAATATAACTGGAGTTGGGCTTCCCTGGTGGCCCAGGTGGTAAAGAATTTGCCTGCAAAGCAGGAGATCTGGGTTTGATCCCTGGGTTGGAAAGATCCCCTGGAGGAGGGCATGGCAACCCACTCCAGTATTCTTGCATGGAGAATCCCCATGGCATTCTCCCTGGGGTCACAAAAGTCAGATACAACTGAGCAACTAGGCACATAGAATATATGTTAGATACTATGATAAGCACTTGGAATATAAAATGAAATTAGGTGCTTCTTATCAGGGTATCTCTACTGAAAACAATAGGCAGGAAACATGGGAATCAGTAGAGGAGGAAAACAAAACAGATGGGTGGAATTGAGAGGTTAAGTCTAAAGCATACTGAGTGAGGGGTCAGGAGTAACTTAGGAAAAATTAACCCATTAATTCTAAGAGAGAGATGACCACGTTTCTCTCATAATAAGTAACTAATAGAGTATGTCCATACATACAGAAAGAGTAGAGTTGAGCACAGCACCTAGGAGGCAGGTGTGGACGATGAGTGCCTAGACCGAGGGAGACAGAATAGGTGCATAAGTAGGACAATGTTATGAAGATGCATCTTGCCTGATGAGAAGAGCTGACTCATTGGAAAAGACTCTGATGCTGTTAAAGAATGAAGGCAAAAGAAGAAAAGGGTGGCAGAGGATGAAATGGTTAGAAAGCATCACTTCAGTTCAGCTTAGTTCAGTCGCTCAGTCATGTCTGACTCTTTGCAACGCCATGGACTGCAGCACGCCAGGCCTCCCTGTCCATCACCAACTACTGAAGTTTACCTAAACTCATGTCCATTGAGTCAGTGATGCCATCCAACCATCTCATCCTCTGTCGTCCCCTTCTCATCCTGCCCTCAATCTTTCCCAGCATCAGGGTCTTTTCCAATGAGTCAGCTCTTCACATCAGGTGGCCAAAGTGTTGGAGTTTCAGCTTCAACATCAGTCCTTCCAATGAACACTCAGGACTGATCTCCTTTAGGAAGGACTGATTGGATCTGCCTGCAGTCCAAGGGACTCTCAACAGTCTTCTCCAACACCACAGTTCAAAAGCATCAATTCTTCGGTGCTCAGCTTTCTTTATAGTCCAACTCTCACATCCAACACTGACTCAATGGATATGAATTTGAGCGAACTTTGGGAGATCATAGAGGGCAGAGAAGCCAGGAGTGTTTCAGTCCATGTGGTTGCAAAGAGTCAGACACAACTTAACAACTGAACACAACGAAATCAAGAAAGAATCTCAGTATGGTGGGGCATTCTCCAGAAAAATCTTAATATAGTCCAGTAAAGCCCAAAAGGTTTTTCCAGATGTCTGGTCTAGCACGTCTACTATTATATTTGCTCTTCAGGGATTACTGAATGATTTGCTTAATAACTCTTATTAATTTTTGCAAAACTCACTAAAAAAGGAGTCATGAAGTTTGGAGAATTGGTTTTCTAGTAACCTACGAGTTAGCCCCGTTTTTAAAAAAGAACATTGATCTCAAAAAAGAAAAGGAGTTACATTTTGGGTAGGGGAGAAGAATGCTTTAAGTCAGCTAAATCAAGAGCTTGGAATCTAAGAATACTTTTTAACTTTTTATTTTATATTGGAGTATAGCCAATTAATAATGTTGTGATAATTTTAGGTGAACAGCAAAGGGACTCATTCATTCATATACATGTATCCATTCTTCCCCAAACTCCCCTCCCATCCAGGCTGCTATATAACATTGAGCAGAGTTCCCTGTGCTAAACAGTAGGACATTGTTGGTCACCTATTTTAAATATAGCAGTGTGTACATGTTGGAATCCAACAATATTTAATTTCAGAATCCTAAATCATAGTCCAAAGCACTTTAGCCAGGGCTTCATGTGCCTCAACTGTATAATAAGGATAAGAGGCACCTCACCAGATCACTGGAAAATTAAATGAGATGCTGTATAGTAAACTGTAGTACAATGTATATCACTTCCATTAGATAACTTAAAAAAAAAAAATGTTTTGGCTTGATTTCCTAAGTATCCACTAAAAACATCCTGTGTTTGTATTAGTTTCAATAATTTACATTTAAGTATCCTTGTAGTAATAGAAAATTTCTGGCAGTGAACTTATTAAGTGGTTAAAGTCACTTGACCTTTAGCCTCTTGCTTTAAAAAAAATCTCTCCATAGATACGTTAAATTGCCCAGAAATACATTGCTTATCATATCTTCTTGCTTAATTAGTGGCCAACTAAGATGGCCTATATTGACTGCCCTGAAGTAATTGTGAATTGATCTTCTCCTCCAGGAAAAGAATTAACTTCACAACAGAAGCAATGTCATAGAGCATTCACTGTATTTAAATATCTACAGCTCTTAGAAGAAACAAGATACAATGGCTGGTTAAGTGAGCACACTAACATCAACTGAGAGATAAAAGATGTTCTGTTGTTTACTGTGCCAGACAGGGAACTGTACATTACTGTTTTCTGAAAACTGCTTTGTGAACCAAATAAAAAGCTACCAAGTAAGCGTTTTGATTTTATCCATATTTGTAATAGAACTGAAAGTCACTGAATTCTTAATTTGAAAATTGTGGTTTGAAAAATTGTTCCATTTGAAGATAAACAGAACTCTGGACAATGGGAAGCAAATATAGGTATTATTGAAGTTTGAAGATACAAAATGGGTGGTAGAAAGTATATTCCAAAATAAAGGAAGGACTAGTGATATTTTAAATTCTTTCTCTTTCAAAATAGAGATTAATATGAACTGATAAAGAGCCTGCAAATAATTCTGGATCTTGTATAATAAATGCAAAGTATTTATGATTAAATATGAATATTGATCCTCTTGGAGACCCTTATCTACTCATCTCTAAAGCACTCAAATGGCTAGCATTTAGACATTCATTACAGTCTTCTTGAAATAACATTTTCAGTATGTCCATGAAACTATAAAATTTTTTTAGCTTTAAAAATCTACTTTAAACCACTTTGAGAAGGGATCCCTCCATCTGAAAGCAGCCATCCCCTCACCTGGGCTCTGGGGAAGGAAGAAAGGGAAAAAGGAGAGAGAAATAATTGGCAAGTAAGATGTGAGAAAAAAAGATCAGTGAAAGGAGAAAGGTGGAGAGAGGGCAGGGTAAGCAAGCCAGGATAATTTAGAGTTCCTCAAATACAGGAAGACTGAGTCAAAGCTGCCAGGACTTGGCAGCAGTGCCTTAGTTATATATCAAAATGTTATACTTTTCCCTGTGACAACCTAGAGGGGTGGGATGGGTTGGGGGAGGGAGGCTCAAGAGGCAGGGGATATCTATATATATATATATATAGATATATAGATACGACTGAGTTGCATTGTACAGCAGAAACCAACACAGCATTGTAAAGGAATTATCCTCCAATTAAAAAATAAATTTCAAAAAGCTTACTGCTATACTTTAAAAATAGTGTTTATTTTAAAATTATTAAACGAATTTTTAACTTTATCTTTGCAAAACGTAACTTTCCCCATTTCTTCCTGTTGATATCCTATTGCAACAATACCAAACCTACTCCTAAGAGTAAATGGGTTACTAGAGTACCATTGTGACCTGAAGTATTATAGTTGTCACAGTTACTCAGAGGCCACTGCAGAATACATTTGTTTACGACCCCACAGATCCCTAGGGAAAGTCTTTGACAGTCTTGGCTTCTCAACACGACCCTTATCCAAGCACATCATCTGGTCTGTAACTTAATGTTTCATCAACAGCACTCATGTGTAGTAGACACACAGAAGACAGAAGCTGTTGAAACTAGAAGGCGGCCGGGTGCACGGGGCTGACGTGAAGGCCAGCGCCGAGGGGCAAAGGACCAGTGAAAACAATCAGTGTCCTGTGTCAATTCTGTTTTTAGATACCTTTGCCTTCCTGCCTGATACATGGATTTTATATTACCCGCAAGTTGCTATAACATCGAGATGTGATTTTGGAGGATTTGAAATAAATGGAGCTAAATGGAACTTTTGGATGAAGAATTCTCTGGCTTGTTCAGATCTGTTAAAGTAATAGGGGAAAGCACAAAAGGATCAAGGAAAGAAAGGCCCCAATCTTTGTTGGATGAGTGATAAAACAGCATTACTGGGGGAAAATTGGCCTGACCTTCACCTGTGTGACGCTTCCGCTGCCTCAGTGATTCTTCTGGCTTTGCTCTGATTAGGTAAAGATTGCCCCTTTCCCTGCAAGGAAAAGTCAAAGAACAAAAAGGGGAACAATTCTTGACTCAACTATAAAAGGTTTATTTTTTTAATCACAGTTGGACTCATCCAAGACAGTTTCTAATCTTATTTTTTAGGCTTAAGGAAAAAAAAAAAAACTTGCCTTTTAAAAGAAATTCTTGGATCATTTTCTTTACAACCTCTAGTCTAGATCTCAACTCCTATTTCTTGGATGTATTTTTTTTTTAAAGAAAGAAACTCTTCCCAGTTGCAATGATAGCTTTTTCATTTCTTTTAGGCTCTCCACTAAGCTCTGCTGAGAAAGGACAGGCAGAGAGGAAACACAAACCCACTCAGCATCGGTTGGCAGAGACCCACCAACGTTCCAAGGCAAGCTGAAGTGGTTTCCCACCCCCACTTCTTTGTGGATGCCCGTGAAAGGCAGAGCTCCATGCAACTATAATATTAAGTTGCAGACCCTGCCTGTGCATACAGACCAGAGTTTTTCTGTGACATTACTGTCAAACAGGCCCCTGTGTGACTAATATTTTTAACAGCATGCTATTTAAAATTTGACAAGGATATAGTAATTCATTCTTCAAATAGTCAACATACTATGAGAGTAAGTCATGTCTTCAAAGTATCTTTCAAAGGGGCTATTAAAAGTAGGTTAAATTTTTTCCCTCTACAGCATGCAATTTCATTTTGGCTCTATCACTTCAACCACATAAGATTAAATTTTGACTTGAGAGTGACCTACTGAAAATTCGATGGAAAAATAAGGGAAAAGAGTTAAATTACTGATTCAAAGGGAACTAACATGTCTGTCTGCAATCTAGCATACAGTGTGCTAAAGCCCTCTGAGAATCTTATGTTTCTGGTAGTCAGTATTTTCCTCTTAGGATTCAGATTGTGTTTATAATGGAAATGTTGTAGAACTTAATGGAATGTAATATCTTGTTGTGATATATAGATGTAAGGGAGCACAGGAAAGAATTATCCACACATATTTTCTGCCATGACCCTCATCTCCACTCCTGGCTGCCTTCTAACTTATGATCCAACCACCCAGACCAACTAGGCATTCCCCACAATATACTCCACTCTTTTAACTCCTATAAAGTTGTTATCTGCTAAACTCCTTTGAAATTCATTTTTTTCCCAACAATTGAAGTGTATTCCAAATTATTATTAAAAGTAAAATGATTTTGACAACTGAAATTTCAGAAAGGTATAAGGTAAGAGAAATGAGTATGATTATCTGAAGAAGAGTAGAATATTAAGTGCTTAGAGAAAGAAGGCATGGAGACATGTACTGTAGAGCTATAAATAATATATTACACAGAGGCCAATGGGAATCACAAAGTATTGTGTGATTTCACAAACAGATGTTTGGTATCTTTTGAGTTGTTATAATTACTAAATTTATTTTCTGTAAAATCATGTGCATGTGTGTGTGTATGTATGCACAAAAATATTTATATATACAGTTGAAACCTTGAACAATATGGAGGTTAGGGATTTAGACCCTCCACACAGTCAAAAATCCCCATAAAGTTCTACTGTGGGACCTCCATATCCATGGTTCCTCATCTAAGGATTCAGTCAACCATGAATTGTGTAGTACTGTAGTACATGGGGCTGGCCCGGTGGCTCACTGGTAAAGAGTTCGTCTGCAATGAAGGAAACATAGGAGACTCAGGTTCCATCCCTGGGTCGGAAAGATCCCCTGGAGGAGGGCATGGCAACCCCCTACAGTATTCTTGCCTGGAGAATTCTATGGACAGAAGAGCCTGGTGGGCTATAGTCCATTGGGTCACAAAGAGTTGGACACGACACAGCATGCACAGTCGTAGTATATATAATGAAAAAAAAATCAAGTATAAATGGACCCACACAGTTTAAGTGTCCCATGTTATTCAAGGGTCACCTGTATATAAAAAGTAAATAGATAGATATCTCAGCTAGGATAAGCTAGACTGTACTGTGGTAAAAAGCAACACTAAAAGTGCAATGGTTTAACAAAACACATATTAAATTTTTAATCAGGCAGCCCACTGCAGCCTCCTGGGTCACTTTCTGTAACACCTGTATTCCACAGGTTTACTTGGTGTTATAATGTATACTTTGATCTCATGGCAAACGTAATTTCCATGATCATCTCTACAGAAGAGCAAGAAGAGAGTACAAGTAATCAAAGCTTTCACCTAGCCCCCGATCATATTTTATTGGCCAAATCATGTCACATGACTAAAACCCACCATCAAGGGAGAAGAGAAGTACAACTCTCCTCTGTGCCCCATAAAAAATGAAAACCAGAGATTAGTGATCAGTACTAGTGTCTACCACAAACACAGAAAAAGCTCACAATCAAATGCTTTTCTTCTTTTCTCTCCAAATTACTCTCCTCTTCACTCTATGGTATATAATTATAGCTGAGAGCAAAGTGTATTAAAAAGCCAACTCTCCTAGTGTTTGTCCACAGATACCATTTTATTTTACCATTATGTAAACAAAGAAGGGGCTTCCCTGATGGCTCAGTGGTAAAGAATCCACCTGCCAATGCAGGAGATATGAGTTAAATTCCTGAGTCAGGAAGATCCTCTAGAGAAGGAAATGGCAACCCACTTCAATATTCTTGCCTGGAGAATCCCATGGACAGAGGAGCTGGATGGGCTACAGTCGAATGGGTAGCAAAACGACTTGGACATGACTTAGCAACTAAAAAATAACAAAACAAAGAAGAACATCATCCCTCAAGGTCTAAAATATTTGGGGCATCTCTATACATATATATCTGCTTAACATAACTTCACAAAGCAAGAAAAGTATTAGAAAAAGTGAACCAAGTAAAAAGAATACATTACAACAATCACTCACTGTAAGAATAAGTGGAATAAGAGATAAAATGCTTTTAAAACAGTTTAACATTCTTCTTTTCTATTCTTTTATTGTAGAAATGTGTAGCCTACACCTGCCAATTTTAACTGCTTGGCAATTCTTCCAAGGATTTACTCTGGCCATGCATTTAGTGACAAATGTATGGGCATCATCTGAGATGGGAACTGAGATGCTCAAAACTGCAGTCAGTATCTCCTATTGCTTTATACTCCATCAAAGATGATGCAAGCTGACTTCAAAGGGAGCTCAGTACTTGCATCAACTCTGCAGGGGTGTTGAGTAAAATGAGGAATGAAAAAAACAGAAACACCATTATGTTTTGAATTTCAAGTCCTAAATCATTATTTCCTAGCTGTGCACGAGGTTACGTAGACAGAAAGTAAAATGACAATTGGTCATGTCACTGGGATGATGATATAGGAGGATCAGGAAGCTTAAGAAGAGGAATTTTTTTTAAAGTCACATTAAAAAAAAAAATCTCTCTCCGCTGGTGTTCAGATATTCGTAGGACATTTTTCAGTGATGGAGTGACAGTCCGGTACCCCCATCATGCCCAGGTGCCTGCTGGGGATTGACCTGTTTCAGAACTCTCTTCTCGGGAGAGATAATGTGCTACCCCTGAAGATAATTAAATGTGAGGTGACCAAATAGTCACTTACATCTGCCATTGGGCCTCCATTTCTAAACAGAGATTTGGATGGCTATTTGTCAGTAATGGAGAACTCACTCGTTATTAACATTAGAGAACTAAAAGTATGCAATTTTATTTAAAAAACATTTATTTCATCTTTCCAATGTGTGTAGAGAATATGGCTTTTCACTTAGTGCTATATTCATGGTGTGGACTTAATGGCTTGAAAGAAATTCAGATGATCCATTCATTTAAAAAAAACTTCTGAAAGTGCCTAAGTATTTAGTTACAGTCAATTTCTAAAATAATATTCATGTTGAAATGCATGTGTATTTAGTGACAAAAGGCAAAATAATTTATAGGACTAATTCTGGGTAAACATTTAAACAAGACAGAATTCATATTTACTTGAAAAGCAAAAATGCCTCTTGATTTAGTTAAGTATCTCAGTATAGTAAGATGTAATTTATAATGTTCCTGGAAATGTTCTTTACAGCATTACTTTTGAAAAATAAATGAGGAAATTCTCAGCTAAGGCTGTACTTAAATTATGGTTTTTATGATATATCATGAAGCACTTGAAAGGCACAAAAGACAAAATGAACCTGGAATTCATTGTGTTTTCTCATGGTGTCGTTAGAGGAGAAACAGTCTTGATGGTAAGAAGTTGGCCACTCTTTTTGAACCAAACTTTTATATTAGGAGACTTTTAAAAATTCATTACATAATAGCCTTTGTACATTCTACAGGTATGCAAACACACACACATAGAATAAGGTGATCATTTTGATGAGGCAGGATTACCAATATTCATAGTATTTCTTAGGCTCATATTTCATTAATTATTACACCACTGTTAGTATCCATTATTCCAGAGCAACTCCTGCCACCATTCCACTTAAGCTATTTAGTGTTTTCTTTATTGATATTACTAAAAGTTCCCTTTTCACCACAGTTATTGATCTGTATCTTTTGTTCCTTATGTACTTTTACTGTTATGAATATGACAGTCTTTAGATCAGTGGTTTCCAAAAGTGCACATGTACAGACAAGTCAACTCTTTCAGGCTAAAAATACATATAAATAGAGGTTCTATTATACTTCACCATTTTCGTTTTGTTTATACTTTATAAAGTACAGTACATATAAAAATACATGTATTTTAGTCTTTTTAAAATAGCTATGTTAAGAGTATGCACTTAAATACCTGTAATGAAAAGGATGTACAAATGAAAACATTTAGATCAGTAGTCCATACAAGCTTAATGACATATTTATTTTATACTTTAATGACCAAATACAAGATAATTTTCATATTAATATGCAATGTACAATGGAAAAATTATTGGCATCAAATATTAATATTTTTGCCAGAAATTCAATATGACATCACCTAGAAACTATTCTAATGGACAAGACCCACACTTTTCAGATATACTTGCTTTTGTCTGATACAATATTTCATTTCCTAAAGTGCTTGGTTGATGAAATTAGAATAACATTTTGATGTGGGAAGTTGGTTTTACATATAAAGTTGTTAATTAATAATTTAAAAGTCAAATGCTTCTAAATATGATTACTAAATTTCTGATTGACTACCTTCTGCCCCTCCAGTATGTATCTACGTAAGATGGTGAGTGTAGAGCAATTGTGTCAATGAAAAAGAGTTTTGTTAATTCAGAAACATGGGATTTGGTAAATACTACTTAATATTTTATCTTTGTACCTGCAGGATTTCATATAGTGTTACTCCAGCTTGACAGTGATAGAATGCTAAGAAATATCTTTAAATTAACATGCTATCCAGCTAGGTTTGTGAGTAAAAGGTGAGTTCTTTTGCACCTTCTAAGAGACTAGAAGCAATTACTGAAATGCTTTGCTGTTGTAGGAATGGCACTGTTTGTTTCTCTTAAAAAAAAAAAAAATCAACTACCTTAAATGAAATTCACAAGCCTCTTTATTCTAACACTTCCAGTGATAAAATTGTAAGAATTCTTATATTATCAAAGAAACCTCCTTATTCCCAGAATACCACAATAGCTTTATCCAGTGCTCTTCCTCCCGTTCCTTCTTTCTCTTTCTTCTTCCTGCTCCTCTTTCCTGCCTCTATCCCTCTTTCACTTTCTCCTTCATTTACTAGCTTTCCCATTCAGAACATAGGATACAGGATACAAGATAACCTTTTATCTTCCAACTGTTTCTTCTTTAAATTATAGTCTCTTTTCTCTGAGAAATTTCTTTTAAATGATAGATATGCTGATGTGTTTTGTTTAGAGAAACAGTCTTAAATTGTTAAAAGCCCTGACATTTCCATCATTATATTAAACATATTATCCTGCCCCCAAATGAAGAAATAAATTTTTAAAATATATTTTTGGGGAATTTCTTAATGGTCCAGTGGTTAGGATTCTGTGTTTTCACTTCTGTGTGCCCCCACTCCAAAAAAAAAAAATGCAATTACATTGAGTAATAAAGTGAGTAACAAATTACTATTACAATGAGCAATAATCAAAATAAGAGCTTATAAACCTAAAAATCTCCTGCTTAATGTGTTGGTAGATAAGTGAGTGAGTACAGATATTGTGTCAAACCAGGAAGATGATGCTAAAAGATTTTTTAAAATGAATCCAAGATAAAAGTTATTAAGTGGAACTAAAAAAAAAAAAAAGACACAAAATTACATTCCAGTGAAGAAGTTGGAATGGTGTCAGTTGAAAGGTAGAATTTCAACTGAACCAAGAAGGATGGTGCCCATGGGGTTAGCAGAGGGTGGGTGTCAAAAGACAGCTATTGATTTCTAATAGATGGTATGCCCTCAACATGTTTAAATTTTAGGTGTGAAACTAATAACCTTGCTGCCCCTACCCACCCCCACCTTCCAAGACCCTTCTTTGGAGACAGAAATGACCCTCATGTGATTGAGTGTTGAGTCAACAGATATTTATCAAGAACCTACTGTGTTTCTGGCACTATTCTGTGTACTAGGGGTATATCAGTGAGGGAAAAAAAAAAAAAAAGACAAAGACCCTCTCCCCCACCCCTAGTTCAATCCATTTGAGATGAGAACATCTCCCCATAAAAATCTATACTTAAATGCCAGAAAATATTCAAACACCACAGCTATGTTTCACTATTACTTAAGATGACTGGTGTCAGAGACTACCATAAAATCCATTTGAGATCCTAAAGCTTAACTTAGCTTTTCTACACCCTATGTAGTTTGGCATTTAGACTGGGAATTGGCTCGAGTCTTTGCAGTAATACTACCACTAAGCTTCCAGCCTGTCTCACAGGTTACAATTTAATAAGAAAAATAAATGACAGCAGATGTTATACACAGTTATACTAGAATTGCACACATTTACTTCTAATCAAGCCATTTTTCACCCAGCTGAAGATAAGAGAATTTACTTTTAAAGGGTTCTGAATCAATGGGAAAATATTTGCTGAAGCAATGAACCCATCAGAGATAACCTGACTACTCCTGGGGGAAATATTTTCTAAAAGTTCCCACCATTTGATATGCTATTCTGGAAGAACAGGGTGAATTATAAAAGGATACAGTCTGGTTGGTATGAAGATGAGTGGAACTATTTTATATATTATTTCATTTTCATGCTTTTATTTAATAACCATTCTTTGAGAAAATTATAGGAAAAGAATTGTGAAAGGTAATAGGGTCCTTGAGGTTCACAGAACTTAATGTTTACTTGGAAAGAGACCTTATAGACCCAGGGAAAGTTAGATAATAAAATAAAATCCATCAAGCCAGATTAAAAGACAAAGTATGATGAAGCTGCCAGCCTTGGATATGAATCTGTGTGACCTTGGGAAAGGTAACTGATCTCTCTGCTTAAGAGAACAATTGTTACAATCATAGGTTTGAAAGAAGCAGCTGTTGTAGTGGATTATGAGACATGTTTGCTCTTAATTATTTAATCACGCTGAGCTGATATGGTCTGGCTTTTATCAGAATAATCATTTTGAAATGAAAATTCATTTTTCTCTTTCTTCTCTTCCTTTACTTGCTTTGAGTGGGGCAAATGCAGGGAGTGTCATTATGTGTCAAAAGTCCCATGTGGCATTTGCTCTGCCAGCATCCAATTCTCTTACTACCCCTGACTGCCAGGGCACCCACTGATTGGGCATGAAATCTCTAGCCTTTTTGCCCAACAACCATTGCTTGTAATAGACAATTGAAACAATAGATTCCTTCCCATACCCCAAATTTCTCATTATCAGTTTCCATATAGAAACTATGGAAACAATCAATGGGAGAAATTCTTGTGCTGTTGTTCTTTTGTTCATAGTCAACTCAATTTCTTTCAAATGTTGTTTGGACACAGAATGGATGAAAAAGGAAAACCTTTCATAATTCAAGTATTTCTGCTTCTCAGCTTTTTCAGACCATTTCCATCTGAAACTGGCTTAATTATAGCTGTCAAAAAAAGAAATGACCCATATCAAGTCATTCTCAAACTTATCGTCCCCCCATGGGCTATGGCAATAATAAGACAAACCCTTTCATTTGTCCCTGGCCCCTCCTTGCAACACACATTGTTTCCATATGGATGCCCAACTAGATGGTATTTCTCAGCCTCCCTTGTGACTGTACCAGACCACCTTACCTGCCTCCTAAGAAATCTGTATGCAGGTCAAGAAGCAAGAGTTACAACGGGATATGGAAAAACAGACTGGTTCCAAATTGGAAAGGAGTATGTGAAGGCTGTATATTGTCACCCTGATTACTTAACTTATATGCAGAGTACATCATGTGAAATGCCAGGCTGAATGAAGCACAAGCTGGAATCAAGATTGCCAGGAGAAATGTCAATAACCTCAGATATGCAGATGACACCACCCTTATGGCAGAAAACAGAAGAGTAACTATAGGGCTTTTTGATGAAAGTGAAAGAGGAGAGTGAAAAAGTTGACTTAAAGCTGAAATTCAGAAAACTAAGATCATGGCATCTGGTCCCATCAGTCCATGGCAAATAGATGGGGAAACAATGGAAACAATGACAGACTTTATTTTCTTGGGCTCCAAAATCACTGCAGATGGTGACTGTAGCCATTAAATTAGAAGACGCTTACTCCTTGGAATAAAAGCTATGACCAACTTAGACAGCACATTAAAAAGCAGAGAGACATTACTTTGCTGACAAAGGTCTGTCTAGTCAAAGCTATGGTTTTTCCAGTAGTCATGTATGGATATGAGTGTTGGACCATAAAGAAAGCTGAGCACCAAAGAACTGATGCTTTTGATCTGTGGCGTTGGAGAAGACTATTGAGATTATCTTAGACTGCAAGGAGATCAAACCAGTCAATCCTAAAGGAAATCAGTCCTGAATAATCACTGGAAGGACTGATACTGAAGCTCCAATAGTTTGGCCACCTGATATGAAGAATTGACTCTTTTAAAAAGACCCTGATACTCAGAAAGATTGAAGGCAGGAGAAGGGAACAACAGAGGATTAGATGGTTGGACGGCATCACTGACTCAATGGACATGAATTTGAGCAAGCTCCAGGAGTTGGTTATGGACAAGGAAGCCTGGCATGCTCTAGTACATAGGGTAACAAAGAGTTAGACACGATGGAGCAACTAAGCTGATTGATCTGTAACTAGGTGTGGACAAAAGATTCACTGTTCACCAGTTAAATGTGAGGTGAAACTTCTGATTAAAAGGATATACATTCCTTTTTCCTTACATTTGGTTGAAAAGAAATGGAGATGGCTGGAGTAATCTTCAAAGTCATATGTGAAAGATGGTTTTCTAGAGTTTCAAATGTAGCCCAGTGAGTAATATATTTGACGGTGCATGAGAATTACTTAAGGCGGGGGGGGGGGGGTCTTTAAAAAAATTAGTTTATTTATTTGGTTTCATCAGGGTCTTAGTTGCAGTGTGCAGGCTTAGTTGCTCTGCAGTATGTGGGATCTTTAGTTGTAGCATGAGAACTCTTAGTTGTAGCGTGTGGGATCTAGTTCCCTGACCAGAGATTGAACCTATGTGCCCTGCATTGCAAGGTGGATTCTTAACAACTGAATAACCAGGAAAGTCTTAGTGGAAGAGTTCTACAATGAACTAGTGGTTAAGCCTCAATAGCTGAGACTCTAATTTAATTTTTTGGTTTCAGGCCCAGAATCACTGCAGATGGTGATTGCAGCCATGAAATTGAAAGACGCTTACTCCTTGGAAGGAAAGTTATGACCAACCTAGACAGCATATTCAAAAGCAGAGACATTACTTTGCCAACAAAGGTCCGTCTAGTCAAGGCTATGGTTTTTCCTGTGGTCATGTATGGATGTGAGAGTTGGACTGTGAAGAAAGCTGAGTGCCAAAGAATTGATGCTTTTGAACTGTGGTATGGGAGATGACTCTTGATAGTCCCTTGGACTGCAAGGAGATCCAACCAGTCCATTCTGAAGGAGATCAGCCCTGGGATTTCTTTGGAGAGAATGATGCTGAAGCTGAAACTCCAGTACTTTGGCCACCTCATGCGAAGAGTTGACTCATTGGAAAAGATTCTGATGCTGGGAGGGATTGGGGGCAGGAGGAGAAGGGGACGACAGAGGATGAGATGGCTGGATGGCATCACTGACTTGACGGATGTGAGTCTGGGTGAACTCCAGGAGATGGTGATGGACAGGGAGGCCTGGCGTGCTGCAATTCATGGGGTCGCAAAGGGTCGGACACAACTGAGCAACTGAACTGAACTGAACTATTAGTATGTTATTATTATTGTTACTGTTATGGATCCACTGGTGTTTCTAAGGTGACGACACTAAGGGAGTAAAGTATAATAATTGGTTACTATCTGATTTACTCTTCCCTGCTCATGCCTTTCCTTAAGATGGGGACTCCACTGCCCTCAAACACAGGATGCATTAAATTGCCTACAAAGTAGTAATGATTTTCTGCCTGTGCCCTTTAATTGAGATGGGGATAATGATTTTTCTATTGTCTAATTTGTTTAGTCCTCTATCCCAAACCCCTAAAACACAGAGTAAGTACTCAAATGTTGAATGAATTAATTAAATTTATCTAGAAGAGATTTATTGAATATATTCTATGGAGAGACCAAACAAATATAAATGGTTTCTGACTCCAAGCATTTCAAAGATGGGTGCATGAGTTTGATTTTGAACATAAGGACTGTGGTGGTAACACTGCGTGATTAGGCAGACCTCCAAGCAAGAACTCTCACTACAAAATACTTTTTTTCACACACACCTCTGTGGACTGACACAAACATACACATTATATTAATGCTTTATGTTTTCACTGGATTTCAAGATGTAGGACTTTATAAGCTGATGCTTAGAAGAAATTATAATTGATGGAAGAGAGTAAAGTGCTAGCAAACGTGGAATCAATGAATAACTCTGCGAATGAAAGAAGCACAGTCTCAGGAAAGGGAAGAGCAAGATCTCAAGAAAATTAGTTTGCTTCACAAAATTTCTTGGAAACGATTCTATTGCTTATAGATGACTTTATTGTCCTATTGTTTGCTTCATAAAATTGTCTAGAAATGACACTATTTTAGCCAACTGAAGAAGGTTAGAAATCTGTTATAGCAAAGTGCCCAGCACAGAGTGGGGACTCAATGAATATTTGCTTAATAAACACATGAATGAAGAGTAAGCAGCATGACTTATGATTGCCTTTTCATCATTACTTTTCCCTATAAAACAAGGTCTTCTTTTTAAGATTAATATGCTCAATTTTTCCTCTTCTCTCCCCACAAAACGGCTGTGAGGTAAAAGGATAAAACAAGTGTTTCAGCATAAAAACTATATGAGATATCTTTTGAAATCTGTGCAGTATCTTCCATCTGTACCTGCTGTGCATAATTTCAGAATCCACTGCTTTCATCAAGTAAAGAAAACCCATTTGCTCTTTCATCTGTGCATCGTATCACACTAATTTTCATCAAAACCAGCCAAACCTTTATGAGCTACCAGTCCCCAGGCTTCCTGGAAGACTCCCCTGTCTGCCTCTGGTATCAGCAAAGTTAGGCTCTGAAGTCTGAACTGTGGAAAATCTCAGTTGTTTCTGTAAGCTATGGTAAACACTGTGTTTATATCTGGAAAATTGACTTATTGATTATTATTCTCCTAAACAGAGAGCCTCATGAATTTCACATGCTTGTGCCCTTTTTAACGTCCTTGTTCCAAATGGACATCTTCCAGGCATGCCAGTGAGACCCAATTTTAAATACAAAGAAATAGAATCTTTTCAAAGTGTTGTTGTGCTTCTTGAGGCTCTACTAGTTAGGGGTTGCAGTGACTGTTGTTCAGCCACCCAGTCATGTCCGGTTCTTTGAGACCCCATGGACCGCACGCAGCATGCCAGGCACACAGAGATAGGTAGGGCATATTAATGAAAAACTACATTTATCCAACTATGCATCCTACCTATTTTTAAAGAAAGTATCACTCTTCAAAATCCCCATCCATATATTCATGGAGTTCCCCCAAGGGCTGTCTCCTGTGTCTCAGCTGGCATTATGATCTGTTCTTGCTTAAATTCAAACACTTAGTCACGATCTGTTGCCAAGGATGCTGAATGTGACAACGCTGCTTCAGGAGTTGGTGGTGCACGCCAAGGTATACACTGAAGCTGCCAATATCTATTGCAGAGAGTACTGCTTCTACAGAGCTAAAATAACTATGGTTTGAACAAAGAGTCACATCACTAAAAAAGCCTTGGACGCTAAGTCTCAAGGCCATATGTGCATGTGCAGTAAGTCACTTCAGTTGTGTCCAACTCTGTGGGACACTATGGACTGTAGCCCGCCAGGCTCCTCTGTCCATGGGATTCTCCAGGCAAGAATACTGGAGTGGGTTGCCGTGCCCTCCTCCAGGGGATCTTCCAAGCCAGGGATCGAACCCAGGTCTCATGTCCTCCTGCACTGGCAAGCAGGTTCTTTACCACTAGTGCCACCTGGGAAGCTCAAGGCCACAGAAACTACTAACAAGTCAATCTTACGCCAAGGCCACATTATGTAATCTACAACTTTTCTTGTTCTGAAACAATGACAGGTTTCATGCCAAAGTAACATCAAGCACGGTTCCCCTTCCTTTTGCATTTCAGTGCATTAAATGCTTTGAGTTTTGTGCTTTCAAAATTAAAAATTAAAAGAAGTTTATTGTTACAGCCTCTATTCACTACAGCCCTGGCTAACATGCTTTAGGGGTCAAAGGTATTGGGGACAAAATAAATAAATAAGGAAACTAATTGGGGTAGTCAGTAAAGGAATACAGTATAAACTAAATACCTTAATTTTTCACTGCCTTCCATGACAAATCCATTGTATGCGTAGTCACTATCTTTCCACAAGATGAGTTCCTTCTAAAGGGACTTCACAAATCCCTGAAAAATTTAACTCCCTAACAGTTCCGCCTTCAAGTCTCATTAATCATTATAAGTTACTTCTGTACCCATTAATTCACACCATCTCCCCACCCACAATATATAAAAAGGTTTTACATTCTACAGATTTCACTTAAAGAGTTTCAATCAAATGTGGGATTATTATATGGCAACTA
Source organism: Capra hircus (assembly GCF_001704415.2). Lineage (NCBI taxonomy): Eukaryota > Metazoa > Chordata > Mammalia > Artiodactyla > Bovidae > Capra > Capra hircus. The sequence continues at coordinate 120,163,169 of NC_030808.1, forward strand.
CAATGCCAAAAAAATTCTCAGGTATAATTTAATATTGGTTATACATTGGGAATTACACAAAAAGGGGATTTGTCCTTCACAAAAAGAGAACAATTCTATTGGTGTCATCATCTTAAGTTAAAAAGAATAAATAGAGTTTAGTGCATTCTTACTGGCAAAATGAAGGAAAAGTACAGAAATCAGAAAAAAAAATCATGGATTTGGAGAAGAGAGAATCGGAGATCAAGCTGAAAATTACACATATTCCAGAGTGAAGAAAAGAATGGACACAGACAAAATAATTCATGATATTATAAAAGAAAACATTCCCAAGTGAAAGAAATACTTTATCCTATGGATTAAAAGCTATCAGTAAGTTTTAAATGAATGATTTATGATCAAATGTGGTTTTATAAAAGTACATATGCTTGAGTTCAGTCTCTGAAGATTCTGATCAGTTGGGACTGAGATGGTACCTTCATAACTGTATTTTAAAAATTCCTCAGATGTGATTCTGATAAACATCCCTAGGTTAAAAATTCTTCAATGTAAAGTTTTTATAGATAAGAATACATATCTAGATAGTTTCTTAAAAAAATAAAAGCAGCAGAGGGAGGAGAGGAGGGGAGGAAAGACAGAAAAGAAGGAAAAAAGAGAGGAAGGGAGGGACAGAGGGAAGGTGGAAGGAAGATGGAGGGGAGGAAGAAGAGAGAGAAAGAAGCTGAAGTTTAAAAATCAGGAAGAGAGTAGATAAGTGTGGTTTTAAATTATCTATTTTAATATGAGACTGAGAGACACTGTATAAAATTAATAAATAGTAATATCATATTATTCAAGTTCAAGCTGGTTTTACAAAAGGCAGAGGAACCAGAAATCAAATTGCCAACATCTGCAGGATTATTGAATCAGCAAGAGAGTTCCAGAAAAAACATCTATTTCTGCTTTATTGACTATGCCAAAGGCTTTGACTGTGTGGAGCACAATAAACTGTGGAAAATTCTGAGAGAGATGGGAATACCAGACCACCTGACCTGCCTCTTGAGAAACCTATATGCAGGTCAGGAAGCAACAGTTAGAACTGGATATGGAACAACACACTGGTTTCAAATAGGAAAAGGAGTACTTCAAGGCTGTATATTGTCACCCTGCTTATTTAACTTCTATGCAGAGTACATCATGAGAAACACTGGGCTGGAAGAAGCACAAGCTGGAATCAAGATTGCTGGGAGAAATGTCAATAACCTCAGATATGCAGATGACACCACACTTATGGCAGAAAGTGAAGAGGAACTAAAAAGCCTCTTGATGAAAGTGAAAGAGGAGAGTGAAAAAGTTGGCTTAAAGCTCAACATTCAGAAAATGAAGATCATGGCATCTGGTCCCATCACTTCATGGGAAATAGATGGGGAAAAAGTGGAAACAGTGTCAGACTTTATTTTGGGGGGCTCCAAAATTACTGTAGATGGCAATTGCAGCCATGAAATTAAAAGACGCTTACTCCTTGGAAGGAAAGTTATGACCAACCTAGATAGTATATTGAAAAGCAGAGATATTACCTTGCCAACAAAGGTCCATCTAGCCAAGGCTATGGTTTTTCCAGTGGTGATGTATGGATATGAGAGTTGGACTGTGAGGAAAGCTGAGCGCCAAAGAATTGATGCTTTTGAACTGTGGTGTTGGAGAAGACTCTTGAGAGCCCCTTGGACTGCAAGGAGGTCCAACCAGTCCATCCTAAAGGAGATCAGTCCTGGGTGTTCATTGGAAGGACTGATGCTAAAGCTGAAACTGCAATACTTTGGGCACCTCATGCGAAGGGTTGACTCATTGGAAAAGACTCTGATGCTGGGAGGGATTGGGGGTAGGAGGTGAAGGGGATGACAGAGGATGAGATGGCTGGATGGCATCACCAACTCAATGGACATGACTCTGAGTGAACTCTGGGACTTGGTGATGGACAGGGAGGCCTGGCGTGCTGTGATTCATGGGGTTGCAAAGAGTCTGACATGACTGAGCGACTGAACTGAACTGAACTGAATATCATATTAATTACAGAATAACACTAATCACTTTAAAACAGTTACCATTGTTATAAGTGAGTTCCTCTGGAGACTAAGACTTCTGATGTGAAGAAGGGTAAGTAAATTTTATAACACTGTACACAGTACTTTTTATCCCATGAATTATTTTCAAATATAATGCTAAAAATAAAAACAGTTATATTTATAGTAATTATTAACATTTATTGTTTATTATTTCCATGTTACTACTAAACATTTTAACTGCATTGTTGCTGCTGCTGCTGCTGCTGCTAAGTCACTTCAGTCGTGTCCGACTCTGTGCAACCCCATAGATAGCAGCCCATGAGGCTCCCGTCCCTGATGACTTTCATGTAATTTAAAAACCTTATGACATAGATAAAATTATACCTATTTTCCATTTCAAAAAAATGAGGCCTAACAAAGTTGAGTAACTTACCTGAGGTCACAGAACTGACAGCAGATACATATGTCTAACTTCCAAGTCTATACTCTTAACTGCTTTGACAAACTCCACTGAAGACAATAAATACAATAATCATAAAACTACACATTTACTAATTGGTTCCATGTATGTAATGCCTTATTTTTTAACATTTATATCCCCTATTCAGTTCAGTTCAGTCACTCAGTTGTGTCCAACTCTTTGCGACCCCATGAACTGCAGCATGCCAGGCCTCCCTGTCCATCACCAAGTCCCGGAGTTTGCTCAGACTCATGTCCATCGAGTCAGTGATGCCATCCAGCCATCTCATCCTCGGTCATCCCCTCTCCTCCTGCCCCCAATCCCTCCCAGCATCAGAATCTTTTCCAATGAGTCAACTCTTCGCATAAGTTGGCCAACGAACTGGAGTTTCAGCTTCAGCATCATTCCTGTAGCTATTAATATATATTCAATTTATATATATTAATATACAGTTATTGAAAAATAGAATGCATTGAAGGATCCATCCATGCATTTGGGGTCTTGGAAAGATTTAACTGGGCTAGGAAAGAAAAATAATAGATTTTGTAGAATCCATGTTTCATAGGGAAATTTTTTTTCTATATAGGCTTCCCTGGTGACTCAGATGGTAAGAACCCGCCTGCAATGCAGGAGACAGTGGTTCAATCTCTGGATTGGGAAGATCCCTTGGAGAAGGAAATGGCAACCCACTCCAGCATTCTTGCCTGTAGAATTCTATGGATAGAGTAGTCTGGTGGGCTACAGTCCAAAGGGTCGCAAAGAGTCAGGCACGACTGAGCGACTGACACACACATATATACATGCACACGTGTTCAGTCGCTAAGTTGTGTCCAATTCTTTTTGACCTCATGGACTGTAGCCCACAAGGTTGTCTGTCCATGGAATTTTCCAGGCAAGAATACTGGAGTGGGTTGCCATTCCTTTCTCTAGGCAATCTTCCCAACCCAGGGATTGAACTCATGTCTCCCGTGTCTCCTGATTTGGCAGGCAGATTCTTTACTACTGAGTCACTTGGGAATCCCTGTATACACACACACACACATTTCAAATTTAGGCCAAAATAGGAATTTCCCTGGTGGTCCAGAGGCTAAGATTCTGCATTCCCAATGCAGGGGAGCTAGGTTTGATTCCTGGAAATTAGATCTTGCATGCTGCAACTAAGATCCAATCCAGTCAAATTAATAAATACCAAAACCAAAACTTAGATCAAAATAAAAGGAATGAAACCCTAGGGGCCCAACACTCAACTTCAACAAGTATCAACTTATGGTTTCAATCAACTCATCTCCCCATCTGGAATTACTGAAAAGCACCCAGAAATCCTATTACTCCATCTATGTTTTATTATGCATCTCTAAAACATAATCTATTTTCCATTAACTTTACCACAAAATACTACCATACCTTTTAAAATATAATGATTTTCTTAATATGGTGAAATATTCAGTCAATGAATGTGAATCTCTAAGAACAGTTAGCTAAAACAATAAGTTATCAAGATTTCCTTCCACAGTTAATGTATTAATGCTCATGACGATTATCTGTAATTATTAAACACATGTTTCTTAACATATTCATCATATTTTAAGAGTATTTTAAGAAAATAAGCTTTTACTTCAATTTTACACAAGTTTGGCAAACTTCAACCCTCTGGTCAAATGCAACCCAGTGTCTGTTTTTTGTTTTGTATATCTCACCGGCTATAAATGGTTTTTACATTTTCAAATGGTTGAAACAAAATTGAAAGAATAAGATTCTGTGACATAAGAAATTGTATGAAATTTAAATTTTCCTATCAGTAGTGTTTCACTGGAGCAGAGCCTTACAGCTTCGCGTATATATGGTCTTGGAGAACATTTGTACTATAACAATACAGTCATAGTTGCAATGGCCCTTAGAATCTACATTATATACCATCTGGACTCTTGTAAGAAACATTGCCATCCTCTGCTTCAAAACAGTGAAAATTTTCTAAGTGTCAATTTTTAGCAATTATTAATGGAAAATAAATACAGGACAGAAATGATATGGACCTAACAGAAGCAGAAGATATTAAGAAGAGGTGGCAATACACAGAAGAACTGAACAAAAAAGATCTTCAAGATCAAGATAATAACAATGGTGTGATCACACACCTAGAGCCAGACATCCTGGAATGTGAAGTCAAGTGGGCCTTAGAAAGCATCACTATGAACAAAGCTAGTGGAGGTGATGGCATTCCAGTTGAGCTATTTCAAATCCTAAAAGATGATGCTATGAAAGTGCTGCACTCAATATGGCAGCAAATTTGGAAAACTCAGCAGTGGCCACAGGACTGGAAAAGGTCAGTTTGCATTCCAATCCCAAAGAAAGGAAATGCCAAAGAATGCTCGAGCTACCGCACAATCGCACTCATCTCACAAGCTAGCAAAGTAATGCTCAAAATTCTTCAAGCCAGGCTTCAGCAATACATGAACTGTGAACTCCCTGATGTTCAAGCTGGTTTTAGGAAAGGCAGAGGAACCAGAAATCAAATTGCCAACATCTGCTGGATCATAAAAAATGTGAGAGTTCCAAAAAAACACCTATTTCTGCTTTATTGATTATGCCAAAGCCTTGGACTGTATGGATCACAATAAACTGTGGAGAATTCTGAAAGAGATGGGAATACCAGACCACCTGACCTGCCTCTTGAGAAACCTGTATGCAGGTCAGGAAGCAACAGTTAGAACTGGACATGGAACAACAGACTGGTTCCAAATAGGAAAAGGAGTACGTCAAGGCTGTATACTGTCACCCTGCTTATTTAACTTCTATGCAGAGTACATCATGAGAAACGCTGGGTTGGAAGAAGCACAAGCTGGAATCAAGATTGCCGGGAGAAATATTAATAACCTCAGATATGCAGATGACACCACCCTTCTGGCAGAAAGTGAAGAGGAACTAAAAAGCCTCTTGATGAAAGTGAAAGAGGAGAGTGAAAAAGTTCTCGACATTCAGAAAACGAAGATCCTGGCATATGGTCCCATCACTTCATGGGAAATAGATGGGGAAACAGTGGAAACTGTGTCAGACTTTATTTTTTGGGGCTCTAAAATCACTGCAGATGGTGATTGCAGCCATGAAATTAAAAGACGCTTGCTCCTTGGAAGGAAAGTTATGACCAACCTAGACAGCATATTCAAAAGCAGGGACATTGTCAACAAAGGTCTGTCTAGTCAAGGCTATGGTTTTTCCTGTGGTCACGTATGGAAGTGAGAGTTGGACTGTGAAGAAAGTTGAGAACTGAAGAATTGATGCTTTTGAACTGTGGTGTTGGAGAAGACTCTTGAGAGTCCCTTGGACTGTGAGGAGATCCAACCAGTCCATTGGATCAGTCCTGGGTGTTCATTGGAAGGACTGATGCTAAAGCTGAAACTCCAATACTTTGGCCACCTCATGTGAAGAGCTGACTTATTGGAAAAGACTGATTCTGGGAGGGATTGGGGGCAGGAGAAGGGGACAACAGAGGATGAGATGGCTGGATGGCATCACCAACTCGATGGACATGAGTTTAAGTGAACTCCAGGAGTTGGTGATGGACAGGGAGGCCTGACGTGCTGTGATTCATGGGGTCGCAAAGAGTCGGACACAACTGAGAGACTGAACTGAACTGAACTGAATGAAAAATAGGGTTTTAAACACTGTTCAGTTATAGACCTGTTACTGATGTCATCGTGATTTCCAGGCAAAAAACTGACCAAAGGTTACAATGCAAATAGACACACAGATACTTATGCACGTACATTCTGACAGACAAAATATTAAGACAAGTGCCCCAAGCAAACAATTCATTTCTGTTTTTCTAATATGTACTAGATATGCTTCAAGGTTATTGGGTTGGGGACATCATCTCCCACTGTTTTGTTATTAGGATTTTCAATAAAGAAACAATTGCATATATAGGAAGAAAAGCATACTCTTCTACAGCTGTATCAACAGAATATTCTTTTCTTTTGGAATGCAGCTGACATTGCATGTCAACTATGACATACTTGGCCAACGATGCAAAATATGACCTCCATTACCCATGAGCATAAATTTGGAAGACTTCTCCTGAACAAGTTTTTCTTTGGGAGAAAGGGGACTGGAGGGTATAATTATAATTCTTTAACCTAGGCTCTATAATGTATTTAGTTTAGCTAATTTATGATTCTATAAAGGATTTTATTAAGCAACAATATTCAATCTTCTAAAACATATTTTTCTTATATAGAATTATGTAAATGCTATAGGTTTAAATTAAATACTAACCAGTATGCTTAATGTAAGGAAAATGCTTGAGAATTATTATCTATTGAGCTAACAATTTTCCTCTATGCAGCCACTTATCCAAATGAGCATTGTATTAGTTTTTAGCATTCACAAATTCTTTTAGTGAGCAATAAATAAGAATAGTAATAATAATAATAATGTTTCCATGTTTCAAATATGCTCTTAAATTATTCCACCTAAGCCTCCCAAACCACAGGTTAGGAAATACTTGCCACCAATAAAATTCCTTTCAGTTGGTTAACCTAATGATCTTGGTTTATATTAACAAATACCTTATCATTTTATGTTGTTATGAAAAGAACATGCTAAATTTTCAAGGCTTCTTTGTTTTACTCTAAAATATTATAGTTAGCCTATAGTATATCAATAAGCAGCAAGTTACAGTGTTTGACTTCTAGAAGAATTAAACAAAATTCATATGCATCTACAAGGGGAAGCTGATATGTACCTGTCTAAATAAATAGCCAAGGCTTGATATATCAATACATTTGCTGTGAAGAGATACTAAGACTGATGTATTCAGAAAGTCACATTCTCTATGCAAGCATTAACAAACTCAAGGACAGTTTTGACTTTACCCATCATTCCTGGAAAGAATGACATAACAGAATTATTACTGTAAATATTAAAATATTTCCTTTGTAGATCTAATTCACAGGACAGTAAATGAAACATATTTTACATGGTCTTTCACTTCTTGGACCTATTGAAAGTGTCTGATGTAGCTTATGTTTACCCTGAAAAATCAAATGTCCACTGTGAGGTATTAAATAAATCCTTTCCCTGCTGAAATGATACAGTTTTACATGATAAATACACTTGAATGAAAAAAGAATGTAGGTCCTACTTGCCTTTTCTTTTCTTTGTTGCCACAAATAGATTGCCAAAATAAGTTGTTCATTAGAAGGAACATCTCCAAGTTCTTACCAAACTATATAAACATCTAAAGACAACATGTGGTTTTCTCATTTTTAAACTTAAAGAATAAAAAGCCAAGGATCTCTGAAACAGTCTTCACAACACTCTATTCTTTCCAGTTACTCTGAACGAAATGCTATTATAAATATGAGTACCAACGATTCATCACCTTAAATTATTGTTCTGAAAGACAGGCCAAAGAATATTAGAAGTGTTTTCAACTCACTGAACTAAAGACAAAGAAAAAAGTGCCAATATTTCTCTGTTCTCTGACTTTAAGTGTTCAAGAGGATCCCATTGATGGGATGTTGGAAGCAGTTATTTGGAGCAAGTTGCAAATCTCCCATCTCTGAGTTTATGATGGATGTCAGTGAAGTTTGTGGCTGGATAACAGTAGTCCTACATTGAGGAGATTTATGGGGAGGATGCACTTAGTATTATTCATGAACCACTTAACAAGCTTCAGCCAAGGATACAATATGGGCTTTGTTTATAGTCCCAGGAGGTCCAAAGAGGGCTTTTGAAAATTGAAGAGATTTTTTGATAAATGGTTGAGTATCTTGAGGTGGGCCTGAAAGCTATAAGTGTATTTTCCTGTTAACTTGAAGAGTCCTACATTTCATCCTAACTTCCCTGTTTCTGCAATAAAAAATTATCAGATATTCTGCTGGTATTTTATTTTGCTATTGTTCTGCTACATTAAATAACCAAGAGGGACACATTTTGTAGAAAAATGTTCATTTCACTCTCTATTACAGGAAGTTGGAGCATCTTAACAGGCTATCCAGACTATTTGAACAGAAATGAAGCAACATATGTTTGAAACTGTCTTTTATATTATATTCTTTATGTTTATGACCCACATTCTTTTCAATGAATTGCTATTTGTGGAAATTTATGTGTATAATAGTTCTAACTTAACCAAGAACTCAGTTCCATGGCTAACTGAAAGGCTTGGGAATCAGACAATTGCATTGGTGTGACTTGGTTGAATTAAATTAGGGAAAAGATTCCACCAGTCTCATTAGTGTAAGAAAGAATAACAAGGTAGCTGACAGAACTGTTAACTAAAGGCAGTAGTTGATATATTCAGAGAGAAAATTTTAAATATTTTGGAACATCACTGATTTTCTAAGCAATTTGCAAACAAAAAAATACCTTCAGGATATGACCATATTAACAAATAAGACATAATGATAATTTTAATAAAAGCACAGGACATGACAATGATTTCACCTCACTTAATTCTTAAAAATGATTCCAGAAGTGTGTCTATTCAATTGATTTTATGGCCACTTTGCATGAGGTCTTGAAGTGCTGGAGTCTACAGATTGAGGTTTTAAAAATACATTGTTGGGGATGGTAGCCTCATTGGAACTGTGTGTTTTATAGGTTTTATTTTATATCTTGTGCACTTTATGTCACTTAAAATGCCCATCCTTCCTTCTAATTTCTGTTGCTCAGCTCCAGTCAAACCGCAAGATGCACGGCCTCAGTTTCCTGTTGGCTAAATTGTCTGATATGACTCCAATGTGGAAGGAGCTCACAAAGTCATCAGGTTCAAGTCCATTATTTTATTAGAGTCAGACTCAGACAAGCTACTTGCAAAACATCCCACAATTTGTGAGGTGACAGAAAACTTCTTCATTAGAGTTTCTTCCTCTATCTCCTATCAACTCCCAGAAATATTTGACAATGGTTTAAGAGCCCTCTGACACAGACAACAAAACTACTAAATCAATGTACTTGGAAAACATACATTTTTTAAGAAGATATATCATCTCTTATCTGCTTGGAATTTAAACCATAGCAATATTAAAGTAGAGAAATTTAAATATGGTGTGGCTGTTGGAAAAAACATGACATCACATAAACAATATGCTAGCTAGATACAGAAAAATGTACCACTTTTAATAATTCAGCACACACCAAAAAAACACACTAAAATAATGTGGAGGTTAACACATAAAAGCTGGGGAAAAGAAGGGAGGGAAAAAGAAGGCTTACTCAAAGATTCTATTAATCCTCACTAATGTCCTGTTTTGCCTCCCCTAGGCACTAATTCTTCGGGAGAATGCCAAGATGCTAGATGATATTACCTTGGGTTTCTTGAGCAAGGAGTTGCTTTTTACAGTTTGAGACAGCAATGTTTGTGTCATCACCACTAACAAGTAAACTGGGGCTAATGTTTGCAAAGCAGAAAGTCAATTTGGAGTTTATAAAAGATATTTTGTTGACATCTCAAATAAGCCGGGTAGCTGGTCAAATAATTATCACTGTCTTCCTTAGTTGTAGAATCAATTGCCATTAATACATGAAACTAGACACTTGGCTGAGAACTGCATTTTAAAATGGAAGCCAATGTTTGCTACCGTGTTTATTTGTGAACTGCTGTGGCCAGTGGCTGCCAGTCCAGCTTGTGTGCATTGAAAATGGTGCATTTCTTCAATTTAGTTACCAGCATTTAGCTAGGGGCTTCCTGGAAGGCTCACTGGTAAAGAATCCACCTGCCAATGCAGGAGACACAGAAGACGTGGGTTTGATCCTTGGGTTAGGAAGATTCCCTAGAGAAAGAAATTGCACCCCATTCCAGTATTCTTGTCTGGGAAATCCCATGGACAGAGGAGCCTGGTGGGCTATAGCCCAGGGGGTTGCAAAGAGTCAGATAGACTCAGTGAATAAGGACACATGCACACATTTAGCTATCCATCTCCACATTTTTAACATCCTGTTAATTCAAATCTTTTTATTTTTATTTTTTAAATTTTATTTTTAATTGGAGGATAATTGCTTCATAATATTGCATTGGCTTCTGCCATACAACTGCAACCAGCCACAAGCACACATGACCCCCTCCCTCCTGAACCCCTTCCCCCACCCCGTCCCACCCCTCTCGGTTGTCACAGAGCACCGAGTTGAGCTGTGTTATTCAGCAGCTTCCCATTAGCTCTCTCTCTCACATGTGGCGGTGTATACATGTCAATGCTATGCTCTCAGTTTGTTCCATCCTCTCCTTCTCTCACTGTGCCCAGTCTGTTCTCTATATCTGTGTCTCTATTCTTGCCCTGCAAATGGGTTTATTAATACCATTTTCTTCTAGATTCCGTGAAGTGAAGTGAGTACACTCAGTTGTGTGCACTCTTTGCAACGCCACGGACTGTAACCCACCAGGCTCCTGTGTCCATGGAACACTCCAGGCAAGAATACTGGAGTGGGTGGCCATTGCCTTCTCCATAATTCAAATCTTTAAACTAATAACCTATCTTGTGCAAAGCAAGAGAGCTTACAAGTAAAGGTGCTGGCAGTTTGCAGATAAAGAGAGCAAATGTCTTTTTAAAATCTTTACAGGTGCTGGTCTAAATTTGTCAAGGAAGTGATCATAACACATAAAAATGACAAGGTTCACTGATAAAGGTGACGTGAATGACTGCCAACAAAGGCACCCGACATAAAGAATATCAGGGACTGATATTATGTCTGTATTCAAATTTAAACATATTCATTTAATTACTTCCCCGGCAGAATTAGGGATCGTTTCAAAATGTGTAAAGTGGTTGGCCCTCTCTCTTTCCAAAACTTGAGCTCCTTCTCTGTAAGAAACAGATTTGGTTTCCAAATTTAAAGTTTTTATTTAAAGGAAATGTCTTTTTACTTATATAAACTTTACGGAGAATCAGTTCCAAGACCTTAAATATATTGTAGGTTTTCATATTGAAGTTTATATAGAAAAGTACTAGGGCGCATATATTGCTGGTATAAATTCCCACTTGGCATCCTTTGTCTCTTTCCTTGTTGCAAAAGCTTCTATCACCTTCAGAAGTTGTGCTCTGGCTTAGAGTTCAGGCTACATACAGGTTGCTTATGTGTCCCAAGCAGAAGTCACACAGAAACAGAAGCAAAAAAGAGAGAGCAGAGCAATCAATCAGACAGAATTGAACACTGTCTAGCAACAGAACAAAATGTTGTCTTACAAAACATTGTTAGACAAAAAGATGTCTAACAAAACAAAAACAAAAATGTTGTCTAACCACAGGAACGATTATGCACTCCCCCCCCCCACCTTGATTCTGTATTCATTTAAGAGTTCTTACTGCTGGACTCTGAACAAAGTAATTCAGGGAATTTTGTTTCTAAACAGGAAAAGAAAACCTGCCCCTGCCTTCTGTGGAAACACCTGCATGCAAACGGCGCTAATCATAATATAGTGCTTGCTGCTGCTGCTAAGTCGCTTGAGTGGTGTCCGACTCTGTGCAACCCCATAGACGGCAGCCCACTAGGCTCTGCTGTCCCTGGGATTCTCCAGGCAAGAACACTGGAGTGGGTTGCTATTTCCTTCTCCAATGCATGCAAGTCAAAAGTGAAAGTGAAGTAGCTCAGTTGTGTCTGACTCTTCGCAACCCCATGGACTGCAGCCCACCAGGCTCCTCCATCCATGGGATTTTCCAGGCAAGAGTACTGAAGTGGGGTGTCATTGCCTTCTCCAAATATAGTGCTTACTACAGTTCATACTTCACATAAATTAATTTAACCTACTTATCAAACATAATGTGTAGGTATTATTATGGACTCCATTTTATATATGAAAAAATGAAGTACATAGAGGTTAAGTGATTTGTCTGCATTTATACAGCTAGCAAATGAAAGAGGCAGGAAGGATGGCTCCTGCATTCAGGTTCTAACACCTTGTATCCCACTGCCACTTACTTAACCTATAACAGAAAAATAGGAGAGAAAGAATTGCAGGCGCTGGTGAGAGAAGCTGGAAGAATGTTGGGAAGGTGGTGGCAGAGAAGGCAGAAAAGGCATTTGACTGAATGTGGTCAAATCACCTTTAAGAGGAAAAGGGGGACATGAGTTAAAACTTCAAATTTGACTCACAGGCCCTGGAAATTAGAAGAAAACTTCCAAATAATTTGGAAAAGAACTTTGTTTTCACTTATTTTTCTCTTCTTGAATATGTTTTGTTAACCCTTTGCTTTTTCAGCAGCTTGAAAATTTGCAGTATATTTATCAAAAACACAGGCTTAATTATAATTCAATTTATCCAGAAGATATTACTATGCTTCCCAAATATAGATATTACTTCTCCATCACAATGGTTATTTTGGAGAGTAGACACTTTCATAAAAAGGGGACCTGTCTTGCTCTTATTTTTCTAAATTTAAATTTAATGAAATTTCCTCGTTAATGAATGAAGAAATATTTTCCTCTTTTTTTCTTGCTTTTCTTCAGTTTGGTCAAAATTGCATCCCAGTCTTAATAGCTGTGATTTGCACAGGTTAGGCAGTTTGAAATCCCTTTGCTTTGGAAAGCTAGTGAGCACAGAAAATGTGGGGATTGAGGGGTGGGGAGAGGCATTTGGCAAAGACCATTTCACAAAATCCCATGTAAACAGACTGAAGGGATGGCATTTGATAGAAATCAATCTATAAAAGTACAGCTTTGGGTTAGAAGCATGTTATACCCATCGTTATAGGCAAAGTGGCCTCTCCTCTTTCCCTTCCTCCCTCCACAACACATTTCTATGTTAACTAGAAGGCGGCCATTTCAAGAAATGTCGTATCGAATTGTAGGATAGTAAGAAATGTCGTGCAACTGATATACTGTGAGGGGAGCAGCTTAATGGCAACTTTAACTGGTAATTCCTAGTTTTCTGTAGGCTCATTAGCACAAACAGTGTGGAACTGGTGAAACACTGTCCTAATCAGTACAGCTGTAGGTTAGGCATTAGACATTAGGGTTTCCAGAAATTGGACCCCAGATAGCTCTTAGAACTGGGAGCCTATGTCTTATTTCACTGTCCTAAACCACTAGAAGAAATAATAGCCACAGCATGTTTAATTGCACTGTCATAAAAGTATCTGAAGAAAAAAAAACATCTTTTAAAACCACTGTTGGATTTTCATTAGTATGTTTTATCATCCTTTGGGAAATTTCTAACAAAGCAGCCAATGAGAATGTGATAATTACACAGTTTGGATTTGAATGAAGTATGTTTTTGTGTTTTTTTTTTATTCAGTTATCTATAATGTCACAAGGAAACTATTCATAATTTATGTTCTACTTTGTCAGATTTTGATTCAGATTGTCCCATACATCTCAATTTTATCTGCTCAAACACAATTATCAGTTTTCCCACTATTTGTGGACTAAGTAGAATTTCAGGATTCAACACAACAGTCACTTAAATGATGATAATAACATAAAAATAAAAATCAACCTCATATTTGGCAGCTACATGAAGTGTGAAGGTTTAAGTATTCTGGTGACAGCCTGTAACAAGAATAGAAAGTGGCATACCATTCATCAAGTTATTTGATATGTTCTAAAAAGGTAGAAATGGTGGAAAACACAGATATTTCCACTATATTCTCAAGACAGTAATGTCTGCAGGTATTCTTCTGAAGCCTTCGTGCTGAGGACTCTTTTGTCCAAAGAATTTTAAGAAGGTCTCCTGTGAGCCCTTTGCATTAATCACCAGCATCATCTACATGGGAGTTTCCCAAAAGGGGTGGAGGAGAGTCTTGTGTTGAGAGACCTTCAGAAACAGATGACAAGAACACCCCCAGCCCGAGACGGGGTCATGTAGAGTGGAAATATGAGCTCCTAACCCTTGACCCCACTGCCTCTTTATTTTGATTCCTGGAACAATGCACCCTTGGCAGGCACAAGCAGTGGCCAGTTCTTCTCTCTTTTGTTAGGCTTGGGAAAAACTCAGGGCGGCTCACTGTGACTCCCACCTAAGGGCTTGCCTGGTTTTTAATTAGAATTACAACTCACACCATATTTTTTCAAATCATGGTTTTTAAAATGACCCACACAGTAACACATTTTTCAAATTTCCACAGTCAAATGAACTTATTACAAAGCACCATTATTTTATGCACAGGATTTTTTGGATGGATCTACTCAGATATCTAAAACTAGCTTCTAAAAGAAGCTGGTTTTGCTCCTGTATTAATGTCCTAATCACTCTGTGAAGTGATTTCACAAATGTTAGTAATCCTAGATCATGAAAAGATAGAAAGAATTATGATAGCTCTTTAGGAGCAAGACTAATATTATCCATATATGTTTTTACAACCTTGGAGAAATAACAAAAAAAAATTATAAGAATTTTTCATAGAACTGCCTATTCAATTATGATTCTCTAGTCAAAAAAATTAAATAGACTTTTTTTTCTGAAAACACAGCAGCTTATTCTAATTTAATGCTAAAATAATCTGGTCTCTTTGCATTTGATAGATTTCAAGATTCTTAAAAGCTTGTATATTTATGCCCCAATCAAGTAAGTTGCCACGGGCTTTTGTCCAAAGAAAATAAAAAATGTAGCATACAAAGAAGCTGTGGAGTAAACGTCACATGGTTTTGGTTCCAACAATTCACAGAAGAATAAGCAGAGAGTTAATAGTCAACTAACATTTTGGTATGTCATAACAGGAAGAAAAAATCCAAATTTTCTATTTTTTTCATACAGAAATACTTATTCCCATACTCCTCTCTCTTTTTTATCTTCCTTTACTTCTTCCTCCCTTTCCCACACAAACAAAAATATTGAACTCAATTTTCTCATTTTCAGTTAGAGCTATTTACTGGTTAGTATTTGCAGCATGTAATTTGCCTAAACTTTAAAAAAAAAAAAGTTCATTGGGGCTATTATGGAGCTGTATTATGGAGCTGGTGTGAGGAAATCTAGTGTCAAAACTAGTTAAAATCGCTGCATTTGTTCAATTTTAATCAAACACAAGAATGTAAGTTGGATATTTTAATTATATGGTTGAAATTTTAATTCTTACTTTAGCATTTAATGAGACTCTGAGAAAGACTTTATAATAGTGTGTTGTTGTTGTTGTTTTGGCTACTCCAAAAATGCAGAATCACTGCTTCCTCAATTAGGTTTTCAGCTAAAGAATTATTTAAATGTGATACTATTCTTCTCTTTAGGATGCAGGACTCCTTGCCCCAGCCTCCTGGAAGAATGAAAGAATGCTTTGTGCAATTACTTAGTAATGGAAAACAAACCTTCTCTATCAAATCAGTACTAGAGACAAATTAGAACAGACATGGAGATTTTATAGAGGAAAAAAAAAGATGCTAAGACATATGATTATAACTAATATCCCTTTATTTTTTAAGGTACCATAATGTTAAAAATAAATCTTTCTTTCCAGATCCTATAGTACCTTTACCTTTAAACATATTCTCAAAATTAATATGCTACTTCCCCTATTATAATCTAAAAACATTCATAAATTCAAAGACTTTTCTTAAGAAAACCTAAAAGATGTCAACAATATCACTTCAGTTTTTTAAACACACCCATTATCCAGTTAAATAAGTTGAATTAAAAATTGCTTTCTATCTTATCTTTGTTTTTTATCCAATTTCCTACAGTTCATTAGAGCCCTCCTCTCAAATATTACTTCTTTTCCACTTATTTTCAAGTCTCCTTCCTCTCACTGGCCAAAGATGGGTCCACACAACCATTTAAAAATGCTTGCACCTCTGACATATATACATTGCTGCTGCTGCTGCTAAGTGACTTCAGTCATGTCCGACTCTGTGCGACCTCATAGACGACAACCCACCAGGCTCCCCTGTCCCTGGGATTCTCCAGGCAAGAACACTGGAGTGGGTTGCCATTTCCTTCTCCAATGTATGAAAGTGAAAAGTGAAAGGGAAGTCGCTCAGTCATGTCCGACTCTTAGTGACCCCATGGACTGTAGCCTACCAGGCTCCTCCACCCATGGGATTTTCCAGGCAAGAGTACTGGAGTGAAAAAAAAAAAAAAAAAAAGAGTACTGGAGTGGGGTGCCATCACCTTATCCATGCGTCAACTATATAGCTAGTGGAAAGCTGCTGTATAGCGCAGGGAGCTCCCCTCAATGCTCTGTGATGAACTAGAGGGGTGTGATGGGTGGGAGATTGGGGGTGGAGGGAGGCTGAAGAGGGAGGGGATATATGTATACATATAGTTGATTCACACTGTTGTACAGTGTAAACTAACACAACATTGTAAAGCAATTATATTCCAATAAAAATGTGAAGCACTAAAAAAAAATAATTTTAAAAATATTGAACAATGACAAAAAGTATTACACAATTTTTTTTCCCTCCAGCTTATACTGTATTTCTCTTCCTTCCTTTAGAGCTCAAATGCTAGAATTGGTGTCTGTATTTCCATATACCACTTTATTTGCGCCCATGACAAGCAGGCTTCTGTCTCTACTAAGCCATAGAAACGAATCACCATGAACTGCTGCTGCTAAATCTAACCTAAATCCCAAATCTTACCTCTGCAGCATTTAACACTGCCAAACATTTCCTCTTCTCTGGACTCCTCTGATAATACACTCCTCAGCTCTTTCCTCTCCCCTCTTTCAAATTTCATATTTTAAACTCACTCCAAAGTTGCAGTTCAGTTCAGTTCAGTTCAGTTCAGTGTCCGATTCTTTGCGACCCCATGAATCACAGCACGCCAGACCTCCCTGTCCATCACCAACTCCCAGAGTTCACTCAGACTCACGTCCATCGAGTCAGTGATGCCATCCAGCCATCTCATCCTCTGTCATCCCCTTCTCCTCCTGCCCCCAATCCCTCCCAGCATCAAAGGCACCTACTGACCTGCAGAGTTCCTCTTTCAATATCCTATCATTTTGCCTTTTCCTACTGTTCATGGAGTTCTCAAGGCAAGAATACTGAAGCGGTTTGCCATTCCCTTCTCCAGTGTACCACATTCTGTCAGACCTCTGCACTACGACCAGCCCGTCTTGGGTTGCCCCGTGGGCATGGCTTAGTTTCATTGAGTTAGACAAGGCTGTGGTCCTAGTGTGATTAGATTGACTAGTTTTCCGTGAGTATGGTTTCAGTGTGTCTGCCCTCTGATGCCCTCTTGCAACACCTACCATCTTACTTGGGTTTCTCTTACCTTGGGTGTGGGGTATCTCTTCACGGCTACTCCAGCAAGGCACAGCTGCTGCTCCTTACCTTGGATGAGGGGTATCTCCTCCCACCGCCCTTCCTGACTTTCAACGTGGGATGGCTCCTCTAGGCCCTCCTGCGCCCACACAGCCACCACTCCTTGGACATGGGGTTGCTCCTCCAGGCCGCCGCCCCTAGCCTTGGGTGTAGGGTTGCTCCTCCCGGTCGCCGCCCTGGCCTCAGGCATGGGGTTGCTCCTCTTGGGCGCCGCCCCTGGCCTTGGTTACGGGGTATCTCCTCCCCCATAGATTATAGATAGATAAATAGGTAAGGACATATGCTAAGTATTTTCCTGAGTCTTTTCAGCATAAATTACATATGTTACTTCTCTTTACCTCATGTCACTTTTATAAATATTTCTTAAAAACAAGAATATTCTCTTACATAGCTATGGTAGTCATCAAATTTAGGAAATTTAATATTGATTATAAAAATGTTATCTAATACATTTCATTTGTCTAATTTTTTCACAACTTTTATAGCACATAATTTTTTTTAAAAACTGCACAATGCATTTATATACTTCTCTGGTGTTTTTCCTTCAATATTAAATTCAATTTTTAAATATTTTGGGCTGGAATACTGTATAAGGAATGTTCTATGCCTTTCAGAGTATCAAATCTGGTGGATCATGATGTTCATTTACTCTTTATTAGTGATATTAATATGGATTATTTGGTTAAAACTTTGTCCAATATCTCTACCATATGTTTATTATTTCTCCCTTGGTAATATAAAAAATAAATAAACAGAACTTCAATTAAAAGAGTTGGAAGCTCAGAAGGGGGATCACTCATGCCCTGAAATGGTCACTGACCCAACAGGAAGAAAAAAGACTCCTTTTCCTTCCTGGCAAAGACTCAGCCAATGAAGAGCCATGGACTCTTTATTTATGATAGCTCATCCAAGTTCCTTTTCCCCTCTATAAAAGAGTTTTCCTCTTCGTTTTTTGCTTCTTGTGAATTTTGGTTTCCTATTATGTATATGGTAACTTTTAAGAAATAAATGTTATTTTAAAAACCAAAAATAAAAATAAAAGAGTTTTCCTTCCCTTGCCCTGTGGTAGCATGTATATGGCTCACCATGATTGCAGACCCTGAATTGCAATTTTCTACTGATACCAAATAAACTAATTTATGCTTAAAAAAAAAAAAAGATATAGCCGTTTATTTGTTGACCTATTCAAGTTCAACATTTTGATGGCCTTTACTGGATCAGAAAGGGGCCCTTACACCCCCTTCCCCTGCCAAAGGTTCTAGGACTGATGAGCAAATGAGTGGTATCCACTATTGAGTTCATTGTTACTCACTGTTTTCTCACTGACCCTGGAGTTTGAAGGCACATCTCTCCTTGATCCAAGATCACACACATTTGTATTTAAAGCTCTCCTCATTTTATTTGAAATTCATTTTAAGGATTTGTCTTCCTGCTGAAGCCATTGTTCTGTATTCTGTATTCAATGTCTACTTAAGACATTTGGCATTTTGGTCTGATTTTGAGATCAGACTCTTTCAAAGATCAAAATCTTGCAAAGGTTTTTCCCAAAGTAACTAAGATCCTCACAGATTTGCTAAAGACTTTAATATAGATAAGACTCCTTCACCCTGTTCCTTCAGGAACAGGGGCTGCTTCACTGAAACTGTGCCATATCATTAGCCTTCAACCTATTCCTTTGGAAGGAACTAGTCTCTAGAAATTGGCTGAAAAAGCCTTGACATGGCTTCTCCAGGACCAAGTTGTTTCCTTAGAATTAGCTAGTGTTTAAGCTTGGAAGCTGACTGAATTAAGCTGTGTGAAACTATAAGCTGCCAGAGCTGTTCAAAAATTGTTCTTTCGAAAATTGTTCTTTCACTCTAAAGAAAAACTTATGACAAATGAGATCTCAGTTATATAAATATTTTGAGGGTGTTCCCCAATAAGGACTCCAACTGAATTTACTTTTAAAAACCTTACTCATTCCTCATGTTTATTTCCAACTAAATAGACTTACCTGACCAAAGGGAAACTTGTGAAACCCATGAACTTATTTTCCTTAAAACTGAATTGGACTACAGTTTCTTGAAAACTTCCAGAACTGAATGAAACATTTATTTTGATTGTTATTTTGAGACTTTCCAAGGTTATCAAGAGTCTAAAATTACCTCTTTGTTAAATAAGATTTTAAGATTAAGTGATTAAAGAAAGAGAAAAGGACTCCCAAAGTTTCAGGCTCCACCTCCAGTGCCATCTCTCTCCTTCCCTTCGATACCACCTAGCATCCTCCATGGGCTTCTCTCGAGGCTCGAAGGTAAAGAATCCACCTTCCAATGCAGGAGACTCAGGTTTGATCCATGGTTCAGGAAGATTTCCTGGAGAAGGAAATGGCAACCCACTCCAGTATTCTTGCCTGGGAAATATTACAGCCAGAGACACCTAGCAGGCTACAGCCCATGGGGTTGTAAGAGTCAGACATGACTTAGCAGCTAAACAACAACATCCTCTATACTCTCAACTCCACCATACTAATTCTCTTGCCAATGTCCCCCTCTGTCTGAAACTCTCCACTTCCTTTTCCTCCGAACTTGCTAGAACCTGTCCCTTTAAAATTCAGCCTTCTGAAGATCCAAGGCTAAAAACCTTAACTTCTTCAGTTTACTGGACTAAAACTGAAACTATAAGCCACAAAGATTTTCTCAAAGTAACTAACGATACTCACAGATTTGTTAAAGACTTTAACATAGTCTTTCAAACTTATCAACCTAGTTTCTCTGACTTCATGTGTTTGTCAGTGAAGGTCAGGCCCAATATTGGAATGAAGATTTAGTTCAGTTTAGTTCAGTCGCTCAGTCGTGTCCAACTCTTTGCGACCCCATGAATCGCAGCACACCAGGCCTCCCTGTCCATCACCTTCTCCCAGAGTTCTCTCAGACTCACGTCCATCGAGTCCTGATGCCATCCAGCCATCTCATCCTGGGTCGTCCCCTTCTCCTCCTGCCCCCAATCCCTCCCAGCATCAGAGTCTTTTCCAAAGACTCAACTCTTCGTATGAGGTGGCCAAAGTACTGGAGCATCAGCTTTAGCATCATTCCTTCCAAAGAAATCTCAGGGTTGATCTCCTTCAGAATGGACTGGTTGGATCTCCTTGCAGTCCAAGGGACTCTCAAGAGTCTTCTCCAACACCACAGTTCAAAAGTATCAATTCTTCTGTGCTCAGCCTTCTTCACAGTCCAACTCTCACATCCATACATGACTACTGGAAAAACCATAGCCTTGACTAGACGGACCTTAGTTGGCAAAGTAATGAAGATTACTAAATGGGAAAATTACGAAGACTTTCTAGAATTACATGTGTGATACCAGCCTGCTAATTTATTATGTGATCTGGCTGAAATAATTGCTAAGAGATTTGATTGAGCAATTCCTAGAGCCTTTCCAAAGCCTGTTGATTGAAACAAAATTTAGGCTTGCACACAAAAATCTGAGAATCTATTCATGAACATTACAACTGACTTCAGATCACTTCAAACCAAAACTCTGGCTTTCCTTCATATGTTGATTCCACTCAGGTAGCTTTTGACTCTATGTTTATTAATGAACTAAACTAGGATCTTTGCCTTCTAGTAAAAAGGATGAGTATGGAATGGGAAACTATGTCCACTTCAGATTTAGTTAGTCTTATTAACCAACTCTCTCACACTCCAGACAAATCACCTCAAAGGAAGATAACCAAAATTTTTAATCTTCAACTCCAAAATAAAGGCTCCTAAACAAAATCAAAACTCCCCTAATTTCTGCTATTATTGCAAAAAGCTGGGTTCTTAGAAAAGAGATTGTT
Source organism: Capra hircus (assembly GCF_001704415.2). Lineage (NCBI taxonomy): Eukaryota > Metazoa > Chordata > Mammalia > Artiodactyla > Bovidae > Capra > Capra hircus. Next base: position 120,184,656 of record NC_030808.1, read on the forward strand.
ACAAATGTGAGGGCTTTAGGTATTTTCAGCCCTCTAACCATTCTTTCCAAAGTTCTCCCAGTTCTCAATGGCAGGGCTCTAAGGAACTACAGATGCTCTTCCCAATCTTTCCTCTTAATTGGCTTGGAGAGGGATTTCCCTGGTGATCCAGTGGCTAAGACTCCACGTTCCCAATGCCAGGGACCCGGGTTCAATCCCTAGTCAGGTAACTAGATCCCATATGCTGCAACTAACAGTTCACATTCCAAAACTAAAAATTCCGTATACCTCAGCTAAAACCCAGTGCAACCAAATACATTAAAAAAAATTTTTTTAATTGACTTGGAGAAATATTTTTCCAGATTAATATCTTCCAGTTCTAACTGACACTTGAGCTACAATCTGGTGCTCAATTCCACTACTAAACAGCAGCACTTGCCTCTGAGTACTAAAGCCCTTGAAATAGAGAGTCCTGTAATAAATCTGAAGAGCTCCTGTCTCAGAGCCTATTCCCATGTGTTGAAACCCTTTGAGAGATATACACCATTCTCTCTGTAGTTCCTCTGCCCCTACCCATTTGTTAGGTTGAGACATCTTAGAAGACTCCTATGCCAGAATTTCTTTCTCCCAAAAGAGGGAAATAATTCTAGAATTTTGACAGTAGTAAAAGAAACACAAGTCAGGAAAATTAAATGATCCTTTGACATGTTTTATTTGTTACATCTCTGATGGAACTAGAGCTAATTCTGGAAACGCTGTGGTTTATTGCCATTGAACCAACTACCATCCTCCTGATGGACAAAATCTCAACTGGTGCTTACAAAATTTACAGCATACCTCCCATCAAGATTCTGATAGATGCCTCAATGCCTCTTCCCAGAATTGATCAATGCCATATAAGTAAAGAACTCCTTCAAGGCATCAAGCCCATAATAAAAGATAATAAGGCTCCAATTTCCTTATTCATTACATCAGCCCTTGTAATACTTCAATTTTACCAGTGGGAAAACCTGAGGGCCCAGAAGGGAGCCCTTGGGGTCCAGGACTTCCAAACAATAAACAACATTGTTATAACTTGACACTCCCTTGTTCCTAACTTTCATACATATGTTACTAATATCCATTCCCACTGGATGTAAATTCTTTACTGAAATTGATTTATGCAGCACATTTTTAGTATATTTGTTGGTGAAACTAGCCAATCCCTTTTTGTCTCCTCTTGGAAAGGAAAAGTGATTCCTCTGCACTGTAATGTCTCAGGGTTTTACTGAGAGCCCTTCCTATTTCTATCAGATCCTGAAGGCTGATCAGGATGGTACAAAGTTCCTTAGAGGTTCTGCTGCTGCTGCTACTGCTAAGTTGCTTCAGTCGTGTCTGACTCTGTGCAACCCCACAGATGGCAGCCCACCAGACTTCCCCATCCCTGGGATTCTCTCGGCAAGAACACTGGAGCAGGTTGCCATTTCCTTCTCCAATGCATGAAACTGAAAAGTGAAAGTGAAGTCACTCAGTTGTGTCCAACTCCCAGCGACCCCATGGACTGTAGCCCACCAGGCTCCTCCATCCATGGGATTTTCTAGGCAAGAGTACTGGAGTGGGGTGCCATTGCCTTCTCCACCTTAGAGGTTCTACTATGTTGTAATATGTGGGTGGTTTGCTTCCTTGCTCTCCTTTTCAAGCTTCTTTACAGAAAAACAGCATCCACTTGCTAAAGCTTTTAGTCTTAAAGGGATATAAGGTTGCCAAAAATACTTGTAGTTTGCCCAAGCCCAGGTTTGATACTTAGGGCATCAAATGTCAAAATGAGGGTTACACTGAAATCCAGAGAGACTTCACGGGGTCCTGCTGCTGCTAAGTCACTTAAGTCGTGTCCGACTGACCCCATAGACGGCAACCCACCAGGCTCCCCTGTCCCTGGGATTCTCCAGGCAAGAACACTGGAGTGGGTTGCCATTTCCTTCTCCAATGCATGACAGTGAAAAGTCAAAGTGAAGCCACTCAGTTGTGTCCGACCCTCAGCGACCCCATGGACTGCAGCTTTCCAGGCTCCTCCATCCATGGGATTTTCCAGGCAAGAGTACTGGAGTGGGGTGCCATTGCCTTCTCCATCATGGGATCCCGCTAGTTGGTATTCATAGGTATTACTGAAATATAATTCCAAATTTCTCTATGTTCAAACCTTTATGTTTTATTGTTGTGTTCAGGTGCTCAGTCATGACCAACTCTTTGTGACACTATGAACTGCACCCCACCAGGCTCCTCTGTCCATGGAATTATCCAGGCAAGAATACTGGAGTGGGTTGCTATGCCCTTCTCCGGGAGATCTTTCTCACCCAGTGATCAAACCCACATCTCTTATCTCTCCTGATTTGGCAGGTAGATTCTTTACCACTAGTGCCACCTGGGAAGCCCTCTATGTTCTACAAACCAGACCCAGTTTTATGGGAAGAATCAGATGACATAATCTTCAAGGCCTTAAGGGAGAGTTTGAAGAACCCACCTGCCACTGGGCATTCCAATAATCACATTCCCTTTTTCCTTGTTGAATATGAAGAGGAAGGGAATGCCCTTGAGATATGCACCCCAAATCACAGGGATCAAAATTAACCCATAGGCTATTACAGCCAACAACTTGGTCCTGTGGCACAGGAATACCTGCTTTGCCTTACAGCCATTATAACCACTGCTTTTTTGGTTAAGACCACTGAGAAAATTGTTGAGGACCTCTAACTATTTTCACACCTCATTCAGCTGTCTCACCCCTTAGTAAGTTCTTTTGTTAACTGCTCCTCACATAACTCTCCTACATTGTAATAATAATAATCTAGTCACTCTTCTCCCCTCTGTCACTGATAAAGTCCCTCGCATCTGCTGAAAGCAGAAGGACCACCTCCTGACTCCTCACAATGATCTACAGGAAGCTCCTTTGAATAATGCTGACTTCTCATGTTTCAGTGATGGTTCTTATTTAAAAGGTAACAATTGCAAATATTGTGCTGGATATGCTTTGTTAATCTTTTTGATGTTGAGGCAGCATCTTTATCTATGCCTACTGCAGCCCAACAGCTGAATTTTATGCTGTTACACAGGCTTGGACTTTAGTCAAGGACAAAACTGCCAATAATTATTCTGATAGTAAATATGTCTACTGAGTAGCTCTTGATTTTGGAATGTTGTAGAAGCCGCATGGCTTCCTTACTTCCAATGGAAATAAAATCTAAGCCCCCCTCAATGGCCCCTAGGCCAGGAATTATTGGATTCAATATTTTTACCTGCCCATTTTAGCTCTGATTAAGATTCCAGGACATTCTAAACTTGATTCTTTGGAAGCTAAAATCACCTTGCTGCCATTTCCACAAGTAATACTGCCTTTAAAGGGACCAATAGCAGCCAAAATTCTGTCATGCTCCAAAAGGATATTTCCATAAATATCTTAGAAAAACTGGCTAGAGAAGACCAACAGTTGGCCTTAGAAAAGGCAAGATTGGAAATTCAACAGCTGTTGGTTTGATAAAAAGAGAAAGCTCTGGCTTGGACTTAATAATAATGCAGTCCTACCAGAGACTCCAAAATCACCAGCCTGTAAAGTAACCATACTTCAATAAAAATTAATTTTTAAAAATTTACTAAATAAAATTTGTCACAAATTAAAATAAATAAAGTTGCCACTCCTCACCACTGTACATGCATTAAACCATTGGCCTACTGACAGAATGCTACTCTTCATGAATCAGAATTGGTGGGGAAGCATGATAAAGGCTGGAAAAAGTGTCTACTTCATAGTCCCACTTATCTGAAGTACAATCTGGAGGAGCCTATTCACGTTACTTTCAGACATTTCAAACTCTTTAGCAGACTATTTGAGATCAGGCAAATAGACTTCATACAATTTCCTCCATCTCAGGAGTGTAAATACTTCCTAGTCATGATCTGTATATTTTAACACTGAACTGAAGACCTCCCTTGCAGATAGGCTACTGCCTCTCCTGTGGCCCAAGTCCGTTTGGAATAGCCGATCCTACCTAGGGAACTCCTACAAAACTTCATAGTGATCCAGGGACCCATTTTACTGGCCAAGTACCCTCATAAGTCTGTGCTGATTGGCCAGTTATACAACATTGTCACTGCACTTACCACCCTCAATCCTCTGACTTAGTTGAAGACATCAGTAGCATTAATAAGACTTAATTGGAAAAAATTTGTAGAGGATATCCAAGTATCTTGGCCCAAAGCATTGCTGTTGGTCCTTCTAAATGTACCTCTTATGAAACTCAAAATCCATCACCTTTTGAGATATTATTGACAATGTGACCAAAGCACTTGTCTCCTGCTTCTTTTGACCCACAACTGATAAAAGGATACTCCAATGCAGCAAAAATCTAATTGCTTCTATTAAAAATAAACATGTGTTGGTAGAGCAATTTTTCCACAATGTGTTCTCAGGAGATGAAGACCTTAAGCCTCCCACCTTGCCATCTGGAGATTTTGTCCTGGGAGAAGTCACCTCCAGAAGGGCTCTTTCCAAATTCACTGAATAGATGCCTTTCAGGTACTGCTAACCAACCCTGTGCCACCAAACTATAAGGAATAGCGTCTTGAATTCATATGACACACCTAAAGAAAGTGCAAAACGTCAAACCTGCACATCATCCAGTGGCCTGAAAGGAAAGATTTCCCAGAATGGAGGTGGATGACATCTGACGGCACAGCTTTCTCAAGATACTGGAGCTAGTCTGTTGGAACTTCTTGTCCAACCTTTGATGATGACATAGGGCTTCATGATCTCCCACGACTATGATCTTGATAACACATGCAGTTTGGGCCAAAAGTTGCTGACAGTTCTCCCTCATACTTCTACTTCTTATTTCTTTGGAAGGAATGATGCTAAAGCTGAAACTCCAGTACTTTGGCCACCTCATGCAAAGAGTTGACTTATTGGAAAAGACTCTGATGCTGGGAGGGATTGGGGGCAGGAGGAGAAGGGGACGACCGAGGATGAGATGGCTGGATGGCATCACTGACTCGATGGACATGAGTCTGAGTGAACTCCGGGAGTTGGTAATGGACAGGGAGGCCTGGCATGCAGCAATTCATGGGGTCACAGAGTCGGACATGACTGAGCGACTGAACTGAACTGAACTGACCTGAATGTCAAATGAGTTTACAATCTGTACTCTTTTCCTTCAATATGTGGCACTACATATACTCAGGTTCTTCTTGGCATTGAGAGACAAAAATACTGCTAAAACTAGAAAAGCTGACTCTTGATTAGTGATGCTTTCAGAGAAAGATCTTGATCAAAATGGGGATATGCAAAAAATTAATAAACAGAACATGGACAGAGAAGCTTGGCCGCCTACAGTCCATGAGGTAGCAAAGAGTCTGACACAACTGAGCGACTAAGCACGTAAAATAAACAGAAACCTCAATGCAAGTTGGGCTCCCAGAAGGGGGAGCTCTTACACGCTGTGACAACTGTATCTCCAAGGGAAGAAGAAAGACTCCTGCTTTCCTGGCAAGGACTCAAGTCATGAACAACCATGACTCTTTCATTACATGAGCCCTCCTGACCTTCTTTTCCCCCCTATAAAAGTGTTTTCCTTCCCTTGCCCTGCAGAGACTTGCACATGGTCTCCTGTGTTTGCAGATACTGAATTGCCATTCCCTGCTGATCCCAAATAAACCCATCTTTGCCAGAGAAATATTTAGCAGTTTATCTGCTTCAGGTCAACAATAACTATAGTCAACTGTTATATTCACAGTAGTTATGTTCTACTGAGTTGCTGCAAACACTGAATTATGAAATTCTGATCATTGCTTCCAGAGGAAATCCTGGATTAAATTCCTTTGTGCCTCTAGTTACAACATGTGTATCAATCAATACCTAATCTTCTTCTATGTATTTTTTGTTTGTTTGTTTAAAGACAGCTAATTTTATATTGTCAATTCACTAAATTAAACTTATAGCCAACATTACTGTAATTCATGCCTGAAGAAGCTCATCTAACATAGATTTTTTTTTTCCATAAAGCACATCACAGTTTTCATGCTTTGAAACACCAGAAAGGACATCATTGCTGTGTTTTGAAACTATCTGAAACAGCAAAAATCCAACAAACTGTCCAATTAACCAACAAAAAGCACAAAAATGCAAAACCTGACACTAAATACACCTTTAAGTAAAAGGTATATTTTACTTAAAGTAAAAGATGCTTGCGGATAGCATGAATGAACTGAAATGAGAATGCATATCAAGTGCCTTAGGTTTTTCATCCCTCTGTTCGTATTTACAAATGACTGAGAATTTAAGGTACAAATGAATTTTAGCAAACAGGTGAATTCTCAAATACAAAATTTGTGTATTCGTGAGGATCAATGTAATAAGTAATTTCTGGAAAGGTATTTAATATCATGTAACTATTCTGAACCTCATTTAATCTCTCCACCCCAGATTTATCATCCACTTATTCTTTCCTTAATATTTACAATAATGGTTGGAAAATGGCGATTCTCTCATTCTTTCTATTTTTATTAGTCAGCACCTTATATGAAGAACAAGTTTCCCTTCTTTATCCATCTGTCTGTCATCTATCATCATCATCATCTCTCTATCAATTATTATCAGCAAAGACTCATGGAATCAAATTTTATTTAATGAGTTCTAATACAATGTTCTAATATATCATTTGAGCCTATGAGAGTCCTTTTGTGTTGGCTCCTGGGTCCTTGTGACATGTCAGTACCTATTTCTGGTACCACAGATATTTTAAGCTCATCTTGAACCTTCCCTTACCTCCCCTGTCTTGGAATCAGCCGTCTTTCCAAGGGACTCTGGTCTATTTCAGTGGGGAATGCTTCTTCCCCACCTCCTCCCTTTAATGCCTTTTCTCAGTCTCTTTTTAGACTGCTCTTCCTCTAGGAAGGGAAGGGACTTTTTGCTGCCCTGGTTACATTTGAAGTTAACAAAGTTAGTACCTGAAATACCATAGATCCTCAATTAATGAATATTTTTATGAAAATAGGGTAGGGATTAAGTAATCCCAAATTGTATTTTACTCTGTGCATCTAATTTTGGCAGATATTCTCTAAGCTTCAGTATATCTGACTTTATGTAAACAGGCATCATGTCAGAGTGGGTTCCTATTGTGATCTCTTTCTTCTATCTAGAATTATTTTCACTAGAAATTTTTAACATGGGTTTTTCATCAAGATCAACAAATAGGATTGTAAGATAAGATACAGAACACCAAGTTAAATTCAGATTTCAGGTAACCAATGAAAAAATTTTCAGGGAACTATGTCCCAAGTAAGATTTAAAATTCCATTGTTTACCTGAAACTCAAATGTACCTGGGTGTTCTATATTTTTTAAATACTAAATCTGATGGCCCTACCAATAGATTATAAATGTTTAATAGAAAATATCCTGCCAAGTGAAGTAAGGACCTCTATTATTTTCTGTAAATAAAGGTAAAATTGTGTTGAAAACTTTTCAAGTGCTTTAATAGAAAAGAACAAGAAAATAAAGATTCTATTTTCCTGACTAGTGTACTTTGGATATTTCATGGGTATGCCTCTGAATTATAATTTAAATTTTTAAGTTTTTTTCCAAAAATACATACAAATAAGTATAAACCCTATTGTAATAATCTTTCTCATGCTCAACAATGAGTGGAGTGGGTTGTGTGACATGATGTAAAGCAGACTAAGGTTTGTGGGGGACATGCGGTAATAGGCACAGGATCTCAGAGAAGCCTGGCGAGCTACAGTCCAGGGGGTTACAAAGAGTCAGACACAACTCAGCGGCTGAGCACACAGCACACCTCAAATTAGCACCAATGGCCCAAGTCAGCACTCTCACAGGGGAGAGCCCTGTTTGCCAAGCATATAAAAAGGTCTGGAGAGAGCAAAAAAGGTCTGGAGAGAGCAAAAAGCTCTTCTAGGTAAATGGCAAAACCACACAAAGAGACAGAACAGGAGGAAACACAAACACCAAGTGTAATTTAACTCCTTCCATATATAACTCCAAACTTTAGTATTTTAGTTTTTGCAGTAAAAACTGGTTGAGGTAGAAGTATAATCATTGACATGGATTAAAGGGTGGCACCATATCAGTTCATTTGTTTTACTATCAAAGGGGAGAAAAATAGCCAATTAATTCAAATGTGACTAAGATTTTAGTGGTCATACTAGAACTGAGAATTCCAGCACAGTCTCATCAGGCTCTACTTTTTACAGGAATGTGCTTGAGTTGAATTTAAAAGAACTGATTTCAGTATCCAGAATGATGAATATTCTAAAGCTTTCAGTTTGCTGGGCATGGGATATTTCCATTCTCTCTTGATAAGCTGACCAGACCCTGAAACTTTGTACAACTTATAGGAATTGTTGTGAATGGGTAGAAAAATTTAAGGGTCATAATGTTACATGATATTTAATTTCAGCCTATAACAAAGACAAAGAAGAGAAAAACAAAAAATAAAGAAAAATAAAGGTAAAGAATAAAGAAAAATTCTAAGAATATGATTCTCTCAACATATATGTCACTTGAAAGTTGTAACAAATAATAATTTGTTGGGACAGGGGTTCTCCATTGACTTAAGAAAAATTCATTTAATATCCTTGTAAGTTTAACTTAACTAATCTCTTATTTAACACTACTGTGTGCCTGAGGAAGTGCTGTTTTCCTACTGGGGGCACAGAGACTAGTAAGACACGGTGATGCCCTTCAGAAGCCCACTGACTATTGTAGGGAAGCCACAGTCCTCTGTTGGTAAATGAGGTAGAACCTTTGTAAATACCTCTACTCAATAAAATCTGAAGCTGCATGTGAATTTGAGTATTTAAAAAGATGTGCTTAGATTTCCTCTTTCAAGACATTCCCTGGTCCAGGACTAGCTATCCAGCAAGTAGAAAGAAAAGTAGTAGATAGAATTTACTACTTAGTTTATTAAACGATAAACAGTTGAGTTTTCATATGTAGATAAGACATGTTTGACAATGACAAAAGAGATTCATGGAAATCTGGATACTGTAAATCATTCAAATGTTTTCCAACTTGAGGGATGGTAACATATGGCAACAGTGTAGAAGATCTGGTAATGAAGAGTCTTATACATTTGGTGCTTTCTCTAGGATTTGATTATTTAGCTCATACTTGCCATAATAAAGTTCTTAAAGAGTAATTACTTACCAGTTGCATAAAGTTTCAGTTAAGTAAAATGAATAAACTCTAGAGATCTGCTGTTTGGCATGGTACCTGTAGTCAACAGTCATGTATTGTGCACTTAAACATTTATTAAGAGGGGAGATCTCATACTGTGTGCTTACCAAAATAAAACTGAAAGAAAATAAAAAGAACAATAGATGAACTCATCAAATTTTTTGCTGCTTGATGGTGTTCAAAACATAAGGACCTAAAAGGACACCCAAATGAATATTCTGGAAAAAAAGTCTTGAAACACCAGAATACAAGTTGCAAAGGTATTCACTCCACATAGTGTTTACCTCTTGGTAATATTCCCTCTTAGTAAACACTAGGAGAAGATGCTGTAGAGTAAAAACAGGTTGTCTGCAATTATCACCCATGCCATTAGATCTTTTCCACAAATAGCCTGATGTGTCTCTTAGCTAATGTGACTTTTGTCTGCATATAAAAGCCTTTTCAGAATCCAGTAAAGAACAGTACTTGGTGCATCTCTTCCTCTTCTAAATATGTTCCAAATCATAGGATCAATATCTGTATACAGCAGAGAGTTAAATTAATTTCAATTGTTAGTTAGTAAAAGTTTTCACTTCCATTTTCATAATTCTCACTCCTGTCGAAATTCAAAATCTAGGGGAGAAATAACTAAAACTGTGATACAGGTAACATTGTCAAGAAAATTAAGTTCATTCTGTTGAGTTTATAAAGAGTTTTTATAATATGCTTTAGCATTTCCAGCTAAATATAGCCAGGAAGAGAATGTCTCCCAGTAGGTAAGGAAGTGACAGGTGTGGTGCACAGATCTGGAACTGGAGTTTGGCTGCTTTCTTCCCTGATGGTAAGAGATTCTTTTCAGAGTGGAAATATACTTTAGGTGAGCCAGCCAGAATCTCAGAAATATTCCCTAAGTACAGACACAAGCACTTTGTTTTGTTGTCAGGATGAAGGGAATAACCATTTAGTTGCTCACCGTGTAAACACAAATTTCAGTTGAAGGATTTTCTCAAACTTACCTTCAGAATGTGAACCAGTGACAGGAAACATGCCCAGAGTATTTTTTTTTTCCCCTTGTTTGGCCCTCTCATTATTAGAAAGGTTTTAATTGTGGCCATGTGGTTCCTATTGAATCTGACAAGTCATGTAGTGATTAAAAATTGGAATGCTTTGACAGCAGGGTGAGCATGAGGATCAGTTGCCGTGGAACTCCCCATGACGGGGCAAGCCTGGCAAGTGACGAGGGTCTGGTCAGGAGGGAGTCTTCAGCATCAGTGCACAAGGCAGAGAGGACTGACAAGCCTCACCAAGACAGCACCTGGGGATGGCAGATGCACTGACCAGCCCCACTGCTGGCTAGCCTTTCCCTGATGCCATTTCCACATAACAATAAAATGGAAGTCGAGTTCCTGCTGCCTCGAGTTGTAGATTTTAGGACTAGCCTGGAAGTCAAACAAGGGCCTTAAATACAGCCTCTCATTGTCAAAATTTATGTTTACATATCCAGTCCAGTGTATGTTCAGTTGTGTATGTTCTTTGTGATCCTTTGGACTGTAGCCTGCAAAGTTCCTCTATCTGTGGAATTCTCTGGGCAAGAATACAGGAGTGGGTCACCATTTCCTCCTCCAGGGAATCTTCCTGACTCAGGGATAGACCCCACATCTCCCGCATCTCTTGCATCTCCTTCACTGCAGGTAGATTCTTTACTGGCTATCATCAGGGAAGTCCCTTACAGATAATTTCTGTGAAAGGTTATTACATTGTTAAAGCTATTGTAACTGTTAGCAAAATTTCAGGGTGAGAGGGTCCATAGTGTTCTAATTCTTGTTCATTTTTATTCAACATCAAGCAATCATTAAGATCAATGGTTTATCAGTTTTTTCTACTTTTAATAGAAATTCAAATTATTTTTGCTTTCATCTATGTATGTCATTGCCAATGACATAATAATATTTTTCTGATGCTGACTGAATTTCAAGGCCTTTAGAAAGCATCTTGCTGAAAATTTCAAGTTTCAAATTAATGCTATTTATAAGGGAAAGGGGGGCTACCCCGCTCAGCTATAAAGAGTCTGCCTGCAACTCACAAAACGCAAGTTCAACCCCTGGGTCAGGAAGATCCCCTGGAGAAGGGCATGACAACCCACTACAGTATTCTTGCCTGGAAAATCCCATGGACAGAGGAGCCTGGTGGGCTACAGTCCATAGGGTCACAAAGAGTGGGACACAACTGAAGCGACTGAGCACGAACACAGAAGTCCCTTCTCTCACAAGTGTTGATACTCATGCATGTGTGAATTAATTTGTTTTTAGGTAGCATTCAATTTTTTTCAGTGTGACTAGTATTCCCTAAAAGTGGTTAAATCCACAGAGAACAAAACAATAAAACCAAAGCAGAAGTTCAGAGAAGGAAAAAAATAAACTTATGAAGGAAAAAAGTAAATATCATTTACCATATTAGAATCTGTATCATGTATAAAGCAAACTTTGTTGACTTGATCTTTAGTTGTATGCACTGAGAAACACTTAAATATACAACCTACAACTTTTTAATATATTAGGTTTGGTACAAAATATCTTGAAGTTGTATCTCATTGAAGCAGCATTATAAGAAATATTACTTAGGCTAAATTTTTGAAAATTTGCAAAAAGTAAATTTTTATCATTTTATTATATTAATTTTCAAAATAGTATGATGATAGCTTGGGCTACCCTGGCGGCTCAGTCATTAGAGAATCTACCTGCAATGCAGGAGACCTGGGTTTGATCCCTGGGTCGGGAAGATCCCCTGAAGAAGGGGATGGCAACTCACTCCAAAATTCTTGCCTGGAGAATCCCATGGAAGAGCCTGGCGGGCTACAGTCAAGGGGTGGCAAAGAGCTAGACACAACTTAGTGACTGAGCACAGATGATTCCTAACCAACCACCAATGGTAATTAGTTATCCATGTTTGCGTATGTGTTTTAGGTGTCATTATGAGCTCACAGATATATTTTCAAAGTATGTTTCATTCCTTTTTATTCTGAATAATGTTCCATTTTATGGATATACCACATTTTGTTTATTCATTTATGTATTGATAGTTGCTTGAATTATTTCTGCTTTTCAGCTCTTATGAATAATGCTGCTATGAAATCCATGTATAAGTTACTGTGTTGATTTATCATTTCATTTATCTTGATTGCATAACTAGTTGTGAAATTCCTGAGTCATATGATAACTCTACGTTCAACATTTTGAGGAAATGCCAAACTGTTTGCTAAAGTGGCTTCCCATTTTTCATCCCCAGTTAGCAATGAATTCAGTTTAGTTCAATTGCTCAGTCATGTCTGACTCTTTGTGACCCCATGAATCGCAGCACGCCAGGCCTCCCTGTCCATCACCATCTCCTGGAGTTCACTCAGACTCACGTCCATCGAGTCCGTGATGCCATCCAGCCATCTCATCCTCGGTCGTCCCCTTCTCCTCTTGCCCCTAATCCCTCCCAGCATCAGAGTCTTTTCCAATGAGTCAACTCTTCGCATGAGGTGGCCAAAGTACTGGAGCTTCAGCTTTAGCATCATTCCTTCCAAAGAAATCCCAGGGTTGATCTCCTTCAGAATGGACTGGTTGGATCTCCTTGCAGTCCAAGGGACCCTCAAGAGTCTTCTCCAACACCAATGAATTAGGCTCCAATTTTCCAGTTTCTTCACATCCTTGCCAATACAGTTGAAACTTGAACAACATGGGTTTGAACTGCTCAGGTCTACTTGTAAGTGGAGTTTTTTCAATAAAGCTACAGTTGTCCCTCTGTATCCACAGATTCTGGATTCAGGGACTCAATCAACTGCAGATCATGTGTTAACGTTTACAGTTCATGGTTGGTTGAATCTGCAGATGCAGAACCCAAGAATATAGAGGGCCAATTATGAGACTTGAGCATTCATGGATTTTGCTTCCATGGAAAGTTCCGGAACCAATTTCCCACAAATACTAAGGGATGATTGTAGTGGCTATTGTCTGCCATTATTATTAAAGTCATTTTCCTTGTGAGTGATATCTCTGTGATTATGTTTTGCGTTTCCCAAATGATTAATGATGTTGAGGGACTTTTTGTGGTTATTAATTATTCATATATCTTCTTTACAGAAACATCTATTAAAATCTTTGGCTCACTGTTATAATTTTTTATTGAGTTGTAAGAGTTCTTTATATATTCTGGTGGTTGTTTACTTGCTAAGTCATGTCCAGCTATTTTATGACCCAATGGACTGTAGTCCATCAGACTCTGTGCATGGGATTCCCCAGGCAAGAATACTGGAGTAAGTTGTCATTTCCTTCTCCAAGGGATCTTCCTGACTCAAAGATTGAACCCAAGTCTCCTGCATTGGTAGGTGGATTCTTTACCACTGAGCCACCTGGGAAACCCATATATTCTGGTTACAAGTCCTTTATCAGATGTATGATTGTCCTGTGTTTTCTCCTCTGTGGGTTGTCTTTTCACTTAATGATATCACTTGAAGCACAAAAATTTTTATTTTGATGAAGTCCAGTTTATTGATGTTCCTTTTATTACTCATGCTTGTTTGTTTGCTTGTTTTGGTGTTAAATCTCAGATATTATTACCTAATCTGAGATCATGCATAATTACTCCTGCATTTTATTCTAAAGGTTTTATAGTTTTAGTTCTTATATTCACGTAAAAATAAGTCATTCTTCAGGGAACACTGAACTCTGGTTTCTTTCAGTGGATAATGATATTTAGAGACCAAAACCTGTGTGCTAGGGGTGTGCATTGCCACATAGCTTTCATGGTTTGTTCTTCAGTGGACCAAGTCAGGAAATAAATAAATAATATATATGAATTTGATTAATACTGATATTTTAAATTTAAGATTACATACATTTACTTAACTTCTAGGATATTACAATTTTATCTTTGTTCTTTACCTCAGAAATGAATGATTCCAATAAATTTTTTTATTCTTAAATATACCTATACAGTATTACCATGTTTTAGTGCTTTGCTGGGTTTCCCTGGTGGTTCAGTGATAAAGAATCTGCTTGCAATGCAAGAGTCGAAGGAGATACGGGTTAGATCTCTGGGTCAAGAAGATCCTCTGGAGGAGGGCATGACAACCTACTCCAATCTTTTTGCCTGAAGAATTCCATGGAGGACACTCCATAGGGTCACAAAGAATCAGACACAACTGAAGCAACTGAGCACATACTTGTAATAATTTCAAATTTAAAGATGAATATTACTATTAAAATTAAGAATACTGAATAAAGTTTAAGATTTTTTTTTAATTCTTTGAATATGATACACCAAGGATATCCACTTAAAGTATTGTATTTCAAAGTCACCTGAAATAATTCTCTTCTCTAAGTGGTCATTCCTCTAAATTGATAAAAAGAATGTTCATTTGTTTCAACTGTTTTTCAATTTAGGGGAAGTTTTCACATTTTATTGGTGTTTCAACTGTGGTAAGCAGTTGCAGAGCTCCATAACAAGATACACCACAGAAATCTTGCTTCTATACCCGTGCCATTCATTCTGTTTCTTTGTGCCCCTTAAGAGAAACCATTGTTATTAATTTTGGAGTTTTTTCCATCATATATTTTTGAAAATATAAGCAGGTAATACACATAAATATTCATGTTTCCACAACCTTCTTAGATAAAAGTTACCATACTTGCTTTTTTCATTTAACAATAGCATTTGGATAAAAATTTATATCATTCAATATCTAAATTCTATATTTTCCTTCATTTTGTAAGTTTCTCCAGTGTGTGGATGTATCCATAGCCTCCTATTAATTGATATCTGGGTTAATTCCATTCTTTGCTATTAAAAATACTACCATTATGAATAGCCTTGTGCAATTATCACTGTGCATTTTTGCCAGAATATCTTTGGAACATACCGTTAAACGTGGGATTGCTGAACACAGCAGACACAACCTGTGACCCTTCACTGTTTCTCTTCTTTCTATTTCTGTGCATTTTGCCCCAGCATCTGTGAGTCTTTGCTTCTTATGGCCTGCAGCTACAACTGGAGAGACAGGCAATAAACCTGGTCATAAGGAGTCAAGTTTCCTCATAGTTCAGTTGGTAAAGACTTGGCCTGCGATGCAGGAGACCCCGGTTCGATTCCTTGGTTGGGAAGATCCCTTGGAGAAGGGATAGGCTACCCACCCCAGTATTCTTGAGCTTCCCTTGTGGCTCAGCTGGTAAAGAATTCGCCTGCAAGGTGGGAGACCTGGGTTCAATCCTTAGGCTGGAAAGATTCCCCTGGAGAAGGCAAAGGCTACCCACTCCAGTATTCTGGCCTGGAGCGTTGCGTGGACTAAGTCCATGGGGTCGCAAAGAGTCAGACACGACTGAGCGACTTTTTGATTTCATTTTCATAAGGAGTCAACTGTGTAGCATGCTAGATACTGATAAGTGCTAAGAACAAGACAGAGTAAGGCAAGGGGTGTTTGCATTGCCGAGCTGAAGTTTGAGATTTTAAAAATGGTTGTCATGGTAGGCCTCATTGAGAGTAAGACATCTAAGCAGACTTGAAGGAAATTATCCACGTGGCTGCCTGGGTGAGGAAGCTTGCAGGCAGAGGGAGTGCATTGCTGTGCAATATGATTGGTAAGCTTAAGTAATAGCTACAAAGCCAATGTGACTGTTACAGATTAAGGAAAGGAGGAGAAGAAGAGGTTATAGACCTAAGAGAAGGCAGGTTATTTAAGGATTTTGTAAACCACTGTAACTACTTAACCATCAGTGGTGAGTACAAAAGAGAGATACTAAAAGGTTTTGAATAGAGGGATAGTAACATCTGAGTTAAGTCTAAAAACTCACTCTGAAATGTGTTAACAGAATGGAGGGAAGGAGAGGGGCAAAGATGGAAGCAAGGAGAACTATGAAAAGGCTGTATTATATCCAAGAGAGAGACAGTGGTAGCTGGTACCAGGGAGGAAGCTATGGAGGAGGTGAAACACTTTGATTTTGGATAGTTTAAAACACAGGCAACAATATTTTCTACCCAAGTTGGTGTGGAACGTGAAGGAAATGGCAACTCACTCCAGTATTCTTGCATGGAGAAATCCATGGACAAAGGAGTCTGGGGCCTGGCGGGCTACAGTCCATGAGTCGCAAAGAATCAAACATGACTGAGTGAATAACACACACATATATAGGTGTGGAACAAGAAAGAGTGAGAAGAATTAAATATGATCCCAAAGGTTTTTGTTTGTTCAACTAGAAGAATGGAATTGCCACAAATGAGATAGGAAAGGCTACCCACTGGTAGAACAGTTTTGAGGGCCAAGGATATCAGTTTTGGGCAAAGTGTGAAACTGACCTTCATGTTGAAATAATGAATAGCCTTTGAGATTAAAGTTCATGTTAAAGTTTCCTTTAAATCAAGGACTATGAAGCTTTTGGAATCCTACAAAATTCCTAGTATAGGACATTATACACAGAAGATGTAAAATGAATATTTGTTGAATGAACTAAATGAACCCAGTATTACCAAATTTCTCACCATGGTGTGTGAAATATATGAACATAGTCGCTCTCAAATTCTTTGTTAAGTATTGTGTTTATGCTCTACTTTAAGTGATAGAAATCTTTTTAGAAACTAGTAAAATAGCTTCCCTGGTGGCTTAGTGGTAGAAGAATCTGCCTGCAATGTAGGAGATGTGGGGTCGATCCCTGTGTTGGGAAGATCCCCTGGAGAAGGAAATGGCAATTCTTGCCTGGGAAATCCCATAGACAGAAGCAGAGGGCTTATAGTCCATGGGGTTGCAAAAGAGTCAGATACAACATAGTGACTGTACAACAATAACAAAATAGGCAAATTGATAATACTTATAATCTCTTTACATTGGACTTTTAAGAATACTATGGTGGTTTAGGTCATACCTGAATGGTTTAGTGGTTTTCTCTATTTTCTTCAATTTGAGTCTGAATCTGGCAATAAGGAGCTCATGATCTGAGCCACAGTCAGCTCCAGGTCTTGTTTTCACTGACTGTATAGAGCTTCTCCATCTTTGGCTGCAAAGAACATAATCAATCTGATTTCAGTGTTGACCATCTGGTGATGTCCATGTATAGAGTCTTCTCTTGTGTTGTTCAAAGAGAGTGTTTGCTATGACCAGTGTGTTCCCTTGGCAAAATTCTATTAGCCTTTGCCCTGCTTCATTCCATATTCCAAGGCCAAATTTGCCTGTTACTCCAGATGTTTCTTGACTCCCTACTTCTGCATTCCAGTCCCCTATAAAGAAATGAACATCTTTTTTGGGTGTTAGTTCTAAAAGGTCTTCTAGGCCTTTATAGAACCATTCAAGTTTAGCTTCTTCAGTGTTACTGGTTGGGGCATAGACTTGGATTACTGTGATATTGAATGGTTTGCCTTGGAAACGAACAGAGATCATTCTGTCATTTTTTAGATTGCATCTAAGTACTGCATTTTGAACTCTTTGACCCAAAGAAAGGCAATGCCAAAGAATGCTCCAAATTCCACACAATTGCACTCATCTCACACGCTAGTAAAGTAATGCTCAAAATTCTCCAAGCCAGGCTTCAGCAATATGTGAACCATGAACTTCCAGATGTTCAAGCTGGTTTTAGAAAAGGCAGAGGAACCAGAAATCAAATTGGCAACATCTGCTGCATCACTGAAAAAGCAAGAGAGTTCCAGAAACACATCTATTTCTGCTTTATTGACTATGCCAAAGCCTTTGACTGTGTGGAGCACAATAAACTGTGGAAAATTCTAAAAGAGATGGGAATACCAGACCACCTGACCTGCCTCTTGAGAAACCTATATGCAGGTCAGGAAGCAACAGTTAGAACTGGACATGGAACAACAGACTGGTTCCAAATAGGAAAGGGAGTACGTCAAGGCTATATATTGTCACCCTGCTTATTTAACTTCTATGCAGAGTACATCATGAGAAACGCTGGGCTGGAAGAAGCACAAGCTGGAATCAAGATTGCCAGGAGAAATATCAATAACCTCAGATATGCAGATGACACCACCCTTATGACACAAAGTGAAGAGGAGCTAAAAAGCCTCTTGATGAAAGTGAAAGAGGAGAGTGAAAAAGTTGGCTTAAAGCTCAACATTCAGAAAACGAAGATCATGGCATCTGGTCCCATCACTTCATGGGAAATAGATGGGGAAACAGTGGAAACAGTGTCAGACTTTATTTTTTGGGGCTCCAAAATCACTGCAGATGGCGATTGCAGCCATGAAAGTAAAAGACGCTTACTCCTTGGAAGGAAATTTATGCCCAACCTAGATAGCATATTGGAAAGCAGAGACATTACTTTGTTAACAAAGGTCCGTCTAGTCAAGGCTATGGTTTTCCCAGTGGTCACGTATGGAAGTGAGAGTTGGACTGTGAAGAAAGCTGAGCACTGAAGAACTGATGCTTTTGAACTGTGGTGTTGGAGAAGACGCTTGAGAGTCCCTTGGACTGCAAGGAGATCCAACCAGTCCATTCTAAAGGAGATCAGTCCCGGGTGTTCTTTGGAAGGAATGATGCTAAAGCTGAAACTCCAGTACTTTGGGCACTTCATGCGAAGAGTTGACTCATTGGAAAAGACTCTGATGCTGGGAGGGATTGGGGGCAGGAGGAGAAGGGGATGACAGAGGATGAGATGGCTGGATGGCATCACTGACTCGATGGACATGAGTTTGAGTGAACTCCAGGAGATGGTGATGGACAGGGAGGCCTGGCGTGCTGCGATTCATGGGGTCACAAAGAGTCAGACACGACTGAGCGACTGAACTGAAATGAACTATGGTGGTTTAGTTGCTAAGTCGTGTCTGACTCTTGTGACCCCATGGATTGTAGCCTGCCAGGCTTCTGTCCATGGGATTTTCCAGGCAGGAACACTGGAGTAGGTTTTCATTTTCTTCTCCAGGGATTTTCCAGACCGAGGAATCAAACCTGAGCCTCCTGCATTGCATGCGGGTTCTTTACCAACTGAGCTATGAGGGAAGCAAAAATAGGATGTGTATATAAATGCATACAGTGGTTTTAAACATTTATATCAATAGATTTTCTTTTAACAAAGCCAGATGGAATTCATTTAACAATACATTTTTAAATGAATTTAAGCAAAAATCTAAATTGTTTTGAAATGTATCTTTAGGTTTTATAGCATCTATCTTACACAAAATTTCCATATTGTTTCCTTTCTAAGTCAAATTTTACGTGCCTATTCAGTAACTACTGATATATATAAAATAACAGAGAATCACATATTTACAATATCTTATTTCCATACCTCTCAACAAAATCTTATATTCACAAAGTACTTAGATTTCTTTCTCACATTATTCTACAATGCCATGGAGGAAATTTTCATGTAATTCCACTGATTTAAAAGTGAAGTTTATGCAGGAAATGATAATAGGCATCTTTTCATTTTAATAGGTGACAATTAAATTTATGAAGAATTTGTACTCCATAAATAGTGAGAGCTGTTACAATGTACAATTTGTATATAGGCTACAGTGCAAGGAATTATTGTTCAGATATTCATGTATTTATATTTTCCATATTATAACACCTAAACTTTCCTTTAAAAAGATAAAAAGGATCTAGTCACTAAAAAGTTTACTGCAATATTAATTGACAATGAAAGAGTTAAACTGAACTTTAGATATATGTTAGTCATAACATAATCTCTTGATATATTAGTAGGTCAATAGTTCAGCCAAGAAAGGGACTCTAACTTGAGCAGACACTAATTAAAAGAATCAATTCTTATCCTACTACATATGTCCAATCATATTAACACATTTCTAGATTTCTTACTCAGTGGACTAGTCAAGATTAAAGGATTTGCTAATATGAAGGAACAGAGTATGCTTCCAAACTGACTGAGCAGATTTGTGAACAAATTAGTTCATTTAAAATTGACAGTGAAAGATTGATTTTGCACAGAATGAGTTACCTAAGGTATTCATCATTTCCTCTGTCTCTGCACACAAGACAGAGATCCGTTTCCTTCACTTTCTGATTGTAATAGGGCTGCTTACTGAGCACCTTTATTTTATAGTCTTGATTGCAGCCTGCCATTCTTTTTAATTCAGACATATTTTAGCCTCTTAGGCAGACCTTCAGAAATAACTTCCTTAAAAGCCTCAGTAAAATGACTCATTACATGTTGCTCAATTCAACCATACTATAAATTATAATGCAGGGGAAAGTTCTAATTGCACAAAAGATCCAATTACTCATAAGGCTATTTGACTCATTATTCAAATGCAGGAGCAAGCAGGAAATCCAGATGTAGAAATGCTTTTAAAGTTGAAGGTCAATACTTGACAACTCAGATAAAATCTCAGATGTCAGCTATTTAATATACATTTAGTATATATTAGTAAATATTCAGTAGATAAACATTACATGAAAAATGTTTGAAACTCTAGACAAAAAAAATGAACCAAAATGCTCAAGTGGTTAAGGAATTCATTTTTTAACTCTAAGGAAATAAGACCAAAACCTCGTGGAAGGAAAAAAAAATTAGAACATAACAATGACAACACAAATACAATTTAGGAAACAATAAGAATTAAGTTAAATGAAATCCAAAGAAAAGTGTGAAGACTCATGCTATGTTATTTACAAATATCTATACATAGATCTCGGAGAAGGCAATGGCACCCCACTCCAGTACTCTTGCCTAGAGAATCCCATGGATGGAATAGCCTGGTAGGCTGCAGTCCATGAGGTCGCTAAGAGTCGGACATGACTGAGCAACTTCACTTTGACTTTTCACTTTCATGCATTGGAGAAGGAAATGGCAACCCACTCCAGTGTTCTTGCCTGGAGAATCCCAGGGACGGTGGAGCCTGGTGGGCTGCTGTTTGTGGGGTCGCACAGAGTCAGACACGATTGAAGTGACTTAGCATACATAGATCTATTTCTAATATATTTAGCTATTAGAAACATAAATTAAGGTGACATATTTAGGGTGTAAAATTTTCAGGACTTGTTTATCAATTAAACTTGAGATGGTGGGAAAGTAGAATAGAGGTCTAGGTTAAATACTGGAGGTGGGAGAATTGGGTAACTTGGTCCATGATAGTGTCCATTCATTAAAAAGGGGTGATATGATAAATATATTAGAGAAGGAATGATTTTGGTTTTGGATATCTGAAATATCTATGAAAAATCACATGGTGATATCTACAATGGATTTGGATAGGTAGATCTGTATTCACAAGTGATATATAAATGAAATACTACTTCTAGTTTGCAGATGAAATGGAGACTCAGAAAGAAGATTCAATTTTCCACAAATTTCCACCAACCAACACTGGTATCCAATCATCTGACTTTAGATCAAATGTTTATTTGTACATAACAAGTAGGGTGTGTGTGTGTGTGTGTGTGTGTGTGTGTGTGTGTGTGTGTGTGTGTATGAATTCATGTGTCCATGTGTTTAAGACAATCCAGATTTCAGCTTAGGAAATCCAAAGGCTTCCTCAAGATTTCTATGGAATCCTTGGGGGAATTCATGTTCTCTCTTTGTTGTAAGTTGCTGTTTTCACCAAATTCTCAGTTCTGTTGCATTTTAACACCATATCCTGTGTTGACTTAGTGACTAAACCACCACCACCTATTTGATTTGCTTCTTTTCTGGCTGCACAGGGAATTCTACTCCCATTACCAAATTAACAGACCTACCTATAGCTACGCCCATATATTCTGTATGTTCTCCTATTCTAAATATGTCATAATAAATAAAATCGTCATGGTCTAAGGGGCTTCCCTGGTGACGCAAATGGTAAAGAATCCACACACAATGCAGGAGACATAGGTTGGATCCCTGGGTTGGGAATATTCCCTGGAGAAGGGAATGGCAACCCACTTTAGTATTCCTGCCTGGAGAATTCCATGGACAGAGGAGCCTGGTGGGCTACAGTCCATGGAGTCCCAAAGAGTCAGTCATGACTGAATGACTAACACTTGCACTTTTTTTTTTTTTCCCCATGGTCAAGGCTAACTCTACCTCATCTATACTAAATACCAACCCCTTCCCCCAATGAAGGATCTCATTCTCTAGTTGTCTCTTATTTTTCCCAAGCATATTGTTTTTTATTAGCAAAATAAAAGTTTAATAATTGTAACAATTTCTTATTAGTTGTCATCAAAAATAATTCCAAACAATGATGATCAAAATTTAGAAAGGCTCCAAAACTCACATCCCCCTCCAGCTTGCCCACTGGGGCATGAACCCACTTTAAGTTTTTGTTTCCTCTTGCACTCAACTGCAAGGACCCCACATGCTAAAACCAACAGCCAATGTTCAGTCCTCAACTTATTTGACAGTATTTGGCACAAATGCTAAGGTAACTTTGTGAAACCCTTCCTGTCCTTGGCTAGCTGAATACCACTCTTTCCTAGCTCTCCTCCCTATCTGGCTGCTCCTTCTGCTTCATTTTCTGATTCCCACTCATCTTTCCAGCCCTGAATGTCATGGGTGCTCTATCCTCAGAACTCTTTTCTTCTCTGTCTACACTCTGTCTCTTGGTGACCTCATATGCCTCAGGTCTTTTAATCCCATCTATAAACTCACATATCCCAGACGTATTTCGGCAGCCCAGACTTTTCTTCAACTCCAGACTTTTCCCCAACTGCCTACTTTCATCTCTGATGGGTTTTGTAATAGGCATCTCAAATGCAATACATCCAAATTCAAGTTCTTCATTTCCAGGCTCCCCAAAGTACCTGTTTACTGACTTTCCATCTCCATAAATGGCACCTCCATTTTTCTACAACTCAAGGAAAACTCTGTTTTTCTTACCTCCTAGCTTCTGAACTGGTCTCACTATTTCCATTCTTGCTTCTACAAACATTTTCCAAGTTACTTCCAGAATAACTTTGCAAAACACAAATTAGATCATGTTACTCATTGCTCAAAAGCCCCCAGTGCCTTTTGGTGTCCCTCAGAGTAAAATCTGGAATACTAACAATGCATTACAAGTGAGGAGATCATTTGCTGCTAAGTCGCTTCAGTCGTGTCCAACTCTGTGCGACCCCATAGACGGCAGCCCACCAGGCTCCCCCGTCCCTGGGATTCTCCAGGCAAGAACACTGGAGTGGGTTGCCATTTCCTTCTCCAATGCATGAAAGCGAAAAGTCAAAGTGAAGTCGCTCAGTCGTGTCCGACCCTCAGCGACCCCATGGACTGCAGCCTTCCAGGCTCCTCCGTCCATGGGATTCTCCAGGCAAGAGTACTGGAGTGGGGTGCCATTGCCTTCTCTCTCTTGGTCCCCTGTAATTATCTTCACTTCAAGCAACTAATATTCTACTTTTTGCTTACTCCATTCACACTGATCTTCTTGCTGTAATTGGAACATGCCAGGCATGATCTACTTCAGGCCCTTTGCTCATGCTATTTCCACATCAAGGATGCTTTTTATCCATAAACTCTCATTATTTCTCATTTATTGCAGGTATGGCTCAAATGTTACCTCTATTCATTAGACTACAGATTTGGCTGTGTAATGGTGAAAAAGAAAAGTCCTCTATTCCAGTATCTTTCTCCATTATTATACTATAAACTCCTTGAGGACAACAAATCACAGCTTATCTTTATATCACAGACTCTCTATTAGTCAGGACTCAGCTTCCATTGATAAAAACTCATTTCAAATTGCTTAAATAAAAAAAGAGTTTAAAGACAGGTGGGTGATGGGGTGGGATTTCTCAAGAGTGACTACATCCTCCCTCTTCTTGCTCATTTCCAATGGAAAGAGAATTCCTTCTGGTAGGTCTCGTGGAAGAAACTGGCTTTTTTTTTTATCTTTTCTGAGAAATACTTGGTCATATTCTTTATAGACCCAAAGTTTCCTTTATCCCTTCCATTTATTAATAATGTTTTTTCTTAATTAAAAGATGAGGAGAAAATGGAACTCTCAAGAAAGTCACTGTAAGATCTATAGATACATTTGTCAAAGAAAAATCAATTCATAAGTTTGCAATAAATCAAACATAATTTCTATGGGAAATATTTATCTAATAATAGTCAACTTGGGGTTTAATATTGGTCAAAATACATGACTCATTAAACCCATCTCAAGTTGAATAATAAAGTTTTGATGGGATGTCACCACTGCCAACCATTTTTACCTTAAAAGGCATCAGGAGAGAGGTTGAATATACCTGACTCATTGGAAAAGACCCTGATGCTTGGAAAGATTAAAGACAGGAGGAGAAGGGGACAACAGAGGATGAGACAGTTGGATGGCATCACTGACCTGATGGACATGAGTTTGAACAAGCTCTGGGAGTTGGTGATGAACAGGGAAGCCTCGCTTGCTGCAATCCATGGAGTCACAAAGAGTCAGACACGACTGAGTGACTGAATTGAATTTACCATCTTCACTTCATACTCTTTAACCTATAAAATTTCTACAAGATTGCTCATTCATCATCAAACCTAGCATGACAATACTCTGTGTTAACTATCCAGGTCTTTAGTTCCTTATGAAATCTTCCATGTCACAAAGGTGGCTCAGCAATAAAGAACCACCCGCCAATGCAGGAGACATCAGTTTGATCCCAGGGTCAGGAAGATCCCCTGGAGAAGAAAATGGCTAGCCACTCTAGTATTCTTGCCTGGGAAATCCCATGAACAGAGGAGCCTAGAGGGCTATGGTCCATGGGGTCACAGTCAGAAATGACTTAGTGACTAAAACAACAAACAAAAATGTAAAATTTATGCCTTTCTTCTGTGAATATGTCTTTATCAGTCTGATTTTCAGACCCAGCCATGGATTCCATGAGGGTTTCCCATGTGGCGCTAGTGGTAAAGAACCCACCTACCAATGCAGGAGATATCAGAGATGCAGGTTGAATCCCTGGGTCAGGAGGGTACCCTGGAGATGGCAGTGGCTATCTGCTCTTGCCTGGAGAATCCCATGGACAGAGGAGTCTGGTGGGCTATAGTCCATAGTGTTGCAAAGAGTCAGACATGACTAGACCCTATGAACGCCAAGTGAAACTTTTTCTTCTCTACACAGATGATGGGGTGAGAGTACATTCTAGGCCTAGGGAATGGTAAGTATCCCATTTAGAGTTATAAACAACTGAGTAGAACTGAGAAACTGCAAATAATTCAGAACTAACAACATGGAAGAGGAAGCGCTTACTAGGACCAAGATGGAGCTGTTCTTGTCCTAGGTACAGGTCAGTAAATCAAAACTTAGATAACTTTCAGAACCGTATAAATTTCAGTTGACTAGAAACACAGGATATCCAATTAGCCAATCCCCAAATGTCAAGACAACTCTGGGGTCTATACCTTATTTCCAAATAAGGTAGACAAGGTACCCCCAGACAATCAGGTGTTTTTCTATTTGCCTCTTCCTTGACCTTTATTCTTTGCCTTTCACCTCATTTTGCAGTTTTCCAAAAGAAGTTAAATAAATTTTGTTTGTATCACCTCAACTCTCTTCTTTAGTCCATTTTTAACATCACCAAAGTAGGCAAAATTTACTATACCATTATAAAGAATTTTTCATAGGTAATGCAATGATATTAAATAGGTGAGAGGCATAATGAAACATATTTTAGGGAGAATGCTCTAGTTTAGAGGCTATCTGAAAATGAATTAAAGGGGATAAAGACTAAAGGAGGAAGACTAAAGTTAAGAAGCAACCATATAATCCTAATGACAAATGATGGCTTGAACTAAGGGGCCATGGAAACAGGAACAGGGGCATAGACCTGAGTATATTTAGGAGATTTGAAGATCAGTTAGATGTGGAACTGTGAGAGCAGGAAGGATGGGCTTCAGAGAGTTTATAAACCTTCTCCCATGAAAGTCTATAATCATATGCATTTTTATATGTGTGTGTATATATAAATATATATGTATATGTGTATATATGTGTACATATATATGTATTTATATATATGCTGCTGCTGCTGCTAAGTCGCTTCAGTCGTGTCTGACTCTGTGCGACCCCATAGACGGCAGCCCACCAAGCTCCCCCATCCCTGGGATTCTCTAGGCAAGAATACTCGAGTTGGTTGCCATTTCCTTCTCCAATGCATGAAAGTGAAAAGTCAAAGTGAAGTTGCTCAGTCGTGTCCGACTCTTAGCGACCGCATGGACTGCAGCCCACCAGGCTCCTCCATCCATGGGATTTTCCAGGCAAGAGTACTGGATATGCATATATATATGTACATATATATGTATATATATATATATAACCATATGCATATATATATATATGCATCCATATAACCATATGCATTTTTCTGGAGGAAATAACTTACAGCTTTTATCAGATCCCTAACTGGGTTCATAACTGAAATAGACTACAACAAATAAACACACTACAACACTATGCCATTATCATACACACACTTGATTCAAAGACTCAAATCTTTTTAGAATTTCCTTAGCCTATGAAAACACATAAATAAATAAAATTTGAAAATTAGGAAAGGACAAAACAGGATTCCTTGATCCTTTGTGTTTCTTATGATGCTATTGCCTTCTTTCTAGACTGGACTCAAGATCTGGTTTACAAGGAAAAGATAGCCTCTAGGGGCTGTCAGCACAAGCCTTTGCTCAGTTGTAGACACAGCGCACTTACCTTATATTTGCTTTGACATGTTCGTGAGTCCAGTGGAATTTAGTGCTGACAGAGCATAACAAAATTGGACATCAAGGAAGAGTGGGCCCACACATGACACTCATTCCTTCTGTTTGTGGGCATGCTCCGTTATCTCATCAGATTTCACTTAAAAAACACAAATTCAAAATGAAGAATTTCAGAATGGTGGGCTTCCCTGTTGGTCCAGTGGTTAAGACTCCATGCTTCCATTGCAGGGGCCTCAGGTTTGGTCCCTGGTCAGGGAACTAAGGCTCCACAAGGCCAAAATAAGTAAATAAATAAGAATTTCAGAATGGCAACAACAAAGCATTAAATCAAGCATAAGTTCCTATGTGTCACAAGCCCATGAAGCTGGCCTGTGAGGAGGAGATAAAGACTGAGAAGTGGATCGGGATCAAACCACGCAATTCATGTATGGCCTCTGGATTTTACCTGGTGCCTTATTTTTCCCATAGCTCTCCCCACCCCCAACTCCTCTTTCTTCTGTATGAAAACCTATACCAGATTTAAATTTAACACACCTTGTCTTAAATCTATTCTATTTATTCCAACATGATTTATTCCTTTCAATTACTAGTGAAGCCTTGAACTTCAAAACAATCAAACTCCAAATTTTCCTTTATCTCTATAACTGATATTTAGGTCTGTCACAAGGAATGATAAAATAATAACAATAATAATAACATATCAGGCATCAAGGGATCAGTAATAAAGGCCAAATATTTTATATGGTAGTTTGCAGTGAAAAATGTTTAGAAGCAGACATCCTGACTCTCCAAGCACTCTTTCACAGTTGAATTCTTCCATTTCCCAGGACCACTGGCCCCGGGGTGATGCCCTCTTAATCTGTTTTCTGACACCCATTAATGCATTTCCTCGCTTCCATGATTGAAGTACTACATGCACTGATCATTGATTTCTAAAGTTGGGTGTGAATGTCTGATGAATTTTAAAGAGAAACCTTTAACACTTCATTCCATTCTAGCCTGACTTCACTTTGCAGTGCAGTCCCCTGTGTCACTTGCTGCCTGTGTCCTGTTGCATCAGAACAAGAATGAAAGGAGGGAGGGGACAGAAGAAAGAAAAGAAAGTAAACTTGTAGGCAAAAGGTACTCTTGCTGTCAGTACTGTCTCGTAGATTATAGTTAAGTGAATCCCCTGGAAACCTCTGTGATGGTATTTTTGCTTTGATTTTTAAAAATTAGTATAGTACATGGCACCCCTAAATTGCATTATAATTCTGCTCTGGTCTGTTCTCTTCCTGCACTTTGGGAAGCTGGTTGTCATTAAGGCTCATGAGACAGCTGTACCATGGCTCATTGTGGTCACAGAATTCTCCATGCTCGCAACCTTGGGCAATGATATGAATGCCTGAGCTTGGAAACTGGCATCACTTGAGAACAGTAACAAAATGTTTGACATTGACTTTCTCTTTAGATACTTTCTGTCTTTGAAAAGAATTCTTCCTTTCCCCAAAAAATAATTTTCAAAATTCCCTTCAGAATATTTATTTTTAAAACTTGTATTTTCAACACATTTATTTTTCAGAACTGATCTGTAAATACTGTTTATAGTATAAACTTTTTTGTTCCAAGAATACTACCAGGTCAACATAATGGAAGGATATATTAATTTTTTCTCTTAGGTAATTTAGGAAAGGTAATATATAAGGAAAGTCATGTCCCGATGTGAGACTATCTAATCATTCCTTTTTTATATATACAATTTTATCTATTTATTTATTGGTTGTGCTAGGTCGCTGTTGATGTGTGGACTCTTCTCTAGTTGAGGCCAGTGGGGGATGCGGCGAGCGGGGTTACTCTGTTGCAGTCCACAGGCTTCTCGTTGCTGCAGCTCCCTTGTTGCGGAGCACCGGCTCTAGGGCATGAAGGCTTCACTATCTGCAGCGTACGGTCTCAATAGTTGTGCTTCCTAGGTTCTAGAGCACAGGCTTAATAGTTGTCGTGTACAGGCTTAGTTGATCCGAGGCTTGTGGGATCTTCCCAGATCAGGGATCAAACCTGTGTCTCCTGAACTGGCAGGCAGATTCTTTACCACTGAGTCACCAGGGAAGCCCTAATTATCCCTTAGTTCATCAAACATTTCTTTTTCAGTATCTACCATATACTTGGTATTATATTAAGTACTAAAGTCCATGAACATATCCCTGTACAATCTATGGTACAATACTATTGACATAAACAAAATAATGGCAGCAATATCTTCTTTCCATAAGACTGAATAAGCTGGGATTTCTTCAAGATTGCCTTCTTGGTACATGTCTTGCCATTGAGTTGATCCTGCCTTAGTTAGTCTTTCTCCTCTGTGAAAAAACCCTAAATTCATGACCATCTGACTCTCTTTTCCTTCTCCCTCTGCTTCCCATTTCCTCCAAGGTACACAAGTTCTTCAAGTTATCCTAAGCCGTAGACCTCTGCCCAGCAACAGTAAGCCTCCTGGTTTGCTGTCTGGAGCCTAAAGAGAACCTTTTCTGTACAAAAAATTTCCAAGAGCTCAGTACTCAACTTTTGATATGCTAAATCAAAGAGAAGAAGGCATTTGGAAAATCCTCTTTCAAGGCAATAGCCTGGTTTATGAAGCTACTGCCTTGATGCATAATCCTATTGTGCATTTGTTTTCTCAGTGACTTCTAACACATCTCATCTCTACACAAATGTGTTCCCAGGCAGATGGATGAATAACTGACTACAGCGAAGTTTTATTTTTAGAAAAAGCAGACGAAAAATGATAGTTTATAATTATCAAACACTCTCCCTTCTTTTGATGGTATAGTTAATACCCAATTTCATAAGAATACACCTAACATCTCCTCAATTTATTTTTGTTGTTTATTTCTTCATCTTTTCGAGCTATAACTTTTGCTAAAACTACCAACAAAAGAACAGAACTAAATTCTCTACTTTCTTCAAAATCACGCACACATTTGATACTTCCCTTCTGGTGATAAAAAATGGCAGTACTAAGGCAGTGTGAAAAGAGATAACAAAATAGCTCAAATTGAACTACAGGTTTTCCAAAAATAAACTGCATTTCATTAATACAGTGAACACTGAAGAACTGATGCTTTTGGACTCTAATGCTGGAGAAGACTCTTGAGAGTCCCTTGGACTGCAAGGAGATCAAAAAAACTAGTCAATCCTAAAGGAAATCAACTCTGAATATTCATTGGATGGACTGTTGCTGAAGCTGAAGCTCCAATACTTTGGCCACATGATGTGAAGAGCCAACTCATTGAAAAAGACCTTAATGCAAGGAAAGACTGAGGGCAGAAGAAGGGGGCAACAGAGGATGAGATGGTTGGATGGCATCACTGACTCAATGGACATGAGTTTGAGCAAACTCTGGGAGATAGTGGAGGACAGGGAGGTCTGGTGTGCTGCAGTGCATTGGGTCACATAGAGTCAAACACGACTGAGTGACTGAACAACAACAATTATCTGTAACAGTACTGATGTTGAGGCAGAAGATAGAGGGACCTCAGGGGCTAACAGTTGGAGGTTGTTATCTGTAGACTGACACTCCAAGACAAAAATAGTGGAACAATAGAAGGAGGAAGCTGGGCCCTGCCCACCTATTTCTCAGATTCAAAGTCAGGAGATCTCCAATTACACATGTGCAGAAAGGCTCCTTGGAAGTCAAAGGGGAGTGGTGCTGATACTCTACCCACAGGCCTCTTTGGTGGACTCTACCTTGGCTAAAATATGCATGTGCACACATCGGAGGATCTTGAAATGTGCCAAATAGTGAATCTGAACCAGGCAAGTCAAAATGATAAGCCAAAGGAAAACCCAGAAGAATGTCCATATAAGTAATTTAAACTGCCACAAGGGCACAACTCTCTCTCTGAGTCTGCCCATGTGTCTATCCGCATGTACTGTACTCTTTTTCCTGCTAATAAACACTTTTACTTGTTTCACTGCTTTCTGTCTTCATGGGAATTCTCTTCTGCAAAGCCAAAGGGCCAGGGCCTTGTCACTGACCACTGGTCTAGTGGCTAGGATTCAGTTCTCACTGTTGCAACCCAACCTCAGTCTCTGGCTGGGAAGTGAAACCCTGCTTCAAGACGCTGCAGACCAAGGCCACCTGAGATCAATGTTTATAACAAATGAAGTGTCTTGAATAACCAAGACTATAAGGTGCTATCCAAATAGACCCTAATTGACTACAAAACATTTATCATAATTGACCTTAAAAAATGCCTACATGTACCACCTTCTGGACTATTCTGAAAACATCAGTCTCAGTTTTGTATGATGGCCCATTCATATAGTGAAACACAAATCAGTAGTTTATTCTGAAATATTTCCTTTTCTACCTTTGCTTCAGCTTCTCTGTCATATTACATTATTATAACTCTAATTGTCTGTGATTATTTTTGGAATTTCTACTCCATGGTAGAACAATAGTCTATCAACATATTATACCATCACATGGCTATTTAATGAAATACAGTGTTTCAGTAATTGATATTTGAAGTGAGAGGGGTTTAGTCTGAAATGATTTATCAATGTCAATGAAAGATTAAGAATAGATAGCAAGTCATTCTAGAGGAAAAATCAAAGCTACTTTGATGACTAAATGGCTATGGAGAAGAAATACATGTAAATAAAATTTTTTGCTGATGTTTTGACTGTGGTGGATAGAAGTGCTACAGGAAAAGGAAACAGGTATTAAATATTTTGTTTCAAGCTTCCCAGCAAATTTAGGGTTAGGTGCTGGAGTCCTGATTTGAAGACTGAGAGATGAACATATTTTTGTCACTAAGTAAAATTCAAGGTGATAAAATATATTTACCTGTATTGCTTGTGGGGTTACACTTATTATTTTGCTTTACTCCCAAACTAATCTCTTCCAGGCATCTCAAGAGAAAGTCATATCCAGCTCTCCATTTACTTTGTAGAAGTGAAAAATTTAGGGGTTTGATGAAATGAAACATCCTTTGTTGAGCCCAATGCCCTTAAGACCTAAGGTACTTTTAACCCCGGAAATGAACAGAATTTGAGGTAAGTCTTTAAGTAAAAATGAGAAGAGACTGTAGGCCCAGAAATGGAGTTAAATTACACAAATCATTTTAAAAATTCTACAGTTAAAAAAACTTGCATGATAAATATATGCACCTTTGTTGATTGTATCATTTCAAGAATCACTGCAAGAGATTCAAAACTCTTCGCAAACTAAAGCTGGCCTCTACTAATCTTGTGACCTGGTTTCTTAAGGCCAATTGAACATATCATTAGAAATGTAACTAACATGTCACTTAAATAAGATCATGTTTGGCCAGAGGATAACAGGTTCTTTCTTCTGTGATGTATGCTTTCCAACAGTGGCTAGTTTCCTGTTCTCTTATGATGTCAATAATTCTTTACAAGTGTCTACATTTCTACTAAATATAAGGATATCCTTTCCAGATGTGACAGCTATATGATTTTGTATATGTTGAGTGCAATGAAGGCAAGATATGCAAATACAATCATCTTGTGGATTATTTCAGGCAAGGATTGGTGCTATGATGGCCAGGATGGGGCTGGAGATCACCTAATGAAGAGGATTAACTATTCATACGGCTGGAGAGCAAGTTCTCAGAGAGAGAGACAGCTCCTACTTTCTTTTCTTATTTTTTTATAGGCCTGAGAAGGAACTACAGGAGCAATTTCTTAAATTACAGAGGTGCCAGGACCTGGTTATTTAGTTTCATAAAGTTTTCATCATCACAAAGAAGCAGCCTGCTGAAGCTCTTCCCTGGTCTCCCAAATTCCTAATTGTCTTTTGCTACAATGATTCATCAGTAACACAGGGGTGAGGAAATAGGCAGGTGTCTGTATTATGGGCTAACACTATTTATTATATTGAATTGTTTTCAGTGTGTAGTAAAGATTTAGAAAGTCTATGTTTGCCCTGAAGAATTTCACAAATCTTTAAAAATGACTCGTCTTGATTCTACTCCATGTATATTTGCAACCAAGTTGCACTTGCCACCATTAAGTACTGCAATTTTAATTTTCCAGTATATTAATACATTCTCTAGAACATGCTCATGCCATATGTAAGTAGAAAGTTAGAAAAAATAATGTATTGGTTCTTTTAGAGTAAAAATAAATGTATATTTAGTGCAGAAAAATGAACATAGAGAAAAGCACAAAGTTGAAGAATGTGTAAACTTCTAAAATATCTTGATGCCCATTCTAATTTTACCCCTACATTATCCTTATGAATAAAGGCAAAATATGAATCATTGTGTACTTAGCTGTCATAGAAAATGAAACAGTATATTAAGTTGCCTTCAGTTCTTGTCAAATCCCAGGCTATCCCTTTTGTGCTAAGTTGCTTCAGTTGGGTCTGACTCTGTGCAACAATATGCATTGGAATCCACCAGGATCCTCTGTCCATGGGATTCTCCAGGCAAGAATACCGGAGTGGGTTGCCTTGCCCTTCTCCAGGGGATCTTCCCCACTCAGAGTCTGAAGCTGGGTCTCTTACATCTCCTTCACTGGCAAGAGGGTTTTTTACCACTAGCACCACCTGGGAAGCCCCGGGTCTGTCTAATTCCTAATTCCTAATTCTGTGCTATACCTTGGGCCACGCGGAGCTGAAAGGGAGCAGGTATTTCCCAGGAACTGGAGAAAAACACAGAAATGCAAACACATTTAGGAGATAGGTCCTAAAGGTTGAGCCAGACAAGGCCAACCCAGCCTGTGTATGGATGCTCTCCAGCAGCATCTTGAATGACAGACTTCTCAGCAGTACTGAAAGCTGCTTGGCCATTGACCATGGAGGCTGACAGCTCTGGCTGAGTGATTCTTGGCCCTAATTTAGATATAAACTTCTGAATTTAAGAAGGATGCAGAGGGAGAGGATTTAGTCCTTTCCTTCTCCCCTCCTCAAAGAAAGTGTGCTATGTTCCAGGCCAGATTTGAATCAAGAGTTCATTTGGATTAGTATGTCATTCATTTACAAGATGAAGGTGTGCTCCAGTCAGTGTGACAGTCGAGAGCTGGTGTCTCCATGAGCAAATACATCCATCCTCTATTTTCCTTCTGTCCAGAGTCACTCTAGGCAGATCTGCTTTATAAATGGCTTTGTAAAGTGCTTTGTAATTCTCACATGGTTGATTATCCATGTAAAAGGTTTTCATAATAACAAACAGTTAATAGCAAATGACTCTGCATGATGCTCCTTGATGTCTATATGAGTAACAGATTTTGAATAGATGGTTTCCCTGCCGATTGAATGCTTGTCTTTAAAGCCTATATTTTAAGTTCAAATATTCATACAACATGGTTTAGGGAGGATTACCCCTCTATGGTCCTGAACTGTATTGAAAGCATCATTATTTATATGTAAAGTAAATTTATGAATGGAAAACATTTATATTAAGTATTCTCAGTGGCAAATAACATGAAAGAGAATCACTGTATTTGGAACAGTAGGAAACAGAGACAAATAGAATAGATAAAGGAAACTATTTCATAAAATGGGCCAGGGGCATGTGGAATACATTAACATAAAAAAGATAGGTAACACGTACCACATGCTCATGAGCTGATATGTGCAGCAGGCTCCTAACTGAAATTTTGGACCAAGAGAATAACATGGACTTCGCAGAGGGAGAGGCACAGGGCAGATAAGATATACTTATTAAGCAGGACTAGATGATGAAACTTATGGGGTCTGTTAAAACCACATTTTTAGAGACTGGGAACATGCCATGGATAAGTTTTTGTGCTTTTTTGTTCTTATATCACAAATACAATAAATATTTTTCAAGGAAAAAACACTTCACATTGAATCTTTCATTTATACAATAATTTATTCACTTATTCAGTATTTCTTTAACCTCCCCCACCCCCGCAGAAACACACACATATTTATATATACGCATTGTTGCAAGTGGACAACCTCTGAGATATCTGCTACCTTTGTGAACAATCACAAATGAGAAGCATCAACTGACCCTAGTCCTCACACCCAGTCACACTCGTGAACAACTTTTAAATTGCCCATAGAACACCACCTAGAAAAC
The DNA here is from genome assembly GCF_001704415.2 of Capra hircus. Taxonomy (NCBI): domain Eukaryota; kingdom Metazoa; phylum Chordata; class Mammalia; order Artiodactyla; family Bovidae; genus Capra; species Capra hircus. The sequence goes on from NC_030808.1 coordinate 120,219,505, forward strand.
TAAGAACAAAAATGCCAGGGGCCTCTGACGACTCCATTGTATAAGGAAGGGCATAAAAGAAACAGGAATTCCTAAAACCAATTAATTAGTTTCAAGGCCAGAACGTGATCATAGATTAGGAACTTTGCATTAACTAGAAAACCAGAACATTAAAGATTATATTGAGACTTTTGTCCCAGAAAGATATAGACTCTTGCTGAACTATCTCAGTAGAAAGGGATAGTTCAAAGAAACAGATAATTCAAAGAAAGAGAATGTAAAATTATTCCTCAGAAAGGCCTTTGCCACTCATAAATCATCATGGGAAATTTTAGTCCATTTTCTGAGAAATACTGAGATGTGATGAGGACTATTTCTCATACTAAGCTTATACTTACCAAATTATCAAAAGTACTATTAAATGGCAAAATCCACTACAGATGAGAGGATGGAGAACTTAAGACTCATGTATTGCTGAAAGGAGAGCAAATTGTTAGACTATTTATGAAGGACTTTTTTTAAAATTAAAAGTCTTTGGCTTTTAAAATGTATTTTGATTCAGAATTTATACTTCTAGGGACTTCCCTGGTGGTCCAGTGGTTAAGACTGCATTTCCAATGCAGAGAGCAAGTGTTCAATCCCTGATTGTGGAACTAAGATCCCACAAGCCACATGGTGTAGCCAAATAAATAATAAATACCCATTAAAAATAAATACAATACAGCCATTTAAAAAAAGAAATTGTATTTCTAGAATGTATTCTATGCAGCAACTGGTACTGCTTGTAGCTGAAAGAGAGAGAGAAGGAAAAAGAAGAAAGAGAATGAAAAAGAGAGGGAGGGAAAAAAAGAAGGCACAAAGTAGGGATGAAGGAGGGAAGATGGGAAAGTAGGAAGGGAAGAAAAATTTTAAAAACCTAAACAACCTCAAATTCAGAAACTATTTTGAAGTAAGAGAAAAAACAATGAAAGTTATTTATTTTATGTAAGAGTTACATGTTTTACTGAGGAAGTTCCACTATTGCACTAAGCATTTAGACATCTGCTGACATCTCTGATTTCTGGAGACTTTAGACAGTGTTCCCAACGTCCTAGCTGTGCACCGTCTCTATGAAATCTCACCACCCTTATCTGCTCTGCCTGAGATCTCTCCAGGCCAACCCTCACTGCCTAAACCACAGTTACCAATGCCATTTCCACTGCACAGATACTCAGAGGCCTGCAGCACAAACCTCCTAACTCTAACTTTCTGCATGCTTTCTTCTTGTTATCCAAGTGTACACATCCTGTCTCTTATGAGGGGATTTTCTGAGTCTGGCTAAGAGCAAGAACTTCTTAGAGGTTCCTATCTATTACCTTAAAACACAAGAACAACCACAAAGACAAGGCTTTTGATGATTTGAAAAGGAGTTACCGGGGAGACAAAAGAAATAAATGAAGAGTTTAGAGAATAATGATGAACATTACATATAAAGATATCAGTTCAGTGCTGATCGTGGGATTCTATTCAACAATCCAACCAAATCTCCAGAGTGAGTACAAGCATTCCAGTTTGCCTTCTAGGTAGTTGGATGACCTTTCCCATCATTGACTGTTCTTCTAAAACTTTGGAAGGAGGCACATGTAATTTATTAAAATCCTTCCATCAATGTAGAATTACTTTGGTAGTAAAATCACTCGATATGGAAAAATACATTATTTCATCATAAGAATAACAGGCATATAGAAATTCTACACTTGTACTGTTTTATTACCTTTGAAAGCTGGGTTGGTTGAGTTGCCATTATTTGGATATCATGTAAGAGATCTAATTTCTGAAACTCAGAAACCAATCTGCAGGCAGAATAAATTCAATCTATTCTTAGGTGCAGTAAACATACACATTCTTGCTCTACCTATGTTTAGTACAAATATGTATTAGTAATATATATTCAGTTATACAAAGTATTTGATGAATTACTTTGCGTGCAGCAAACATTTTAAAATAAAGGCTTATTTCATTATTGTGAAAGTGTTAGTCGCTCAGTCATGTCTGACTCTTTGTGACCCATGGACTGTAGACTGCCAGGTTCCTCTGCCGATGGAATTTCCAAGGCAAGAATACTGGAGTAGGTCATCATGCCCTTCTCCAGAGGATCTTCCCAACTCTGGTTCTCCTGCATTAAATGCATATTCGTTACTGTCTGAGCCATCAGGGAAACCCTTATTTCATTATTATACAACATTAATTATCAGGTACAATAACTGGGAGTAGGCAGCTACCTGTATGTGGCAATTTAATGGCATCTTAAATAACATCAATGAAAATATGATACCTTCAACACTACCCTGCTCAGTTCAGCTCAGTCGCTCAGTTCAGTTCAGTTCAGTCGCTCAGTCGTGACGGACTCTTTGGGACCCCATGAATCGCAGCATGCCAGGCCTCCCTGTCCATCACCATCTCCCGGAGTTCAGTCAGACTCACATCCATCGAGTCCATGATGCCATCCAGCCATCTCATCCTCTGTCATCCCCTTCTCCTCCTGCCCCCAATCCCTCCCAGCATCAGAGTCTTTTCCAATGAGTCAACTCTTCGCATGAGGTGCCCAAAGTACTGGAGTTTCAGCTTTAGCATCATTCCTTCCAAAGAAATCCCAGGATTGATCTCCTTCAAAATGGACTGGTTGGATCTCCTTGCAGTCCAAGGGACCCTCAAGAGTCTTCAACACCACAGTTCAAACGCATCAGTTCTTCGGTGCTCAGCCTTCTTCACAGTCCAACTCTCACATCCATACATGACCACTGGAAAAACCATAGCCTTGACTAGACGGAACTTAGTCGGCAAAGTAATGTCTCTGCTCTTGAATATACTATCTGGGTTGGTCATAATTTTCTTCCAAGGAGTAAGGGTCTTTTAATTTCATGGCTGCAGTCACCATCTGCAGTGATTTTGGAGCCCCCCAAAATAAAATCTGACACTGTTTCTACTGTTTCCCCATCTATTTCCCATGAAGTGATGGGACCAGATGCCATGATCTTCGTTTTCTGAGTGTTGAGCTTTAAGCCAACTTTTTCACTCTCCTCTTTCACTTTCATCAAGAGGCTTTTTAGTGCCTCTTCACTTTCTGCCATGAGGGAGGTGTCATCTGCATATCTGAGGTTATTGATATTTCTCCCGGCAATCGTGATTTCAGCCTGTGTTTTTTCCAGTCCAGCGTTTCTCATGATGTACTCTGCATAGAAGTTAAATAAGCAGGGTAACAATATACAACCTTGACATACTCCTTTTCCTATTTGGAACCAGTCTATTGTTCCATGTCCAGTTCTAACTGTTGCTTTGTGACCTGCATACAGATTTCTCAAGAAGCAGGTTAGGTGGTCTGGGATTCCCATCTCTTGAAGAATTTTCCACAGTTTATTGTGATCCACACAGTCAGAGGCTTTGGCATAGTCAATAAAGCAGAAATAGATGTTTTTCTGGAACTCTCTTGCTTTTTCCATGATCCAGCGGATGTTGACAATTTGATGTCTGGTTCCTCTGCCTTTTCTAAAACCAGCTTGAACATCAGGGAGTTCATGGTTCACGTATTGCTGAAGTCTGGCTTGGAGAATTTTGAGCATTACTTTACTAGCATGTGAGATGAGTGCAATTGTGTGGTAGTTTGAGCATTCTTTGGCATTGCCTTTCTTTGGAATTGGAATGCAAACTGACCTTTTCCAGTCCTGTGGCCACTGCTGAGTTTTCCAAACTTGCTGGAATATTGAGTGCAGCACTTTCACAGCATCATCTTTCAGGATTTGAAACAGCTCAACTGGAATTCCATCACCTCCACTAGCTTGGTTCGTAGTGATGCTTTCTAAGGCCTACTTGACTTCACATTCCAAGATGTCTGGCTCTAGATTAGTGATCACATCATCATGTTTATCTGGGTCATGAAGATATTTTCTGTACAGTTCTTCCATGTATTCTTGCCACCTCTTCTTAATATCTTCTGCTTCTGTTAGGTTCAGACCATTTCTGTCCTTTATCGAGCCCATCTTTGCATGAAACGTTCCCTTGGTATCTCTAATTTTCTTGAAGAGATCACTAGTCTTTCCCATTCTGTTGTTTTCCTCTATTTGCATTGATCGCTGAAGAAGGCTTTCTTATCTCTTCTTGCTATTCTTTGGAACTCTGTATTCAGATGCTTGTATCTTTCCTTTTCTCCTTTGCTTTTCGCCTCTCTTCTTTTCACAGCTATTTGTAAGGCCTCCCCAGACAGCCATTCTGCTTTTTTGCATTTCTTTTCCATGGGGATGGTCTTCGTCCCTGTCTCCTGTACAATGTCATGAACCTGAGTCCATAGTTCATCAGGCACTCTATCTATCACATCTAGTACCTTAAATCTAGTTTTCATTCATGTCTGATTCTTTGTGACACCATGAACCACAGCATGCCAGGCCTCCCTGTCCATCACCAACTGCCAGAGTTCACCTAAACCCATACCCATTGATTTGGTGATGCCATCCAACCGTCTCATCCTCTCTCGTCCCCTTCTCTTCCTGCCCTCAATTTTTCCCAGCATCAGGGTCTTTGCACAGGAGTCAGTTCTTTGCATCAGGGGGCCAAAATATTGGAGTTTCAGCTTCAGTATCAGTCCTTCCACTGAACACTCAGGACTGATCTCCTTTAGAATGGACTGGTTAGATCTCCTTGCAGTCCAAGGGACCCTCAAGAGTCTTCTCCAACACCATAGTTCAAAAGCATCAATTCTTTGACACTCAGCTTTCTTTATAGTCCAACTCTCACATCCATACATGACCACTGGAAAAACCATAGCCTTGACTAGATGGGCCTTTGTTGGCAAAGTAATGTCTCTGCTTTTTAATATGCTGTCTAGGTTGGTCATAACTTTCCTTCCAAGGAGTAAGTGTCTTTTAATTTCATGGCTGCAGTCAGCATCTCTAGTGATTTTGGAGCCCAAAAATATAAAGTCTGACGCTGTTTCCCCATCTATTTGCCCTGAAGTGATGGGACCAGATGCCATGATCTTCGTTTTCTGAATGTTGAACTTTAAGCCAACTTTTTTACTCTCCTCCTTCATTTTCATCAAGAGGCTCTTTAGTTCTTCTTCACTTTCTGCCATAAGGGCGGTATCATGTACATATCTGTGGTTATGGTATTTCTCCTGGCAATCTTGATTCCAGCTTGTGCTTCTTCCAGCCCAGTATTTCTCATGACGTACTCTGCATATAAGTTTAAATAAGCAGGGTGACAATATACAGCCTTGACGTACTCCTTTTCCTATTTGGAACCAGTCTGTTGTTCCATGTCCAGTTCTAACTATTGCCTCCTGACCTGCATACAGGTTTCTCGAGAGGCAGGTCAGGTGATCTGGTATTCCCATCTCTTTCAGAATTTTCCATAGTTTATTGTGATCCATAGCACAGTCAAAGGCTTTGGCATAGTCAATAAAGCAGAAATACATGCTTTTCTGGAATTCTCCTACTTTTTCACTGATCCAGGCACCATCGAAATTATAGTATATAAGGTAGAGACATATTGACATCTTATTTTAATTTTTACTTTTCTTCAACATCAGGATGTCAGAGAAAATAACTAGAATTATATACTTATATACTATTATTTTGAGCGGATGTTGGCAATTTCATCTCTGATTTCTCTGCTTTTTCTAAAACCAGCTTGAACAGCTGGAAGTTCACAGTTCACATATTGCTGAAGCCTCGGTTGGAGAATTTTGAGCATTACTATACTAGCGTGTGACATGAGCGCAATTGTGCGGGAGTTTCAGCATTCATTGGCATTGCCTTTCTTTGGGATTGAAATGAAAACTGACCTTTTCCAGTCCTGTGGCCACTGCTGACTTTTCCAAATTTCCTGGCATATTGAGTGCAGCACTTTCACAGCATCATCTTTTAGGATTTGAAATAGCTCAACTGGAATTCCATCACCTCCACTAGCTTTGTTGCTAGTGATGCTTCCTAAGGCCCACTTGACTTCACATTCCAGGACGTCTGGGTCTAGATTAGTGATTACACCATCATGATTATCTGGGTTGTGAAGACCTTTTTTGTACACTTCTGTGTATTCTTGCCACCTCTTCTTAATATCTTCTGCTTCTGTTAGGTCCATACCATTTCTGTCCTTTATTGAGCCCATCTTTGCATGAAATGTTCCCTTGCTGTCTCTAATTTTCTTGAAGAGATCTCTAGTCTTTCCCACCCAATTGTTTCCTGCTATTTCTTTACATTGATTGCTGAAGAAGGCTTTCTTATCTCTCCTTGCTATTCTTTGAAACTCTGCATTCAGATGCTTATAGCTTTCCTTTTCTCCTTGCTTTTCGCTTCTCTTCTTTTCACAGCTATTTGTAAGGCCTCCTCAGACAGCCATTTTGCCTTTTTGAATTTCTTTTCCATGGGGATGGTCTTGATCCCTGTCTCCTGTACAATGTCGCGAACCTCTGTCCATAGTCCATCAGGCACTCTGTCTATCAGATCTAGTCCCTTAAATCTATTTCTCACTTTCACTATATAATCAAAAAGGATATGATTTAGGTTATATGCCTGAATTTACTGTAATCAGCATTATACAAGACTACTGTCAAGAAATAAGCATTTCCTTATCTGTAACGGTAATCTATCAGTTGGTAACACCTTAGCTTAAATTGCTTGAACTCAATATGATCCTCTATGATTTAGCAAAGAAAGTGTCAAGAGAGTAGTATACGACAGAAAAATATTGATTGGGAAACAGGTGGATAGTAAAAGGAGATGAGTAATGTCCAGCAGATAGAGTGACATTCAGCACAGTTACTGCAAGGGACCTGAGCAACCAGTGTCTGGCTGCAGGGCACAAGCAGCCTAAATGTTGCTGTGAAAGGCTATGTTATCAAGTTGACAAAATCAGGAGAGACTGGGAACCTAAAATCTCTAAGAGAGAACATTTCATCTAAGTCTAGTACCAGTTCTAACATGGCAAGCATGTAGGATCTTATGTTGTTCATTCAAATTCAAGTTATTTTCTCTGGCATCCTGATGTTGAAGAAAAGTCAAAATTAAAATAAGATGTCAATATGTCTCTACCTTATATACTATAATTTGAAGTGATGGATGGTGAACCTGTTATCATAAATCTGTTTTAGCTCAGATATTACAAAGGGACTTATTTTTTCGACCATTTCTTTATCCATTTACCTTTTTCCTCACTTTATTTTTTACAAATTCATCGAATTTTCAGAATAGGAAGTTCTCAGCAGTTAATAAGAGGATTCAGCAGTTTGCCTTTGTCTTTGAGCAGAAAAACATGTCAACATGCTCTTCCTAAATAATCCCTAGCAGTTCCATACAAGATGCTGGCAGACAAACATTCCGGATTTACTGATTCCTCCCTGAATTGTTTGTTTAATGTACAATCCTCTGGATTACTTGTGAATTTCGATGAGCAAATGATCATGCTGCAAAGAGGTGTGTGGTAACTAAACAAAGTATTTTCTCATTCTATTGTCTCCACTTCCTGTGTCCAGTAGTTGAAAAGGAAGTCAAATTTTCCCAAATGACCGTGCACTGTCAAAATGAGACACTAATTTAAATAATAAATAAGCTTCCTGGTTACCTTTTGCTCTATTCCACAATAAATGTTAGCACCTGATCTGGTTTCCAGCATTATTGCTGCAATATTTAAGTATACAGTATAAGATTGTTCTTGATTTATTAAAGTAATGAATTAGCTTTATTGTAGGTGATTAAATGTATTTTACTTTTTAAAGCACAAGAACTAGAAAAGAAGAGCATTGTTACAATCTGAAAATAACTAGAAAGATAAGTTCATTAACTTGGCTACACTTGCACATCATAAAAACCTTGTTAAAAATTACTCCCTAGCCTGTTGTATTAGCTTCTTTATGAGGTAATTTCTCCATACAGTAATAAGATTTTTCTTTTACTCTCCAGTGCATATTAAACCCACTAATCTTCTTTTATAAACTATAGTTTCAGCCACTTTCTCAATTTACTCACTTTAAAGATACTCCTATTAATATTAAAGGTAGCAAATGCAGATATGAACTTTGCAAAACATGTTTTCAGATTTATGGCACAATCTTTTAACAGTGTACTGGAACAGCACAAAAGGGAAAAAGCTGTAAATGTTGGGTAGGTCTCATGACAAACCAAACAATCTTAGTCTCCATAGAATTAATTTCCCATCCCATTCATTATGTTAATGAACTGTAGACATATTTTCTGCTGTCAGCAAATAAAAACAGAATGGAAAGACTTCGTTCATTGAAAGAAGTAAAATAAAATCCTGCAGAAGAACTACACAGATGACAATGTTCTAACTAATATGGATTATTGATGTCCTGGGAAAGGAAACTGATTGCCATTTCTACCTGTAGGCTGATCTCTAAAGATCAAGATTTTCATTCTGTATCTAAAAGCAAATAAGTCATAGTATGAGATTAAGGAGTAAGTCTTTCAGAGGTTAAATTCCAGTTATTTAGGCTGTATCTTTTGTTCCTGCAATCCTTCAAAAATATCCAATATTTTAGACAGTGTATTTAACAGTGACATGAGTAATTTAGTTAATACTTGATTTCAAACATCCTCAATGGAATAATATATCTTGGAAATGATGAATTAACTCAAATTGTTAAAAAAATCTCTTTTAAAAGAGAATACCAAAACAGCCTCCCTGACATTTTTTTCTTCTACCTTAAAGTTAAAACGTAAGAATTCCCCTATTGTCCTATGGTTGGACATATTTTGTTTACTGCATAATATTAAAAAATTTTTTTGGTCTGTATGCTGAACTAGGGAAAGACCTTTGAAATATATGAGAAAGTCAAAATCACTAATATGTAAAGGTTTTTGCAGGGTAGAAAAAAGGATGTTGCTGTTGTTTGTTCTGGGCCACAATGCTTGGTTTGTGGGACTTTTGTTCCCCAATGAGGGATCGAATGGATGCCGTCGGCAGTGAGAGCATAGAGCTCTAACGATTGGACTGCCAGGGAATTCCCAGGACCTAGTTGTTGTGTACCTGAAACAAATATCATATTGTAAATCAACCCTACTTCAAATTAAAAACAGAATTGAAAAAACCACACTAAAGAAGGATTATAATGCACTAATAAATTTGTGATTAAAAAAATTTCAAGTTCTCCACTAATTAAAAATAAAAATTAGAAATGATGGGAAATGGAAAAAGTCATTTTTTTCCAAAATCATATTAGCAAAGATTAAAAATAATGGAAATAACTGCTTTGTTCAAAACTTAGGATGAGATTATATGGTTTATGAATGTATACATTAGTATAACTCTTTGAGCAACATTTAACAAATATGTAAAAAAATTTTGAATATGTGGATACCACTGACCCTACATAATAAGGATATATATAGACATATATAAAAGATGATTTTAGAGAGAAGAAAATTGTAACAATGCTCATTGATATGTTGGTAATTATGGTACACTTCAAAACATAGAACGTGATGGTTTAGTTGCTAAGTTTGTATCAGACTCATGCGACCCCATGGACTGCAGCCCAACAGGCTCTTCTGTCCATGTCATTTCCCAAGCAAGAACACTGGAGTCAGTTACTGTTTCCTTCTCTAGGGGATCTTCCTTACTCAGGGATCGAACCCAGGTCTCCCGCAGGTGGATTCTTTACAGACTGAGCCACCAAGGAAGCCCATTAAACATATTCAGTCATTAATTTATTTGTTGAAATTGAAAGGTATATCTACCTACGAATTCTATATAGAAAAACAAAATACCAAGAAGCAGACATTGTACAGTGTGTTTTATTTTAAAAGTACAATATAGAGACAGTGCATTTATTTGGGGGGGGAGGAGAATATACACTAAAATACTAGCAATAGCTATTGCTGTGGAATAGAATAATAAATTGTAAATAGTCTGTGCTGATTTTTACTAACATTCTACTATATTTTTCTTTCCACCTATCCAGCACATCAAAGAAATTAATGCTTAGAAGCTAACTTCAATCTTCTGTGGAATATATGTTTACTGTCTCAAGAAATTAAAGCCCAGGGTATATCTTTAACTTTTCTAATCTATACAAATTATTCAACTAAATGGAAATATACATAAAAATAGAATAATAATATCATAGATTATTACTAGAAATCATACAGTAAGGCCCCTCTCTGACATTTAATGGATAATAAATAATGTTATTAACATTAAAAATATGAATGAATTCAAGTTAATGTATATATTCTGTTTTTTAACTTAATGGATTAAAATCATAGGTAATGATTTTCTCAATTTTAAATGAGCTATTACTGATTAGAATTTGTAACATGTTTTAAGATATTTCTAAAACTTTATACACATTAAATCTATTTCAAAAGTTCAACAAACTAGCATTTATTCATTTTAAATTTAAAAATAAAATAAAATTTAAATAGGCTTCCTTCAAATTTCCTTTGTGTGTGTGTGTTCTTAAAGAAATTATAAAGCTTTTTTTTTGATAGCTCAAATGACTGACTTGTTTGCCTCACTTCATAGATAGATATTTAATGGTTTCCAAGTTTTAACTTCTTTTAATAGGAATTTTTTATCTTTACTCTTACCTAGTAAAGTTTTATGTTCTCGTATTCCTCCTTCCTGTTCTCTGCTTTTGTATCTTCTTCAGCTTAATTTATTAATTATTACATAAGCTTTCTTCCATGGTGTATCTTGAGAGAGAGAGAAGTTTGTATGTGCATAACTTTTCTTGTAGCTGGTGTCATCTCTTCTTACACTGGGTAGCAAATATCTATAAATCTACATGCTGAATGATTGAATTGTCTTACAGCCTCATTTTCCTCTGATTTCCTTGTTCAGACTTCAAGGCATTTCAAAAACTTCTCTTCTTTCCTATCCCTTTAATGTTACTTTAAGTTTCTGCCTGACAAGGCTTTTCTTTATCCCGATATGACATCCCAACACATTGCTTTAAGAAGATACAATTCTCTCTGAGATGATACAATTGAGATTCTCTATCTTATAGGCCCCTCTTCAACAAAAGCAGGTCATTTGGTCAAAAATAAATGATAATAGAGCCAGTTCTGGGAGAGGTTAAAGATGAAAATATACAAAGAAAATTCAGCAGTTGTGCATGGTAAGAATTATAAAAACCTTGACCTATAACAGTGAGAATATACAGCATAAATTATTGTTGAAAGATGTAGACCGTTGTTCCATTTCTAGCAATTTTTGCCTCTCACATGTAGGTCATCAGTAAGTGTTTGCTGAATGAATAAGTGATGGAGAATGAATCAGAGATTTAAACACTGAAAGGAGGAATCAATCGTCCCTACATCATTTTTTTCAAGAGAAATCTAACATTGTTTCCTCACACTGTTCTCATATCTCGTCTTAATAACAACAAAAAAATACATTTTTAGAGTGTCTGGACCCATTACATTTGTCAGTCAGAAGTTGTTTTCACCTGCACTCTTTACACAGGCTCCATATAAGCCTTTTCTGATTAAAGAAAGCAAGTTAGCATCATTAACGTGAACTGTTCTCTCCTGAGTACATATGTTGCTTTTCATGACAGATGGGAGCATTGGCTGGTTACACAGACTGCAAAGACTGAGGATTACAGGGCAAAAGGGATGCTAAAATAATAAAAGACCAGCTCTGGTATTGTAATCAAGTGTGGTAGGAGTTTCTTCATCCTCACTTGTTGCTGACCCCTAGACAAGGCAATCGTGGGGGGCTTTGTGTCAAATTTGACCAGCGTACATTATAAGCAGCCTGTAGTGGTGGGCTTAGCCTTATTTGTCTAAGACCTTAAAGTTACCCTTTTTAGTTAAGTATTTTATTCTGACATTTTGGAAAGATATATGATGCCAAACAGAATATTTATAACAAACCTTTTAAGGTTTATTCTCATCTATTTTTGCCCTCAAAGGTCATTTCATAAAAGAGATCAAAAGGCAGCTTCTTCCAGGCCAGCTCAGTGGGTGGCCAGAAACCGATTAAGTACAAACAGAGCCCAGGAGAAGTACGAATCAGTAGGACTTGTTTTACACAGTTCCATAATATATTGTCTCGATAACTGGGTCACATAATTACATATATAAAGTAGTTTAATTATAACTGATATAATGAAAAAGCATTAAAAATTATCTTGAAACAAGCTTACCAAATTGGCTTTCTGTGAATATCTAAATCCTTTGCTGGTGGTAACTTGTTTATGCAGTAATTTCCAAATCTTCAGGAAACCCTGACTTCATTTGGTACTTAAACTCTATCCAAAAACATAGATTCTAGCTTTCCAGTTGCCAATGTTCTACTCTTGGGATAATAAATTTTTCAGATTATATATAATCTGAGTTATCATTTTCAGACCAACATTAGTTAAGTAGCTAAAAGTTTGGATTTGAAATATGTATTCCCTGAATTTGTTTTTTATAGCTTATTACTTGTGTAGGTCTATTCACTTGTCACTGTTGTGTACAAGCCTCTATGCTAGGCCCAGTGGTACACAAAGATGAAAAGGACATGGTAATCAACTTCAAGGAGGTAAAATCCAAAAGGAGAATCATTCATATTTTTTAAAAAGTAAAATATCCCTTGAAGTATGAAGAGAGCTAAAAAGTGGTACTTACAATTACAGTGAAAGCTCAGAGGACATGAGCAATTTCTATCAAGAGGTGCAGAGAAGGCTGAAATTAATAAGCTGCAGAAGTTTGGCAAGAGAATGGCAGAGTTTAAGAAGGTGGAAAATGAAAGCAAACAGAGATTTTTCTCTTCAATTTTAAAAATTAAAAAGTAAATAAAAAGAAGGAGGAAAATTTAAAAAAATTGAAGTCAAAGATAACAGTATGTGTACAGGTAAAATAGGGAACAAAAAGTAGTGAGTATAGATAGATTGAGAATATGACAAAGGGAACAAAAAGATGGGGATAAACGAATAGGAGTCAGATCCTAGACAACTCACTGTTTATACAGAGCCATCAAAATGTGTAAGAAAAGAGTTGCTAAGAGTCAATTAAACAAAAAAGCTGGGGATGTATTGGAGAATAGTTGGAAATAAATATGAGGCTGAGAGAATGAGTATGAATACTTCAGTGTTTCAGGGGTGAGATGAGGATATTAACTGAGAGCAAAGGAAGAGGCAGAAGCAGATTTCAATGGAATGGGGATGAAGAAGCAAAAGGAATTAACAAGTTTCATACCAGTCAATAGTGGTGAGTGTGATCTCCAGGTTGGGTGAGTGGATGGGTTTTAATGTCAATAACCTCTGCTGGAAATACAGAAGGAGAGGGAGACAAAGAAAGCGAACACTGCTAGAATTAGCTCCATTGGGCAAAATGATGCATTATGTCAATTAAAGACTGTCAGAATTGAGTTCAGTTCAGTTCAATCGCTCAGTTGTGTCCGACTCTGTGACCCTATGAACCGCAGCATGCCAGGCCTCCCTGTCCATCACCAACACCTGGAGTCCACTGAAACCCATGTCCATCGAGTTGGTGATGCCATCCAACCATCTCATCCTCTCTCATCCTCTTCTCCTGCCCTCAATCTTTCCCAGCATCGGGGTCTTTTCAAATGAGTCAGCTCTTCACATCAGGTGGCCAAAGTACTGGAGTTTCAGCTTCAGCATCAGTCCTTCCAATGCACATCCAGGACTGATCTCCTTTAGGATGGACTGGCTGGATCTCCTTGCAGTTCAAGGGGCTCGCAAGGGTCTTCTACAACACCACAGTTCAAACACATCAATTCTTCGCACTCAGCTTTCTTTATAGTCCAACTCTCACATCCATACATGACCACCAGAAAATCCACAGCCTTGACTAGATGGACCTTTGTTGGCAAAGTAATGTCTCTGCTTTATAATATGCTGTCTAGGTTGGTCATAACTTTCCTTCCAAGGAGTACGTGTCTTTTAATTTCATGGCTGCAGTCACCATCTGCAATGATTTTGGAGCCCCAAAATATAAAGTCAGCCACTGTTTCCCCATCTTTTCCCATGAAGTGATGAGACCAGATGCCATGATCTTCGTTTTCTGAATGTTGAGCTTTAAGACAACTTTTTCACTATCTTCTTTCACTTTCATCAAGAGGCTTTTTAGTTCCTCTTCACTTTCTGCCATAAGGGTGGTGTCATCTGCATATCTGAGGTTATTGATATTTCTCCGGCAATCTTGATTCCAGCTTGTGCTTCCTCAAACCCAGCATTTCTCATGAGATACTCTGCATATAAGTTAAATAAGCAGGGTGACAGTATATAGCCTTGATGTACTCCTTTTCCTATTTGGAACCAGTCTGTTGTTCCATGTCCAGTTCTAACTATTGCCTCCTGACCTGCATACAGGTTTCTCAAGAGGCAGATCAGGTAGTCTGGTATGCCCATCTCTTATTATGGGATATAATTAAAATACATATTGTATATGGAGGGGTGAAACAGAAAAATCCACATATGATCCAAGGACATGGGAGGGTAGAAATCCACAGACAAGTGTGGCAAAATAATGTCCTCCAAAGAGGTCCATGGCCAAACCCCAAGTACCTCTGAATATGCTACTTTACTGACAAAAGATATTTTACTAATGTGATTGGGGTTAAGGACACTGAAATGGGGGAATCCAAAGTGGAATCAATCTAATCACATAGGTCTTTAGAAATGGAAGAGGAAAGCAGGGTTGTGGATCAGAGAGATGAGAAGTAAGAAGGACTCCACTTGCCATTGCAACATTGAAAATGGAGGAAAGGATGCTACTAGCCAAGGAATGCTGATGGCCTCTGAGAGCTAGAAATACTCCTCAGTGCCTGCAAGGCAACTGTGATCTGAGACCTATATCCATAGGAAACTGAATTATACCAACAACCTGAATGAACAGGTAGCAGATTCTCCCCAGACTCTCCAGAAAGGAAACAGAAAGGGACTGCTAATACTTGATTTTAATCTGGAGGGATCCATAACACATTTATGACCAAAGAACTTCAGAATAATAAATTGCATTGTTATAATGCACTGAGATTGCAGGAATTTTGTCATAGCTGTAATGAAAATCAATACACTGAGTTAGAACATAGGAGAAGGGGGATTAAGGGCTGAGGTGAGGTAGTAAAATTTTGAGTCACAAAGAGAAACTATAAAACCATTTTCTTCTTCATTGTAAATAGCAGAATATAGAATGTTTCCATGTACTTAGGTGCCTAGTACATAAGATAAGCCTGTTTGCAGAGCAGGACTGGACACACAGACATGGAGAATGGACACATGGACACAGGGAGAAGGGGAGGGTGAGATGAACTGGGAGAGTAGAATTGACATATATACATGACCTTCCATAAAACAGATAGCTAGAGGGAACCTGCTGTATAGCATAGGGAGCTCAGTGCTCTGTGCTGACCTAAATGGGTGGGATGGAGGAAGCGGGGTGGGAGGGAGGTTCAAGAGGGAGGGAATATATGTATACATACAGCAGATTCACTTAGTTGTACAGTGACATTGTAAAGCAATTATATCCAATTGAAAAAAAAAAAATGATGGGCTTCCCTGGTGGGTCAGTGGTTAAGAATTCACTTGCCAATGCAGGGGACATAGCTTCGATTGCTGATCCGGAAAAGATCCCACATGCTGCAGGACAGCTAAGTCCCTATACTACAACTACTGAGTCAGCACTC
This sequence comes from Capra hircus, assembly GCF_001704415.2. NCBI lineage: Eukaryota > Metazoa > Chordata > Mammalia > Artiodactyla > Bovidae > Capra > Capra hircus. Next base: position 120,235,114 of record NC_030808.1, read on the forward strand.
TAGAGTCTGTGATCTGCAACTGCTGAAGTTTGCATGCCTAGAGCCCAAGCTCTGCAGCAAGAGAAACCACTGCAATGAAAGGCCTTCGCACTACAACTATAGTAGCCCCCACTTGCTGCAACTAGAGAAAGCCCACATGCAGCAACGATGACCCAGCATAGCCATAAATAAATAAATGAATGTTTTTTAAAAATTAGGGAGTAACTAGTTTTGTCTTCCTGAGACACTTTCCTTAATATCACTTGGAAAACTGTGTTAATATAAAATATTGGAATAATATAGTACTGATCATAAATATTTTATGTATATCCACCTCATTACCAATAGACAGAGTTATCAAACAAAAATATGTACAAAATTGAATAAAATTTAGTGTATTGTTGGGAGTCTTTTGCTTGTAAGTAAAAGAAAGCAACTAAAAGCAACAACCTAAAAGATAATTTACCGTAAGTTTGAGGGGGGCTCAATATTCTTGCCTGGAGAATCTCATGGACAGAGGAGCCTGGGGGGCTACAGTCCACAGGATCACAGAGTCAGACACGACAGGGCACACATGCACACAGAGATTCAAGGACGGGAACGCAGCTCTGACTTGGGACCAAGTGGACGCAAAACCAAATATGGTCAGCACATTCCTCAAGTGTTTCCTAACCATGGTCTTGCCCAGCATCTGCGCCACCCTGCTCTCTCACTGTTGACTGCCTTCCTTTGTTCTTGGTCCATGAGGCAGCACGAGGTCATCAAGTACACCAAGTTTTAATCTAATTAGATGTTCCTGAAGAGAGACTGACTTGCTTTCCTCTGCCCCTAGTCCAAACCAAAGGAAAGAGATTCATTTGGCCCAGGTTAGGTCAGGGCCCAATCACCTGTGGCCAAGAGAGAGATTAATATCAGGTTAAGAAGATCCATGAGCCTGTGAGGAAGGGTAAATTCCCACCTAAGGGAGCCTAGTTAATCCCTACCCATCAAAAATAAAGAGTATAAAACAGAAAATTAAAATAGAACAGTAAATTAAAGCCAGTGTTAAAGTTGATACACAATAATGCAAATCAAAAGGTCCTGGTCAGTTGTTAACAGGGGTGGTTGTACATTTGTCTCTAAGTTTTGTAACAATCAAGCTAAAGTTGAGGACATAATCAGCTGCACAATTCACCACTTCCATGAGAAAAAAACTGTCCCGTAGTTAAGGGAAAGTGAACCCTCTCAACTTAGTAAATTCTACTTATTTGAATTCGAGAGATATTTTTCTAAACCCATTTGGCCCTCCAAAATGGTTTTTCTGTGTATGTGATATAATGGACAATATCCTAAAAAGCATTACACAGTACAACTGGAAACTGACACACAGATGTTTTTAATGAACTCTTCACTGCAATTAATGTCATAGAACTCAACGTTTGCTGACCAGCCACTTGTTTATCGAATGACTGTAAGAAATAGGTTTATCTATTAATTCTAATTATTGCTTTTTTGTTTTTAAAAGTAAAAAATTCTTTTTTTATTTGTTTTGACCATGCCACACAACACGTGGGATCTTAGTTTCCCAGCCAGGGACTGAACTCACATCCCCTGAAGTGGAAGCATGGAGTCTCAACCACGTGATCAGGAAGGAAGTCCTGACATAAAAAAATTCTTGAAGTCCAATTAATCTTCTGTTAATATTAATTAGGGATGCTGAAAATACCAATTTCATTCTAAGGCAAAATCTCATAGTATTAATTTTATTTGTATGAAAGCCAGTGGTAGGCTGCTCAATGTTTAGCAACCAACTTTAAATAGCGGTAGATTGGGAGGGTTGGAAAGTGTCTCAATTTGTAATATTCATCAGTTTCTGTAATGTAAATACTCTTACTAATCAATTTCGAGTGAGCAATGTGATATCGATTAATGTGGAGTTGGAAAGAAACGTGAACACCATTACATGGTATTTCCACCATACAGATACGATAGACATAAACTCAAGACTTAGTAATGGTAAAATGTAGTTAACATTCATGAAGAGGTGAATTTTTACTATCTGTGATTCTGTTTATCTGTAAGTTTATATCATTTACATTTTAACAATGGCTGGATTTAACAACTGGTTAAGCTCCTGAACATTTAGGAATCAGCTCCTGCAAACTAGTACAGGCCAGTTACATTACACTACTGAAAAACAAACACCAATTGTTTTCAAACACGTTAGATCAATTAATCAGGAAATGCAATATGGACCACAATTTTGACTTTTATAATAAAAGTTATTTTACTATTTTAAACAATAATTTGGAAAGATAGCCTTCTTAATATCACCTCACTCTTTTTCCTAGAGGAATAAACATATAATAGAATTTTTGGAAATGTTTGATTTCTCATGAATATAGTTATTAGCTTAACCTGCTACATTTAAAACATTTAAAATATTTTCTGAGATGCCAGAGTCTTAAATTTCTCAAGAATAATAAACTAAAGACAGTGGGATAAAATGTGAAGATGATATGTTTTTAAGAGATATATAAAATTGGCTGATAAAACAACTTTATAAAATATTCAAAGAACATCAATAAATTAAGGCTTGTTACATTTTATGGTATTACTTTATGGTATTACTACACCATAAAGCAGTATACAGAGTTGTGGAAATTTGGCATATGGTCAGATATCTAAAAGAAAGAGGAAATAATGCTTTCCAGAACCAAGAATGGGAAGATAAAACTCAAACATATGGGGAATTTTCTAAAAATTAGGTATGTAGCTGGTCAGAAATTTGAAATATTGTGTTCCCTGAAGGAAGTAATATTTTGCACAGGTAGAAGCTGCTAATTTCCAAAGAATTATGTTCACTTGCAATTTTGATAAAGTTTGATGAAGTAGAAATACGGTAAATAAGAGTGAGCAGAACCTAATGGCTGGTACAGAAATGAAAACATGGTTGTCGCCAGAGAGGCTGAGCAGCATTTCTCAGATATTTAGAAACATCATTAAGAAATGCTTGATGAGTTTCCTCTCTCCATTTTATTATTTATGATCAAAAGACAAGGCATCAGTGCAAAATGGACTATTTATGGAAAGAAGAGATTGTGATGGAAGAGGGTTTTGTATAAAAATTTCAGTTGCTAGAGACCTCATCACAGCAACTACTTTGTAGTGACCTTATTTCTCCTATGTTTCTCCCATTTTATGAAATAGAAAGTAATTCATACTAGTTAGAATATGTATAGCATAGCAAGTAAGAGTGAACATTGTATCCAAAACCCAACTCTGTCATTTGCCAGTTGTATAAACTCAGGCAAGACATAGAAATTTTTTATGTATCAGCTTCCCCATCTATATAAAGGGGGTGATAAACTATATGATAAACTAACTCATAGGATTGTGGTAAATTTTTAATAAATTAATATATACAAATATATAGGAACAATATATAATAAATGTCAGTGATCATTGTGAGCACCATCATCATTATATTATTATTATAAAAAGAAGATTGCAAGATCACATATATAAACTTCCTAAACTGTTGAGAACAGGTAAGCTAAAAACACTCTAAACCTGAAGCCTTTGGTGACTGTGTAGATTGTCCCCAGATTGCAACTGTCTGCTGTGTTAGGAGCTATCTATCAAAACAAAGGGTTGGTGGAGTGACCCCATAAACAGAGAAAGAAGATAGAATCTTACAGCTGGACCTAATAGCCCAAGCTCCTGGCACTGCTCCCACTTCTTAACCTTGTTTGACCTAATGGAAAAAGGATCTGGGCAAGCCGCCCCCATAGCTTTGGGGAAACTACCTCGAGATGGAACAGTTTAATTGAAAATTCCAAAACTTCCTAAAATTCCACAGCGGGATCACGTCATCCTTACCCAAAGAGCATAGAGCTGTTTTCCACCACCCAACAGATATTTACTCAATCACTGCAATCAAAGCAATGGAGCTTAAGCTGCTCTTTCTTCCCTTTTTTCAAAGGAAAAGCAATGAAGTTATTTAAAGAGTCATAACTTTTTTATTTTTTAAGTTCTGTGTGGGACAAGACTAGACTAAAGGGAAAAAAGGCTGATAGACTTTATAGCTGAAAGTCTATTCACATCCAAAAAAAGTGTGGGTTTTGTGTATATGTGTATGTGTTGTATGTATATGAAGGTTGTGTTTGTATGTATGTGTGTAAGTAGCATGTATGTGCACCCACATATGTAAGAAGATATCTGTGGACAGATGCCTGGATCAATGTCTGTAGAGAATAATAAGGCAGCACCCATGATACATTTCAGTGTGTGCTTGCAAATTCACAGATATTTGGGGGAAAGGGTGGGAAAAAATGACTTATCAGAGTTCCCAGAGAAATTTTGCTGGAGGAATGGATCTGAACCATAATAAAGGCTTAAAGAATATGATTAACTTTCAGCTTAAGAATAATCCTGGAAAGTGATTTGAAGCATTTTGAAAAGAAAGTTATTAGATAAGTTAAATAGCATAAGAAGAAAATCATATCATTAAAAAAAAGAAAAACCCAGAGAAGCACACCTGGATATGAAAAGCTGAATTGAGTGTGACAATGTACTATTTAAGAAACTAACAGGATAATATTAATAGTAAAGACAATCTTATTGACAAGTTATTTACCACAGATCAAGAGTACTAGTCAATGGAATAAATATGGGCTCATATTCTCTTGGCTAGACTAGAATGGAGGAAAAAACATCAGAAAGAAATTTAACCAGTTTACCAATGTCATATATAATTAACCAATGTTCTATACTTTTTAGTATGGCTAAATATAATTGCCCAAAGGGGACATCATTTTTTCCTTTAAATTATATTATTGCATTATTTTTTTCAAAATGCATTAAATATCCTTGCCCCCAAATATCAAGGCTTTTGTTTAAAGTAAATTATATAGGCTGCTGTATTTAAAAGTAAGTTTTAAACCCATCCTCCAGTTGTGTAGTTTTGATAAGCTCAGTCTTGTGAACAGGTTGTCACCTGGCTGGTTTGTTTATAGAAGCAGATCAAACACACTTCCTTATTTATCAGAGAAATGACAATGCATGCCACTTAAATAACTGTACTCAAATAGCATCCTAATAGCTCATCAAAAAACAAGATCCATGTGGTCTGGTGAACAGTACCATTGTTATCTGGGTCAAAATTGAGCTTCCACTGGGACAAACAAGTAGAAAAGTACATTAAGCCCATTTTAGTTACAAGTGGTTCCTTGAATATTTTACTAGCAAAACTGCCACCTGCCTTGAAACTTGAGTTTTATGACTTCACTTGTAGGTATATTCATTTAAGCACCTTGTGATCTGAATCCTTGGAGAGCTGGGACCATGTGCCACTGATGATAGTAATTAAAGGAAACAAAATATGCTGCTCACTATCAGACTATATGAAAGATATTTCTAAATTATATGTTTTCTTCCTATGTTTCCAAAATAGTTCTATAATTTTTTTACTGAAAGTCACACATATTCATATGATATATAAATGTTTCAACTTTAAAATAGGGAAATATATCTTAAAACTGCAGAAAAAAATTAGGAAAGAAAGGAAAACATCCAGACAATACTATTATACTGTACTATTTATTATTATTTCATAAGTACTAATAATCTATTCAGCAAAATCCTAGACAGTTGCAATTTAAGACTACTAAATATATTTGTTTGTGCCTTTATTCTACCTAAGGAGAATGGAAAATATTCTGCCACACAATATCAATACAGACTCTATATAAACTTTTTTATAATGTGTTATGATCTCAATTTGAAATACTTATCAATATAACTGGTTTTCAAGCTCCTTGAAGTCCCACTCATTTTGCACATTCATGTTTGAGTACACCAGTGGGCACTCAAATAGTACTTCAGAAATTTAACTGAAATTAAATTAACAACCCAGGTTTGTGGCTTCACTTTATTCATTTGTTTTTTTGTCCACTCATCAGGTGCTGTGTCAGGTATTATGCTAAGCCCTGCACATACTACAGTAAACAGTCTAATATAATCTAACAAAATAAACCAGGGGAATGACTATAGCTGTTGACTAAACAATTCACTGAAATAAAAAATGTAACAGTGAACCTAAATAACTTGACAAGATATCTTGGTAGCACTACCCACAATAATATGTTGTGTCTTCCTCAGCCTCATTTACTGCTCTGTAATTGGCTTCTACTAATCCACAGTCTGTATTTCTGGACTGATTTCCCCTTGGCACAGAGAGACTTTAACACTGATTCCTCCACCCACCTCTGTCTAGTTTCTCTTATAACCAAAGACATACAGTTCCAGGTATCTGTCAAGAATTAAGGTGGCAATTTGTGACCTAGAAAAAGGCAAGGGTCATTGGACTGTGCTCTTTTCAAAAACTCTATTGCCAGGGAATTCCCTGGCAGATCAGTGGTTGAGACGCCGTGCTTCCACTGCAGGGGGCACAGGTTTGACCTGGTCGTTGCAACTGAAAACTACAACAACACATAAGAACAAAACAAAACAACTCTTTTGTTGTATTATGGCACTAACTAGAAATTACATAGATGATAAATAGATAAATAGATAAATCGATAGACAGAGACAGACATAAAATTCATGGTGATAGGTCTCAGCTTCAAAAACGGAAAGTCGGCTTTTTAAGGAACCAGATCACATTGTGTTTTTCAGTGTCATAACACCAGGAGCCCAGAAAAAGAAAAAGAACAGTGGGAGTAAAGCACATTGGACATGCCAATAAATGAATGATAAATTATTAAAGCATGATTGGAAATATTGCCATTTTTCATAGCTGTCACTTTAAGTATAAAAGCATCAGCACATTAAACTAGTTACTGCTTTTTCATAATTGAGACTTTAGCTCCTAGCTGTGCCCTGCAGCTTTTCATTAATCACTGGGACTGAAGTTCAAGCTCAGTGACAGCTTAGAAGGCATTAAATGGGCAAAGTATTTTCCAGGTACAGCTAGGAAAGGCCTTTTAGTCGTATAATCCATAGCTAATTGTTTTTCAAAGTCTCTAAACACAATCTACTCCTGGCGTTTCCTAGTGACAGAATTAGCTGCAAACTGGTTTTCTTTTTATCTTCCCAGGCTTTCTCTCATGAAAATCTATTGAGAGGCCTATTGTTAGCTGCATAAAACAGGTGCAGAATGACTGTGATATGTAAAACTGTAACTGATACTTAACCAAGAAAACATTTATTAGATTGCCTCTGAAACAATACTTCCTGAATACTTATTCTAATCACACCATTTAATTTGTCATAAAAGAAACAAGATGGCATGAAACTTTGCACACAGGCTGAGTTCACTTTTCTAACGGGAAAAAAAAAGACCCCATTGGATTATTTTGCAACTGAATCTTCACCCAACATGAAGTAAGACTGTGGCTTCCCACATTTATACTTGAACTCCAAGATTCCCAGCATAAGTCCCTCTGTTGCTTTGGTTCACCAATTTTTTTTTTCCTTTTCTACAAAGTGTTGTACATCAAGTTTTAATGGATGTGCCAAAATATTCTTTCTTTTGTATAACAAATTATCAAGAGCATTGAGGTTCATTAATTATGTCATCTAATTGGATTGAGGCAGGTGCAAAATACCTCAGATGAAGTGGTCACTGGCAGGAAGGCCTAAGTGCAAGTTTTTCTATTAGAAACCAGCATGTCTCCAGACTCTTGGAATTACTTTGTACTTATTGATTAATGGCCATAATTTATTACAGTGCAGAAGATCTTGCATTGAGTTAAATGTGTGATTAATCAATTTTCCATCAAATTATGAACAGCCGACCAGTTGCCAGAAAGAAAATACCAAGTGCATTTTCCCATGGTGTAAATATATCAGGACTTCAGCTAATAACTGTCTATCACTTGCTTAATATTCCCTGTCACACTGATAAATGTCATCTCCACAAATGGGCCACAGGTAGTATGATGGAAAGACCACCAAACATGCTTTATAGCTCCCCTTCTTATATAATGAAAAACTCTTTGAATCCATCTCCAAACAATTTATTAATGCAAAATTCATTTCTGCCTTCAGCTTGAAATATATCATTGTTAAGTCAACAATATTATATTAAACTGATAACTGATATTGAGGAAAGAAAACCTTAGGCAAAAGAGAGATGAATTTGGGGCTTCCTGTGCACAGGAGCTCATTTTTATTTTCCGTCAAAAATTCAGACATCTGACTAATTGTTGTCAGTTCTAATCTGCTTTTAAAGCACAGCATGTCTGAGAAGCAGGAACACTAAAGAGACCTACTGATTGAAGAGAAGAACACATTTTGTTCCAAAGGTTAATTTCTCTGGTGAAATAACAGGTATTATGAGGACTCACTAAATGAATTGTCTCTTTTGGGCAAGGGCCCTTTAGTTTATAACTACATTAGGTAGATGCTACCACCTGTGTTAATGTTACTTGCTCAGTCATGTCTGACTTTTTGCGACCCATGGACTGTAACCATCCAGGCTCCTCGGCCCATGGAATTCTCCAGACAAGGGTACTGAAGTGGGTAAGTCCTTTTCCAGAGATGCTGTCTCTTTAAAAAGTACAAAAAACATATGAAAGTAGTGAGATAACCTAATGACATTTTAGGAAAATGAACTTGTATTAAAACCTAATAAAAACTGATCGTATATGTAATGATTCAGCTGCAATAAGTAAATGCAAGCATGACAGTGATAAGTCACTGAGCCATCCCAATCCAGAAGTAGTAGTAACAATACACACAACAAGTATATATATTTTTTAAAAGCTGAACTAATACTTGGGCACTGTAGGAAGGGTCCTAAAAATGCTAGAGCAGAAGGATCTTAAACATGATCATTCTTCCTCTTCCTGAAGTAGGAAGGTAAATGAGCCCCAGGCATGAGCTTGCTGTGTGGGTCTGTCAGTAAGACACAAGATCTCTCTTGGTGATTCTGCATACCCCCAATACCATGAGGTGGGGCTCTTCACATTAAATCATTCCCTCTTGCTCTTCCAGGACATGAACACTTGGCCAGATTCCCTGGCCAAAGTACACTCAGCGGCACACCTGTAAGTTGCATCCTGACATTCTTGAAGCTGCAGAGATAGAATTGATTCTACTCTACCTTATCTAAGATGTGAAATATTTTTTTTGTCTCAAGCCCATCCCTTCAATGGGACTTCCCAGGTGGCGCTAGTGGGAAGGAATTTGTCTCCCAATGCAAGAGACTCAAGAGATGTGGCTTTGATCCTGAGTTGGGAAAATCCCCTGGAGCAGGAAATGGCAACCCACTCTAGTATTCTCCCCTGGGAAATCCCATGGACAGAGGAGCCTGGCAGGTTATAGTCCATGGGGTCGCAAAGAGTCAGACATAACTGAGCACACACACACCCCTCAGATACAGTGCAACTTCCCTTAAGATACTAGGTGCTACTGTAGTAATAAGAGGCCACCTGGTGTAGAGCTTTGTAGACCAGTTTTTCCATTGTCAGAGTCTCTTGGGCTGCATAGATCATGATGCCTCCAAACCCTTTCTTCTACAAGAGTGGTCACAACCTCATATTAAATTTAGATTCCTTAGTTTTTGTTTTGTTTTTTTTTTTAATTGGATGACTAGCCCCCACCTCAACAAATAACTGGCATGGAACATGGCAAGAAATATGTCTGCTACACCCTTGAAACCTCTCTTTTCTACAAGAAAGCTCTCCTTCTCCTCTGCATCTTTGAGTTTCTGTTAAATGCATGTCATGGGAGCTGATTCCCTTGCTATCAAGATTCCCTAATTTCTAAACTACACATACATGTGCAATAGGAACTAAAAGCTATATCAAAAAGCTCTATCTAGCACCATTCCCATTCATATATTCACTGTATAATTTGGCAAACATAGTCGTGGAAATAGTTCCCCAGTCCTCTTTTTAATGCCACACATGAGATTCATTTTAGCTGGTTCTTTATTCCCAATTTTCTCCTCCTATGTTGTATAGAATTTTTAAGTTTGTCTGCATTGGATGTTTTATGCTAGGTATTAAAATTCTGTAATTCCTTAAGCTCAAGTCGCAATCATTTTAACACCTATTAAATCTCTCCAGCTAGAAGGGATCAAACCTCCCCCTGGAAGAAGGGGGATTAGGGCTTTCCACGTGCCTTGCAAAAGCGTTATATTACTTGATCTTTTCTTAGTCCTGTGGAATTTTCAAGTTGAACCTTACTCTGACATTTATCTGAATATTTTTCTTTTGTCACACCATATTTTAAGATAGACTTCAAACCTGTCACAGAAAAGGAAGTTTCTGCTCCAGAGAGGGGAGAGAGAATAAAGACCCATATGACTGTGGTGGAGAAATTGGAACCCCTGTGTGTTGCCGGTGGGAATGTCAAATGGTACAGCTGCTGTGGAAAATTGTCTGGTGTTTTCTCAAAAACTTAAACACAGAATTACCACTTCTGATAATTCCTCTTTGGGGTATATATCCAAAAGAATTGAAAGCAGAGACCCAGATATTTGTACAGCCATGTTCGTGGCAGCATTATTCACATTAACCAAAAGGTGGAAATAACCCTAGTTTTCACTGATGGGCAACTATTACTGGTGTTAATGGATTGAATGTTTGTGTCCCCCCAGAATCCATGTTGAAACACTACCTTCAGTGTAATGGTACTAAGAGATGGGGCATTTGGGTGGTAATTAGAATTACATGAGGTCATGAAGGTGGAGCCCTCATGAATGAGATAGTGAATGTTTCATATCTGGACTCTTAAAGGGAGTCTTGAGAAAACTAACTCCCTCTCTGCCCTTATGCCACATGAGGTCATATGAGAAGATGCTGGCCTATGAACTGGGGAGCAGGCTCTTACCAGATACTGAATCTGTTGGTGCCTTGACCTTGGACTTTGCAGTCTCTGATTTGTTATTTAGTCACTAAGTCAGGCTTCCTGATAGCTCAGTTGGTAAAGAATCCACCTGCGATGTAGGAGACCCCAGCTCCATTCCTAGGTTGGGGAGATCTACAGGAGAAGGGATAGGCTACCCACTCCCATATTCTTGGGCTTCTCTTGTGGCTCAGCTTGTAAAGAATCTGCCTGCAATGCCGAGGGAGAACTGGGTTCAATCCTTGGATTAGGAAGATCCCCTGGAGAAAGGAAAGGCTACCCACTCCAGTATTCAGGCCTGGAGAATTCCAGGGACTGTATAGTCTGTGGGGTCACAAAGAGTCAGACTGAGCGACTTTCGCTTTCACTCACTAAGTCATGTTTAACTCTTTGAAACCCCATGGACTGTAGCCCCCACCAGGTACTTCTATCCATGGGATTTTCCAGGCAAGAATACTGAAGTGGGCTGCCATTTCCTCTCGAGGGGATCTTCCTGGCCTAGGGATCGAACCCACATCTTCTTCATTGGAAGGCAGATTCTTTACCACCAAGCCATTGGGGAAGCCCACAGTCTCAGTTACTGAGAAATAATCCTTGTTGTTTATAAGCCACCTGGTCAATTGTATTTTGTAGCAGCAGCCTGAAGTGACCAAGATAACTTGCTTCCAAATGACAGTGGCAGTGTTGAAACAAAGGTCAAGGACTGTTGCCAGATCTTTCAATTTTTCAATAAAAGTAAAAAACCACAGATATTTCTGAGAAATTTTCCAATGTTGGAAAATAATGCAAAAAAAAAAAAAAAACACCACACCTTTAAAATATTGTGCATTTTTAGCCTGGTGACAAATTCAGCCTTTGGGTTATCAGTTCTTCCCTTCTGCTTCAATGGATCAAGCCAAATCCTCTACCATTATTATTCCTTTCCTAGCACATACTGGTTAGAAATCCTCTCTCCCATCTCTGAATTCACAGATACATTGTTTGTATCTGTTCATACACTTACCAGACATTACCTTTCTTTAAAGTATGTGCAAGTATGTGTATATTTTTGACTACTTTAATCGTTTTTGAAAATTGAAGACAATTATTCATCCTATGCATAGTACAGTATCTTCTATCCGTTATCTGCTAAATCAACACTTGCTATATGTATGAATGTGTGAATTGACGAAGGGAAGCTAAAGGAGGTGGTGACCTCAAAAAACAGCCTGCATTATTCTAGAAGTACATTTCCAAAGTTCAAATTAACTTGCAATGATAAGCTGTACATTTATTTATATGCAAAGGTTATGGCTTCTTTTTTTTAATCTTTGTAGCTCTCTTTCTTCCATGTACTAACTGCTATGATATATTAACTCTTTTAGTCCTAATTCATTATAGCATGTGTGCATGTGTCAGCTATGTCTGACTCTTTGCAACCCCATGAACTGTAGCCCACCAGGTTCCTCTGTCCATGGAATTTCCCAGGCAAGAATACTAAAGTGGTTTGCCATTTCCTTCTCCAGGGGATCTTCCTGACTCAGGGATTGAACCCTCACCCTCTGTGTCTCCTGAATTAGCAGGCGAATTCTTTACCACTGTGCCACCTGGGAAGTCCCTAATTCATTATCAAAGTGCCTCAAATTCTACATTTTCATTAATTTGATTCTCATACAACTGCTCTGATTCAGGCGCTGTTATTACAAATAAAGAAACTAAGAGGTAGACTCTTGCCTGCAATCACACAGAGAATAGATGGCAGCACCAGAACAGGATACTAGGTAGAAGCCTCCACACCACATCATGGTTTTTCCTGTAACATCCCTAGAAGGAAACTTCTGACAAGGACTGCCTCTCAGCCTGGAACATGGGGAGGGTTATGAGGATAAAGACTTCAATGACTATCACTCTTTTCAACTAAAATGTTTCTGTCTTTTGCTCTTATTTCTATTTTTATTTTCTTCTGTTCTTTTAACAGAAAAGAGACACAAGTCAAATCATGGTTGGAGGGAAAAAATAGGTGATCATCAATCCAAGAGTTGGGCAAAAAATCAAGGAAAACATTCTGTGAAAATCAATTAGCTATATCAGGAATTTACAGTGGAGTACTATATTTCTTACTAATAGTTATAAATTATATATAAATCCTTTATATGTGTAAAGTCTACAATAAATATATGCATGCACACACACACACACACACACACACACGTATATGGGCCTCCCTGGTGGGCTCAGCAGTAGAGAATCCACCTGTAATATAGGAGATGTGGGTTCTACCCCTAGGTCAGGAAGATCCCCTGGAGGAGGACATGGCAACCTTCTCCAGCATTCTTGCCTGGAGAATCCCATTAACAGAGGAGCCTGGTGGGCTACCACCCACGGGGTCACAAAGAGTTGGACATGATTTAGCAACTGAGCAGTAGCCACGGTAGCAGAAGCAGCATATATCATTGTATTGGAGAAACTGAGGACATAGTTGAGGTCTGGCTAAGGGGAAGCTAATTTGAGGACACATTTACTTTGGCTTAGTAAAAGAGATTTGTAGTCATTTCCCTGTGTAGCTAAGTTACTGTTAGCTATACACATTTAGTAAAGTCTAATGTAAATATTTCAACTACCTACTCAGCTAACTTAGGACAGTGATACAAAAGTCCAGGATCAGAGATTGTATTGTGATACAATGTGTATAGTTATACACATTTAGGAAAGTCTAATGTAAATATTTCAACTACCTACTCAGCTAACTTAGGACAATGACACAAAAGTCCAAGATCAGAGATTGTAATATATCCTGTGGTGCCCAGTGATGAAAATACATGGGTTGTGACCAAGAAACAAAAGCCAGCAGTTAGTCTGCGGAAAATTCCTCAGATTACCAGGTATGAAAATTAGCAGATAATTAAAATATCCTTGACATACTGTAAAATCCAAAATTTTCCCTCATCAAGATCACACACAATATTTGAGAGTTTACAATTAGAAATACACCATACTTTAAGAAATAAAAAAAGTACTTGATTTAGAAAGCAACTTTTTAAAATAGGAGTGGGGTGGAGCAACAATCTGTAAAGGAAGCCCCTTGCAGCATATTTTCTTTTTCTTTCTTGATGGAAATGGCATATTTAATAGATCTAGAATTCAGCATTTTAACTGCAATTTGGAAATTTTTGGAGTGTTTGAATAAAACAACTGAAAATTTATAATTATCTGACGAGGGTATATGAAGTTACCTTCTTTTGCTCACTTTAAATTTATCTAAGTAAAAAACTGAGAAAAGTCAGATAAAAATAAGTGAAAAATAAGATCAAGTTAAAAAGTTGAGCAACAAAATAATACAAATCAATAGCTACTATTAATAAAACTCTCAGGTCATAACAAAAGCAGTAATTCATTCAGAAGAGATGCAATTGAGATTACATTTCAACTATACTCAAAATGATTGTCACTGAAAAGAACTGTAGACTGATAAATAGCAACTAGGAAAGCTATAATGTGGGTGATGGTGTATTGGAAAGAAAGAACACTGTCCTAGGACTTAATAAACATGGATTTTAGCCTAGTTCACTCTTAACCAGTGGTGACACTGGGCTATTTGTGGTTCCTCACTGCTAAAAAAGCCACGCAGTCAGGCCAAGAGCCAATCATCTGACTGCCTCTCCAGTTCTCTCTCACTCTTTCTCAACCAACTCTGATACCTGTCATAAAGAATAAATTTCCATTTTACACCTCCAGGGTGCAAAATTTCTACAAATTAATATTGAATATATTCTTCAAATATTGCATGGCTAATGCACTGACCAATCTGAATTCTTTTAATACCGACTAGAGCTCTTGCCCTTGAGGCATCTGTCTTCCCCCATTCTGTGCCCATGCACCTCACGTCCCAGAACACTTTCTGATGTCTCCTAATAGCATGGCCTAGGGCATCCTTCTGTCCTCTGCCTACCAAACTCTGCCTCAGTGATGTCAAATGTTCAAGTTGGGCAAATGGATTGGAAATTCAGTGTTCATTTCCCAGAATGTGGTGGCAGTGGTCAAGCATTAGAGAAATAGTATTTCTTATGTATACAATCTAAGACATCACTTAAGAAGGACTGGCTCGATGTGTTTCAAGCCAGAAGGTACTTAGCAAAAAAGCTTTTACATATTTTATCCACAACTTGGATGATGAAACAGGGATCCTGTTTATCCATTTTAAGGATGAAATCCTGGAAGGAGGTGCTGCTCAACCTTTGGAAAATTTGATTAAAATTCAAGAAAATATAAATAATTTGGAAAAATAATCAGGAAAATGTTGAGTTATCTGAGACATACATTGGATAGTATAATTCTAAATTAAATTATTGAAATATCAAGTAAAAGCATATTGTGCATTGTTGTGAATAAATTTTAAGGGTCTAGAGTAGGGCTACAAATTGAACAAGAAACAGCTATAATTTCAGCTTGGCTTTTTTATTTCCCAAAAGTCATTTGGAATCTTGCTGAATTTGTATACACACACACAAAATTAAAAAAAAAAATACAATTCAAAATTTGATAATTTTATGCTTGAAATTGTAGAATAAATTTGAAAACAGTTAAACAGCAACAGTATCACCTGTAGTAATTTTTGTTAAACTTCCCCATGTGTTGAATATTACTCTAGAGATATATTTGGTTATTGACTGCATAATTAGGAAAAAAGATAACCCGGAGACAATTCAAAAGAAAACAGTAACCCTGGTCGAAGAATTAGAATTGGGGGGTTCATGTTTGGGAATGCATGTAAGAATTAAAGATTTTAAAATTTAAAAAATAAAAAAATTAAAAAAAAACCAATTAGGTGACCATAAAAAGAAATCTTAACAGGAATTAAAATTTTCAAACTGAAAAATAGGATGCCTAAAAAATAACATGGTAAGGATTTTGACATTTATAAAATATGTCTAAGATTCTTTTTGTTGAAACTATGAATAGAAAAAAATAGTTTTGAAAATGGAGTTTGGACCAAAGGATGCTATTTGTAACCATCCACTTATAATCTTGGCTATAAACTCAAGGGGCAGAGTACAAGGTAGAAAATTTAGCTGCCCAGGTCTAAAAATAGCACCCCCTGCTTCTCCTTCTAGAACCAAAGCTGCCTTAGGCTCTCCTATCTCTCACTATCCTCTTTTAAATGCAAATGATTTGGGAGGGGTTGTCCTTAATTCACTCATTTTACCTAGCAGTTAATATCATAGCAACTAGAAAACAACCTAAAAAACAGAACTGGGTGAGCATTTCGGTGAGTATTTAGCCCTCCTGGAGCTGAGTTATACCTGTAGGAAGGAAAGGAATATTTGTCAGAAAAGAAGAATATATCCAAAATGCTGCCCCTCGTTCTCAGTCCACTTCTGGTGTGCATGCCAAAGGTCATCAACCCCTGACCTGAGCTAACTCTTGAATTTGGTATGAAATGATGAAAGAAGTTTTAAAGAACTCTCGTCACAAATTCCAAATTCTGTGATGCACTTTCATTTGTAATGTTCCAGGGTTGGTAGGAAGGGTGGAAAGTGAATGATTTGAAAACAGTCAGATCTCTAACTAAAATTAGTTTCTGGCAAGAGCTCTCAGCAACATTGGCCTACATTTTCCAGAACTATTGTTCATGTGCTTTTGCCTAAGTGTGTTTGTGTGGTTTCCAAAGTCAGGAGCTGGCCATAAAGGGAAATGAGAAAAGCTGTGACTAAACGAAGGAGAAAATAAAATCCATATGACTAAAATTCTAGTGCAGAAACTTCATTAATCATTACTTGGAGAATGTAAGACTCCTCTGTGAGGATTCGTGGAAAACTTGGTTTTGCGTCTCTAACGTACACTATTTAAAACTGCCTCCTAGCCAAGAAGAGTTGGCGTCCACCCATGTAAATGAGCTATCATTACTCAAGGGGGGTGTAGAGCACTTTGCTCTAGGTGTTTGCTGCTTTTCTTGTTTGATATCCATTAAAATTTGGTTTCTGTACTCCCAATGTGGTTATGCACTGTAAACTTTTAGTTTTAGGCAACTACCTACCTCCAGTAGAAAAGATGGAAAATAGGCAGGCATACTTCTTACAGTCATATGATATACATATTTATCAAATCTTTTGAAAGAATTATCAAAAAGTGGAGAGTATGAGTTACTACTGCCCTGGGATGACTGAATATTGCATACTGTCCATTCGATTGAAAAATTACTGAGCACAATACACTCCAATAGTGTAAGTATCAGATCAACTTCACTTTGAAGCAGTGCATTGACACAAACCACACACATATATTCATTCTGACTGAGGAAACAAGGATACAGCAATTCAGCAAAACATATTTTTTAAAACTTACTAGACCAAAACAGACAGATTGGTCGTGGAATCTGTATTGCAGAACACACTGATTTTCTATGCTTTGTATCCCAATAAACCTTAACAAAATGATAACTTTTCTCACTCTTCCTACAAAGCACATAGGAACAGTCCATTTCCAATATTTGTCATGAACTCTAATATTCTGAGAATATTTCAATTTTTGTATTTGCCTTTTATTTTAAGCCTATAAAATGTTTTAAAGTGGGAAAGTAGGAAGGAAGGAGGGCTTAGAAACAAGAAATCATGATATAAGATCTGTGGAAAAATAAGTAAGTGCTTTCTCTCTATTAATAAAATCTTTTTCTCTCTTTCTTTCTGTCTTTCTTTCTTTTTCCCTCCCTCCCTTCCTTTTTCCTTTCATTCTTTTTTTTTTCTTCTTCTTTCTTTCTGGCTATGAAGGTGGGAATTTGTGTCTGCCTATTTCACTGTTGTATTTCCAATGTTCAGAACAGTATTGGGCAGACAGTAGGTGATCTGAGAACATGTGTTCAATGAATGAATGATGCTTTTCTCTGTAAATTACATTTAATGAGTATTTTCCTAAGTTATCATGATGTTAAAAGAAAGCGACTGATAATACCTACTGAAAACAATCTTTTGTTCTCTTCCACCCAGGAAATAATCTTAACAGAATACAGAAATTCCAGAGGAATATACAAGTACAGGTAAGAGACAAAAGTAATAACCTCTCCAGATCCGTATTGCCCCACTGCCCAGAGACGCAAACCAGTTCAGAAATTAGTTGTGTAACAGCGTTACTGTCTTCATTAAATTGGTCTCCACAAACATTATTAAACATCTCTGTGTATATGAGGGCTTCCCTGATGGCTCAGTTGGTAAATAATCTATAGGAGACCCCAGTTCGATTCCTGGGTCGGGAAGATTTGCTGGAGAAGGGATAGGCTACCCACTCCAATAATCTTGAGTTTCCTTGTGGCTCAGTAGGTAAAGAATCCACCTGCAGTGCGGAAGACCTGGGTTGGGAAGATCCCTTAGAAAAGGAAAAGGCTACCCACTCTAGTATTCTGGCCTGCAGAATGCTATATAGTCCATAGGGTCGCAAAGAGTCAGACACAACCAAGTGATTTTCACATGTGTGTATGAAACTGTGCTGTGAGCCATGTGCTCTGGTGAATAAGGCATGGACCTTATATTCCAATTACTCAGAGTCTGGTAAAGGAGAAGATACATAAACAAGTAATTATAATACAGTGGACAAAGTACAATAATATAAGTAATTAATCTTATTTGGAGGACCTGGTAGACAGGGCAAATTTCTTAGAGGATATTTTGACAGATGTTGCAGAAGACATTTTGATGGTTTGAATGTAAAACTGGAGCTTGCTAAACAGACAAGGTCAGAGAGGCCCCTCCAGACAGAGAGCAGCACAGGCAGTAGTGTAAAGGTAAGAAGCTGCCTAACACATTTGGGGAACAACAAGTCAATTCTGTGAGGAGTTGAATGCGGAAAGATAAACAGATACGAATTCTAAAGGGGATGGAAAACAGAAAGGTTTAATAAATAAGGTCAATACTGAAATCATATTGCAGCCAAAGATGGAGAAGCTCTATACAGTCAACAAAAACAAGACAGGGAGCTGACTATGGTTCAGATCATGAACTCCTCATTGCCAAATTTAGGGTTAAAATGAAGAAAGTAGGGAAAACCACTAGACCATTCAGGTATGACCTAAATCTAATCTCTTACAATTATAGAGTAGAAGTGACAAATAGATTCAAGGGATTAGATCTGATCTGATAGACAGAGTGCCTGAAGAACTATGGATGGAGGATTGTGACATTGTACAGGAGGCAGGGATCAAGACCATCCCCAAGAAAAAGAAATGCAAAAAGGCATAATGGTTGTCTGAGGAGGCCATACAAATAGCTATGAAAAGAAGAGAAGCTAAAGGTAAAGGAGAAAAGGAAAGATATACCATTTGAATGCATAGTTCCAATGAATAGCAAGGAGAGATAAGAAAGCCTTCCTCAGAGAGCAATGCAAAGAAATAGAGGAAAACAATTGGATGGGAAAGACTAGAATCTCTTCAAGAAAATTAGAGACACCAAGGGAATACTTCATGCAAAGATGAGCACAATAAGGACAGAAATGGTATGGACCTAACAGAAGCAAAACACATTAAGAAGAGGTGGCAAGAAAAACACAGAACTGGACAAAAAAGATTCTCATAACCCAGATAATCACAATGGTGTGATCACTTACCTAGAACCAGACATCCTGGAATGCAAAGTCAAGTGGACCTTAGGAAGCATCGCTATGAACAAAGCTAGGAGGTGATGGAATTCCAGTGGAGCTATTTCAAATCCTAAAAGATGATGCTGTGAAAGTGTTGCACTCAATATGCCAGCAAATTTGGAGAACTCAGCAGTGGCCACACAGGACTGGAAAAGGTCAGTTTTCATTCCAGTCCCAAAGAAAGGCAATGACAAAGAATGCTCAAACTACCACATAATTGCATTCATCTCACACACTAGCAAAGTAATGCTCAAAATTCTCCAAGTCAGGCTTCAACAGTATGTGAACCGTAACTTCCAGATGTTCAAGCCGGATTTAGAAAAGACAGAGGAACCAGAGATCAAATTGCCAACATTCTCTGGATCATCAAAAAGCAAGAGAGTTCCAGAAAAACATCTACTTCTGCTTTATTCACTACGCCAAAGCCTTTGACTGTGTGGATCACAACAAGCTGCGGAAAATTCTTAAAGTGATGGGAATACCAGACCTCCTGACCTGCCTCTTAAGAAATATGTATGCAGGTCAATAAGCAACAGTTAGAATCGGACATGAACAATGGACTGGTTCCAAATTGGGAAAAGAGTATGTCAAGGCTGTATATTGTCACCCTGTTTATTTAACTTATATGCAGGGTACATCATGCGAAATGCCAGGCTGGATGAAGCACAAGCTGGAATCAAGATTGCCAGGAGAAATGTCAATAACCTCACATATGCAGATGACACTACCCTTATGGCAGAAAGTGAAGAACCAAAAAGACTCTTGATGAAATTGAAAGAGGAGAGTGAAAATGCTGGCTTAAAGCTCAATGCTCAAAAAACTAAGATCATGGCATCCAGTCCCATTACTTCATGGCAAATAGACAGGAAAACAATGGAAACAGTGAGAGGCTTAATTTTTTTGGTGGGGTTGGGGGGCTCCAAAAATCACTGCAGGTGGTGACTGCAGCCATCAAATTAAAAGATGCTTGCTCCTTGAAAGAAGCTATGACCAACCTTGACAGCATATTAAAAAGCAGAGACATTATTTTGTTGACAAAGGTCTGTCTAGTCAAAGCTATGGTTTTTCCAGCAGTCATGTATGGATGTGAGAGTTGGACTATAAAGAAAGCTGAGAGCCAAGGAATTGAGGCTTTTGAACTGTGGTGTTGGAGAACACTCTTGAAAGTCCCTTAGACTGCAAGGAGCTCCAACCAGTCCATCCTAAAGGAAATCAGTCCTCAATATTCATTGGAAGGACTGATGCTGAAGCTCTAATACTTTGGCCACCTGATGCGAAGAACTGACTCATTGGAAAAGATCCTGATGCAGGGAAAGACTAAAGGCAGGAGGAGAAGGGGATGACACTGGATGAGATGGTTGGATGGCATTACCAACTCGATGGACATGAGTTTGAATAAGCTCCGGGAGTTGGTGATGGACAGGGAAGCCTGGTATGCTGCAGTCCATGGGGTGGCAAAGAGTCGGACACGACTGAGCAACAGAACTGACTATCTAAATGAATAAATAAGGGCTTAAAGTGACTTACATTTAGGAAAGATAACCCTAACAGTGGAGAACAGATTTTAATAGAGCACGACCAAGGAATGTAATACAGAAAAAGGAACAGTTTTAGGAGCTTGAGAGCTCAGGTATCTGTGAATACTTAGGTGAACATTATTGTATTCTACAGTTCTGAGAGAAAGAGAAATTTCTGAGCTAAAAATGCAGATTGAGGGGTATTTGTTATATAAGTGGTCATTAAAGCCATGGCAGGCTGCGGTAGATGGGGTCTCAAAGAGTCAGATGGAACTGAGTGACTAAGCATGCATGCACACATATGACAAAGTTATGATATGAAAAGGCTAGAGAATTTAGAGAAACAGAAAGGATAATGAGAAAAAGAACCCAAGAAAAGAAAAAGAGAAATAATGGGCATAGACATATGGGAAGAACCAGGAGATTATTTATTTATATTATATCCACCTTCCTTGTTCCCAGTTTGAAATCTTCAGAAAGCAAGCATACGTGTAATAGAGAAGAACAAATCTGACTCCACATTATATCTGTTCCATTGCTTGTGCTTGGGGCTTCCCCAATGGCTCAGCAATAAAGAATCCACCTGCAAACAGGAGACGCAGAAGACACAGGTTCGATCCCTGGGTCAGGAAGATCCCCTGGAGGAGGAAATGGCACCCCACTCCAGTATTCTTGCCTGAAAATCCCCATGGACAGTGGAGCCTGGTGGCCTGCAGTCCAAAGGGTTGCAAAGAGACACAACTGAGCTTAATAATGCTGGCTCTGCACCTTTGTACAAGAATGCTGCCTATAGCCTGAAAGATACAGGACTGCCATTTCTCAGGGCTTTGACCTTTAAAAGTCCATTCATAAAAAGATAGAAAGTTGTGGAACAGAGGATAACATTTGTTTTACTGGAGGTTTACAGGAACAACCTGACCTGGCCAAGGTGGGCAACTACAAGAACAAAGAATTGCAACACCAAGAAGTTTGCAGTAACTAACCATGCTCCTCCAGCACCTTTCATTTAAACGTGCTTTGCTGAAACCCTTTTCAGCGGATTTTTGAGCACAAGTCATCCATCTCCTTGCATGGCCCTGAAATAACATTTCTCTGCTCCAAACTCAGATGTTTTGGTATTGCTTGGCCCCACTATGTGGCGGGTACATGAACTTGCATTCAGTAACATGCTTTATATAGTTAGATATCTTGATTGTTCAGACCAGAAGTGTAAAACGAAAATTAACTTCTTAGAGGGAATGAAATATTTTTGCCATTGAGTCTGGTGCCCACTGGCTCCAAATTTTATGAATAGGAAATTTTTTTTAAATACCCTTGACATTTGTATACTGTTTTACTATATATAAAGGTTTTTTCACATTTTTATTATTTCTTACAACAAGCCTTTAAGAAAAAACTTATTTACAAATGGAGAAACTCAAGATTCAAAGTTCAAGTAACCCCTCCAAGAAAAGTTCCCAGGCCTTCTGGCTGAGCCCATGTTGAGTTTACCAATATTATACTCAGAGTCCAAGGAATAAACATCTTTCATTCATCCAAAACAACTTGCCTTCTTTGAAAAAAAAAAAAAAAACTGATTTGCATGCTGGCAACTCCATGCCTTGTTTAAATTGCATTTTTATGGTTCAGTCTTTTAGCATAGACAATAACTTTTCAGCAGAAATGATACTTGTCCAATAACACAATATACTACAAGGTTTAAGGGGGCCTGTAGAAGACTCACCATAGTATTACAAAGACCCTTTAAAATTTCAAAGAAATTTTAAACTCAAGTGAAGTGTCAGTTTGACCCAGAAGTCTTAGTAAAGCAGAGTAAAATACTTCACTGGGCATTGTCATGAAATTATCACATGAATTTGTGGCCAATCAGTTTGCAAGGTATGGAGAAATAACATTTTTTTCTTCCACTGAAGAGAAAAGCCCACATTTCTGAGGCTGTTTGTCATGTCCCATTTTCTAACTATTCTACCTTTAAGACTGCCAAAGCCATGATCTCAGTGGCTAGTCCTGAAGTCTATTAAAGAAATGCTCCCATGACAGAACCCACAGATTCTGGACTCACCCATCCCTCCAGACTCTCAGCCTAATGGACTCCAGTATCCCTTGCTGTGTGACTCAACATCTGACTGACCGCAGACAGCCTCTGGTTTCAACTTTGTTACTATCATTTTGGTGCTGACAGCTCTTCGGTAAGCAACCCAAAATCAACTCTGCTGTCTGAAGACTCTGGAATCAGCCCAGAAATCTGAAGAGCATGATGAGTAGAGGGAGCCAAACCAGGCCACTGTTGTCAGGGGACCACCCTTACCCTTCACTGACATAATTCTAATTTGGTTAGGAATTTTTTTAATACTTCTGTGCCACTAGATAGTTGTTTTAAAGGCAAATCAAATGTCCATTTTTAAATGTAACCTAGACTCTGAAATCACAGATCACTTTAACAGAACAAATACAAGAATTCTATTCACATTATGATAAAAATGAATGTATATGTATGTTTAGTTAAAGATGAAATCTTCTGAGCATTGAAAGAAAACATTTTTTACATCAATTACTTGCATTTACTTTTAAAATCAACTTTTAAGTTTCAGAATGCATGTGAACATTTTTTTGGTGTAAAATAACACATCAGATTCATTTAATAAAGTCAGTTCAGTAACTGTGTGTCTTACCAATATCTCCAAAGACATCTTTTTACAAAAGGCAATGGGGTTAGAAAAAAATCCATTGTTTCAAAGAGAAATAGTCTCTTAAACCCTGGTAAGTATCAATTACTATTCATACTACTGTCTAAACAGAAAGAAATTTCTTGACTCAGAAAGCTTCAGTTAGAAAGTATTATGTGCTACTACACATGGAATGTTTGAGCCAAATCTTCTATATCAAATACACTGTCATTTAACAACTTTTATTGGAAGAATCTTTTACTATTAAGACAGTATTTAAGACTGTATTATAATTATACAGAAAATTTGTATTCAGCCTGGAAAATTTTTACCTTCTCTGTAATCCACCATTTTAATAGAAATATTTCCTCTAGCAATTATCTCTTCTCATTGTTCCTATATGTATTAAAATTTTCTAAAGCTTAAAATTATAGTAGAGGATGAAATAAAAAGCACTATCAATATCTAATGATCTGAAAATAACCTTATATTTTTAAACTAATTTTCCTAGCTCTGCATTAATTATCGTGTGCAATTACAGTTGTAGATATGGATAGAATGCCTGCTAGTGTCCATAGCAGGATAAGACAAGAAGAAAATCTATGAATTCTTCTCCTGTTTACACTTCAGTTTCAAAGTTTAAATGTTTATTTAAGCTATTTATGTGTTGATCAGAGATGTTCCTATATGATAGTATGGATTAGTTTTCTTCTTGATATGAAATATAAGTGCATGAAAATCAAATATGCACAAGGAAGTCATGTTTTCATTTATCATATGGCAATGAACACTACAGAGCCTATTGAATAAATAAATAATTCAATCCATTCCACTTAAAATACATTTATGACCTGTCTATATTGTCCAAGACTTTACACTACCTTTGTAAAACTTAAATCTAATAAGTAAACCTGACATACACACACACACACACACACACACACACACACACACAATACACAGCTAATTCACAGAGTCAGGCTTGTAAAGGATGTGATCAAGGGCAAAGACACTACACTTTGCCCCAGATACAGGCAGGGCTGATCCTCCATGGGCAGGCACCAGCATAGCGGTTCCATTTGTTTAAACGGTCTAACATTTCCATAATGGAGTATCCTCCTTTGACTTAAGCTGCTGAAACCCCTCCGCCAACTTTTCCAATGTTTAGAAACAATAGGGTTGAAGTTGATACAGCAGAAGACTTTTCAAGCTGCACTTTTTTCTAGTGGACTGGTGCCTGGTGGTTGGAAGCCAGCTGCCCACTAGTATGATCTCTTGAGAACCCATTCTGAGAATAAGGTGTAGGTACCCACCAATAAGAGAGCTGAATTGGAAGCAAATCAAAAACAAATATATTAGAATATCATCTGAAAACTAGTACCTAAGGCTAGGATCAAAACTTCAAATGCCATAGGAGTTAAGCAAACAAAATAGATCAGGACTGGAGGCTGTGTGCCCCACAGAATTTCCTGCTCTTCAGCTCAGCATTAGGAAATCATCTAATTCTTCAGGCAACACTAGAAATCTGTATCTGCATGTGAAATCTATTAATTTCTAAATATTCACAGTTAATTCAAGAAAAACACGAATTAATCTACATATGTCTATGAATATGATTCACCTTGAAGTCCATTAGCTTGCAGCTTCAGATTTGAAATTTTCATTCTTCTCTGGTGAGGTGTGAACCTGTGCTTTCTCTTTTGACTTAAATAGTGCAAGTAGAAAAATCAGTGCTTCTGGCTGGTGTAATTTCATCAGTTCACAACTATACAAAATGCTATAGACTTGTATACCCTGGATGTAATCAGATGGGTTGAACTCATCTTACAAATCCAAATAGTTGGCATTCATGCAGCCAAGAAAAAAGCATCATGTTTTAAGGTTAGAGATCATAAGTTGATTCCTTCGCCCATCCATTTTTAAGTATCTACAGTGTATATTATTCTATAGAAACATAAATTGGTGTTCATTTTGCCTCTGATTTAATGAAACTCTGATATAAACTCTGGTCTAGGATTTTTACCTAAAACATCTGGGCAATTCTTTTTAAAAAAAATACTAAAAGCATGATTAAACACAATGGAAACAAAACATACACGTCCACTTCCTCGTTTATACAAAATGAAGAGAAGAACAGGGCATCATGTCCCAAACAGAGGCTTAGGGAAAATCAGGATTTAGTGCTGAATGTAGAAGTACCTAGCACTTCCCTGGATTTTTTTCCTACTCAGCAGTGAGGAAATAGTGATTCCTAAGAACTGCTAAGAAGAATCACAGTCTGTCTGGTACTTTAAGAAGTCT